>NC_044257.1:10281846-10936846 GCF_003957555.1 Calypte anna
TGTTTTTTTTTTTAACAGAGTGTGTGAGTAACCTATAATCTATTTATGTTAATTGATTTCAATATTAGGCTTCTTCAGACCTTTGTGATATCTAAAGCTGCAGCAAACAGATTGGCCCGAGATCTCATTTATGTCACTGTAAATCCAAAGTAACACACTTGAGAACAGCACTTACAGTAGTTCTCCATCAGTGTCCCTAATCAGTAATTTGTCCTATGGTAGGTTTTTGTTCTCTACACATGAAAAGTGCAAGTCATCTTGTTTGTAATGGTGTGATTTTTTTTTTTTTTTAGGCAGAGTTATTTGATAAGGATGAAAATATTTAAATCTACCTAAATAATCTAGAATACAAATTCTATTCTGTTGGATATTTTAATATGAACAGACAGCATCTATCTTGACAATATAATGGGAAGCTTATAATTTCTGGTTTAAAGTGCTGAGACCAGTCCAGCTCAAGTTGGACAAGAAAAAAGTTATGGTATCAGTTCTGTGGCCCATGGCAAATAAGTGACAAATGCAGCTGAATGAAAAATACCAGTACTGGGGAATGAACCACCACCAGTGACCCAAAGTTAGCAATGCCTGTCAGAAGTAAGTCTTTCAGGAACTTGTGGAGGCTTCTTGTGACTCGGAGGAGCTTTCAGCAGTGAGATGTCTGCTTGGGCAAATAGACACATCTTTAAAGCTATATGTTTGCACCAGAAAATTAATTCAGAGACATTTTTCCTAAAGGGATTCCCTGCAGGGGAGCTATTATACATGTTCTAGCCTGAAACTTGAGCTAGCCTGAGAATGGAAATTGTGCTTCACAGATGATTTTGAGATTTTGAAATTCATTTTCATTCCAATTCAGAACAAAACCTCAAAATGTTGAAATTCTCCACAAAGGAAAATTCCACAAAAATAAATAGTTTTGGCTTATTTAGATCATTATAGCTTTAAGAATTGCATGTGCTATATAAAATCTAAAGATCTAATTAATTTTTTTTAATTCCTAGCAATTTTTTTCCTAAAATAAAAAATGTTGGTAAAAATAATAGTTTCACAAAGCCTTTTGATTGTGACAGAATTATATTTTTGAAGGAAAGCTACTCCATTAAATAATTTTCCATCTGAAGTTCATTAGCCTTCCTATTGCCACATTATCCAGAACTTCTGCTGTAATGCAAAAACTCTACAAACAGTCTAGCACCAGAGCTGTGGTCTATAATGCTGCTGCCTGTGGGCTGCATGTTTGTGCTATAGCAAGACCTTGAAGGTCTGCACAGATGTGTCCTTCTGCTAAGCTGTGAGCAGGAAGAAAAGAGCATTCCTCCTGAAGAGAGCTCTCAAGGTGTGAGAGAGCTGTATTGAAGTTGCTTTTGCTGTCACCAAGCCCCTGACGCATGAAATCCTCTCCCTTTCAGGGAAGCAAGCAAAAAACCCAGCAAGCACATCAATACTGACTCCTTCCATTGAAAGAAAATGACCCATATGGGGAAATGTGCTGCTTCTCCACCACTAAGAGGACAAAGTCCATGGTGAACAGACTCTAGGACACTTTACCAAATAGCAGTGTCAATAGTCTGTATCACAGAGCTCAGAAAAGACAACAGGGATGTACTTTCAATGCCTCCGCTGCATTTCGGAAGGTTTGTGCTGTTCCAGGGTTATCTGAACAAAAGGGAGTTTCATTTTTCGTCCTTGTCCAAGTATGAACTATTTGATACCATAAACAGATGCAGGATATATCTCATAACTGGAGACTACTTGGAGAGGAGCTTTAGATAATACAATGAACATGGGCCATGCTGCATTGCATCAGTACAGCACCAGGGGAGAGAGAAGCCAGGATGATTACACTGCTCTCAGTGCAGGGGCAGTGGAGGCAAATACCCACTGGTTGCCCTGCCAGCCTCCTCAGGGGTCTGGGCAAAATGGATGGAGCTGAAAGACTTCATGTGTGCTGCTGCCTCTCTGCTTCTGATAAGCTAAACACATTTTGTGTGTGTCACAGGCAATGACAGTGGCAGGTGATGAGGTTATTAGATGGAAAACCTGGTCACACAGGTCTAGTGAGATTCTTGCCCTGCACGCTGTGCCCAATGAGGAGGAGCAGCCACCATTTGGGTCCCTATTGCACGCACACAAAGCCAGCACGTTGTCTGCAAGTAGGACATTTGGGCTTGGAGTCTAATTCTGGAATATGTTTTTCTCCTTGGGATACTTCTGAACTGCAGTCAGCGTGCTCTCCGCTAGAAAGTGAAATGTAGGAGCCACCCTCTCTTGTTGAAAACTTGGTAGAATGTCTGTACAATATTATGGTCAACAAAGTATGTCTAAACCTAATTGTTTGCATGTGGGATTGATTGCTTTAATATAAAGAACTGAATGCACTGAAGACCTCCAGAGGTTGTAGAACATATAAAAGAAGGTCAGATAAAAGGCCCAATTTAGGTAGCTTTAGTGAGAGCAATTGTAATTGCAGTGCTTTGGTGGAAGGGCTCCTGCCAGCTCAGGGCTGTGGTAGTGATCTTTTTGTGGGGTGTGTGGAGATGGGCCTCAAACGGGGCCCACACTTTACAGCCATGTCCATCCTCTCTTGGAAACACTACAGTCCAGACAGCTGCATGGTTTCATCTTCAGTCGGAGCAAATAAGTCAGTGTAAAGAGCTCAAAATATTTCAGTCTTCTGGGAAGTAAAAATCTCTCTTGAGAAATTTATAAATTAAATCTCTTAAACAATTGTCAGAAACTCCATAAAAGTGTCAGGAAAGAGGCACCAACCTTCCTGGTAACACTACCACCCTCTCATTTCCCCACAGACTGTAACCACTGCAGAGCTGTTACCATCACGTTGTGCCCCCACACAACAGCCCCACTTGGCCAGGAATTCAGTGTATTGCACAGAGAAACCATTACAGTTCAGAAAGAAGCCCCCAGGGTGCAGAGGCATCAGGGCCTTGCATGGGACCTCTTTTACCTTTGGACCCTGCTCGTACGTAACTGCATGGTGCAGCTCCACAGCATTGCTCTGTCAGGTGGAGGGCTGTTTGGGGAAGGACTCAGCAAAATTCTGAAGGAATATTTTCATTAATGTGAGGTAAGTTTCTATGCAACAAAACACTATGCACTTATTTTTCCAGCAGCCAATTGTATGAACTGCATTTTGTTGGTTTGCTGCTATTTCAAAGCACGTAAAACATCTCTGCTTGGTGTTCAAAAGCAATGGCTGTTGCTGAGTTGGGAGGAAGGATGGTTTCAGTAGCATTTCAGAGTAGAACTTAAGCAAACACCACAAAGAAAGGGCAAAATCTTGGCCTCTGTCAGAGGCACAGCCAAGAGAAGCTGCCCTTTCTGCAGCGCTGCACATTACCTGCCGAGGGCTTATACAAGATCCAATAAGCTTTTACGAGGCTCAGCCTGCAAGATAGAGCTTATTAGACAACACAAGATGTTGCCATTAGGCACACACAAGGCAAAGGATCCACTCCCACACTTGGGCTTTGTCTCCATTTAAATTTTTGTGGCCATCTCTACAATGGTCAGGAAAGAGAAAGGTAGTGTACCTCTAAACAACCCGGCTGTGCTGGCAAGAATCCTCTAAACAGCAGTCTCCTCTTTCATGTTGTGCATTCCACTGACAGACTGGGGACAATCACACAGATGGCCTCTCACACATGACTGGCTGAGCCTGTCCTTTCCAGGTTGGCACCTTCAAGTTTGCCAGGGTGTCCCTGGCTGGGACAAGGCAAGGAAGAGTGGCCACATCAAAAGCTGAAGTGGCTCTGGGCATCCTCAGAGGGAGCTCATCTGTATCTCTGCTCCTGGCTCAGCAGGAGTCACCACTGAGGCCATAGAGAGCAAGGTACAAAAGCAGAATCTTGCCAGGCATCAGGTTTGATCTGCACCAGATTTCCAAAGGCTTTTGGGGCTCTTCTCATCTGTGCAAAGGACTCTATGAATGGCCCTGGACAGTTCAGGGCTGGTTTTCCCTGATGCACTCTGGATTAATTATCTTTTCCCATTACACGTACAAGGAACTCTTGACATATGCCTAAAACCAAACCTTACAATTACAGTGTGTTTGTTAGCAAATCAGACCTAACTGAGCCAAAGGGCCTCACCAAGGTGTTAAGATGGCCCTGTGCTGCATGCTTGCTTTCTACAGCTGCCTGGTTGGAGAGGACACTGCCAAAAAGTGAAAAGCTTGTCAGTGTGCAGGGAGGGCATCTGGCAGGTCACAGTGTCTGCATCCCTGCCTGAAGACCCTCGAGGTCCAGGGAGAGAAAATTTGGATGGAGTAAGATCATTTCAACATAAACACCCCTGACTGAATTAGTGAGCACATATTAAAGACTTTTATTTCCTCCAATAACAGCCTGTATTTAGACACCTGTAAAAGGGCTATGCCCACTTGGCACTCACCAGCCTGCTGAAGCTCATTAAGGGCCTGCCTGGACTCCTGGCAGAGGCCAGGGCTGGTCCTGAGAACTCCAGAAATTCCTCTCTAGCTAAAATTCTGTTTGTTTTATCTTCTTTGCAGAGCAAGCCATCTGAAAGCCGCCTTCTGAAGGGCCCCATATTAAAAAACACCAAACACTCCATGGCTCTAAGTGGTGACTCAAACCAGTGTTATTTTTTTTCCCTGTGAGATGCCTGGGGAAGCCAAGGCAGGGTGGCTGGAGTGTCCCTGTGACCTGTGCTTGTGACTTTGAATGGCTTCAACCTTCTCAGCACAGGGCAGAGATGCCAGTGCCAGTGCTAAGAGAGTAGTCCATTATGAACAAATGCCATGAATTAGTCATCCCTTTTTAAATTAGTGTTTCATTAATTAGTACTAATTTAGCAAATGAGTGCCATGAGTAGTTTGATTAGGAGAAGAGTGGTGGGGAAGCTGTGGGATATTGAGATGTCTGCTCTGGTATAAGTGGGGCTGGGGAGCTGCTGTGCCGCAGGGAAGGAGGGTACAGCTCAGCAGCTGCAACAAGGGAGGTCACAATGGTACATGTTCTCCATATATTACTGGTGGAAACCTTCTGGAGAGGAGACCTTTCCTTTTTGATAGTGGCCTGAGCCACTGTCATGGAGCTTTTGACTGTGGTGTCCCCTTGCCACCAAGCAGTGTGCAAGACACAACTTTAGAGACAGTTATGGTGTTTCTAGAGTGTCTCTGTGACATTCTTTGTCCCCAGCTTTTACCTGCTGCCATCAAAATGCTGCACCCAGCCTGTCTGTGCCCCTGACACAAACACCAGGATCCTTCCCTTAACCCCAGGGTAGAAATTTAAGTGCAGTAATTGCAATGGCCTCTTCCCACTGTGGTGCTGCTTGATTAGAAAAGAGGGTGAAATCTCCACGTGGGAGCTTGGACACATCCCCTCCCAAATCTGGCAATGGAAACTTACCCCTGGGCTATGCCAGGCACCAGGCAAGGAAGCTGAGCACTGAGCTGGCACCCTGCTTCTGCTGCCTGTAGGGTGGCCCAGGCCCTTCCAAGAGGTACAGATCCTCCAGTGCCACTGAACCAACTTAACAAAATTTTCCTGTTTTCAGCACACAAGATTAGCACAGGGAAGATCAGTTTAGTTGATGCTGCACACATCTCTTGGACTGCTGCAAAATCCAGTTAAACTAAGAAATCGCTAGCTGAAGAAGTGGTCCAGAGGAAGCAGTAATTATGTATCTATTGTCTGATGGCTGCTTTTTTTTTGCAGCAGGGATGACTCCTTGACATTAGGCCTATGGAGTCTGCCCGTTAATGGTAGTTTTAAATGGTCAAGGGGTTACAGCAGTAAGGAATGTTAGTAAAAATGTCTCTGTGGAGTTTAAACAACCAGTATTTTAGGCAGGGCTTGGTGGGTTACTGTCCCTGCACAAACAACTAGAATGTGAGAGTCTGGGCTGGGAAATACTTAAACTGTTTGGAAAAACTTGTTTTGTGCAGCTTGAGAGTGTCCCTGGAGGCTGTGGCCCAATGCCATGACTCCTGGTAAAGGCTGGGCTGCAGTAACAATAAAGCTTTTATGGGGAAGCTGGAGTACAATCAGAAACTTTTAGGTCCCGAGGGATTATGGGGAGGGGAGTTCCTGGGTTCAAGATGTCTGGCACATTATGCACATTTCCACCAGGATTTGGGGGTGTTCTATGGCATGCAAGGTATGTAAATTGCTAAATGTGTTTTCAATTTTGCTGTGTTGTGCTGTCTTTGTTGAGTGATCATTTTCTCTTCAGTGTAGCCAGAAGACAAGATGGGTTCATAGCACGAGAGGAAAAGTGCAGTTGTCTCAAACAGTATTGACCTATGAAGAGCTTGTGGTTTTGATTCTCCAGCATGGTCCTAGCTGGGTGGCTGCAGATTATTCATTGATTAAACTTCATCTAATAAAAGGTGTCTAGAACTCAAAGGCATCTTTGATGGACCACTCCTTACCAAAGTGGTCAGAAGTGCACCTAGAAACTATCTTGTTCCTCGTTGCTATTACTTAATATTAATCATTTGCATGCTGTATATAGCAGATGACAGCAAGAGGTCCAGCAAGTTACTGGAGTATCCACTCAGCACTGCAGCCTCAATTCAGTTTTTCTTCGAAGGCATCACACTGCTGCTAATTCCTCTGAGGGCTTTGTTACAGGAGAAAAGGCATAGAATTCCATTATTAATGCTGTTAACTGCTAGGGGGGAAAAAAAATGGGCAGGATGGGCCCTGCAAACCACAGGAGAAAATAATGGGCTGAACTAGCTCTGCCACCATACATCTGTTCCCATCTCTGGTTTGGGAACATTAAATCTGATCCAATGCTCATTGAAATCAGTGACAAGACTCCTGCAGCTTTCAATAGGCTGTGAAGCAGCTCACCCAGCGTGACACAGAGAAGAGTCTCCCCATTAGCCTGCAGAGGGGGACGGGATGTCCATCCCTGTGCCCTGCACACCCTCATACGTGAGGCACTGCTGGGTTGGCCAAACCTTTGTTCACCTGGGCAAGGCTAAGAGGCCTCACACAAACAGAACCTGGGAGTGGAGAGGTTTTTTTCTTTTAGATTGGAGAAATAGAGTTACAAAGCTGAGAGTGCACAAAGATTGTAGGATTTGATGGGTTTTATTGCTCTGTCTTTCCTTTCTGTGGACTCTAGAGGAAGTGAACAAGGGGGCTGCCTTGCTGACAGTGTTCCTCTGCCAGGACCCCCTCGTCCCTCATTTTGTGCATCTTCTCCCTTCATTTGCTGAGATTTAACCTCAGGCCTTTCTCCAGTTTGGAAAGACTGAACAGCCCTTATAATGACAGCAGCACAAACAAAAGCCTATGAAGGCAGGATTTGTGATTTACATGGGGTTAATTACCACAACAAGCATGTTTATTCACTTCTCTAATAAATCCTTAAGACAGGAACAAGTGCTAGCTTGACCAGATTCATCCTGTGCATGTATTTTTCTTGTAGCCATTTTTGCAAATCAGTATGTGCAGGACAGGGAGACAAAATACCTCTCATCACTTAGGCAATAGCTCAAGAGCTGTGTGCTTTTCCACCTGTAATGGCATCAGCTTTTACAACAGATCTGGAACAAAACAGACTAACAGACTTTATCATGACTTTTGATGTCTTGCCCTTTGTTTTTTTTTTTTAGGGGAAAGGAGTAGATAATAAATGCACATTAACTACAGCATTAACTACAGCTCTGACACCTGCTTGCCACATGAGAAATGCAAGGTCCACATTTATTTCTGCTAAACTGATAAAACCTGATCATTATATCCATGAGGTTAAAAACGTGCAGTGACAGGTGCTGGTGCACATCCAGGCCCTGTGGTGTGAGGCTGTGCTGCTGCAATGGTCCTATGAAGTCCATCCATTGCTTAAACATTACTAATGATGGCAAATTGAAGATACATTCCCATCAAATGGACTGAAGAGTTTGTTTTCATCAATCTGATTTAAAGAAGAATTGACTGATATAGAGAGGTGACCAGTGGCTTTGGTTTTAGGTGATGGATCATTTGAATGACTTTATGTGGACCAATATTATTAAACACTGCCCCCAACTCCATTCTATTCCAATATATACAAGTTTCTCCTGCTGCTGATTCAACTTAGCTTTAGCCACCTTCCAGCTTTTCAGTGGCCACATGTACGAAAGGTTGATTGCAGTGTCCCTAATTTGCTAGAAAAGTATTTGCTCAGTGCTGCATTGGACGGGGCCCCCCACCATTCCTTAGGAATTTGTGTCACACAGAACATTTTGTACAACGCAGAAGATTTTGTCACCTTGGTTCAAAGGAAGTTGTTTGTGTTAATGCTTAAAGGTAATGCGAGACGAGGCAGGCTCTTTACTTTAGAACACACGTTGTGCCATTGATGTTCACAGTACAGTAAATATAACAAAGAGTCCACTGTGATGGCATTTACACTCACTGCAAATGCATTTGCAAAATAGGATTATTTGCAATCCAGTAAAATAGTAATGCTTTTAGGCAGAAACCCTGTGTGTTCAGTGAAGTGCAGTCCTCAACTTTTCTTACCAGTTATCAACCCAACACATTCCTCTCCATTTTTTTTAATGCCTTCCATTAATAGTTAAGAAAAACCTAGGGAAAACAAACACTCTATTCCTGATTGTTTATTCACCAGTCTCTTAGGAACCATAATTACGTCTCCCAGGAATTGTGTGTTTTATCATACTGTATATCTTAAAGAGCCACTTTAGGTAAAATAACAAGGAGTGCCTTATGAAGGAAAATTGGATTCATTTTAAGACTTTTTTAACCCTCCAAAGAATGGCTCTTTGTTTACTTCTTTAGTGCATGTGGCAACTTGCCCAAGTAAATACTATGCTGCATAAATACCAGAGATTGGTATTTATGATATTACATAAACATACTGTGAATAATGACTCATTGTTGCAGTGAAGAAGAACACAAGCAATATGCAATTCAGTCAATGAATTATTTCTTGTCACACTCTTAAGTGGCACTGAAGCTTCAGAGTATGAAATGATCCTGAGATGGGAGAGGAAAATCCTGGAGCTTTGTTTAGTATGTCTGAGTTTACTGAAAACAACCAAAACAGGATTTTCATGAGGATAAGAAAAAGAGCAGGTTAGTCATCAATATTCAGGGGTGAGGAGTGGTTAGGTATATTCTGGGGATGACTGGCAGAGGGTTTATTGCTCTTGAAACTAAAAACTCATCCACTACATTGGTACTGCTCTTACAACACGGGGCTGAGCTCAGGGGCTGCAGCAATACTGGGGTTCACGTAGCAGCAGGATCTTGATATCAGTTTTTCACTCATGGAGCCATGCTTTCAAGTGGCTTCACTTTTCAGAGTCCCAGTTTATCTAATTACTATTTCATTAATCATTTGCCTGCATTCCAGCAAATTTCTGTATGCAAGGATTTGTGTGAACAATCACTGTGCCACACTTTGTATTACAGCCAAATGATGGTTCTGCTGCTGCATGGGGTTCAGATCTGAGAAATCAAAATCCCAAAGGGAAGGTGTGTATGCTGAACCTTCTCTTTAAAATCCAGTGGGGTATTAGCAAACTTTCTTTTTCAAATCCATGGTTTTTGTCTGTCTTGTCCAAACAGCAAAAATAAAATACACTGAAATCCTCAAAGGGCTACTGAACTGCCGCTTTAAAAAGGAGGATGAAAACTGTCACTCATAATAATCCACTAGCCTAATTCTTCATGAATGCAGGTTTGTGGATTGTGACAGAGGGTGGCTTGTGTTTGCTGTGGTTTACCATCATCAGAAGACATTTCCTCCTTAGGTGTAAATGAAGAAATTACTTGAGGAGTACCCCTTCTTTTCTTCTCCTCTTTCACCTGAGAAGATGACACTGGATGTTCCCAGAAGCTTGCAAAGTTCATGGGTTTGTGGAAACCTCTGCATTACTGCATGGTTAGTAGCTGTTTATTGTGGTTATTAAACTGTACCTTATTCCTCTAATTTTTAGTAGTTCCTGATTTTACTTCTTTAGTCAAAACCCACTGTGTTTATGCAGAGCTGTATTTTGATGTTGTCCTGGGTGCCATGTGTTATTCCATCTCATATGTAAGGTCTTACTGGATAAATTAAGCACTCATTGACTTTTTCTTCTTTGCTCTTCACATTTTTTGTACAGAATAGAAGGAAACACAGATGATGGGAGAACAGAAAGTTGCTGGTCTGCAAGGAGCAACGTTTAGAGGATGTGTCGTGGGCCAGAACCCAAGTGCAGGGCAATAGTTTGCTGGGGCTTTGCACTTGGGAATGGTTCCAATATCCTCTATCTGCACTGCAGGTCCAGGCAGAAAGCTACACCTTCAAGGTTTGTCCTTATCTCTTATTTTCCTTGAAAGAAATGGAGCAGTACTGTATATCAGTGAAGTTGAGAATACAAGGATTATGGTAATTTTCCAAATTCAATTCCAGTTCTATTTTTTATTTTTAATTTTTAATTATTACATCAGAGACACAGCCCAAAGCCTCCAGTTTTATGGTGTTTGGTTCTCTTCAAACATATGCTGGGATATCATGCCAAGACATCACTCCTTTATTTGGATTTTGAAGCCATGCCTCACTCCCAGTTTTCTCAAAACACACTGAAACCTGTCCCAGGCAGCTTTAGCCTGAATTCTTTCCCCATGTCGTCTGGGGTCTGCTATTTTCTCTTCCTGAAAGCCTGGGAGATGAGATGGCAGACTAAGGTCAGTACCAAAGCCTGATAACAAGCAAGTCCCATCCAAGCCCCACAGAAGTCAGTGGGAAGACTTGAGTGGACAGCTGTGGTTTTGACTCAGGCCCAGAAATACTAGAAAATAACAAAGGGGACAGAAGGAAATAGCTTGGTCAGCTTTGGGGGTTATTCCTTCAGTCTCTTAAAAGGAATAAATATATGGGTTTTGTTATGAACTTCTCTGAGAAGTTGTTTGTACTTACAGTCAGCCATGCCATAGCAATGTGTCTGTGTGAGGAAGGCAGAGCAGTTCTGAGCTTACAGGTTTAAACATCCTTTTTCAGGATAGTTCATTGGAAGGAACTGTGAGTCACCAGTCTTCTTTCTAACATGCTTGTCTGCTCTGCATAAAGGCATTCATACACTTTGCATAAGCATGAGGCTCACACTGACAAAGAATATGATAGCACTGCTTAAGTAGTTGAGTTGGTTTTTTTTATTCATTTAAATGTAAGTGGACGAGAAATTTTTCTGTGATCTAAAGCAGCTGCCAAACCTCTGATTAGTTTGTAACTCTTATGTTAACTCTTGTCTCATATGATTCTTTTGTTTCACACAAAAGTATGCAGACAAGATTTCACCAACAATTGCTTGGAAAATGATAGCCTTCTGTAGCACCTCTCAAGGAAGAGAACAGGTAAGAGACTCCATTTCATTACTTTATTTCTGCATGAGTAAACTGCACACTCATGATCTCACCACTCACTGTGCCTGTAGAAATGCACAGGAAAAATACTGTTCTAGGAAAATGTACCTGTGTGGGCTGAGTCTACCAACAGATGAGGTCAGGTTTTAGGCTTTTCAGAAGTTCACCCATCTGAACAGGGCAGTTATATTTTGACTCCTTCCCTTAATTATTGGTGAACAAGTGAGTACCCATGTGAGTGCAGAAGGCAGAGAATGATGAGGCAAACTCAACATATAACACTGGTTGAAATGGCTTAGAAAAAGGTCTTATAACTTGAAGACGATATCACAGCCATCCAGTGGTGCTGCTTCCACTCCCCACATCTGCAAACAAAGCAAATACCATCGCTCAATTTCACTCATTGTTTCTACAATGATTGGCATTTTTCAGATAGATTTTATATTACTTTTCAAAGACTTTTTCTACTGTATTTGTTGATCAGAAAGCAAAAAGATAAACAGACCTGCAAACCAGGCAAGGTCAAATGTTTATGAAAGTTGTCTGACAGATGGGAAGTTGGCATCCACTTACCAAAGCAAGAGACTTGTCTCTCTTCTTGGCCAGTTCAGTGTCAGATTTTTTGGGGTCCTGAAAAATAGAACTGTTATACAGAAGAATTTATGTCTTCTCTGCATCTCAGCTGACCTGAGGGGATAGAATGTGAGAGAAAGACTTCTTTACTTCGCAGACAATGTTTGTAAAATGTTTTAAGATTCTCAAATCAAAGAGGTGCATGGACCACATCCACAAATATATTATGTTGAGACAAGATGCGTAGCTATAGATGTATGCAGACAGGAAAAAAAATGCAAAACTACTTAGCAGAACTTTGTACATCTCTGCACGTTTTAAAAACTCATTACAATTAAAAATTTAATTCGGATTCTACAGTTCAGTAAATCACCAGCAAGGCTCACTCTGCCAGCACTGTAGTGTCACCAGAGCATCTGAGAATCATCCCAGACAGAATGTGGTGGCTGCAGAGGAAGTGCTGGATTGTCAGATGGCACTGAGGCTGGACAGGCAGCTCATTGTCCAACTTGAATCCATTATAAGAAATTATTATAAGAATATCTGAAGAAAATCTTAGTATCAGTGCAAAAGGCACTCAATAAGTCTGCAAAAGATTTGGTGTTAGAAATGTCTAAGATCAGTCACAGCTGGAAAATAAACTACAACAATGGCCTGGATTCTCCCACAGCTGATACAGCTGATATTGCTGGAAATACCAGAGCCTGCAGCCTTTGGACAGCTGTGTTTGGTAATGAGATGTGAGATCATACAATGCCACAAGTAATAGTGGATTTAAGGATAGGAGAGTTAATGTACCTAGGTGTGCTACCCACAGAATATTTTCTTTAAAATCAATAGTACAGAAGAGTCTACTTTAGAACAAAAACATATTATTTTCAGATACCTCTGAGAAAATCACTACTCATTACTGCTCACTGAGGAGGTCAAATTATTTTTTTCCTGTCTGCAAATGCTTTAAGTTCAACTTGTTTTCTAAAGAAAACAGGGAATGTACTTCCCTTCGTTAGTATCAGTGTGCTAATACAGACTCTGCAATCAGATTTTATCTGACAAGATGATTAATTGCATTGCTGCACGAGTGCAAGTGGAATTCTGGTCCATCTCTCATCCCTGCATTTGGCTGTCCATGTAGTAAAGGGGTTTTAGTTTGTGTTTTTTAAAAAAATGCTTTTGTCAAGTGTGCAGTTTTCTCTTTAAACTGGGTCTGCTGATCAAGTTCCATTTTTTTACCACTTTCCTCCTGTAACCTTAACTACCTTTTTATTTTTTTAAGAAAACTGAGATCAGCCTCACTGATGATGAGTCAGAGATGTGTCAGAGACTGGAAGTGTGATAGCTGCTCTCCTGCAGCCACAGGCACCCAACCAGTGTTATTTATGTACCATCGACAAGGAGACATGCTCAGACTTGAAGGGCTAGTGCTGACCTTCCCTTGCCAATCATTTATACACTCCTTGTTTTGAGTGCTCCACCTTAAGGTTTCTCATGACTCACTTTCTCTCTGAACAAATAAATCCTGAAGGACTCTGTACACTTCCAAGTGTGTAACCTGTCCCCTCATACTCGCCTTGTTCTCAGCAACAGAAGCTCTCCAGGTAGTAGTGCTATTTATTGTGGTGTGACCTCAGAGCTGTAGGACTTGGAGAACTGAGAGCATGGGGGTTGTTCAGGTTGTTTTGGGTTTCTCCTGATTAATGTCAATCCAACACAGGTGCTAAGAGGCAGGAATAAAGCTTCTCTGCTCTCTGGAGACAAGGAAGTTGGACATTTAAAGTTCACCCTGCAAAGAGGGAACCTCAAATCACAGAATCACAGGAAGGTTTTGGTTGAAAGGGACCTGAAAGATCATCCAGTTCCGATCCCCCTGCATGGGCAGGGACACCTCCCACTAGACCAGGTTGCTTGAAGCCTCATACAATCTGGCCTCGAACACTTCCAAGGATGAGGCATCCACAACCTCCCTGGCCAACCTGTGCCAGTGTCTCAGCACCCTTACACTAAACAATTTCTTCCTAATGTCTAATCTAAATCTAACTTCTTCCAGTTTAAAACCACTACCCCTTGTCCTGTCACTGCACGCCCTTGTAAAAAGTCCCTCCTCAGCTTTCCTGTAGGCTGCCTCCAGATACTGGAAGGCAGCTGTAAGATCTCCTCAGAGCCTTCTCTTCTCCAGGCTGAACAACCCCAACTCTCTCAGGCTGGCTTCACAGGGGAGGGGTCCAGCCCTCAGATGGTCTTTGTGGCTCAACTCTGGACATGCTCCAAGAGCTCTATGTGCTTGCTGCATTGGGGGATCATTATTAAATATTTAGATAAGACACCCTGACTATAGTCAAAGGTTTATCAAAGCAAAATGAAACCTGATTATATCTCATAGGGATGTGTATCTTTCATATAGCATATATGATGTATCTAATGTATTTTAATATAATATATATTAATATATTGTCATTAATGAGATGTGCAGCAACTCACAAACAAGACGATGAGCTTGAGAAACTTAGCAGAAGCAGAGATGAGAGGCCAGAAGAGGAAAAGACACAGGTATAAGAGAGTGCAAGGAAATACAATCTTGCCTTTGTCCTCTCCTTGTGTAGCTTTTCCCTGTTGCATTGCAGGGAAGTGGGGTGGGTTGGAAGGACCTCCCCACTGAAGGCTTGTGGGGAGCTTTAGAGAGAGCTTGTCTGGCTGGGGAAGGGTTGTCTTGGCTTGGTCAGTGGTGGAAGGAAGGGAGGAACATCTTTTGGCTGATGTTTGGCAGAGGCTGTGGGGCTGGAGCTTAATTGAAGGGGCTTGGGATAGTCTTGCAAGGCTGGGGGACACATCAAAATGTCATTGGAAAGAAGGAGAGAGGTTTGAGCTAACATGCTAAGAGGATTGCTGCCCTAATGGTCCTTGGTCGAGACACATCTAATGAGATGGAGCCTCACCACAGTGGTCACAGGGGAGCAATGTTAGGAATAGGGCACTATGGGCTGGTCCATTGTGAGGGAGTAACTCAAACTGCAGGGCTGTGATGCAGAGAAGGATGTGGTTCTTTTAATTCCTTCCCCTTGTCCCATTGTTTCCTTCCCAGACGCACACAAAATCTCTGTCTGCCCCTCCCTCCCAGCTCAGCTTTTCTCCTCTCTTTGGCTTTTTGTCCTTTCCCTGTTGTAGAGCCAAGCTCACCAGTATATACCCACACCCAGTGAAATAGGGACTTTCCCACCTTGGGTTAAGTTTGTCTTCTTTTTTTGCTATATTCCCCTGTCTGAGACCCCTATGTCAAGCAAAACAGTTGTAGATGGGGTTAGTTCATTACTTTGGCATGGGGTGGCAGGAGGTAGAGCCAGGAATGGGTTCTTCAGAAAAAGTTGTATTTCAGAGTTGTGCCCATTAACTGTGCTGGTGGGGCTTGTTCTCATGAATCCAGTCACACCACAAAGCTGTTCATGGGACCCAGGTAACAAATCTCCTCCCTGTCAGCCAGGGAGATGCTCAGAAGGTCTGAGAGTCATGGACGTGCAAGCAGTTGTTGCCTGCTCAGGACCTAAAGGACGTGACCTGTCCTGCCATTAGGTTTTAGAGACAAACTCTCTTTGGCTTCAGAGGATGCTTTACGTGTGTGTAAAGAACCACAGCAAGGTCAGGGCTAGATTGCTTCACACGACCAAAATACACATTCATACATTCATCCTAGAGCAAGGCTTGTGCAACAAGACAAAATGGAATAACATAAAAGCTGGGAGGCAGAGTGTGCTGCAATGTCACTGGAGAAAATAGCCCAACATCCTCACAGGAAGGTGACACTGAATCTGCTGTCAAATTAATCATGGAATTTTCTTTTTACCTCAGACATGATCTTAAAGCTTTTCTTTACATGCTAGAGATGCTACCTTTGACACTGGCAGTGCAGTAGAACTAAATCTTTTAATGGAAGTTCCCAGGCAACATGCCAGTACTCTGCAGAGAGATTTATGGTCTTTCAGGTATAAACAGGCAACATTTGTGATCCAGAGGAGGATGTGGTTCTTTCCATTCCCTCTCTCTGTCACTTTCTAAGCCTTCGAAAGCACAGGTGAGCATGGCCCAGCAAACAATATTTCTATTCTAATTTACTTGAGTAACTTCACCAAAAATTACTAAAAACCTCCAAGTACAGGCTATTTCTGCAAAATACAAGGCTTGCTTTACTGATAGTACTCAAGAAGACCACAAACTGTAACTTCTACTAACTAACAGCTTCTACTGCTGAAGCTGTTCTCCTGGTACTGACTCCAATTTAAAACCTTGTAAACACTGAACAGTTTGTAAATTGGCAAAAATTCCCCTCTCCAAATGGGAAATACATTTTCTATTACCAATCTTGCACCAAATTAGGCAGTGTTAACACTGGAAAAGGCCCTGATTCTAACTTCTTGTGCTATGCTAAAAAATGCATCTCTCCAGACAGGTGCAGACAGCCCTGAACTTGCTTTGCTCATGCTCTGTGATGTTTGGATTCCTGCCAGCTCTGCAGCTCTGTGCCTCAGCCTCACCATGGGCACTCAGTAAGAGCAGGCAACTGGAGGAAAACATTGTTCAGGAACTTGTGATTTATAATGAAGCAGCAATTTATAGCCTTGGTTTTAACTGTTTTCTGTCAGCTAGCTCAGAGAGAACTATTTGTGTTATTCTTGTTGGGTCTGTAGTTCATGGCATTATTTCTCAGGGACTGTAAACAGGAGAGGGCTTTTCCTATGACTTAGGCCACTATCTAGGCATTTTTTTCCTGTAGTAATAGTAGAAAAGCTCTGTATATCATGGAAGAGAGAAGGAGATGCAGAAGACACTGTATGCACAGTATTTATTAAGTCTTGTATTTAGCTATTTCTCTACCTTCCTGGTATTGCACTGTATGGTTTTGTTTGATTCTTCCATTCAAGGATCTTTAAACACCTTGTAGATCAAATTGGTGGGGAGTGGTAATGTTTATTAGATCAACTGATAAATAAACACACTGATAGATAAGTAACAAACCAATAGATTAAAAAATGAACATGCTTTGGGGCACAAAGTTCTGTTTCCATTCTAAAGTAGTCTTCAATAGAGGCAGCAATTTTCAGTGGTAAATAAAGGCTAAGAAGTGCTGTGAGCTTGGGCAACCAGTGCAATGTCCTTTGTTTCTCCCAGGCTACCAGTCAGGGAGCTGGTGTCTCATCACTGCTACAGCAAGGCAGACTGAAGCACTCAGAGGTGGCTTGGCTTGCTCAAGGCTCTGTGACAGTTTTGAGACATTGAGAAAGTCCTGATCCAGGGCTCCCCATCTTTACTAAGTCAGTAAAGCCTTTTTTTCTCCTCTCCCAGTATTGTCCCAGCAATGTTTTTCAACTGGTCTCATATAAAGCATTTTTTTTCCCCTGCAATCTTTTTTTTCCCCTGCAATCTTGCATATAAGTGTTTCCTATCAACCTCCTCCAGGCAATTTAAGTTGCTCTGAAAAGGGAATTAAGTAAGGAAGATTCACCATAGTTAAAAAAAGTGCACTTCAATGCACATCCCCAAAGAAATGCTTTGTGATCCAAAGATTTATTGTGTATCGTTGTATTAACAATTCATAGTCAAAACCTTTCCTTGTTTCTTCCCAGGATATTACTATGAATTTATTAATCAGTTAGAACACCTATTGAGATAAAACTTCTAGAAATGGGTTGAGTAGAGGGGACGTAAAGTTTTTATCTTGCATTTTTAGTGGTATGTTTTGGAGCACTGACTGTTATGCAAGGTAGTGGGTTTGCCTCCCTTCCAGTGAAGTGTTTCACAGTGATTGTGAGAGAACCAGAACAGGATGTCTTGGGTGCATTCTAAATTCATTGTTATTTCCAGGTAACCTCTCTACCTGGCTCTTTGTCCTGCTGTGTCCCTGGCTGTATGTTGGTGAGCAAAAGATCACTAGAGATAGTTGCAAGTTGGCTCAAAGTTTACCTTCCTAAAACTGAGTTAATGGAAGTAAATGACACGTTTCCCAACTTTCTCAGCAGGAGTGCTGCTGGCTGTTACCATGGCTGCCTGTGTCCTTAAACTGCATTTCCAGAGTTTGACATCCTTCTTCAAGGTCATCAGAGCCAGAGCTGTGATGGCAGGGCTGTTGCTTGGTGGTACCAAGCTGATAGATGGCTTCCACTCAGTATTTCACTCTACAGACACTTATCAGCCATGGGCCATGAATATGGGTGACTGTCTCCATGATCACAATGAGGAAGGTGAGTGAGTTGTGTGTGGGTCTATGCCTCAGCAATAGCCACATCAGAGGGCTGCAGCCCACTTCTTCGCAGGGCATGGGGTGTCCTCTAAATATAGGGGACTCCTGAAATCCCAGCCAAGATGAGGTTTTTGTGTGTCACAAGTATTTTAGAAATATGTTTCAAATTATCTGTTATCCCTAACTTACTACTTACTGTAGACAGTCCTACAGGACAGATAGTGACTCCTCTGTCACTGCTCTTCTCTGAGTACAAAGAGCATTAACCTGGCAGAATTAATCCTGGGTCACACATGGCAGTGACACTGTCACAGCATCCAAAGCACTCCAAGGTGTTGGAGCTGGGCTCCCCTACCTGAGCTTGCACTGAAGTTATGGAACAAGGGGAGCCCAAATGTCATTTCAAGGGACATATTATTTCTAAGCAGCCTGCTGTGCCACTGGCTGTTACTTGCAAAGCAAGCATTTCTTCTTATGGATTTTCACCCCTTTGTAGTTTAGTTAAAGTTATTGTGGATGTCACTGTACAACTGGATTCTGTATGAGAAAAAAATCATCTGCTGCTGGAAGCAGGAGGCTGTCCTGCCAGTGCTGCTACCCAGTGCAGCCAGGGCTGGTTTGCCCACAGAGCAGCATGTCCCCATCCTCATCCTCAGCAGAGCTGTCTGGGGTGCTTTGTGCCAACCCCAACTCCCTTCAGTCGCTGCCAAAACCCTTGCAGGCCCAGTGTGGTCCAAGTATCACAGGAGAGCCCTCGGGGAGGTGGTCTCAGCTCCCAGAGAGCATCACCACCAGGGTTGGCATCACCTGCCCACCCAGCTCGGCTGCTGGGAGATTCCTGGCAGAGGTGACTCATGGACAGGGAGCCCTGAGAGGGCCCTGGCAGATGCCTGCACTGAAACACTGCCTACAGCCTCCTGCCTCTGCCCAGCTTGCCCTTCCTGCCGCCTTTCCCCCGGGGTCCTAACTCCCGACTTTGTTGCTCTATAAACATAATAACAATAATTATTCTCTCATTGGACCCATAGCCATCTTCTTTGTTTCCAGGCTTAGATAAATATCATTCAAATCGTGGAGTCTGATTCATGAGTCAGGACAATGGCAGCCATCCAAAACCTTCTTGCCCATGGAGTGTGTTTGTGTGAGAAAGATAGTTTCAATGTATGAAGAGTAAGAAACTGGAAGCCAAGTGAATTAAATACAAAGCAGATAATTATGTGTAATTCATTTACTGACTAATGATTGCACCTGGTACAGAGGGTTATGAATTCATTTAACTCTGCATAGGTTCTCAGAAACAATCTCCCTGCTACAAGATAAAAACTAGGATGACATTCTTAGCAGACCAGTGTTTGCGTTAGTTTTACTGTAAGATTCTGCCTTTAGCTCATTCCTTATACTATCTCATGATGCTTCACTTTTCCTGGGTTCATCTGGTGTCTCTTTGACAGTGACAATTGCTCAGTGCTGCTCAAGGCTGGGTGTCACTGCGGAGTGAAGCCATCACTCAGCTCCTGAAAGCCACGAAGTGCAATTAGGCACAGTACTTATCTTCCTTCTGCTGCAGCCAAACCTTGCCACAGAGACTGTGCCTTTGGCAGGGATGCAGCAGGTCATGCCCCCTCCCTTTCTCCCCCCTCTGCTGTGATCACCAGCAAATAACTCTATTTTCATGGTGTCACCCATGACAGCCTGATGCCATCAGGATGAATACCAAAAGACAAAGCCTTTAATGGTGTGAGAAACCTTGTGCTAAGCCAGTGAAACCCAGCAGTGCTGCTTTAGTGCTGCTGTTAGCCTGAGGAGCAGAGCCTGTGTGACACCCCTGGTGCCTGGCATGCTCAGCCCCCAGGCACTGGGCACTGCACCTGCAGTTCCCAAGGGGAGGTCTGAGCCATGTGGGCAGAGCCAGGTGCCCGAGCCCTCACTCAGTCCTTGCAGCAGCTGTGATGCTGCCCAAGGAGATATTCTTACCAAATGGCAGAAACAAAACAGCTTTTCCAGCTGTGTTCCCAGTGCAATTCCGAGGCAGAAGCTGGAGCCCTATCTCCCATCCAAAGGCATCTCACCTTGATCATCTCTTCCATCCCCCATACTAAAACTATACACTCAGGTAATTGCTCGGGTCTTCTGTGATGGTGCCTCATCAAATAAACAGACATTTGACTGTGTTTCCTGCCGAGACTCTCTGGACCATCACGTAACTGGGATCCATTTTTATCAGTCAGTTTAAGGAGCACGAAAGGTAAATGTGCAGAATTTGTGCATGGGGAGAGGGCTGTGTCTGCAGGTGCTGGATGAATGCACACCTCTGTGAGGTGCCCTTTGAAACTGACTTGGGGAACAAAACAATGATGGCATATAAGGGAAAATGGAACTTATTTGTCAGTTTGAATGGAGGCTGTTTTGTAAATCATGAGATTATCACACTGAAGGAAGAAACCCAAATAATCTGATTACAGTTACATACACTTTCTAGCATTATTTGCTGCTGTTTCCAGACGTGTACAGGGGGAAGCTGAGCTCATAACTGCAAATAAAATAGCTCTAGTGTCTGATGTAACTCCCACTGCTGCAGGAACACACTCTTGGAGGTGTCACCAGCCTCAGTGTGTGGTGGTAGGAGAGAGCAACCTGAGCAGTCCCTCTGCAAGGCGCCCCAGCTTCCTGCCAGCTCCCCGTGGGTGCCAGCCCTGCACCTCACACCTCTTGGGCAAGTAGCAGAGGTGCTGCTTTCTCCATCCCTGGCAGCCAGGTAATGAAAACATCAGCAGCAACTGTAACAAAAAAAGTAACACTGCGCCCTGCTATTTTTGATTTGAGTGATTTGTAATTAGAAAAGCCAAAACCAGCTTGTCTTGTTCACATGAGTATTCCCATTGACTAAAGAGCAGTCAGCATGTGCTTTAGTTCTGAGCACATGCAATCCTGTTCTGATGAAGATCTGGCAAGCCAGAACAGATTGCATTTGGTGAGATACTTGCAGTATGATAGTGATTTACCTGTAGGTGGATCCTCATTTTGGATGGTGAGATGCAGAGCCAGTGAGCCTGATTCACTGCCATGCTACTCCAGTTTTTCTTTGGAATAACACCACTGATTCATCAGCAAAGTTGAAATAACAAATGATAAAATGGGAGCATTGTGTCTAAGTCTGCAGCGTGTGTACGGGAAGGACTAGATCCTTCTTGCAGGAACATTAACCTGTATGGATTTTTTTCAATTCAAAATGTATCAAGACTGTGACAATGTCTATAGGCTAAAGTTTTACACATCAAAAGCCCAGTTAAATTCTAATATAAGAACCAGCATGGGACTCCCTCAGTATATTGATGTAGCAATTATTTTTTTTTTAATTGAGAAAAGAAGGATTTTTTGAGAAAAGTGTAAAAGCTTCTGAATTTATTTTTCTTTTTCTGAAAAATGCAATTCTTTGATGCAGTTCAGTTCTATGCACCAGATGGGCACCAGGTAAAGCTTAGAAATAGGATAAGTTAAAAAGAGGGGCCTGTTTCAAATTTATGACAATATTCACTGAGAAATTGAAAAGAACTGAGCAATTGTGATCCTTTTACAAGTAATGCTCTGGAAAAGCCAACTAAAGGTAGTAAGCAAGCTTGCAATTAGTAGTTCTAATTATAAAGTGTATACATAAAACACTGTAGCATTATAAATAAAGGCTAAATTCAAGTGATGCAATAAGAACAGCAGAACATCACGTAAAGATGGACAAATGATCCAGCAAGAGAAATACTTCTAAATTACCTGTTTTTCCAATGGGAACAACAAAGAGATAAAATCATAGCAGTGCTGTGTTCTGTTTCATGTAACTTTTGCAGTAGCCCTGTCTCCATGACACCTGATGCTTCTGCTTTGGTTGTAGACCAGAATCTTCCCTGGGTGAGGCTCACAGGCAGGGTATCAAACAGTGGCAGGCACAAGCTGCTGTGTGAGCCCATGGCTCAAATCATCTGGGTCATTTGTCTGTACCAGGGGAGTGCTTTATGACTCACAGCCATTCCCACCCCAAAAGCAGCTATCAAATGCCACAGATTTTTTTGGGTTTTGGTTGGTTGGTTGGGTTTTACTGTTGAGCTTTAGCCCAGATGCTTTCTAGGTAAGCCAGAGTTAAGTGCAGGCTGTGGAGTTTGAAGAAGGATTAACTTAAGTACAACACTGGTGACTGTGCTGCCTGGTCTGTGGTATGGTTAGACCTGTGCACACCCTAAGCACCAAACTATGGCAATGCTTCATGCACTGCAGGGGACACCTGAACTTCAGTGACATGGAGCCGCATCTGCATTCACTGCCCTGAACACAGTGTCTGTGACAGCAGAGCAGGATTGCTTTAGTTTTTAATTACTGCACTCCTTACAGAACCGTGCACAAAATAAAGTCCTGAATGCAACTAGAGAAGATGAAGATACATAACCCCTTAGGGAAACGTTTTTATTTATTGTCATTGGGTGCACATATGGCAATCACCCATGCAGCGTGATCCAGGATGTTGAACACCATTTCATTATGTTCTATAAATAAAGGACTGATGTGGTTCAATTGTATCAATTATGCAACTCTTCTACATGGTGTAGCCAAGGGTAAGCACAGGCAAAGGCCACTCCCTTTGTACCCACTTCTACTCTGGGCACTTCTAGTATTTACCTGCTCCTTACATCCCATAGACAGATGAATCTACCTACTTTTATTTACCATTGTACCGCTGACTCCTCTTTCGTCAGGAGCTTTTCCTATGCACTGATGACACAACAAAATAGAAAATGGAAGTCAAGATGCTGCTGTGTGTTACTCTGTTGTGCAAGATGTAAGTGTGGCTGTACAGTAATTTCGAGCAAAGCATCGGTTTTAAACAATGTTTAAACTGACACCATTATTATGCAATGTAATTAATTATGGCTAGAAGGGCATTTGAGGTTAGTTGGCGCTACCTTTGTCCATTTTATAATTATACCAAGAAAAGGATGACTAAGTTGTGCCTAAGCTAATTGTATCCATTTGGTTTTATCCCTCCTTTTCACCATTGTAAGTCACTTGCATTCTGAACTCTAAGTTTTTTTGAGGGGTTTGGGTGCGTTTCTGCTGAATACAATGGAGCCCAGGACTGACTGGGCAGCCTCAGGTAATATTGCAATAGTAGCACTAACAATAGCAATAATAATTACAGCTAGTCAACATGATAAGTACAAAGCAAATTTCACTGTTACAGTTACCTACAAGAGAGTTATTCTTACTTGCTCCCACTCTATGTTCTAGGATGTGTTTGTGTAGCTAGAAGATAAAGCTTGGCAGCATCAAGTGATGTCCTCCAGACATGCTGTGAACCCAGCAAACATCTCCAGAAAGCAGCTGTGACAGGAGAACACGCCATGCCAGCTCTCTTGCCAAAGGTACTGGGAGATTTCACTACTCAAGGGTTGCATGATGCACCTGAGCTGAGGGAGCTGGGCACCCCAAAGAGCAGGCAGCCTCCTGCTCTGTGTTCCCCTGGCTCCCACACAGACACCTCAGCACTTTCTGACCCATGACTGCCAGTGGGTCTGCCACTGTGGGGACTGCCACTGGTGACTGGGCAGTCACCAGCCCAGGCTGGTGGCTGCAGCACAGACGTGGCACCAAGCAAGAGCTGCTTGTCTGCACGAGCAGTTTGCTGCTGGTGTCAGAGCCATGGTGTGGGCTCTGGAGCCACGATGGCAGCCACAGCCCCCACAGCATCCGTGCCTCATCCACAGAGTGCTGTGTTTGAACTCAGCTGTCCCAGCCCGCAGCTGGCAGCCCTCCATGCACCATCCGGATGAGCTGCCCGAATGGAGTGGTGCCAAAATCTTTTTCTCTTGAATGTTACCTGGCAGTGTCAGGGTGAAAAACAAATAAACAAACAAACAAAAAAATCCAAAAATCCAAACCCCAAAGATTTACCCTGGAAAGGAACATGGTAACGCACAGTCTTGTTGGGCTACAACAAAAGGCTAAAGGCTTCAGCTCATGGTTGGAAACTGGATTGCACTTATGTAAAATAGAACTGCCTGCAAGGGCTGAATGTGGTAATTAACAGGCAGTTTTAGAAATTATTGGCTAATGCCATTTAATAGAAATACTGCCAACTATTGTTGTAAAATCTTGGTTGGTTCCTTTGGTGGCAATATAAAATGACTCAACATGGCTTCACTGGGAAGAGATACCTTTGTCTGTTACCTACATTTTTAGAGTGGTTTAATAAGACAATCCCAGTTTTGAAATTTAAATATATTTCCCAAAACTAACCAGAGGGCAAACTGCCTCCAAAGCAATCACAATATTGGTGATAAAAATGGGCCTATAGACTGTAACATAACATTACTGACCCAGTCCTGTTCCCATGGCAGCCAAGGCAGCTTTTGCCTCAGTGTGTAAGCAGCAGTAAATTTTAAGGTTTCTGTAACAGCAGAATATGTTCATGTAAAGCCAGAACAGCTCCATCTGAAGTATTTCCCTTGCAGTGTGTACAATATGACTCAGAGAATTAATCCATGTACAGGATCATACAGTAGAATGCAGGTAGCTCCAAGATTATGTGCTCTACTCATGTGATGCAGCTGTTGTATCACCTAAGAACATTTTCACAATGCTGCAATAGTGACCAAAAGGTTATTTCTCAAACCTTGTCACCCAGAAGGTACCAGCTGAAAAGTTTCTGTTTGATTGCTAAAGAGTAGAAAGCAACAAATGAGTATTGGCAAATCTCAGATGAGGCATGATGTGGATGTTGCACACCTCAGCCTAACACCCACCTTCACTTCAGGGAAAGGAGAAACCAGACCTGCAGACACACTAATCACCTCCTGGTTTGACAGTTCCCACTCACCTGTTTGGAAATGAACTTCAGAACCTCCCTGCTTTCTATTTACTGCACCAAGAGCCAGTAATTGTGTGGTGCTTCCAAAGAGTCATTAATTGCATCCCTATTACAGCTTTTTATGATGCCTTTTAATGTACACATTTAAAAGAAAAGGCAGCCTGTATGAGGATTGACCTTCCTGATACAAGAAGGAGAGGTAAAGTCCTCTCTCTGCTCAGCTGCAAGTAGCACAAAGGTGAGGCTGTGCTTGTGTTTGGGAGAGCTCAACAGTGCAGGTGTCTGACCTGCTGGACCAGGGTCACCTCCCCTCAGCTGCAGCACTGGGCTCTGAAGGGCAAGGCTCAGGTGCCAGACAAAAACAGCTCCCAAATCCTGGTTCCTGGTTGCAGAGTTTGGGCACACAGACTCTGTGTCCTTTCAAGTGCAAGAGGCACTGCTTCCACCCCAGCAATCCCCCCAGACATGGCACATGCCTCTTATCAGGTGACACAGACACCACAGTGCTTATGAAAGTGAAGCTGGAATATTAACAACTAATATTGAGTGATCTCCCCTTCCTGCATTGCTGTCTCTGCTCTATTCCCTCCATTGATCTAGGCATTAAAAGACAATTTATTCCCTTATCCAGACCCCCATATATCATTTTATCAGGAAAATTCTTGTCCACTGGATAGAAAACAGGAAAAATGTGACTGAACCTTCTCTTTAGAAATGCTGCTCAGTCCTCCCACACCTCTTTCTTCTTTGCTAACTCCAGTCGACTCTCCCCAGGACCTACACCCTACTCCGATCCCAAGTCACTGATGGATGCATATGAAAACAGGCCTTGATAAATGGACTGGAGCTCCTCTTCCATAGCTGTGTTTATAGGATCATTTGTATACTACATCTGATCCATAAAGGAGACTCCACTGGTTGGGTAAGAACTCTGGGATTGAGTGCTTGCTCCATGGAACATGTCATTCACCACAGCACTCACACCACAGCTCTACGGTGCTCCAGAACCTCATGGCTGAGCCAAGTGAAAGCTACATCTGGTCCTGGGGAGTTGGAGCTATTGTAGCAATATTTGGTTTTGTTTGGTTTTTTTTCTGTGTGTATTGGAGCTTAGAAGGAGGAATGAAAACTTCATCCAGGTGAGCAGCTGCAGGTGCACTATGTCCCCTTGCCTTGCTCCTCTGGCACCTTCGGGACTGGGGTCCTGCAGGCTTGGCCTTGCTGATGATTTCCACTCTGTACCAACCACCTCTTGCAGAGATGGAGGATGCTGAGTGAACAGAAAGCTCTGTGTGGGACACTGGTGCAAAAGAGATTTCAAAAGGTGAAGGGCAAAAAGAATTTCCTAGAGCTGGTACTATAGTGGCTCAGCACTGATGCCATAAATAAAGTGTGATGGATGTTTTATTTTGCTTATGTGGTAAACTGTACAGTTAGAGTCTGAATAAACCTATTTTGTCAATATTATTATCTTTCTGATACAAAAATAAATAAACTTATACAAAGAAGGAGTGGAGATGTGCCAAGCCAGCCTGGTTCAGTAAGAACCGCAATGACAAGGGAACAATTTTGTCCTAAATCTCAGGGGATAAAATGGTAAGTTTTCAGGAGGGCAGAGCCCCTCCAGATCCAGAAGGAGCAGTGCTTTACACAGAAGGATCTAGAATAAAAGAACTTAATAGGGAACTCTTCCAAAAGGAAAGGAAAAACTGAAAATGTCATAGAACTTTTGCTACCAGAACTGCTTTCTAGTTTGATGGGAAGGCTGCATGCAAACAGCTGCTGAGAAATAGAAGCGTGGTAGGTTAATAGCAATTAGGAGCATTTTAATGATCATTAAAAGAAAACAATCACAAGTAAATGATACAGCTTATTAAGTAACTTCTAGGCTGAATATAAAACAGGCATTAAGAAGCCATGCTTTTACTTTGCAATTAATCTTAGCACTGAGTTCAAGGCTCGCCACTCTGATGCCAACATGGGAACCTCCAGTAGGCAGCAACCCGTAATTACAGCTGGGTGGAGGTGAATCAACCACTTTCTGTCATGAAGCCAAGGAGAGACCCTCAGCCCATCTGCCAAAGGTGGGTGGGTGAATAAGTGTTACTGTCTTGTTAGACTCCTATCAGGGCACCACACCTTGTGATAGTATCTGTGTAATAAGCAAACAACTTTAAATGATATTGTGTCACTGCAGGAGGGTGACCCAGCATGGCAGGTTTCATGAGTGCCCAGGGACTGCAGTGCATAGGTACTCACACTCACCCTGGGGCCCTGGAGACCTCTGCCTGCTGCACAGCAGAATCTGAACTCTGAGGCCTTTCCTCCTTCATTAGAGACACACACAGCTCCACAGCAGTGTTGTTGCTGTGCCAAAGTCCTATTTGCTTTTCTGTGCATCTGTTAAAAGTTTTCTAGTATGCTAGGAAGGAGATTACAAATATGAATCCATCACAGAAATACAATCACATGAGGATGGGTGCAACAACAGATGATAGGATTATTTATGTTTCTTTTAATTAGCATTACATTCCTGATGCCACATGCACAGGTGTTCCTATAGGGTCATTACCTCTGACCACTGCATCTGCCTCCTTCCTCAATTGCAATTATATGGTCCAGTTCCAGACACAGGAACTTGTCTCCTCTACCAAGCCTTTCCAGACAGGAAGGCCCCAGTAAACCCCCACAAGGTCCTCCATGAGGTTGCCTGCTGCTGTACTGTCCAGCATTCCCAGGAGTTTTGTTTTCCACAGAAACAGAGCGATTCAGGAGGTGCCCCAGATGCCTCCCTGGCTGTGAGCAAGTGCCATGGCAACACAGGAGTGAACCTCAAGCCACCCAAGAGATTGCCAGCTTGGGAAAGCAGCATTTGTCTTGCTCTGACTCAGGCCAGGTGGCTTCCCAGCCATTCTGTTTCTTTCTACAGTAGTTCTTACCTCAGTATTGTACTTCAGACCCTGGTGAGGACAAGGTATACCTGGTGAAACTCAGCCTCCTGCTGTGAACTCCCAACTACTCTGGGCCATTGGGCAGGTCTCTATTTTGGCAAGCACCTTGCCCTTCTGTTGACTGGAACACTCATGGTCTCAAGAAATGACCGTGTCTGTCCTAGCACTCCATGCAGATGACTTTACCCTTTCCTCTTCCTTATTCTTTCCTTTACTCAAACTAGTTGAATCCTTGCAAGGTGCCAGGATTGGACACAACCATATTCCAACTCTCCATTGGGCTGGTAGCCTCATTTCTCCTCTTTTTTTTCCCACCTTCTCCCCTTTCCTGCCATGGCAACAATGTCAGGAAGAGTGTCCTTGGTGGCAAGGCTGGGAAGAGAGATATTCTCAATGGAGGAGAAATAGGCGTGTCCTGGCTAGGCTGCTTCTGAGTTTGACTTGCTCAGCCACTCCCCACCAACACTTTAGGCTCATGCTGAAGGTCTCTCAAACTCAACACATGTAATCAAAAGGCTTATTCAGAAAGGGATTAGCCAAAGCATTAGCAAATATTAAGATGTTTTCTTTAAGATATAAGTACTTATTTCCTGGGAATATTATGGAGCAAGTCCACAGAGAAGCCTTGTCCAGATATAAGAAGGTAGCTAGGAAAAGCCACTGATCTACCACAAATTGTACACAGCTGAAGTGGTGTCATCTGGGCTGGAATGAGGGGATGAATGGATGAGGTGGGGGAAGCAGTGGATGTCACTTTAGTTTTACCATAACCTTTGACATTGTCTCTCATATGGGCCAGATATTGGGATGATACTCTCTGAATGGATGGACCCCAACCATCAAAGATCATGGCTGGGCCATGAAGCTCTAAGTATAATTATGGTCAACAGCCAGGCATTTAATTGGCATTAAGAGAGGGCATCCCTCAAGTGACAAGGCCTGGATGGCTGAGCAGAATGGTTACTCAGCAGATTTGTGCATTGAATTGAGGCTGTAGATCCTTATGCTGGGAGGACAAAGTAGCTGTTCAGGTGGTCTTCCAACCAACTTGTCTGGAAGACAAGTGTGAAAGAAAGCTTCTGAAATCCAGCAAGGATAGAGGTAAAGTCTGCACCTGTCACAGCCTAAGCCTGTGTGATAGCACAGGAGAGGAAATGAGAAGACAGAAAGAAGCTTTGCTAAAAAGAGGACCTGGGGTCTTGGTGGAGGAAAAGCTGAAGAGGAGTTGGCCCCTTGTCATAGCAGTGATGGTGGCTAATGGCACCCTGGCCTGTGTGAGTGAGAACTCTGGCATGCAGAGATGCACAGCACAAGAACAGCAACCCTAAGTTGCAGCAAGAGAAATTCCATTAGACATCACAGAAGAAATTTTTCGAAGTATGAGTGCAGGAGCAGGTGCCCATAGAGGTTTGTGAAAATGCCATCCTTGGAGATTTCAGAAATGTAATGAGAAAAGCTCTGAGCAACCTCAGCTAATGTTGAAGTTAGCCCTGCTTTGAGTTAGAGTTCAGCCCTCCAGATGCCCCTTCCAATGGGTACTACTTTGTGGGTTGTTTTGGTGTGTTGGATTTTGTTGGCTTTGGTTTTTTTGTTTTTCTTTTTTGTATAGCTGCTGATAAGGGAGGCCAGGCTGGAGTTAATGATTCCTCAAAAGGAATGGAAGCTGTTAACTCTATAGCATCATCTGCCAATTACTTATGATACAAATGAATTCTGAGTATGCATCGCAAGTCCGGACACTTAAGAGACTTCACTTCAGAGATTTTATGTTTTAGGATCAAAGAACTGAACCCTCGTTCTCATATCTTCAAACTCAGCATTAAAAAAAAAAAAAAAAAAAAAAGCCCTGCAATTAATACACAGAAGTCAAATTTGCAAAAAATTACTCAATTCAGAGCCAACATGAAAAAGACTATTTATTGGCTTTGTTTTGGATATACGCAGCTCTCACACTTTCTTGTGGTGGCAGCTTATCATGTTGAAAGGCTTTCTGATTAAACCATTGTTCTGACCTGAAAAGTTGTGAAAGCAATGCCTGAGATCCCACCTCCAAACCTCACTGTTTGCCTCTCTGGTTCAGACAGGAAACCACGACCCATCTCTAGTCCAGGAGACACAGGGATATGACACAGAGGTGTCACACTATGCTGGGAAAGGACTCCATGGCCAGGAGGGACAAGCAGTGTGTGTGCACAGTGCAGCCCCACATCACACTCAGGTTGCTGCACTGCACATGGCCCAGTGCCGTCCAACTGCTTGTGTCCAGACAGCTGCCCAGTAGCCTGGGCTGCCGTGGAAAAAAAAAACCAAAAACCAGAGCAAAGCTGGCTGCTAAGTCTCAGCAGAACCACACTGCAAGTGTGGGGTGAGAGTCCATGAGACCATGGCTGCAATGCCAGGTGTGTCAGCACAGCAGAAGAAGCAAAGGACACAGCACTCCCTGAGAAGGGCCAGGGTGTTCTTCCCTGCGAGTCTCTGGAGAGACACAGGTCACTCCCCTGAGTCACAGCCCCAGATGACCCCCCCCCCCAAAGCCTCAGATGACCCACCCAGCCCTTCTACAAGCTTCATGTTGCCAGAACAACAAGGAATACACAGAAAAGGCACCAGATTTGTCCATCTCTGGATCTGTTAGGTTCTGTGACACCAACACAAAACCTGAGCCAAGATGGGGAAAAAAAAAATAACTAAAACCCTAAATGTATTCAAGAGTGTGTTCAGAAACAAACAAACAAAACCTCTTATCCAAACAAACCATAGTTAGATCTTGGGTGAGACCATGTTTATGAAGGTTTAGCCAAGAAGCTTGCTTGGAGATACTTCTCCAGCCTTAACATAACACTACCAGCCTGGACAAGCACTACTAGAAAACACCTCATTAAAATGCTGTTGTGGTATTTACTTATAGATAGCAATTTATATCACATCCATCATACACCCCAATCCGTCAGCTATGATCAGTAAATAGCACTGCTTCTCCCACAGCACTCCCTGCCCCAAATCCACTTCCCAGAGCCCCCCACAACACAACTGCTTCCCTCTGGGTACCTGGCATGGATTCAGCATATTGCTGAATAAGCCTCTTTTTGCCCACATTTACCCATCCCTGCAGTACTCTTCAAACATACAGGTGGTGTATCAAAGATGCAATAGCCCCATCAAGAGCCAGACACACGTCTGTGGTGCTTTGTAGCAGGGTGTTCTTGGGTACAGTCATCAGCCACTACAGAGCTCATCCCTACAGTGGACAGGCAGCTGGAGCCTGCATTTGCTGGAGTGTCAAAGAGGCTTTGGAACACATCAACAGTAATACTAGAGAGGCTCTCATGCAGGTTGTAGACACCAGTGCAAAGCCAGCCTTATGAAATACCATATCAGAAAGCATAGGGTACATCTTCATTAGAAAAAAACAAATTAAAAATAAAAAAGGAGAAAAAAAAAAGAGGGGGAAAAAATAAAAAAAAGACTGGGAAAAAAAGAAAGGTTAGATGAGGTAGCTGGGATTGCCAGGGGCAATCTGAAATCAGTTTACATTAGAGCAGGTTGCTCTTGATTTCACTACAGCAGTTGTCACGCTTGGTAAGAATAACAAACGATTCATATGGCAGCCACCATTGTGCAGCTCAGTACATGCAGCCTACTGGAAACAAACCCAAGCAGACACAGTGGCTGGGATGGGGTTTCGTTTTTAAAAACACACATAAAATGGTTATGTAAATAAATTTCTACTTCAGGAATCTGTGGGAACAATCGTTTCCTTGTCAGAGGACTTTTTGTTACTGATGTTTTATCCTAAATCTGCACTTCAGGTTGAAATGCCAGCATACACATCCCTCCGCAGCTCCTAGGTCCTTCCCACTATCTGGCCCCTTCAATCTCCAAGTTTTTTAATACTTTCAAGCTCATCAGCTATCTAGAGTTTCACCTTCGTGCATGCCCAGAACTGCCCCAGTCCTGACAGGGCCAAGCAGCTCAGCCCAATTCACACCTAAATCTGATCAGGATCCAGAAACTGGGTGTTGCTTTGCCTAAATGCCCTGAGGCCTTTGATCAGGGATTATATGTTACCTGGTGACTGTTTCATGTAAAACGCATAAACATTCTGAGCCCAGAATCTCTGCTCCCATGTGAATGCTCAAACCAGTAGGAGGGACAGTCATGGTCCCACATGCACTTGCTGTTGCTGTAGAGCAGCAGACCCACAGTGGGTTAGGACTGTCCAGCTCCCTGCCTGGTGGTTTGGGTGCTCTGCTACCAGAGGCAGATAGGAGCAAACAACCTGAGGAGAACAGTGACCCTGTTTGTGGCTTCCTGGCTGCTGGAAATCCATGTTTCAGCCTAGACATCTTTGCTGTGACAGGAAGACTGTCTGTACTCTCCGAGCAGAGTTGCTGCTGTGCTGGGTTGCTGTAGAAATAGCATTTTAAAATTCAGATTTCCCTATTAGTCTCTCTGGCCACCACACTGGATGTTTTGGTCCTCGGGTGGAAGTGCCAGGCTTGCCTCAGGCACATTGCTGTCACTGAAGCCAGAAGCTGGGCACTAAAAATCAAGAAACACTGAGCTTAAAACATCAGAGTACTCCTGGGTATAACTTCAAAAATTTATAATTGCATCTGCAAACGGCTACAGCACATAATTACTCAGCCTTGGCACTCAGGTCTTTGGGCATAACATGAGGAGTTTCATGAAACAGCATGTGCCAAGGGAGAAAAAGCCACTGGAAAATCTGTATTGCTGCTATTGCTGCAGAGAAAAAAAGTTCTTCCCCTACCCAGCACCACAGCAACTCCCCCCCTGCTAATGCTCCCACCCTATCATCCATTGGTGCATTCGTCTCATCCAGGACTATTCAGGGGAGAAGGGAACAGCTTTGTTTCTTCTAACAAAGGGGGGGAAATTGTATTTAGGTCTTAGGGTGAAGGTAGAACTCCTATATCTGCTTGTATTGCTCATATATTAGCAACTTTTGTTTTCATGAGCAGAAGAATTCTTTTACCATAAAAATGGAAAAACGATAACATTTATGTGAGGAACTGGACAAGCTTTCATCAGGACCAAATTCATGACATGGTGCAGCTTGGTCTGGTTGTTTTCCATTTTTACTGCACAAATTATATTGCCAATAGTCAAAACTGATAACTTTATCATGGACTAAATACACAATAATGCTTTGGAAAATGCCACATTTTGCTCACAAATTCAAAGCAAAAGTTGTATTCAAGTTTCACTTACTGCAGCAACTGTTCCACAGTGAATTTCCCCATTTGCTGCAGGGCTCAGAAAGTTTCTTTGGAACCCACTCAGCATACCCAGTACAGGCACAGAAAAAAAACAGGAGAGACCCATAAGCCAAGTCACTTCTAATAAACACAAACACCCTCAGGCTTCCCTCTGTCTGAGGTGCCAGGAGAAAGAGCAAATTGTTCACATTGCCCCCGTGCCATGATTTGGGGGCAATAACCTCCTTCTGATATCTCAGAAGAATGAAAAAAAGAACAAGAAATACGGGGAAATGCTTCTGAATTGTCTCCTTCTCACAAAATGAGCCACACCAGGTTTTCACCACCATTTCACCACCTCATATTCTCTGAGGTCCCTTCCAACCCAGCCAATTCTATGATTCTATGGTCTAGCAACCGCAACGGTGGTTCAAGGGTTGGACTCGATGATCTCTGAGGTCCCTTCCAACCCAGCCAATTCTATGATTCTATGATTCTATGATTGCCACAGGTCATCTTTGGAGTCCCATTGCAGTGGAGGCAGGCAGTGTTCAGGACTCCTGCTAAAAGCTGCCCAACTGAGCTGTGAGCCTTTGTAGCTGCTGCTCTAACAGAGTGACCCCCATGGCTTGGCACACAGCAGAAACTGAAACACTGTAACTGGGTGACTCCAAGACCCCCATCAGGTGTGGACAGAGGCTGTGGATCCTGCAGGGCAGGTGCAAAAGGCTGACACTTGCCACCCTGAGGTCTGGTCAGTATTTTTATTGTGTTGTATGCATGGGTCAAACCGTAAGGGGCAAAGGTGGGGGTGGACAAGGAGCAGTCTTAGCACGTGACCCCTAAAACACTATAGGCTTTGTGTGGTGATTGTGAGCTGCTCCTGAATCCATGCAAATATGGCAGTTTATGGGCAAGGTCTGTCTTCATCAGAAGGCCTATGGGCTATACAAATGATACAGAAGGCAGCTAGTGGGTAAGCAAGAAGGGCTCACCTCTGCCACAGGCGGGGGTGCAGCAAAGCACAGCACTTACAGGAAAAGAGAACTTTCTCCAAGGCTGATGATCCCCTGGTATGTGAAGCTTTGAGGTCCAAGCTGAGGAAACATGCCAGCACACTACTGCCCATCAGTAAAGATTGTTTGGTTCAGCAACAGTGGTGCAGAGCTCTGATTCAGAGCACCATTTGCAGGGCCTAAGTATGTCACCCTGTGCAAATCAATAATGGCTTCAGGGGAAAATTAACAGATGGTCACAGAAGAAATCTCCCGAGGGCTTTTTTTCCCCCTTCTCTGGGATAAAAAGCTACTTGTGATTTTCTCAAACCACCTGCATATTTTCCCAGGTGTCCTGGCTACCACTTAGAACAGTGTATGTCTCTGCAGTGTTTGCAGCACTGGGCTTGCTTTTAGTTTACTGCCTCTCATTTCTGTGCAAAAGCCTGTACAGTCCAGAAGTTTGGTGTCATGATGGCTCTGAGAGGTGACATCGGTGATGACTAATGCTCAGGATTGGGTTCAGGGAATACTTAACATTTTCTAGCTAATCCCATTGCTTCAGGAGAGTCACCTGACATCCTGGTACCCCAGTTTTCCCATTGTAAGGGGAAGAAGTAAATCCTCACTGGTCTTTAGAGGAACAGTGCAATGTACCCATGGTGATAAAGATTCCTGCACCTCACTGGGCAGCTCAGAAACAACAGATGTTATCCAGAACAAAGCACAACCAGAGGAAATAGCACAACATCCAGGGACAGGAGCAGAAAGCTCCACCACCCTGGGTGTATACTACTGCAGAAAGGCGGGGATGGGCAGTAATTGTGTAGCTATCTCATGAGTAACCAGCACATGCATTTCCATGTGGCATTACCATTCCACAAAGGCTGCCAGCTACTGACACTTACAGCTCTCCCTGCCACAATCTGTGATGTGTGGCATGGCCACGTGCTCCTTCACAGCAGTGTGGAGACACGGCTTCTTCATGCTATCATTTTCTTAACCTTGCTGAAGCTACAAGATACTTGCCTAGACACCCAGCTCAGCCAGACTTTATAGAATTAAGGTGATGGTCAATGTACTCTCTCCTTCTCACATCAGGTGTTCTGGGATGAGCATCCTGCACACAACCAGATCAGTTCCCAGATCTCTGTGAACTGTACCAGCTGCAGCCCATCAGACAGGCACAGACACACAGGGCAACACCAGCCAGTCCTGCTTTCCCAGGACACCATGTGTCCTCCACTCCCCTGCTCCCCTCCCTTCTCCCCTTCCCTTGTGTCAATAACACAGACCAGTGAGGCAAACATGAGGGCTCTGGGGCATTCAAAATACCTCTCTCCTGGCATCTAGATGCCACAGGTGCTGCCTTCTGATATGTGTGAGCACACAGTTTCAGGATTCCTCTTTCCATCCCACTATAAAAACCCTACAACTACTCCCAGATGTGCTCTCTCTGCATGCTCTGATGTTTCCTCATGTCAGCATCTGCTGCTGAGCCTCACCATCTTTCACACGGTGCCAGAAGGGCAGCTCTGTAAAATGTTGCTCCTCCCCTTGCTCCTGTGGCCTCACCTTGAATGGAGACCAGCCCTGGTGCCATCAAGGAGAACAGAGCACATGAAGACTCTTTGTTAAATATCTGGCACTGGAAAGATGCTCTGAGCTCACAGCCAAAAGTGACCTGCTCTGCAGGGAAAATCTTTTCCTCAGCAACCTCTTTCCCTCCCCCTGGGTTAACAGGCAGCAGTGATTGCTGGAACACAGATTGTTGATTTGCTAAAGGATCATTGCCTTTCAGAATTGCATTTCAGGAAGCTAGGATTTGTAGTTTGCAATGGATTCTGTTTCCAAAGGTGATCTCTTACACATGCGTGCTCTGCTACCTTCCTTCAAGAAATAACTATACATAAGGCAAAACACCCTCACCAACCAATGCCACAGTTGGATGCCCACAACAGTGCCACACTGCCTGTGCTTCTGCTGTGTGTGCTCCAGCACTGTGTACACCACAGTCCCTGTTTTGAGGACCAGATGTGCATCTCAGGCCGGTACAGCTGAAGAACATGAACAACAAGGGTTACAAATCAGAAGCTGTGATTAGCTGGCCCAAGTATTGTTTTTTTTTTGATAAGCACTTTAAGTGGCTCATTAATGGCAAAACCCTTTTCTAATTAATGGTACTTGTAGCCAGTAAATAAACCACAAAGGACAGATTTCAGCCCCTTTCCAGCATACTGCTCAGTGGCCAAAGACAAGGATTGTTTGAAGAAATGACTTTGTTGTTTTGGTTTTTTTAACAAAAGACAATGACAGGACAGGGGTTGCAATGCATAAATGCTACACCTCAGCTCTTGACTGGCAGACTTCCATAGGGAAGATGCACAGGTCTGAGCCTCAAGGAGAATTTCCCAGAAGGTAAGTAATGCCCTATCTGATATTTCAACCTTGGCTGACTACAGTGTCCTAAGACAGACACTGGTAAAACCATGGAAAGAGATATTTTTGCTGTTGCCGTTTTTATTCTGTTGCAAATCCTCTCCATAGACTTGGAGATGCTGAAAATAATCTGTGAGAACATGATTATTGGCATTTTAGTCAGAACTGGATTGGAAATAATGGTGATGGAAGAAAACCTAAGCCAGGCTGACATGCTACAGTAAAGCTGTGTTGCACTTTAGATTACTTATTAACAAACAGCAAATGGGTCTCTGCCTTGACCTTTTTTTCATTTGAGCAAATACACTCTTCCTGCCCCTTGTAAACAGCAATTACTGGTAACTGAGTCACGTAACCCCTTCAAATCACTAGAGTAAGTTTTTTCATCTGTGGCAAGGATTTTAGTCAAATTGAATTTTGCCAGGCTCACTGAGGACATTAGCAGTATTATTACTCTTAATAATACCAGCAGTAATAATAATACCCTGGATCACCATAAACTTGAAAACACCTAAGTACTTCACAAATATTAATTAACAAAACTCAATAGGAGGTCTGAGAAACCATAAAAAACTGTCAGCCTCACTTCAGAGCTGAAAACAGAGCCACAGCAAGCAGAAGTAGCTGTTTGCTTGATGAGTTTCAATTAATGGCTGTTTCTTTTGTGTCATGAAATGCCAGGTGCCCAGTTCCTCTTGGCAATGCTGCCAGGTTAAAAGCAGCAGCCCACAGCACATATCTGGAGCAGCAGAAGTCAGTAGTAGGTTTGGGAACTGAAGTCATGAGGATATGAAGGACATGTCATGTTCTTCCACTCCAAGCCGCTTGGAATGAGACCATCTGATGTCCCTTGATGTCCTGGGATCCATGAGAAATGATTCCCTGGGCACTTTGGAAAAATCCCACTCCTGTCAATGCTCAATGAAGTTAAGGCCATGATCATGCCGAACCTGCACATGTCCTTGTCCCAACAAACTCTGGATACCAACTCCTTTGTCAGCCTTTGTATTAAATCTTTTTGAGTGGAGGAGGCAAATTCTAACAAACACAAGGTACTACCATGCTGTGACACCTGATGTCTATTTTTCCTGCCTAATTTCTTCCCTGACTTCCCTGGAATGGTATTAAAGCTCCAGTGGTGGCCAAATCATGACAATGGCACCAGGGAGTTCACAGTATTCATCTTGGCTGTAAGTCAGTTTATTCTGCAGATATCACCCAAATCCATTCTGAATCACACAACACTGGGTATTCATTAAACAAGACAAAAATTTCATGTAGATTCTTAACCAGTGATGTCTAAGGCTCTTTGCAGCAAGGGGTAATTACTACTATTAATTACAGACTCCTCCAAGGAACATCATGCCACAGCATTGAGAGGATTGGACATAAAAATTTGAGTAGTGTCTTTTTTGTTTCTTTGATTTGCTCAAAAACCATACCATTTGTGTGCATAGCAGGGACACAAACAAAGCCAATTGGGATGTGTTATTTGCAGTCAGAAGGATGCAGTGCCTAAAGGAAGAGCCTCACAACTGAGCAATCCAGGTGCAGTTTCTCACTCACACAGACAGCTGATGTGGTCTTGAGCAAGGCACATAAGCTGTCTGCCCCATCTGTAAAACTAGAACAGTAGTTAGTTCATGTTAAAGCCTGAAAGATGTCAGAACAGTAAGAAAAAGGGAGTCTGTCTTCACTGAGCTGTCAATCATCAGTGTCTCCTAAGAGCTTCACAGAAAGCACTGTGGCCAGACTGACTCAATTTCCCTGTCTGTGACACAATCACCAGTCTTTACCTGGTGGGCAACTTTTCACTCTGGGACTGTGCTCACTCCCTGTGCTCTATGCTTGGTGAAGATACTCTCTGAGAACCTTTTCTCTGAGAAGATGGATGGCAACTAGATGCTCTAACTTCACAATCCTATTCAACCAATTTACTTAACTCCCTCAAGTTCTTTACACAACTAGGTTAGATGTTCTCCAACTTTGCAATGAATTAGAAGCATCTCATTTGCTGACAACCAATCCCAATGTCTCACATTACATCTTCTGTGATACTCATTATAATTGCTCCTTACAAAAAGATACAAGTCCTACAGCTGAAATTTTGTGAGGTATTGCTCCTGGGGACACATCAGTGTTAATCTTCCTCCACTTCTCTTTGTCTTGGAAGCCTCAGCATCAGCTATTCCTCTGCAGAAACACACTGGTGTCACAGAAATTTTCAGTCATGGGGTGCCTAGTAACTTTAATGGGAGTCCCATAGCTGCCATCCCACACAGTGCTTTGAAGATCTGGGCTCTGCATTTCATCCCAGATAGACAGTCTATAAAAGTCTCACAAACAATTCAGGCACAGTCTTAGGCTTGGCCAGCTCACACACTGACATGTTATCCTACAGCAGAAGCAGCCCCCAGGCTTACATTCAGGCACAAATGGAAGTGACTCTGCATCCCTTTGGGAGCCCTCACAGCCGGCAGATCCTAGAATACACGAGAGAAACAAGGCAGGGGTCCTCTGCATGGCCTTCTGGTGTTACACTCTCTGGGCATAACATTTGGCAAACATCAAAGAAGGGCCAGGAAGAATCCCCTCACACCAGCTTGGCAGGAGTTTTCTATGGGGTGAGGCACTCTGTCCAAGCACACACCCTTGGCCTGCAGTCCTTCACAGAGCCATGAAAATGTACAGTCCTTTCTGAAGAGTTTCTGTGACTGTGCTAGAAAGAACAAACTACAGGCAGGATGGAAGGAAGGCTGTGTGAGTCTGCTAAGAGCCTGAAAAGACAGACATCTTTGCACTGAACTACCTGTCCACATGTTGGGGACAACTCTCTGCTTGCTATGGAGACAGACGCCCTGAATTTGTGCAGACTCCCCTTTCTCCTGACTCTGTCTGACCCAGCTGTGAGCTCCGTGCTCTAGAGATGCTACTGTCTCTGCTGCCCTTTCTGTTTCTCTCACACCACAGGGAAGGACAGACAATGTTACAAGCAGGGCACAGGACCACAGTGGGGGACTACAGTAAGGAAATCAGTACACCTGATGGGTTGCTGAGGTCTCAGAGTCATGGGTACATGGATCCAGTGCAGGTGTCAAAGAGCAGGATTGCATCATCACAGCTTGCTGCATCCCTCTCCCTCACCTCCATAACACCACCAGCTGCCCGGTGGGGCAGGCCCCCTGCATACAACTCAAACGTACAGGAGCTGTTCTGAACCTGCAGTGGTGCAATGGTGCAACAGCTCATGTCCTCACCTCACCTTTCCCTCCATACCTTTATCTCAGACACCAGGCTTGTCAGTAGCTGTCTCTTTTACTGAAAAGCACACCTGGTGTGCTGTTGGGTGCAAAGGGACACAGTGAAACGTCTCACCACCACCACCCAGTTCTCTGGCTCTCGCACAACTGAAGCAGAGGGTGTAGGATGAACATCCCTGGGACTAGCTCAGTGTCCAGCACCTCTTCCCTCTTCTCTCTTCTCCTCAGTGGCTGCTCCATGGAGGTAACAGGAAGGATCAGGAAAGCTCTGTGGCTCTGTGCTGTTTTCATGTCTGTTTAAACACATTATTCTCTGAATGGGCAGAGGTCTGTGAAACTGCTGATTCATTAAGACCTTCACCATCTGTGGAAATGAGAGTTCACCCTGACCCAAAGATGATTTACTTTTCTTGCTTATTCATCTCAAAACACTGTCTCCAGTCCCTCAGACTTTGAAGGATTTGGGTAAAAGTAAGTATCATTTAATTGCTTGTGAAGGTCTTGAATGAACTCTGAGCAGGGAAGCATTCAAGTCTCTGACAGAGAAGGGAAAAATGTAAAGAGTTAGTGCCAGTGGATGACCTCTCATCAATTTCATGCCCAGCCATCTTCTTTAAGCCTACCAGTCACAACATATTTGCAAAGTCACAGTTTGGAGACCACTGAAGAATGAGTGAGAGCCTCTATAGGCTCTCAGGGCATTATAGAGCCCTGAGCTGGATCTGAGAATAGAATGGAAATAGAGGTTAAGCTACCAACTAGTGCACACATCCATTCCAGACAGGCTACAGCCACCCCATCACAAGAACAGCTTCATTTTCTTCTTCCTTCCCCCCCAGCCATCATCAGCTCCTGTTCCTTGCAGATTATTTCAGCTTTAGCCCTACCTCCTTCCCCTCTCTTCTTTTCTCACTCAGCTCTACCAATCTGTTGTTGCAGATCTACTTTCCCATGAATGGTTACAGTCTCACCAAGCAGGGCAGAGCTGTGGTCAGTAAAATCTCCTGTCAGGGCATGTTATATGACACTATTGTGGCCACGCAGCTGCCCCCTTCCTCCCCGCCAGCTACGTCTTCCTACTTGTGAAACCATCCCCTCAGAACCAGAAGAACCCGCTCCAGGGCAAGGTGCCTGAATAGGGCAGGAATTGGCCATGAAACTTTTGTTATTAGAGCTGACAACAGAGTCCATGGAGAAGCTGCTCAGCTGCACCTCCCACTAACGTCACCAGCATGGAAGGTGCTGTGCATGCCTCAGTGTTAGCCCCAGCATTATCACAGGACAAATCATAACCTTCATAATAAAATTTTGCAATAACCCTAGTTTAATTAATAGTAAGGTGAAAAAAGTCTTGCCAGGCCAGATGGCAAACTCTTAGTTTCTCATGTGATGACTGTCAAATTACCATCTCCACAAAAGAACGTCAGAGCACATTTAATAAACCTTGGAAATGTTTATCAAAACAGCAGTAAAGATCCTGACTGTTCTGCTAGGATCTGTCCACATGAAGGAGCCAAATCCAGAACTGGTTTTTAAGGAGTTACTTCCAATAAAGGACTTAAGTGCCTAAAACTAGACTTTGATTGAACTCAGGCACTGAAGACCAGAGTCACAAAGGTCACTGTTTCTCAGTCACCTGCACTCTGCGGACTCTCCTTGGTTCACATTCAAGTTTTCTGCTTTATCACCTGCTGAGAACAGCACCTCCAAAGAGATGTACGTTATGCTATCCTTCCTCCATGGCCATCCAAAGATGAGGTGCCCCTTCTCTAAGTGCCCTGAGGCACAGGGTCTTGCAAACCAAGAACACCAAATGCGGCCTTAGGCTCCTCACACCATGCAGTTCTAATAACTTCACCCTAAAACAGAAGCTGCCCACCAGCAGCAGGATGGGAAGAGCAAACATCCTGTTAGTGGAAGGCATGGTTTCACTCTGAAGAGCTTCCCCCGGAATAGCTGATCAGCCAGCAGTTAGACAGTCTCATGGGAAGTGAGAGGCAAGCTTTCTCAGATTGAGGAACACATTGAAACCAGGTCTCCCACTTCCTCAGCAAATGCTCTAAAAAAAAAGACAGAAGAAAGACACCAGACAGAAGAAAGAAACACTACTCTCTTACTTCCAAGATATTGCTGGCACTGTCCCTGGGAAGAAGCATGCCATCAGAGACCTTATAGGACTCAAATATGAAGTCCTGAATGAGGTTTCTGTGCTCTGATGAGATGGTATGGATGTGAGAGTGGAAGATTTCAGAAACACCTGTATTCTCAGACTACCCTCTAGGCAGCAGACATGCTCTCTGTTTGCAAGAGAGACGTCTCAGATGTAGGTACATCTCAGGTCTGGATGTAGCCCCTCTTTGAATACGGAGAATGAGGAGGGAAAAAGGGCTTTACCATTGTACAGCATTTCAGCTCTGGTCCTGTGGGAGGACATGCTCATCCAGGCTACAGTCTCTTCAACCCATCCCAGCAGCCTGGCCTGCTGACTCCTCCCCATCTACAAGAGAGGAAAGGTTGGCACAGCAGAGCTGCTTTTGGCTCCAGGGTCTGGCTCTTGAGGCAGCTCCTGCTGGGATACCCATACCCTGTACAGAGCCTCACAAACCCTGGCCATGGGCAGTCAGCAATTCTGCCATGGCTCCAGGGACTGGGGGGCACTGTTACCACAAGGGTCTTGCACTTCATCTGTGCTCTTTGTATGTAAGGATTCACGTGGTTCAGAGATGTTTTATGTCTTTTGGCTAGTTAGTAGACATACTCTATGGGACTTTGCTTTGAGACTTCTATGTCTTCTGGTGGGACAGGACACTTTGAAAATTGCTTTTCTCCTCTTCATAGAAAATAGCAGAAAAAACGACCTGACAATTTTACACTGCAGTAAAAGTCTTTAAAGTGTTCTAAGTAAGTTTTGCCTCATCTGTACTTTCATGGCATTATGTCTTACCTTGCAACAACAAGAAAACAAATCTTTCATATAGAACAAAGTAATAAAAGTGTATAGGTTTCAAGTGTTGGCTGATAACTCCATGTAGAATATTGTGAGGCCTGCAATGAAAAAAGGCAACATAACACAATTTTTGTAAGCCATTTCTTTTGGCAGATGGCATTTCAATTTCAGGGTAACTCAAAAGGTTGAAGTGACTGACACCACTCTTTTAGTTAAAGCCTACCATAGCTGCTGCAGCCACTGCAGAGTTCTGCTTTCGTGTTGCTGCTAGCACAAGGAGTTTCAGAAGAATTTTGGATTGGCTTGGATACAAGTCTAGCAGGGTGCTACAAATAGAAATAGCAGAAGAAGGTAGTAGAGCAAAAATCTGCAGTGTTAGATCACGGGTAGAGAAGCAGCACAGGAATTCAATTAAAAGAGTAGGCACACTGCTGCTGCCTGACATTTGCTATGATTTTGAATGCACTCGATTTCCAAATCCATGACAAAATTCCTCCTTGTGTTAACATTACCTCCTCCATTGGTAGCCAGCCTGGACAAATAGGCTGCCACGCTGAGAAGGAAAACTGGTGCTCTTAAACCAACCCTTTCAAAGCTGCCCTGTGTATTGCGTAACAGTTCACACGGTCACCACACTAAGGTCTCATCTCACAACAGGTACAGTTGTGGGGCTGAACAACAAACCCTGCACTTGAACATTCCTGACCTTTGGGGATATGAGTTTGTAGTCTGGGCTCAATCCATTCACATGGTGACCCACATCTAAAAATCAGGGTGCCTGCAGCCAGGCTTTGTTGATGCACCTAATGGCTGGGCTTGTTTTTCAAGGTGCAGACCATGTCCAATTCCTACTGACTCCTGCGGGATTCACCAGTCACATTAAGGAGCCTGAATATGGATTTGAGAGGCTAACTTTTGGCACCTGGGGTGGAAAACTTTAGCCAATAAGACTGCACAATCCTATTACCATGACAGCTTGGGAATGTGAGAACTCAGCAGTTTGGAATAAGGCGCCACATTAAAAATAGATTAAACTGAAAACAGCCCTTATGGCCTACGGCGCCCAGGACAAGTGTCTGCCAGCTGAAATTCCTTGTAGGTAACTGTTCACTAGTGAATCAGGTGCTGGCTGAAGGTGCCCAGAGTTGCCTCAAGACACAGACAGATTTTTTTTCCAGAGACACTGTATTTTATTTTTTTTTTAAGCACCATATGAAACTCAGCAGCTCCAACCCTAAGGGTATCTGTGCAAATCTCCTGCTTGCTCTGGTTCCCATGGCACTCATATCCACTGAGTTTCACTTTGAATTTCAGCCTCACAAATCTCCAATCTCAGCCTAGAGTGATGAACTGCGACAAGCCAGAGCTCCAGCTACAGAGCAGGACTGTTCCCCTCTCTTTTAATACTACTCTGAGGAACAATGGAGGAACCAAGTTGCCTTATTGTGACACAGGAAAAATATGATCAGCATCCAGTCCAAGGTGTTGGGAGGACTTACTTCCTGGTCTGTTTACTGCCTGAGGGCAAAACAAAGAGTGAGCTTGTTTCCCTGGCTGGCATCTTCCTGCTAGACAGGCACAAAAGTCACTTATCCCCTTGGTTCTCTTAGATCTGTCCAGCAACAACCACAGAGGTTTGCTGACCTGACAGTGGGCACTTCTCACAGCTGATGGGGTTGTATTCCAGTGGCTCTGTGCTTTCTTCTCCAACAGCTCCCAGAGGGTAGTGATGCTTTTATGCTTAATATAGGCTATCATTTTATATTACATCTTTTCTTTGGAAGTAACTTCATAAATGACCAAAACAAAACACAATCACAAACCCCCAAATCCAAACACCAAAGAAAGCTGATGAGAGCTGCAGACATCATAAATGAATGACAGCTTCTTCAGCTGACATGGAGTCAAAGAAGACATAGTGCTGCCTGTTCTATAAGAGTGAGTGGTTACTGGCCACTAACATTACTTCCCTGGATTTCTGCTCTTCCCCTTCTCCAGTCTCATGATGTGTTGAGAACCTTGATAGAGACATTTGTTGCTGTATCAGCATTTGTGGCATTAAAAAAAAATAACTATGACAATAGAGAAAACTTTTGGATTCCACAGCTGGGTTGCTTAAGTACATAAATCATCAAGCACAACCCCAGTGCCTAACTGACCTCCTCACTTCATCCTCCCCTGCCTGCTTCATGCAGCAGTCACACAATGACAGCAAGGGTTACAGTCTTGCATGAAAAGAAATAACAAATTACTTGCTCAATGCAGACTGGATGTATTTGCCTGTAATGGCTCAATGTGCTGGAATAATATTACAAGCATGCTCCATCCAATTTCATCTTCAGCTGAGTATAGTAACTCACTGAATACTGCAATAATCTTGACAGATTAAGAAATCTTTTACTTGATTAGGTTTAGTTCCATGCATATCTCTCTCTATTTTTCCTGCAGAATTGTTTGGGAATGCCTTACAGTAACTGGATCAAGAAAAGAATAGTATATACCAGATATGTGAATGACCAACTTTGCCCCATGATAAAAATAACGCCAAAACCTTGGCATTCAGAGGGCAATTTCAGAGTAATTCTCTTTCCACAGATACAGGTTGTCTGAAAACATTACTGACTAGGTTCTAGCAGAATAAATAAAAACAAGTAATTGACAGATGGGGATACATCTCCCTCCAGCTTTGGGTTTTGCACACACATCCACTACTCCTTACACTCTACACACAATCTATACATTTTAAGATCCAGAATGCACCTTTTTTCATATGTAACTTTCAAAATTTACACTAGACTTTATAATCCTAAAATACCTCTGTGGCACAAAGCCACACATGCAATACGTGGGTGGAAAAGCTGTCAGCAAAGCGGAAAAAATATTCTGCTGAAACTCAAAACTTTGCAGAAACAGCTGAGTCACTCTTTCACAGTTAAGGTAGTCTGGGCTTGTTACCCTCTTCTATGCCTCTGGATAGTGTCTGGCACACACACACACCCTCTGACTGCCAGTGACTCCAGCACACCCCTAAACAAGAACTGCCTTGGAAGAATGGGCTGGGTTTCCTCACACAGATTTATCTCATCCTCCACACACACGAACTGAATGAACTCCAACAGTCCTGGAGACCCAGAGCCCCCAGGTACAGCAGGTCAGTAGATGTGCACTGACCAACTCATGTACATCAGCTCTGCTCTGGGATGCAAGACAATACTCAGCAATATTGCCAACTTACAATTTGATCACAGCTCTCAAGGCAAACAATGCTTTCCTGACCTCCTGAGAATAAATACTTTTTTATTAAAAAGCATGAACACAGTCAAAGTTTGAAAACCTAGCTCAAGTGCACTAAGCTAAAGGAGACAAAAAATTGAAAAAAATTTAATTTATTGTTCTCTTTTTTCTTTTTTTTTTTTTTTTATTTTTTATTTTTTATTTCTTTTTAAGTATCCTGATTCTTCATTCACCATTATTGGTTTGGCTGCAAAAAAGGAGCTGCCTAGGAGCCATTTACTAACACATAAAATTACTGAAATTGCAAAGGTCGAGAGGTCATAACTGCCAATATATTATAGACTCTACTGATGCAGTCACATATGACATCTATAAAGCTCATTTAAAAAAACTCTCTACTACAGCCTATGCATTTTGATCCCCAGAAAACATAGTTTGGGTTAGCAAGCTTTTGATTCCTTGACTTGAGTTTTAATCAGAGTGCAAGATTTTCCTGAAAATTTGTACTTGTGTCCAAATCAGAAAAGTCTACATACAAGTAAACAGAAGCTTCATTTGTATGTGCAACACACATGCCAGATTTTCAGCACGTAAGAATATTTTTCATATGAACTACAGCAACAATATAACTAATTAGGTGCACCATATGCACAGAGCCATGCAAATACTAGAACTGGGATTCACAGTTGCTCATAGGGCAAGCTGGCCTCTCTAAACTGGCAATATCAGAAGGTAACTTTTGCATTTTAAGCCCTATGCTGACTAGCACACTCTTGACAAATTTCCATAAAAGCTTATTTCCCAGCTTTTTGTTACATGCCAATATGATAACTGTTGGCAGTTCAACTTGCATCCCTGTGTCTGCTCTTCTCTTCCAGTATTATCTATGCCTCCTCTCTTCTTTGTGGCTATGAAGAAGATGGCAACTCCCTTTTTGCAAGGAGTCACCTGGAAAAGCAGGGGTAATGGGTGCAAGTCACTCCTGGGGAGACCCTGACTGGACATTAGAAGAAAATTTTTCACTGTGCAAACAGTTGGACATTGGAATAATCTCCCCAGGAAAGTTGTGGATTCCCCAAGACTGGCCACTTTTAAGACCTAGCTTGACAGAGTGCTGGGCCATGTCACCTAGACCATGTTCTACTTAGAATGGTTGCACCAGGTGATCCTAGAGGTCCCTTCCAACCTAGCATTCTATGACTGTGGTATATTCCATACAGTACTTGATAAGAGGGTGCCCATACATGTACATACATTAGCACATATACACATATATCCCAAACTTGAGTTGTTCTCTTACCATGCTCTCCCATCACACTGGAATTATGGGAGGGACAGTAGTGATGGAAGAAATGCAGGCATTGATTCCCCTATGCTTCAAAATTTTCTGAAGCTTTTCTTGTTGTTCTCATATTTCACAAAACCCAGCAGTCCTCCTGTAAAAGCACTTTGTTTTTCATGGGAAATGACTCTGACTGGGGCACAAGTATGCTTTTCTAAATAAACAGATTATGTTATATAGCATGAAATAAAAGTAGCCTCAGCATGCCTACACCCTGCCTGCCATTACCAAGCACACACCCATGCCCAAGCTTTGGTTGGATATCATTTCAAGCACTAGGCCCTCCAAGAGCAAATGTGAGACAGCCTGTTCTGTCTCAGGCCCTCTCTCTCCTTTTCCTGGATTTCACTCCTTGAACATTTGCTCCCAATCCAGTTAAGCTCAAGACAAATTGTGCCATGTGCAAAATCAAACTCTAAATACCCTCACTTCTACATCCTAACTGCAGTCTTCTTTTCTTCTAGAGGGGAGAGAGCTTTTTTCCTCCTAGAGCTAGAGAGGAGATTCTAACTTTACCTCAGTATGACTTTCTTTTTTCAAATACATCCTTCCTTGTTTCCAATGGCCTTGTTTATGTTTCTGCTCAGTGGTGGCTGCCCATAGCTGGCCTGCAATGACCTGTGCTGTAGCACCATGCCAACAAAGGGAAAGCTGCTCTTTCATTCACATAGGTTTCACATGGAGAGCAGCACTGGAGACAGCAGTGCCAGATTCATGTTAAGAGTCTTGCCGTGCTTATTTGCTCAGCCCTGTTTCTTCAGTTAGTCCAGACCACAGTGCCTGGTGCAGCATGAACAAGCAGAGCTAGGACACCAGCTGAGCTTCTTTCACCATCCACTGCATGAATTGCAAAGGGGATGCCCAAGAAATAAAAGGTAGACACAACTCAATGTCATTCCAGGAAGGAAACTTCCCATGTGAATGAATCAGTAATGCCCAGCGAAACCAAGGCAGACACTTGTAATCCATAGTGGGCATGGAGGGGGCATCTTGCACAGAAGTAAGTGAGGCTTTCAAAATCATTGCTCAGTTATAAGCATGAAATACAAGTACCAAAATACTTTGTATACTTTTCAGCTGAGCTCTAAAATGTTTTCATTACTTGAAATTGTGACTGGTTTAGACAGTGACAGGTGCTCTCTGTTATCCTCCACTACACACCCAGGGAAAGATGAACAAGGGAATAAGGGAGAGAGACTTTAAGGTTGGAAGAAAAAACCTTGGGTAGGTTTAATAAGGTAGTAATAGAGAATTACAAATGTATATACAAACATGTAAGTATGGAGCTTGCCCTCCTCAGTTGATAATTTCTTCCAAACCAGGAAAGTCCCACACTGGACTGGGCTGTAGATGGGGGATGCCCAAGTCCAGGGTCTCACAACAGTCTTAGAGGAACCAAGCTGGTCCTACTTGGGAAGGTAGGAGGTGACCTGTCTTGTGAGCCATGTTCTTCTCCCACGAAGAAATAAGAAGGAGAAGCAGCAGCAGGCAGACCTTAGCCCAACTAGCACACCAACCAAAGCAGCCCCCAGGGGACTCTCTTAGGAGCCATTTTATACTGAGCACCATGGGAAGGAATACTGTGATTGGTCTATTTGGGACACCTGAGCCATCCTCTCCACTCATTGGCTCAGCTGTTCCCCATTACAACCACCACATCAACAGCCTGGCAGCTGCTGGTGGTGTCCCAGGAAGGTTTTTCTCTACCCTGGTCCTCTCAAACTAGAGCAGAAATCTTCCCCTGTTGGCTACTGAAAGGAGAGAAAGCAAATATCACCCAATTAAACAAATACATGAAAACTGTCTCTCTCAGTCATAAACTCTTGTAGGGACAACCCAGGTCACTGATGTAACAGCGAGGGATAAAAATATCCAGCTACTGAACAAAATGCAGGATGCACACCAGTCAGGTCAAGAAACATCTGTCACTGTAACTGTAAGGAAATAATCCATATACAAATTAGCTAATAAAAGTTAGTTAGTTACTGATAGGTAAAAAAATCAGATTTCCTATACCACTTGGTATCATATGGTACCACCACTATGGTAATCATACTACAAAATAAATTGTGTGACCTAAATTAAAAATGTGAATGACATTCTTCACATACTATATAATGACCTATACATTGTTAGGATGTTGTGAAACACGCACTTGTCATTTGCCTTAGCAAAGGCCTCCTTTAAATTGGTTTTATCAAGTCAGAATTCTTGATGCGATATTTGCAAATGTTATTGCTCACAATGCAAACAAAAAGCAGTATACATAGAGCTTTACTTGTTTACATTACCTACATGTTCACTTAAAATCAGAACTTGATGCTTTCATGTGGTAATCATATATTGAGTTTTTCAAATAAATGTTGCCAATAGAGTTATTATATACATTCCTCCCTTAGCAAGCCAAATAATACAGTGCTGTTCTTAAAACTGCAGTCTAGGGAAACAAATCCTATTTTTATTGCAGCTAATAACAAACCCCCTCGCCTCCAGAAACAATTGGAATAAGCCAATTCTTTGACAAATAATAAGATAAGTCAAGAAAATTTTTGTATGAAAACTCTGGCAATCCCATTCTTTTGATATTTAACATGAGTTCCAGTAAACACAGGAGGGTTGCTGACTGGAATGAAGCAAGCGGCACTGGCACATAGCCTCCCAGATTTTTATATTATTTTATGAGAAGTCTAAATGCACAATTGTGCACAATTATGAATCAACAACAGACACTCATTTCAGCCTGACTCTGTCATCAGGGTTTTAACTGAACTGGCATGTCAATAAAAATGTGAAAAGAGCTTTTAAAAAGTTAGTGAATATACATCCCAGTCCACGAAACTGAACTTGGTTACATCAAAACAAATTAAACTCTAAGGTATAAGTAACAACAAAAGTAAAATGTATATGTGATAAGAAATTACTACAAGCTTGTATATAAAAGCTAGAATATGTGATATTGATTGACCAACCACAGATTTGGCATTCAGCCCTGATCTCACTGTTGCTGGTTTGGGTGTACTTACTGGTATTTGTTCACGTCATCTCCTCTCCCTGAAGGCCTTCAGTACAAATCACATCGTAGAGCCAATATGTTACCAGCAGCCCAAGATTCATTTGGTTCTCAAGGCAGGTCTGTCACCAGTGTATTAAAGCTGTGGAAGCAATACCCAGAGTGAGAAAGCTGAAGTACAAAAGTTCCCTGGTATTCAAGAAAGTTCTGAGAGATCCTGAGGCATTTATTCAGCCACAACTTTCCCTAACTGCAATGGGGTTTCGCCAGACAAAGAGGTTTGGATGCCTAAAGTGGGGTTAGTGTGGCTTTTAAATCTAAATGTAAATAATCAGAAAGCATAAAATCATTCTGAGAAGGTGCTTTGCTAATCCCTCTCTACAGTCACTTCCTGCCGACTCTTGGTGGAGCTGTGCTCAGAAAAGCATCCATCACTGCCTACTGCTGAGCATCTTCACATTGCAAAGGAGAAGTCAGGTCATCAGATTAATAAAGGAAGGAGCAATGCCTAAAATTAGTGGAGGTCTTGAATCTCTCTGTTGAGTAGAAACTGCTGTTAAAATGTAAGTTGCCCTGATGCACAGAAAGCACACTCTGTGCAGGTAACCAGAACCAGCTTCCACCGCATGGGCCCAATCCTGTTCCCACTGAAGTCAGTGGCAGAACTCCAACCTGCTTAATGGGAACAGCAACAAGCTTTCTATCTACTTAATATAAATGAAGATACACATCTCCGCTTTGACATATTTTGGGCTCATAGCCATTGGCTGACACTTGTTTGGTTCTCTGCATGTATGTGACTCATGGGATAATATAATACCTGATTTCCATTCTGCCAGACCTGTCTTTCTCCGTGGTTAACTACTAATTTCAGAGGCAATATGCACACCAAAGTAAAATAGGATGGTGTTAAACTAAGAAAATTGCATTTAAATATTTACAATAAATGCATCAGATTCCCTTTTGTCAGGATTCCCTTCCAATTAGAGAGACATACCCACACAGGCCTTAATACATCAGCACGTTGCTCCTGCAGAAAGAAGGAGTTTGTGGAAGTCTCTGCAGGCAAGGTATTGTAAACACACTGCCTTAAACCCACCAGGATGGATTGACAAAAAAATTGCTAGAAATGCCATAAAACAATTGGTACTCCAAATACTTGATTTCTGTTCTAGGCTATCTACAGACCTGGGTTACTATGGGTATACAGGTGCGCAATAAACTATGAGCACAAGATAATTTGTCACCAAAGTTGTAAACTCTTTGGGATAAAGGCTGACTTTCTCTCTTTGCATCCATAGCTTAAGTTTGAGACACTAAATGGTACCATTAAAAAAATAAAATTATCTAATATGGACTGGAAGATATTGTCTGTGTAGACTTTCTGATTCTTCTGAAGTTTCTTGTGTTACATTTATTATTATTAAATGTTGTCGCAGCTTTAAAATGTCACAAATCACAGCAAATCACACTGAAAAACAGATATTTCTGTGCAAGATGTATGTTTGTATTCAATTCACTTGTATAAACCCAGATTTCATTATGGGCAAGGAAGAGATGCCAGAGATACAGAAATGTCACTGTATAAAGCATTATTTTTTTTCTTTATTATACCAAGAGAGGGTAGTGGGTCTGTTCCTTCACCCTTTGTGCAGATAAACATTTGCTATTCTTTTCACCACTGATTTGGGTCAAACCCAATTCAACCAGTAAACTCAAACCAGTAAGTACAAAGCACTGAGAAGCAACTGCTTTCTCCTAACAGCAAAACTTGCACACTTTCCCTTTGGTGTGGGAACTCCAAAAACTCCAACCCCCTGAAGCAGGTGGATGAAGAAAGCTCCTCAGGGGCAACTCACCCATCACAATGGAAAAATAATAAATCACTGAGAAATCTTGACATTTCTCCACCACCCCCAACCTGCTGCAGGACTTTGCTATGGTTGTGAGCAATCTCTCAACTCTGTACACAGTGCTAGCAGACAACTACTCCCTTCCTCCCCAGCATGTGACTACTCGCTCAGCCTCTCAGTCACTGCCCACCCCCACACCTCACCCCCATCGTGTCCCCAACCCGACATCTGGGACTGACGAGGGTGAAGGGTGGAGAAGGAAGGACTTCACAGCCACACTTATGAGGAAGGACAGGCAGAGGCTGGCAGCATCACAGCAGTGCTTGCTGGGAAAAGGAACAGGCCGACTGGCAAACTTTCCAAAAGTCACCCCATGGTTGTGAAGAAAAAATATACACACCCACAGCACACTGCCCAGCACTGGAGCTGCTCAAACCCTTGCCCAAGCCAGAATAGTCTTGGTGTGGGGCTATGAATGGGAATGCCACGTGTGAAGCCAGATTCTGCCCACAGTCCTGCCACTTATCTGCTGCATCCATGGCACACCACAGCAGCACATCCTCTACCTGATATTCTCTTCTGCACCAGTGTGGACTGGCAGCTCTTTTCATATGAGCATGCTGGACTACGTGACACTTAGAAGTCCTTTCCAGTTCCACACTGTCCTGTGATATTTGGAGTGGATGATGCATAAAAATCCTCTCCATCATCCAGAGTTAATAATGCATGCCTAAACACTACTGAAATAGACAAGGCATAGGGTTGCACATGAGACTGGAGTCACAGTACTGCTCACTTTGACCCTAGCGTTAAGGCAAACAGCGATGAACACGCTGCTCTGAGAACTTTTTCATTTGGGCAATGACTGGGGACTTGTCAAAGGCTCAGCTGTGTGACCTGGTAAAGGTTCATGTTGAGAGGAAGAGAAAATGCAGAGCTGCATCTGGGAAGGGCTGGGAGGAGGCTGCCAAAGCAAAACACAGCCTCCAAAGAGCACAAAGAGGCTGCTAAGAGCGCCGTGCTGCGAGAATAGCTGCGAGCCTTGTCGAAGGTTCAGCCTACAGTTAGGGTTAGGATTAGGGAATGCTGCTCACTTTGGCACTGTGTTTAAGGCAAGTGTCTCTAAACACTTTCCTGCTATCAATAATTTACCCTTCGAAATATTCCAGGGTATGTTGTGTTTATATAACTATTGAAACGCCTATGTGGCAGATAGGTGATCTTAATTTTGAAAGATGGAATGGTTGATTCTTCTGCCATTGAAGGCCTGTTTAATCTACAGTTCATTTAAATTAATGGAAAAGTCTGCTTTGTCTGAGGCCATACGTGATTTGCTGAAACCACACACACACACACACACAGACACAGTGAGTCACAGTTCAGAACATAACTCAAACGACCAGGACTATATTCCCATGCTCTAACCACTAGATTACAGTCCCTCCCACATATACCCTGCAATAATCTTTGCTCAAATGATAACAGCATTTCCCCACTTTACACGTTGGACAGCATTACTCAGTAAGGCACATCATACCCAACAGAAGTACAGCTCTGCAGAGCTGGGGGAGGGAGGAAGCACAAGTAAAAGTCATTATTTTTGCCTAGTACCACTAAAACTTAACTCTTCCCTTGGAAAACTACAAGCCCTGAAGCCCCCAGTTTACACCTCACTGAAGAATAAAATCCTCATTCCTGTTCCAAACTCATCTACACATCCTAGAGCTTGCAGACCAACCATCATGGTGGATTTTGGAGGAGCAGCCTTACCTTCCCTCCCCTCAGCAGACCGGCATGAACCCCTCCAGGAGAAGGTGAAGCCCATCGGCCCGCTCAGAGCTGCCCCCAACCACCGTATGGCACAGGGGGCCCGGTGGGACTGGCAGAGGCCAAGGGGCTTTGGGAGCTGTGAGGAGGACACGTGCTGCCTCATTGCAGCACCAGGTCCCGCACCTGTGTTTCACACACAGGTGTCTCTGGGGGTGTTTGATTTCTGCAAAGTGCCCCAGCATGGCCACAACATGGCCGCCGCTGGGGCAACGGACGATGGGGAGCTCGGGTCTGCCGGAGACATCACCCTCGCCACGACACGGCTCACACAGCTGCTGTCGAAAGGGACAGGAGCCGGGGCGGCTTTTCCTCACACACCTGAGCCGCAGCCACAGCGCGGCCCCGGGGCCGCCGGGCAGGCAGTGCGGAGACTCCAGGCCCCGATGGAAGGGCGACCGTGGCCGGAGGGGCCCCGCTGACTCCCCCCCCCCGCCGCAAGACGCCCCGAGCGCCGCTGCACCGGCCAGGCTTTACCTCACCTCAAGGCCCGGTGCCTCCACGGGGCAACTCCGGGGCGGTCCGAGCGGAGCCGCCTCCCTCCCCTCAGGGCCGCCCCTCACGCCCCTTCCCGCCTCACGGCCCTATCGCCAACGGGCCTCGCGCCGCCTCCCCTCCGCGCGCCGCTGGCCCGGGGGGTGGGGAAGGGCGGGGCGGGTGCGCGAGGCGGTTGGTTCCGAGCAGCGCGGGGACAGCCCGGGACAGCGGGGACAGCCCGGGACAACCCCCGCAGCCGGGACAGCCCCCGCAGCCCATCTCCCCGCCGAGGGGCTCGGCCGGAGTCGCCGACGGTACCCCCCAAAGTCCACGCCGTGCACCCGAAGATCCCCAGTGAGGCGTCAGGGCCCGGCCCGACCGGGGCGAAACTCCCCGGGGGAGGGGAGGGGCGCGGGCGGCGTCTCGCCGGGAAAGGACTGGCAGCGGCAGCGATGACGGGCGAGCGGGACCCGGCCTTGCCCGCGGCCGTCCTTTCGCAAGCCCTCGACGTGCCCCCGGGTGACCGGTTGCCGCCCCGTCTCGGGGACGCCGTTGGTGTCCACCGGGGCGCAGGGGACGACCGGTCCACAGGCCCCGAGCTTCCTGTGGGTGAGCTGCGTGTCCTCGTCGCCCCGACACTTCCCTCGTCCCTCCCAGCCGCCCTTCGACGCGTCCTAAAGCCCGAGGGGGAGAGGCAGTGGGCCCGTTTCAGGCTGGACGAGCCCCTGGCCCAGCCACGGGGCGGGTGGAAGGGTGAAGTGCAGGGTGACTCACAGGCACACATCTGATCCCACAAGTATTTAGGAAATTGCCGCGCTCTTAAAGGCAAACCGTGTATTTATTTCTCTGGGGTGAAAGCGAGGGAGTTATGCTCCACGAAGGTATTTCGGCCACCAGCCCTGGCAAGGAAAACGGGTGCTGGGGCAGAGCGGGATGCATGGTCTGGAGTATGAGGAGGGTTTTTGCACTCCATCTACAGAATAAAACTGGAAACACAGAGAGGCAGTGGTTATGGTAGAATATATGCTGTTTATTTATGAACATAACCAGGACTTTCAACAAACCTTATATGCAGTCCCGCACCCTCCCCTTCCCACCCCCCAAATTCAAAAAAACCCACCAATGTGTGTGCATATACATAGATGTATACATACCCATACACACACACTGCATACGCACGTGGCACACACAAACACACACCCCCAGCACTCCACTGTCACACTTTCAAACAGCTTTATATCTCCACCTTGTCCTCTCCCTTCATGACAATTTCAACTGGACAAATTCTTGTGCAGCTACAACACGAGGAAGAAACACTGCGTTGCATCCAGGACTCCCTGGAAGTGGGCCTGTTTGTTTGTTTGTTTTTATCTCACCCTGGGATAAGTTCCAGAGTCCAAAGGTGCTGCAGCACCCGGGACGAGCCTCCTCACCCCACTGCAGGTGTCCAGCAGCCCTACAGCCTTGTGCCCCCTTCCAGACACCCTGCCTCAGGATCAGGAGGCAGCAGCCAGCTCAGGACAACATGAAGAAGGCAACACGCACTCACACTCACCCACCCATACAAATAATAAAATAACATTGCAGCACAAGGGCATAGTCTCTGTCACCAGATAAGAAAGTCGTGTGATGGCAAAGATCTAAGTAATGCAATAAAAATAAAGTGTAGCTAGTATTACACAGAAAGGCTTTCACATTAAATGAGGCACAGCTTGGGTAGAGACTCGGAGAGGAGCTAAATGTCCTGGAATAAAGCAAAATACACTGAAAGTTCATAGTAAATACCCGCATCAATAGGTATTTATTCATTTGTGCTTCGCCGAGTTGTGACATACAGTACAAGACACTGCTGCTCTTCCTTTTGATGGGGGAGCACACCACGCTCCCTTGCAAGCTGCTGCTCCGTCAGTCCCAAGCTGTCCATTGGTCCCACAGTGGCGACAGCCACGGTCCCGCTCCCAGCCAAGACAGGGGACAAGGCTCGGCAGAGGCAGCCCAGCCAGGCTGGGACAGTCCTGGCAGCAGTCTGGCAGCTGCCCCATGCCTCAGTGCTCCAAACAAGCATCCAGCGCTGTGGGTCTGTCAGCCTCAGCCCTCTTCTCTCCACCAGCCTCCCCACAGCTGCCCCTGCCTGCTGCACCGCAGGCCAGCTGAGGGGAGGGGGGACTGGCCAGCACCCCCAGACGCCTGTCCTTCAAGCCTGCACATCCCCTCACCCTTTTTCCTCACTCCTTGCCAAGCTGAGAGGAACAGAAAGCCACAGAGCTCCTGCAGCCAGCTTTTAAGGCACATCTGGATTGCTATGTGTGCTTTATTATTATTATTATTGTTATTGTTATTATTTACCCTGTGTAGACACGTGGGCTTTTAAATCTCCTCCTTCCCCTTGCCCTTCTCCTTATAAAACCCAACATGTTTTCAGCTTATTCGTGTGTCACCCCTAAGGCACAAACTTTTTATAATACTACAGCTGCCTGGCTTCTTGTATTGGTTGTTAATTGTTAAAAACAAAACAAAACAAAAACAAACCCACCCACCCCCACCCCCGAAACAATCTGAGATCGCTGCGCTCAGGTACGTGTAAGTATCTATAGGTGAGCAGGGGCAGCCCGGCAGCGGGCGCGGCGGCCCTGCCAGTCCCGGCGCGGCGTGGGGTTAGGCGCAGCTGCCCATGGCCTTCACCAACGAGCTCTCGGGCAGCTGCCTGAAGATGCCCCGCAGAGTCTCCAGCTCCCGGGTGAGCTGCTCCACCCGCTTGCGCAGCCGCTCGTTGTCGGTGGTGAGCTCCAGCACCTTCTGCTGCGTCTCCACGTTGCGCTGCTTGGCCTTGTCCCGGCTCTTGCGCACCGCGATGTTGTTGCGCTCCCGGCGCACCCGGTACTCGTTGCTGTTCTTGTCCACTGTCTTTTTCGATTTGCTCCGGTGATCCGCGGGCATCATCTTGAGGGCGCTGGCGGCGGGCAGGCCGCCGGGGGGGTGCGGGTGGTGCGGGTGGTGCGGGCTGGGCACGGGCGTGGGGGGCGGCGTGGGGTGCCCGGGCTGGAGGTGCATGGTGGTCTGGGCGCAGTGGGCGATCTGGTACTGCAGGTGGGACGGGTGCTGCTGCGGAGCGTGGTGGGGGTAGAGGGCCGACAGGGCCGCCGACTTGACCTCCTCCTCCTCGCGGGGCTCCTGCTTGATCACCAGCGGCCGCAAGCCGGGCGCAGCGATGCGCTCGTAGAGGGGGTCGAGCTTGCCGTCCATGTAGCCGGCCACGCAGCCGAAGAGCGGCTGCTGGTGGTGCTGCTGCTGGTGCCCCGGCGCCGAAGCGGCGGCGCCGGCCCCATGCATGCTGTGAAAGTCGAAATCCCCGGCCAGGATGGCCTTAGCTTTCTCCTGCTGCTTGCTGTGCTGGAAGAGGTCGGCCAGGAACTCGTCGTTGAAGGCGGCGGGGTCGATGTAGGCGCTGATGTCGATGGAGTTCTCGTTCTCGCAGATGTCGCCGAGCTCCGCGCCGCCCGCAGCAGGTGCCGCCGCCGAGGGAGCCTCTCTGTAGCTGTAGGTGCTGCCGGGCAGGGGAGTCTGGAGCTGGTGGTGCTGGCCGCTGCTCATCGGGGGCCGGGAATCGACCTCGTAGAAGTTGGCTTGCTCCATGAAGCACCTACAGTCTGCCGGGCATGGTGAAGGGCTCCTGCAATCCAGGTTTCGGACGGGGCGGCGGCGGCGGCAGCGGCGGTTCTAACAAGCCCGCGGCACCCTGGTCCTCAGCGGCGAAAGGCACCGCGACACTGCGGCACGGTGCTACACGGCACGGCTCGGCTCGGCTCAGTGCTCCCAGAGCCCGTCCCCCACCCCTGCCCGCCCGAGCCCCACTCGCTCCCTGCCTGCCCTGTTGCTAGTGGGTTGCCGCGGTCCTGCGTGCCGTATATATACACCCCCGCCCTCTAGTGTCCAAACCTCCCGCTGCGAACCTTTGACCACCGCGCAGCCGGGTCTTAGCGCCCGGCAGGGCAGCACCGCCCGTCGGCCCGCCCGCCCGCCCGCCCCCGGGAGCCGCCGAGGGGCCAGCGGCCCTCACCCCCCGGCCCCCGCCACCGCCCCGAGCCCGGCGGACGCTGGGCTACGCCCGCCGAGGAGGCTCCACGCTGATAAGAGGCCCGGGGAAGCGACTCGGGGACTTTGTGCCCTTCTTTCCCGGGGCCGCTCGGCGGTGCAGAGCTGCCAAAGGCGGCTGGTCCCACCCTTGCGCCCAGCGCTCCCACCCACCGCTACGGAGAAAGGCTCAAAGTTCACCATTGTCCTCGCGTACTTGCAAATATTTAGCCAGTCGGGAATATTCGCCCCGCCGGGTTTGTTGGCTGCGGGATCCCAGGAGCGGCTTCACCGGCCGTGGCTACCTGCCGGCAGCGCCCGGCTGCCAGGAGGACTCTCAGCAGCTGAGCGGGGCGCGCAGCGCCGCATCCCGCTGCAGTCCCGCTTTACTGCCGAGACTCGCGGGGCTAGACCGGGCACAGAGGAACCGGCGGAGCCCGGCCCCGAGCAGCGCTAGGACCCGTCAGGCCATGGCGCCCGCCGGGCAGGGGCGGAGATCTCGGGGTCATCGGGACTCCCTGGCTCCCCTCTGCTCGGTGGTGATCGCCCGGGACCCGTCCGCTCTCTGCTGCCCTTGCTGTCGGTCGGTCAAGCCTGGGGGAGCTGCCCTTCTGGGAAGAGACCGCCCGAGCCCGGCTACTTGCTGGCCAGCGGCCCCGGTGCGCCCGCAGCGGCAGCCCAGTGCGGTGCGGTGCGCTCACGGTGCCGGCAGCCCCGCGGCTTTCGCCGCACGCAGAAAGTGATAATGCACGGGTCTCCCTCTCACCTCCTGCTCGAATCAAGCAGGTAAATTTAATTACAGATTTCCCAAAGTGCACACACAGCTATCTCGAGCAGTGTCGGGAGCGGACCGGCTTCGGCGTTTACCCGAGATAAACCCCGGCGCAGAGGGATCCCGGGCCCCGCTCCCCCCGGCAGTAGCCAGGTAACCCGAGCGTGTGCCCAGCTCCGCGGCAGCAGCCTCCGGGGAGACTCTGTCTGCCTTCCCCGTCTGTGTTTCCTGCAGGCTTGGGAGAAGGGGGGACTCCACGGGATTGGAGTGAGGAGCTGCATGTCTCACCCATCGCGACTCCTCTCTCCCTTGCAGCGGGGTATGTTCCTACAGCAGATCCCGTGGAAAGCCGCAGTCTTATTAAGAGTCCCCCGTTTCAAGCTGCAGGTCCAGAGGGGTGAGGATACACACCATTTTCTCCTCCTGTGGTCTCTTGCGGTCTGCAGACTAGATACATCTGTCCTCCCTTGCATATCTCCCAGGTGCCCCTTAGGGCATTTATCTCTGCTGGTCCAGAAGGTCCCTTTGAAACTGGCATAGAGAAAGGAGATGTCAAGGCTGTTGGAGCAGGTGTAGGCCTAAAATCACTACAAGAAGGTTTGCAGAAATAATAAGGAAAAAAAATAATCGCTGATTCTTAGTCCTCGATGTTCTAGTAAATCAAAAACTTGTGACGGTAAATTCCTTGCTCAGTAGGGCTTCAGCAGAATCCTTGCTATTACTAATTGTTTATAAAGTCTCAAACAGGAAACAAAATTACAACGTACCAGGAACCCACGGTTTTGTATCAAACAACCCACATGTGAACCTCTGTTTCATGGGCAAAAGCAACGTCAGCAGAGTCAGTCAGCTTTTTCACTTTAGTATCCTCTCGGGAGAATGGATTCTGTAATTACAGCAGGAAAATGTATTAATTTACAAACTACATATACTTTTCACCTTTCATTATCAACAGGAGGGAAAAAAAAATCCTAAATTCTTGTTATACACAGTGTTCTCTAAAATGATACGTGTTGGCTCAGTGCAATAGCAATGCCTTCCAGGGGGGTTTCAGTGGTCCATGGGGAGCTGTAGCACTGTCCAAACAACCAAAACACCAGAAAGAAGAACTCTCAACAGAGTCATAATAGAGAGAAAAAGCCTCAAATCTATGACAGAAGCAAGTTTTGGATGCTTGAGAGTGGTGAGTAAAATGTCCCTAAGTGCATATGACTGTCCAAATTCTGCTTGTTCTATTCAAGTGAACGCATTCCCAGAAAAGGGACAAACCTAGAGCTGGACTTTTTGCCTGCTGGGAGAAATATCATCTGGAGTAGTAGCTGGTAAGCAGTTCATAGTCAGCACTTTTGAAAGGCCTTATCCTACTGAAGTTGGCAGAAACAGGAATATGCCACGGACATTTAAAATGAAAGGTCAGAGCTGCATGAAGCAGCAGAAGCATATAACTTTGTCATTTAATAACAATACCTACGCCTCTGTAGTCTTAAAATGCTCTCACATTTTATAACCATTCTGAAATGAAGGCCTAACCACATATTAAAAAAAATTCAAAGTAAATCAGAAAGTTTAGGATCAGATTCCATTCTTAATTACTGTAATTAATGAACAAGTCCCCACAATTTAAGGACTGGTTTGCTCAGGTTTTTTTTTTTTTTTTTTACATAGACCCCTTTTATCTAACTTATGAACTTCTAAATAATCTCTTTTTACACAAAAATATAAACTCCTCTTCAAATTGTTTTAATATGGTATAAAATGACTTTCCCAGACTTAGACAAGAAGACAATTCTTTGGCTTTTTCTTGTGCCTCTTTCTTTGAAGGCAACCAAAATTTTTAGAAGCTGACCATCCCTCAGACAAGAACAAATATTTCCACATATTTTCAGATTTGTATCAACAATGACTAATACTAAATATTTCAAATCCAGTGTGAGGAGAAAACTTTTGGGTTTTCTTGCTTCAGTTACATGTGTCAGGGAGTTAATTTAACTAAAAGAGGAAGGATATGTGTGGCATACTGTGGAACCCTGGAACAGCATGGCTGTCAACTCTTGAGGGTGCTATTCTTCCATCTCAAAGCAGATCTCTGTTTAGAAGCTAGGGGAGGACACGAGCACTGCTCCACAATTGAAAACAGCACCAAAAGCAATTTATGCAAAGTCAGCTGTGCTGGTTTCTGCTAGTAGAGAAGGAAACTGAATAGGAAAGCACAGTCCTGGAGGATTGTACAGATCTGCTGTATATAAATTAATATTGTGATCAATAAGAGTTTTTAATTGCCCTGGAACAGTGAAGTCTCTTCATTTCACCTGAACTCAGCTCCTGTGCTGTTCTCAGGACTCCCATGGGCTGCAAAATGTGTCACCTGCCTACAGCATCCAGGCTGGCTTTAAAGGCTGTGTGAGGAGTACAGCCCTCTGCTTTCTGATCCGGCAGCTCAGAAGTAGCTACAGAATATGGCATGTAGCAGCCCTGTTAAGAATCAGGTGCTATTACACATTTATTTTACTACCTTGTTAAACTAGAATATTTTATTGCTACTGACAGTGTTCCAGAATGTCCTGTCTGCACGCAAAACTTCCTGGGGTGAATGCCAGTGTGAGCCAACTTCTTTCTCCCACCTGCATGAAGAGTGGAGGAAACAGAAAGGAGAAGGAATTGGCTAGGGCAGAGGTGGGCACTGTGGAGCAGAAAGGGCAGTAATGTTACACCCCCCTGGGTGTAACAAGGGGACATTATCCTCAGCTGGGCACAGTGCTATGCCCCACATGCACCATGGGAGAAGGCAGGCACCATTTTCCTGTGTGGATAAAGAGCTGGCAAGCTAACGTCTTCTTGTGGTGTAATGAAAAACAAACTTCTCCCCTATCCTGTGTTTTCTGCCCCAGGGAGGGGAAACATGATACTGCACATGAAAGCTACCACACAAGACAATTTTCAAAGGAAAAGGCTCTATGTGCCAAAGCCTCAGAGGCCAGTAGATCAGTATGCAGCATGGCATGACAAGTCAACCAGGACCTTCCCTTCAGCTGGGCAAGGCACCTGGTGACTGATTACCATTTTTGATGTGCAGTTTGGTCCAATGACATATGATGTAATTATCATTACAGCTTTTCTCCTTTGGAGAAACACTGTTTACAATTCAAAGGTGAACCAACTCAAATCTACTCTATCTTCCTTTTCCCTTTCTGTATCATTCCACTTGTCTTTAGGGTCTCTAAGACCATATCCTCAACCCTTTCTGTCCTTGTGCTCTGCTGACTTCTGCCTCCTCTTCCAAGAGTTCAGTCCTTTGCAAGTACCAAGGCAGCTGACTGGGAGCACCTTTTTATTTCATTTGTCTGATTACTGCTCACATCCATTCAAATGGTGCTCAAACTCAATCTGTTCCAAACTTGTCACCCGTAACCATGTACAATCAGCCTGGGAAGCTGTTAGTGGTTTATCTGTTCACAATTTCTGCATCATTAATGAGCCGTTACATACATAGTTCCTGTTTTATAGTTAAGAATGTATTCATGGTGCCCAGAATATTCTCAGTGCTTGTCAGATACAGGATTACATTCTGTTCTAAAGAAAATACAGCTGAAATACCACAAAGAAAAAAAAACTCTGATAATATTGCTCTTCATCTCTCACCAAACTGTTTTTATCTTCAATATTAGGCCATCACCTTTGCTTGAAGACTTCCCTAAATCATGTTTACAGTTCTCCTGTTGGTATTCATCAATTATCCCTTTGTTCAATATCTGGCCTATCCACAAGACATCCATTCCTTCTTTCTACTTCTACCTTAGGATAAACAATAACCTTCCTTCTTTCATATCTGAATTTACTTTCCAATCTTCTGTCTACCTTACAAACTTCAGTGGTTTCTCTCATCATTAATAGCTCATGATCTTTAATTCATTCATGCTTGCAATCTCCCTGGGAGGTGGAGTACTGTTGTTACTCTCTATTTCACAGCTACAGCAGATGGAATGACTTGACAAGACCACACAAGAAATAAGTAGCAAAGCTGAGAATTTAATCTCTTCTATGTCCAGACCTACTATTGCAACCAATGAGCATGCAAAAGTTTGACTATTGCTTCCCTACAAAGTAAACACTTCATTTTTCATACACTTCCTTGCGATTTTTTATTTTTTTAAATGAAAAAGTTAACGTAACTCTTTCTAAGTAGTTCTTGTTTGCACCATGAACATTATTCTGGAAGCACTGCAAAAATAAGATAAAAAGATTTAGATTATGGAAATACTTTACAATTTACTTTACAGTCAGAAGACAAAGGTATGAAAAGTCAGAATAATGGGACTAGAAAGGAAAAGGAAGATCAGGTTATAAAAATAGAGCTATGCCATATCTTCATAATATATTTTAGTGTGTGAAACATCCTGACACAATTTAGTCCCTGACACAGACTGATTTTATGTTTTCATCCTCTCTAATTTAACTTTACTCGCCTTTAGGGCAGATTTTTTACAAGGATCAAAATTAACCGAAGCGTTAAAATGTGGTAAAAAGCTACATCCTTTAGTATAATATGGATATGAAAGCCTCATGCTGTTGTTCCACAGACAAACACATTGATAAATGAATCCATGGCAGGCCTCAATAGGACAGAACTGCACGAGGCCTCTCAGAGAACTCAAGGATCTGCTGGGCTTTTTCCACTTAGCTTAGATTGAAGCTATTGTGTGGTTCACAGCCCAGACAATGGGACAGCCTCACTACCCTGTAGCTCAGAGTTTTTGAGGCCAGCCTGCAAATTCAATGCTCAAAGTATTTATGAAATTAAAGACTAAGACCTGGAAATATGAAGATAATACACCTGTGTTGCAATCCCTTCTTTTATAATGTCAGCATGTGTTTGTCTTTGGTGGCAGGAAGGTTTGGGGCCACACTTGACTCATATTTTTAAATGCCAAGTTTTATAAGTCCTGACTCCATACTCGGAGGAAGCACTTTTACCGCTCAGTGCAGATGCCATCTTGACTCTGAAAATTTGAGCTCCCTGTTGAGCTAAACTCAGCTTTCTCTAATTATCACACTGCCAGCCCAGGGATTACTGGCATGAGTAATCCAGGCAGGAGTTGGCCTACTAAATGAAAAATGTCACAGGCAGTGAGCGGGAAGGGAGTCACGAGGAAGCTCTGCAAAGTTCTTAGAGTCACTTGGTGACATCATCTTTTTCATTCACTTTATGGAAGCATAAAAATGACATTTTGTTTGCAATAATAATACAGAAAGTAAAAAGCCAGTGACAATGCTAGGCCAGCTTGCAGGATGTTTGGTTTCTAAATCCTCATAAAGCAATACTGAAGAGGAACAGGCCTTCAGCTAGGAGATAGCAATAATGTCACGTGAGTTAGATGGCCATGTAATTAACAGTGGAGCTATGTATAATCAAAGCTAATCATCCAGCAACAGCCCAGGGCTGAGAGGCTTCTAACTCCAAATAAAAAGTTCTTGCAAACTACTTCTTTTTCTATGTAAAACACGAACCAGCTATTAATTGGGTTTCCATACTGTAAAAACTTCTATTTTTTTTTCTTTCTGCTGATATAATTAAAGATAGGAAATGGGAATAAATTTTTGGAGTCTAAATTATTCACAGTGAATAATTCTTTCAGGCCTAAACAATTAAACTAGATGCTAATTTTATGCAAATTGCATGCAATATATAAATATGAGCATAAATCCTACATTCCTTACACAAACCTCAACATGATACAACACAATAAAGTGAAATTTAGCACAGCAAAGTAAAATGTAATTTTAGAAAAAATAATTCCTATGTTCTTCAAAAGCAGGAAAAATCCCAGATTTTTAATTCAATGAGTTGCACAGTTCTAAAAAGAATTCAGTGACCTGTTTTAGTGTTAGGTGTTACAGTACTGGATTTTTACTAAAATGTATTTGAAAAGGAAGATGATGATTTTAAAACATATATAGCATGGTGAGGATAAAGCCACGCTGGTTGTCTGCAATCTGACACTCAGCTGCCAAAACAGAAGGACAGAAAGTGTAACTCAGCACATGATGGTGGGTCAGTATGATGCATTAAAAAAGAGGCTGAATGTTCTGGAGCCTTCTGGAAAGGCTTGGTAGATGGAAGTATTTATATAACAATGTGCAGGGCTTATGAATCATTTACTTTTAAGTTAAGAATATGCTGCAGTGTTCTCTGTTCATGCCTTACATTAGTACTGAATAAATGTTGCTTCACTAAGATAGTGTTCACACAAGTGAAACATTTTTGTTATAAACTTTCTGTACTGGCATTTGTGCCCAAGGTTTTCCAGTTATTTATGGCACCAGCAAAGGACAACATCCCATGTTAGCCTGTTAGTAGTAGTCTTTCCTTGCTGGAATTCTCTGGGAGTGGTTGCCTATGTACATATTCCAGTTAGAACACACACACACACACACACCCCTGTGTGCACTCATCCTGGCTTCATTTTGTTAAGACCAGCACATGTTCTACACCTGGTTTTGTTGCACCTGCTGAGTCCCTAAATGTCAAAGGACTTCACAGAAGAGGAAAAAGAGAACAGGAGGTGAAGGTACACATAGACAACATACCTCAAATAATTCCATTTCCTGGTAAGCCAAGTTCTTTTCTCCAACTGCCAAACCACATTTTCACCAGGACTGTGGGTGACTTCAAAGCAATGCCCCTGGAGGAAGGCCTCCAAAACCTGGACAAATGATTGTGACGTTTACCACACTCATTGTGCCCTTTGAAGTTTTCTATGACTGTGTACACCTTGGGAAAGTCCTCTTTGGAATGTGTATGCTCAGCACATACTGGGTATGCCGAGAAAACAGTCCTCAGGGAAACCACCACGCTTCAGCAGAGTCTCAGTCTGTCAAGTGGCTGCTGGCATGATACAGATTGCCTGTGCACATGAACCACTGGAAGTATACAAGAGCAGGTTCACTGTTTTGAAGTGTTCTGTGTTCCCATCAACCTCGCCTTTTCATGTCACTCTTTTTTGTTCCATATTTTCACAGGCAGTTCCCCTCTAAATCACCAGCATTGGCTTTGTTGTAACATTGCTGATCCTGAATCATTTCCTTGGGCAAAATTCCTGATAATCTCAGTTGGCGTCCTAATTGTGTAAGAACTTCTGACCAAATAAGTCATGCCTGATGCAGGAAAACCCCACACAATGGCTAAACAACTCAGAACGAGGAGAGTTCCCTCTGTACAGATTTGCTGAGTTGGTTTCTAAGGCCAGTGAGTTGCAGAAATACAACCTCAAAGAACATGCTAACAATGAAGAGAACGTAAAGCTTCTCCTAACTGTCAGAGAGAAATCTGATCTAGTTAATGCTGAGAGGAGAGAAAATCAGATGAGCTGTTCTCCAGTGACATCGTTGTCTCTGGGACATGCTACCAAAGTGGCTTTTTCTTACACATTTGGCCATAGTGTTTATATGCAACAGAAACCTAACATTAGATTGTGTTTGGTAAATTCACTATAACAGATACAGTCATGTGCCTGCAAGTGTAATTGCTTTGTTCTGCTGGGAGTCTGTACTACATCAGATGGTTTGTAGAGCCAAAGAGCAGAGAGCTGTGCCCCACTGTTTCTTTAGAATTTGCTTCCATTTCAGGAGGCAGAAAAAACATTTCGCACACCAAATGCAAAGAACAAACTTTCTGGAGGGAGGATGACACTGTTCAGATAAGTGCTTCTCTGCCTTTCTGTTGGGCACAAAAGACAGAATCTATTTGCCTGATGAAAGTATCACTGTCACTAATTATCTAGTACAAAATCCTCCTAGATGTCAGTAGCAAGGAGGTCAATGACAGACATGCTGCAGTTGCCAGTACGCTTTCTCAAACTGTCCTCCCACATATTTTGTATCATCCAGGCATAAATCACTCACTTTCTATTCATGTCTATGATGTGAGGCAGAGTAAACAATCAGATGGACTATCCCCTGCCAGGTGAGAAACTCCCAGTTTCTCTTTTCAAGTGGCTGTTCATTGAGCTTTTTATGGTACTTCAGAGGTCATATAGGTTGCAGGGAATAATTAAGCCATTGATAAGAAGTTTGTGTCCTCAATCTCCCAAAACCACAAGACTGAAGAAGAAACAGAGCTATGCCTCTCCAATTTCATTGCTTTTCTGGAAGGGTATTTATTTTAGGCTTCTGTTCTGAATAATTATTTTTCAGTCTGGATAAAATCCATAAAATTTATCCTTAAAACTATTTACTCTTCTTGATACCATCTGAATAAGGTAAAGTTCTTCACTAGAGTATACTCTGTGACAAATAATGCCCTAGTAATTATGGGTGGGGATTTTCATGCAGTGACTGATGATGCCTTGGAAAAGAGCCATAGCACCATGCATTCAGAAGCTAAGCTATCTAAATCCTTGCAGACCTCATTTATGCTTTTGGGAATATAGGACAGGTGTGGCAGTTACTAAACCTGGATACTTGAGAATTCACCTCTTATTCCCAGGTGTGGGCCATTAATTCTCGCTCAGACTTGTTCAGCTCTAACAAGTCTCTTTTGAACCAGGTTTTATATGTGCACATATACACATATGATAGTGTTTTCTTCTAGTCCATTTATCTACTTTGTTTTTACTTATCTGTAGCTATGCAGCTTCATCTTACCTAACATTTTACACACACAGCAGCAATATTGATCAGTGACAGTCTACAAATCCCTGTCACATTATGTAGCTACCAGAAGATTTGCAGTTTGCTTTGTTCAGTACAATTACTGAAGAAGTTCAGGTAAAATTCAAGCCAAGCACCAGTGAAATTCACAGCAATAGCTATACAAATTTTAACTGGATCACTAAACATCAGCCCAAAGGTAGAGAGCACTCAAACACAAACACAGGTTGATAAAAACTACAATTCTGGAAAAAACTGCACAGGAACAAGAAACTCCCTTTTGCTAAATGCTCTTCCAGGAATCTCAATACTTTTTACTAATGTGACACACGTAAAAACTCCTTCCAGACCAGGTATTGTTCAGGGAGACATCTGGTATTTTTGAACTCAAATACCTACAAAAAAAAGCTTCAAATTCCAGATTCTGATATTTCTACAGAACAGACTGAGAGCTGTGACAAGATGACAAAGGATTACTTGGGGTAATGAGATGGCCTCCTACCTCCAAACCCCACAGGACGGTAATGTGGTAGTGGTATGCTTCAAAGTACCATCTTGTGAAATGAAACACTGTATAGGAGAACCTGAGTTCATTTATCTTAAAACACAAATTCCTAATAGCATTAGATAAGCATAGGCTGGGTGAGAGTTTTACTAAAAAACAGATTTATTATCAACAAGTGTTCTGTAGCTGTGAAAGAGAAGTCTCTCTGACTGTTAAAGAACCTGGCTTACTAACCAAAATAACACATAAAAAAGCAAAACTTGTAAAAATGGACACAACTTTATCTGTGCAGCTGCTAACTCTAAAAGTGCTAGCTCAAAGTTTCTGATTAAAAATGTAACTGCCTGATAATGGCATAAAATGAAAAATACAGCAACTAAGAGCTAAACCAATGCAGATCCAACCCAGATAAAACCAGTCCATCCAGGCATGAAGTATGCATCCCCACTTAAAATTGCAGAGGATATGGGATCAGCTGTAGCTGTTGAGAAGTGTGACATGAACACCTATGGGAGTGGCAGCTGGGGGATTTAGTAAAAGTGATCATCAATATATTAATTTTCTCAGACACTAAGATTTCTGTGTTAACCTGATTCATTTTGCTATCAGCCAGTAGCATGCTGAAGATGTGGGGATGTGGGGAAGGGAATGACTTTTTTTTTTTCTTTCTTCCCCTCCTCCATTTGAGAAACATTCCCTTTATTCTGTATTCTGTCCACGTAATTAATTTCTTTCCAGAAATCAGTATGAATAACTCTAGATATTTGAATAATTTTAATATTTTGATAACTGCAAGTAAGGGAAACAGTACTGGAAGATGCATAACTAGAAATACTTTGTTGCAAGACTTACTAGCTGCATAGAGAGAAAGAACAAGGGCACTGGATTTTTCCTGCAAATGAACTCCAGGCAATGTTACAATAAAATGAATGTTTGCTATTAGAGCAGAATGGCTCCTTTCTTTACTTAGTATTTTCTAGAACAAAAGCGCTGCAACTTTCCAAGGCTGTAGAGAGTCAGTGCTAGAATTAGACGTACAGTCCTGAAATAGTGGTCACCACTAAGCAATGTTTCCTCTCCGTCCTCTTCACCTATTCAAAAACACTACTTATGACAAATAATCTATTAATAGACAAGTTTATATCATCCAAATAATCAAATTGGATTGAAAAAACACTCAGAAGTTCTGAGCTTAACAAGTGCAAGGTTTTTTTAAACAAAGAGACCAAGGCATTGATAACACTTTTTATTTCTGAATTTTTTTATTTTTTTTTTTTTAATATAGCCAGATTCCTGATAAATGAAACTCAGCAACCCTTTTGCTTTCTGGAGCATTTATATCCTCAGCTGTGCAAAATTTGGATTTCTAACAATAGGATTTTGATTTTGGTTCTGAATGGTCCTGAATGAGGAAAATAATTATCTGAAGATCAAAATGCAAGGGCTCTTAAGAGAGGCTTGTAATAAGATTAGGAAAAACCTCTATCAGACTTCGTATTTCCGGGGTATTCCTGAATGAATGTCACCTGCTTGGTGATCATATGGAATGCAATCATATTCAAAAGAATCTTTCTGTCCAGTTTTGAACAAATCTAGCTTGAGTGAATAGGGGTGGCACTGACCATGAAAAGCTTTTATTTTGTTATAATTCAGTCCATCTGCCCTCAAACATATTAACACACATCACAGCCTTAAACAGTGTGGTTTTTACCCAAGAGGCCTATTTCCACTTGTTAAATATATACTTATGTTTGGGTTTTTTTTTTAATTTATTTTTTATTATGTATTTATTTTCCCATCTTCTACATCACTGGAAAGGAAACAACTGGCTTTTCATCTAAAAGAATTCAAAGGCATGGATGTTAGACCAAAGAGAAAAACTAAACAAGTAGCATGATGATTGAAAAGTAAACTTTCAACAGAAAGCTTCAAGTCTAGAAAAGGCTTATCCATGAGGGAAAAAAAGGCAAATAGTTGAAAGTTTAGAGAAAAATTATATTTCTTAAAGTGTAGGTTGTAGTCAGTGTAGTTTTATGATTTTTACTTTAGGACAAAGAAATAATTGCCCACAAAGGAAGAGTTAACAGTCACAAACACTGGAATCAGATACAACAGAAATTACTCTGTAACAAGAGTACTCAAACTGTAAGTGGAAGGCTGCAGACAAATTAATATTTTTTTTTAATGTTAAGAGAACAGTCTGAGTGGGTAGTAAACAGGGATATTTACCCCAAGAGGTTCTTCTCCCCTTTACACCTTCTGCTTCCATTTCCTTCAGGTAGATCCTATTTCCTCAATAGCCTTTCTGCCTCTGTCATTTGCTGTAGGTTACTTGAAGATTCTGAATACCTGTGTAATTGTTTTCAAGGATGAAATTGTTTAAAGAATCATGAGACTGGATTATCCAAGTGAAAATGAGATACTATTACAATATTATCTAAAGTTTTATAGGTAGACTGTTGCTATAGAAACATATCCAGGCTCAGAGTGAAAAGGATTCCATCCCAGAGACCTGCCTGCTCATGACACCCAAATCCAGAGCTCATGTGACTTGGAAATAAGCAGGTAAGGTGTGTATTTCAATGCCACATCTCAAGAGCAGTTGCCCATATATTTCTGTGCTTACTTTTCATTTCACTTCCATCATGTTCTATTTTTACTGTAATGCTGTGGGGGGAAAAAATATCCTGCAAACACTAAAGTACTCTATGTGACGATTTTCCTGTAATAGAATACAGCACTAACCAATCAGTGGAGCACTTTATGTGCATGAGATTATGTATGGGCTTTAATGTTTAAAATAATTGGACTTTCTGAGAATAAGTGGCTCTACGTTTTATTTTCTTCAGCTTTCTTTGATGGGGATTAATGAATAAATGGTCATAAAGTGCTCTAAAATCCTTGGAAAGCACACTAAGAGCGCACAGTTACTTAACTATTGTGAGCAGAGGATAAAGTTTAATACTTACCTGGAATTTCACTGTAGCTAGAGTTGGGTGAGTCAGTGTCACAGAAAACGTAACAGTTTCAACGGGGAAACAGAAAAGCATTAGCAACGCTAAAGCAAACACTTGATGACTGAAAAGGAAACACTGTCTTCATAGTAATAAGCTGAGTAAAACTGTTTGCTCAGACTAATCCTCAGAATTCTTCTGCAAATGTGGTTTCTTTTCCACAGGGCTTTACAAAAACAACAACAAAACCCCCACAAAAGATCAGCCAGCCATAAGAAAATGGCAATCACAAATAATTATATCTATATTAATGAGCTCTGCAACTGTGCTTACAAATCTTTTTCAGACATAAAACATTTCCCAAGCAGGCCCGTGTGATAAACTGCAGTAGCATGTAAATTTGGAGTTTTTAGCTCTGCTTTGAAGCAAAAATCTACTTTTTCCAACTCTACTCTCTTTAGGTCTGCGCACCTAAACTTGTTCAGAACTTATCTTATAAATTGATGGGTTTTAGAACTGCCCACTGCAGCTTTACATCCGTGCTCTCAAGTGTTTCCTGTCTGAAAAGCGATGAACCCATCCTGCCCCACGTGAATCTTGAGACAAGAACACATATATGTTTATGTTGTGCATGTTTACCTGAAGTTCAGGATGTGAACCACGGTGTCTTGAAGATATTAGAGGGAAGAAAAAAAAAGTTTCTATAAAAAGTATTTTATAGTTAACAAACATATACCAATGAAATGTGGTGCATAATCTTGCCAGTTTAACTTTATGATTTGGATGTTTCCTAATCTGCCTGTGCTTCTCTTCTCTCCCCCCCCCCCCCTTTTTTCCTTTTTTCCTTTTATTTTTTAGCTTTTGAAAGAAAAATTAACTGATAACCTATGAAATTTAGGGATTTGCCTTAATTTCTGTTCTCAAGAGAACAGTTAAAATTTGTATTTGTTGTCCTTTGCATTAATTCCTTCCCGCATACCTCCTCAACATCCTAGAGAAGAAATGCACTGCCAGGTGTTAATTAACAGCACAAGAACAATTAAGAAATCCCAATCAGCACAGAAACACAGCACCACCTCCCTCGATACCTGTGGGGAGCAGGACAATTTCGTGCCAACGACTCCCAAGAAACCACCCAGGCTTGGCGCGGGGGGGTCAGACACTGCCCACTCTCCACGCGTGTTGCGAGATGAGCTCCCCATGCTGCCTGTGAGGGGCAGCCAGGGAAACGGGGGTTCGGCTCCTTCCCCCCGGGCTGCGGCCAGAGGGGAGGAGTGGGCCCTATCCTGAGTCGCCGCGCAGGGCAGGGGTGGGGGGGCGGTCGCAGCCGGGGTGGGGGGACACGGCAGCCTCCGTCCCCTTCCCGCAGCCCCCCATGAGGGGATGTGAGCCTCCCGACACCTCTCCCGGCGGAGGGGGCAGGAAGAAGATGGCGCCCGCAGGCAGGCCTGGAGCGCGGCCAGCCACGGCGGAGACACGAGTGGCTGCGCACCGTGTTTTCCTCCACTCCGTCTGCAATAGTAGAAGAGCGCAAACCCCGCGGGAGGCCGTGAGGCCCCTCCGGACTCCGCGGGCGGAGTCAGCCCCGTCCCGCACCAACCAAAGACGCCCCGCGTGACTCGCTCCGGCCCCACGCAAAACAAACTCCTCAGCCACGTACGGCCCCGCCCCCCAGGGGAGCTGGAGGCCTGAGTGGCGTCTCCGGCTGCCAATCAGAGCGGCCATTGCATCACCCCGGCAGCGGGCTGGGCGCTGATTGGTCGGGGGGCGGGCTCAGCGGCGGGTGTCGCAATCGCCGGTCGCCCGCACGCCACACGTTATAGAAAGAGGCTCGGGCCCGGCCCGGCCCCTCCCGCCGCCGCCCGCTCGCCCGCCACAGGTAAGCGCGGCCACGCGGGGGGCGGGGGGACCGGGACGCGACGCAGGGATGGCCGGGGGGGGGGGCACCGGGCCGGGCCGGCCCTCGCCCGCCCTCCCGCAGAGTCGCAGCGGGTGCCGCGGCGGGCTCCGCGCATGGGAGCGCATGATGCAATCGGCGGGCGGCCCTGCCTCCCCTCCCCTACCCTCCCCCGGTGAAGTCACCGCTTGGCACCGCCGGGCACCCCTGCGCCCCGCACGGGCCGGGGAGGAGGAGCGGACGGGCGGCCCCCACGCCGCGGGCCGCCGAGGAGGGCGTCGGCAGCGCCGCCAGAGGCCCGCGGGGGAGGGGTGGGGCGGGCACGGTCCCCGCGGCGGCTCCGGCCCCTTCGGGCCTCCGCCCCGCGGCCGGGAGAGCGGGGCCCGGCGGTCTTACGGCTCGTTCTGCCGGAGGGAGAGGCCGCGGGATCCCGGGAGCTGCCTTGAAGCCCGGTGAAGTGCCGTGCTCGAACAACCGGTGTTCTTTTCTTGCTTCTCAAGGGAATCGAAAGTCTTGACAAATCTTTCGGGTTCCCAACAAGTTTCTGTCGCTCCCGACGCAACTTTCAGAACAGATCAGCTGCAGAGAGCTTGTGTTGGTTTGAGCTCTGGCATCTGGCTGGAATCGCGGTCATTAGGAGAGCTCAGTACTCTGCTCAGTAACAGTGCCATGCTGGGTAGAATGCCTCCTCTGAAAGTAAAACAATTTATATTCTGAAATCTACTTCTGGATTTAGAGAGCTTGTTAATCTTTAGAAATAGCTACCTTGTCTCAAAGGATAGAGCCAAACTTGCTCCTCTTTGCCATTTGCGATTATTAGTGGTTCCGTCATCAGTGCTGCTAGCTTGAAATTAAAATACATAGTTTAGATGTTCAGAACATATTTTTCTAAGAATGTTGTATGGAAAAGAAAGAAGCGTACGGAAAAAATTGAGATTCCAAGCAGAAATGAGAAAGTGATGTCAGCTACAGCAACAGATGAAAAGTTTGAGCTACCTAATCTCAAAAATGTGGTTGCCTGGCCTGTGTGTGTCTGTTACCATCAGCTCTCACTTGCCTGTGAGAGTGTGCAGCAAACCACGCAGGAGTGGGCTCTCCCAGTGTCCCACAATTGCATGCCTGGAGTTTTATGCTCATCTGGATTTAGAGGCAGATGCTGCAAGGGTAATAAGCCTATACAGGAAGGAGGACACCTATTGCTGTTCATATTAGGACTTACTTTGCATTAGACAAGACAGCTTTAGGGAACTGGTGCAATAAAATCATCCTAATGATCAGAATCAACACAGTCACATCTCAGAAAAGGAGCAGAGAGCTTTGTATTTTTTCCTGCTGAGTAAAAAAAAATATGGATTTAATTAACAAACAAAACTACTTTTTTTTTTTTTTCCCAAAACAAACATTTGGAAGTTTAAGATGAATTTTTTCACTTTTTTTTTTTTTTTTTTTGTGTGTGTGTGAAATCAAAGATAATAAAGGCCTTGATTTTCTTGGGAGTCTCTGCTGTCCCTGAGGAGTGCTGTCAGACAGTAAGAAGCATCTCTCTGCCTGAGAAGACACCTCTGAGTTACCAGCTATTATGCTGTAGTGGGTGGCCAGTTGGTGGCCCAAGGAGAGAATGAGGCAGTTCTAACTGGCCACTGAAAACACTACCATGTGCTGGGTGGAACCAGCCTAGGGCTGTGGCTGAGCTCAAGCTAATGAGCAGCTTTATGAGAACAAGATGCTGGCTCTGGGCTCTCCGAGGAGCTGCCTCCTGCTGTGACAGTCATCACCATTCACAGGAAAACAACCTGTTTGAAGAGGGGAGCAGAGCAGCTGTCTGTACAGCACCGTGTCTGAGAAACAAACTCTGAGACCCATCTGCCTCCCCACTCCCGTGCCTTCTCCCAATTACTGTGCTCTTTACCTCACCCCTCTTGAGAGCCCCTTCCATATATCTCATGCCAGCTGCCTTTAAATCTCCTCAGTGTTCCCTGAAGGATGCCCCACAGCACCTGGTGCTCCCCAGGATGTTCCTACCCTCCTGTTTGTTCTGTTGAAGAACTGAGAACTGGTGACAGGGATCCAGCCTCCACATAACCAGGAAGAAAAATCAGTTTCAGGCCACAACTGTTACCACTCCTGGGTTCTCTGCAATGCAGTTAGTGCTACTTGCTTTGCATAAATTTTAATTGCAGTAGGACAGGAATCCAGGTGTTATCTCTCCCAGGAAACAGTTCTAATCATCAGGCCAGATAAAAGTGTCTATTTCATGAGTGAGTTACTTGATACAAACCGGATTGGTCCCAGTGGGAAGGAGTGGCAGGACATCTCCTCTAGCAGGGCTGGAACGCTCGCTTGGGCTCCACTGGTTCCACTCCTTGTGTCTGTGTACTGTCCTATTGAAATAGTCCATTGAAATTCAGATTAGTGGAACAAATACTTCTTCATTTGAATTACAGTGGAATTTGACAGACATCTGAAGAGAATGTTTCAGTAGCACAGACAGAAGTTGTAAATGGAACCTGGTGATGTGAAGAAGCTTGTTACATGTTGGGTGGGGTGCCATTATGTGGGGAACAAAATTAAAGCTGAGACCAAGCCAGTATATGCTCCAAGAGAAGCATACACTCAAATCTTGAGTAAAAATGTCTGTGTGGTCACACGTGCACAGCTACCACGTGCCTGTCTGTGGCACAGTGTGCACCGGTTTGTGCACAGTGGTATCTTTTTAGCTGTACATTCAATTTACATCTGAAACAAATTGAATATGCAATCAAAATCTAAGATTTTAAAATGTGATTTGTATAATTTTCTGTAAGAGTTGAAATTGGGAAACTACTAAATAAAAATGTTAGGTATGCATGTATATAGATTTAGGTATACAGCTGCCAGAGAGCTGATGGCCTCCTTCTGTCTTGAAATACAAAAGAATAAAAAGATTTCTTGATAGAATGAGCACAGGTGTACTCACATCTTCAGTTGCTTTAAGTGAGACTTCTCTGCAACAGAGAACATTAATTTTGTATAACATTTAAGACAAACTTAATAAGTAATAAGTCAAGACTTTTCCATGGATTTTGCAGAATTACACTCTGCAGCTGCATCTTCTCCTGATACCCTCATTATGGAAGAAAAATTGAAATAAATCTAGACAGTAGAATTTTAATCTTTGTGATAACCTAACAGAAGGTAAAATAGCAACTCATACTGCTGAGAAAAACAAACAAGAACACTAAACAGCTGATGAACCCGTGAGTTTAGAATGACCAGTGACACACAGCAGCTTGTTTACAAACATCTCACCACATCATTCATCAGCCAGACACAGGAGCACAGTCATCCATCTCCTGCACTGTTACTGATGCGAGCTGTAGCCCCTGGGGTGCTCAGCAGGCTGTCAGCATTCTCACTGCCTACTTCAACTGCTTGCTTTCCTGTCAGGTTCTTCTGAGGATGGGCAAGGAGGATGTTGAACACTTAACCATGTGGTACTGCATGTCTGTGCATGACAGAGTATAGGGCTGCACCACTGCAGTGCAGGCTGATCTTGGAGTAGGATTATTTTATGCCAGTTAGATACTTTTGTGCAACATGACAAGGAATCAACACTTGTTTGGTCACTGAGTACTTTTCATTGGAGCCATAGTGGGTGTTCCAGGAACACAGAACAACCCTATTGCCCTTCCCCTCTTGTCTCCCAGACTTCTTTCCCAGACATTTAGGAGGTCATCCTGTGAGATGGGAAGAGGAGGGGAGCAGCTGTTAGCCTTGACAGGGCCGTGTCCTTGCAGCAGCTGTGGTGGAGTCCTCCTGGTGCCACCAGTAGGGTCAGGAGCAGGCTGACCTCAGCAGTGGGAGAACGTGAGTCAGGTGAGAGGGTGTCCTGCTTGTCAGGTCTGTTTGTCTGCTGGAGAGTGGACAATGACCAGTGCAGGAGCTACAGCAGGGGAACATATTTTGTGGATGAGTCAGCTGTGGCTGATGTCTTCCTATGGATGGCAAAAGTCCCATCTTTGCTGTGTGGTGATTCTCACATTGCCATCACCTTGTGTTCCTGTCCCCCTTGCTTGTTACAGTATTGTTACAGGCTTAGCTTGTCTAACCTTGCTTATGGTTGAAGGGCTTCCTTTAATGTCAGTCAGTCACAGCCTTTGCAGCACACTACCTTTTTCCATGGATTGTTTTTTTCCATTCAGTACTAGTGAGACCTCAGAGCAGTTACCAATTTGGACATCGTCTTCAAAAGCAGGTGCTCTCAGATGATTGGGGAAAGATGGACAGTCTGAGCACACTCACTCCAGAGAAAAAAGACAAAGGACAAATTTATGCATACACCCAGAGGGATGGTCTGAAGAGGACAAGGATCCTGTTGGTCAAGAGTCAGGCTGTTAATAGATTTAAGCTGCAGAAAGAAAACTCTAGTCTGAAAACTAAGAAAATTATATAACTGGAGGAAAAGTTAGACAGAGGAACCTGTTGCCAAAAGAGAGGTTGTGAAACTGGAGATATTCGAGGCTAGGCTAGACACCCATCCATCAGGGATGGCTTTGGAATAACTGAATAAAGCCAGTGAACAATGCAAACAGCTTGACTAGATGACCCAGTAACAGTCCCTTCCAATCCAAATACGTTTGAGAGTCTTCTGAAATGTAGTTGGCAGCTTGTCCCCTTCCAGCACAGTTGTGATGTGCTATTGCCCCACGTACCATCAGTACCTTACCATAAATGCTGAAGTGATGCATAAGACTGCAGCTGAAGCCGGCACCATTAATAGTATTTTTTTTCCCCTGCTAGGTTCATCTTGCCCTTAATCCATGTGGAGACCTGTTGGAAACACCTTCTAGAAACATAACAGTTTTCAAGCCTCCTAATAAATCCTGTTGTGTCCAAGAAGAGCCTGTCCAAATGAGCAAGACATCCCAACAGAACACCGCTACAGATGCGAATGGAGTAAGCGTGATTCACACCCAAGCACACACCAGTGGTTTGCAGCAGGTTCCCCAGCTGGTGCCCGTTAGTCCAGGTGGTGGAGGCAAAGCTGTGCCTCCCAGCAAACAGGGAAAGAAAAATTCCTTTGTGGATAGAAACAGCGATGAGTATCGACAGCGCAGAGAGAGGAACAACATGGCCGTGAAAAAGAGCCGTTTAAAAAGCAAGCAGAAAGCACAAGACACATTGCAAAGGGTCAACCAGCTCAAAGAAGAAAATGAACGTTTAGAGGCAAAAATTAAGCTCCTGACCAAGGAGCTGAGCGTACTGAAAGACTTGTTCCTCGAGCACGCGCACAATCTTGCAGACAATGTGCAGCCTGTTGGCACTGAAACCACCACAACAAATCCAGAAAACAATGGACAGTAAACACTGCTGCAGCTTTATGATGTGAACTCTTGAGGTGCAGCTTGTCTGCAACATCCATGCAGTAACCAAGCAAAAACTTCTAGCCATCCTTTTGTGGAGATTTTCTTCTTTTTAGGTTTAACACTGAAGATTTGATAAAACTAAACCAGAAACATTAGATTATTTGTCTTAAATATTTTTCTCCTATAAAGATTCATCTAGTAAGTGCAGAGCTAAATTCATAGTAAACAAGGAGCTTGGTATTAGAGAAATAGCATTTTCACAGAAATGTTCACTTACCCTTTTTTTTTGCTAGCTTGCAAAATGGGAGGAATCCAGCACGATTGTTCACTGTAGTATCAGGAACTTATTATTGGATAAAATGTCTTTTAAATACCTTTCAGTCTATTTAAGCCCTTTGTTTTCTCCATTACACATTACACAGCTGCAGAGGCTGTGGAGGGTGTTTTCTGTTTGGTGGGCTACTTTAAATCTGTACAGCAAGTCCCATGATGTACCACTTAAGTCTCTCCTGTCCAGTTATAGTTAATGGGGAAGGAGTGGTGAACTGGGATGCTTACTCAGGCTGTTTTCTAGAAAAATAGCAATATCCTATGATGATAAATACAGGCAGTTGGCTTCCAAATAGCAGATGAGCCTGAAGCATCATGTACAAGAGGTAGAGCAGCACAGTGACAAAGCCTTCAAAGCCTGTGTTCACATTGCTTGTAGTGACTGGGGTCTATGAAAACAAGATTTGGCTTTTCAGAAAATGTCAAAATGGTACCAAAAAACACGTGCTCTGGAAAACTGCATTCTTACTGGGGTGCAGGTATCAGGGAGTACAAAATGTGCAGCTCCGCTAAGCAGTGAAAGGAGTAAGACAGCATCTGTTCAGCCAGAATGTACAGATCACTGCTCACTGACATTCATCTCTGTTTTCATGGCTGTTCAGGTTTGCAACCAAGATCTTGCAGAAATTCACAGTGATTTAAAAAACAAATGGCACCTAGTTTGAAAAACTGTTCGGTTGAATTTCTGAAGCCATCATACAGTGGTGTGAAGAAGTACCTTCAGTCTTCTTTCATGAAAGTTTTTCTATAGCAACTTTTTAAATGCTAGAGCTAAGTCTTTGCCATGATCCATAATGCAGTGGTATGTACTATATTGAGGATTTAAACAATAAAAGTAAAGCAGGAACTTCGATGTAACTTTAATTTATTTTCATTTTTAAATATTTCATTGATGGTGTGGTTGTGTTACAGTTAACCTGTGTGTCTGGCTAGTGCATTATTAGACTGTTATAATTTCCCTCCTACACTTACCTTTTTCCTTAGATTATTTTGTAGGATGCCTGTTTGCTTTATATCTGTCCTTAGAAAGAGAATTTGGGTATTATCTCTATGAAGATGCTGTTAGAAAATGAAACATTGAAAAGTTCTTTTTGAATTTTAAGTTTTAATACATGTGGAAAACTTCTATGGATTATGGTAGCCTTTTTATAAAGATACATTTTTTTGGTTGCATCTTAAGTAGGTAGCATTGAAATATCAGAAGCTAATAAAAACCTTTTGCTTCTAGTGCTCACCTTATTTTTCCTGTCCATTTTTTTTATTTTCATCAGATGCAGAGGTGCCCACCCGAAGCAGCTATTCTTGAGTAATTAGTGCAACAGTCTCAAGTCTTGTCTTTCACTCATCTTTTTACTCAGTGGCAGGAATCAGAAACTCATTACAGTATCGGCTTAATTCCTGATTTAAAAACAATAACCAAAGACTTTTAAAACTGAAAATCACGTCAATTAAGAGGGGAGGGGGGAGGAACAGAATACCAAAAACTACAAGGAAAAAGATGACCTGAAAACATCTCATCTGTTAACTGTGTGTCTGTTTTGGTGTAAAAGGCAGGAGCTGGTCTCTTTCCTGGTTGTCTGCCCTGTGAACTGGGACTATGTGCTGCAGCTGGTTTGGCCAAGCTGATGTGGGGTCCTCCCCTAATAACCAGAGCAGGGGCTCCACATCCCTGGTATTTGTTTCTGATTTTGGTGAAAATGATTTCTTACGTCTCTTTGAGAGGGACATACTCTTTCTGATGCTCTGGAGGGTGCCTTCTTCCCCTCTTATTCTTGACAGCTCCTATTCCACTTCCTTGTTTAAAATACAACCACTGAGTTACGAAAAGTCGTTTGTTTGCACAAGGACGTTTCTGGCTTAGCAGACTCTGCACTTGCTTTGTTTGCTTAGGGAAGCATGAGGCTGTGTGCAGCACATCACTTAAATATGTAAAGCCATGGACCCAAGATTATAGCAAATTATTATTTTAAATCTACTCTCAGAGTTGAGTTGCAAGAAAGGCATTAGTCTATGATTTTAAGCTCCCTCCTGCCAAAACCTCTGAGAAGCAAAGGCAGAGGTGAGGCTTTCCCTCTCTTTGCCCCAAGGTGGAGCAGCCCAGGCTGTGAGAGCAAAAGGCCTCAATCTTACCCCTCTGGAGTCTCTGTTCTTCCTATGGAAAGACTGAAATAAATGCACATTCACACACAATCAAAAAAAATCAATGTAGGCCTGTAAAAGCCAAGGTTTTCCTTTTGACACATTTCCCCTAACAACTACAAGAATTAGCATTACAGCACTACATATTTCAGCAGGAAACCTTACTCCCACTGTCTCACCATACCACTCTCTAGCCTCTGCTCTACCTCCATCTGCTCTAGCCTCCTGGAGCACTAGGAGCTTTCCCCCTTTACCTACACCCCGGAGCTGCAGCAGCATCATTGGTGTGGCAGATAAATGCAGAGTGCATCCAACCCCAGGGAGCTGTAGCAATTCAAGTACAGGCGTTCAGAAGTGCTCGGACCTTTCTAAACACACAAACTCAGTCAATGTAACACACTTGCTGTTATTTTGGTGCCATTCTCTTCGAGTCAGTTTGCATCAAGGGGAAAAGACATTTAGGAAAGCATGATAGCTAACAGCCTAAATATCCCAGTGAAGTCAGTTTGCTGTAATCTGTTCCCCCTCCACTTACAGATTTTAAGTGTATTAAAGATAATTTTATCTTTTTTATAAAAGGCTTACTTTCCTGTTCCATCTCCCCACCCCCGTGCTAATTCTAAAAAATTGTTCTAATCCACTTTTTGCCTAAGTGGATAAAAATTACCATAATTACATGAGACTTCTGGAAAGAAGAAAATTTATATTCACCAAGTTCATGGGCCTGAATATGAAGGAAAATGGGAGACTGTGCACCATCCCAGACCAAAATGCATCCACATCTCAGGCAAGCAAAACAATGGGGAAGCTGGTTACGTGAACGAGTGCTTCCCCCCCCCAGAACTTGTGGTAGGGTTTCTTTGCTGCTACATGTTGAAGCAGAACCAGTTCTGCCTCCTGCAGCACACTATATTGCTCGACCTGTTCCACAGCAGCAGAGCCCAATATTTGCCAAGATTAATCACAGGCAGGGAAAGGCCTATTAACTAGACTGGGGTTATGGCTTAGTTGAAACAATTCCAAAATTCTTTTTTTGAAAATCTGTGAAGTGTTACTTGAAAACAGTAACTGTGATTGAGCCTCAGTAACAGCAGGTTTCGGAGTGCCCAAAGCAATGAGCGATCCCATGGGTGTGTGTTCTGAGCATGCCACAGGAAAAGCACTTGGATGTGGAGGGAAAAAGGCTGAAGCCATGGGCACCATCTTGCACTTAAAAAAACTCCAAAGTTTTAAGGGGAGATGAGTCTGGAGCAGTGCCAGTGTAGTTGCTGTGTTCTCATATCTACAAAAGCTGCCAAAGCAAAGCTTGATGTCCTCTCACAAATACCACATTTCAGAGGTACAAGACTTGCAGTCACCCCAGAAGGAAGCACTCGCACAAAACAGCTGCTGGTGGCACACCCGCCCCTCTGCAGACAAGCCCTCCTGCACTTACCTCTTCCAAACCAATGCTGATCAACATTTAAAAAAATGTAAATATACTAATTTGTTAATAAAGTGACATTAAACACAAGAAGTTAAGTCCTCTGGATTATTTCTCAATGTGTTTCCTTAGTCTCCAGCATGCAGTTTCCTATTTAGCAATGAGTCACCAAGCTGTTACAAGTAAAGAGCAGGTCCTCATCTTACAGATCAACCCAAGTAGCAAAGAGCTCTCTGTACAGCAAACCATTTGACAATTCTTAAGGAAATTATTTCAGAGCAAGATTCAGTCCTGGTGCAGGGGGGCACAAAGAGAGCAACAGTAGTTTTTGGCACCATCCTTCAAGCTCATGTCGTGTTGTACACTCTATGTAAGACAGGAGCTTGCAGACACCCTGAAGTTTGGCCATTGACTTTGTGCCAGCTCCAGGACATGAGCTAAGAGAACAGAGATGCTGAGATGACCAAGTCAGACGATCCCTTTACAGTGGGAAAATCCTCATCTGGCAAGCATTAAGACCCAGAAAGGCCCTGACACCCTGCTGTGACATCAGCTCCCTCTGACGTTGTGAGGGATGTTCTGAAGTGGGTTTGCAGTAAGACTGTGCAATGGAGCCTGAAGACTGACCAGGAGTTTTAATGTGTTCATAAAGTGAGCAAGATTATTTCTATGCAGTTACAGTGATTAGTGCTATTTTCCAGGCAAGAAATGTATTTGTTCTCCTGCAGGCTGATGAACACCTACAGTAAAGAAAGGCTTCTTCAGGTAATTTAAATCTTGTACGAATGCAAAATCATTTAGTAATCATTATTAATATGTTTGTGGTGTATCCAAATAAAATTTACATTATTTCATTTTGAACTGGCTAACACTGGACAGCTAAAAATATCTGCCATTCTGCACAGCATATGGTGCTGAATGTCCCTAAGCCCTACAGCAAAGCTACTCCCTTCTTGCCATTTCTAGGACTTGTGAACACAACAGCAATCTGTTTTGAAGGAACAAATAGATGGACAAATCTAATAAGCATTGGGCTGTGTGTGAAGGATCAGTACACCCACTACCCAGAGCAGAAAAATCTGGCTAATGAAAAGTCAAAGTTTCCAGAGCACAAATAGGCCAGATAAATGGGTCAGATAAAGAAGCAGGAATGGGAGCATAAGAGCATAATGATCACAAAGTTGTGAGGATAAATTATGCCAAGGATGAATTTTAATAAAAATTTGATTCTGCTTCCTCCATTGACATTGCAATAAGATCCATAAGAAAAATGTAAGAGCCATTTTGTCCACTGAGAACAGCTGATTTTTCTTCAGTTATTTTCTGTAACTGTGATGAAGTTTAAAAAACACCTCAGATTTTTATGATTGTTGACAGCATTGAGATAATCCCTCTGGTATTTTAAAGAGTCTTGATCATCAAAATTCAGATATAATTGCAAGACATATCTGAGCTAAGATGTGACAGAAGTATATGCCACACTGATAATACAGCAGAGTTATTCAGGTGGCACTTGGTAACGTAAACTGCTGATTGCAAGCAGCAGCATTTGAGTCATCTGGATATTGAGTGCCGAAGCCTGCTGCCTTAATTTTTAATGAATGAATAATTCCAGGTAATAGCTTGCCCGTCTTGCTATTAAGAACTGGATGTATTTTATTTTATATGCTGCAGCATTAAATCAGAATGATTAGTGAGACAGTAAAAATCAACCTGAAGTTCACTGCTTTTGGCTGGAGAGACGGTCAAATGACTTGGCACTGCTTTGGCCTTCTGCCATGAAAGCTTCTATTTCTTCAACAGTTCGTGGGACACAGGTTAGCAGCTCCATTCCAGTGGCTGTCACTGCAATGTCATCCTCAATCCGGACCTGTAACAGAACCTGCAGTTACCGAGGCGTCCAGCTGGGGATGAGAAGCACATCAGGCAGTGACAGCAGCCAGAGCACAAGACACCTGTCAGTCTCTGGTGTTGATGCAACATACTGCAAGCACCATCACTGCCCATAGTTCTGCAGCAATCCCGCTCAGGCCACTGGCCCCCACCACCCTCTTAGGAGGTGACCCCAGCAGAGCAGCCCCATGGAGGTGGTGGCCCCACAGGTGACTCAGGAGGTGCCTCTGCTACATTTGGTACATCATGGACAGGATGAGTGAGATGCTGCATCAGTGACCTCGTGCTGCATAATTACATGGGACCAATACACTTCAACCCCCTGATGTCAGAAGCAGCAAAAGGAACATTCTCCCCTGAATTTACTTCCAGCCTTGCTAGCACAGGGCTTGCTAGGGACAGGTTCAACAGCAGTGCCTCCTGCTGTAGTGTGCCAAGTGCCTGTTCTGGAAGCAGTCCTGTCACTGAGCTGTAGTTAGCTGTTCCTTGCACTTAAAACATACATTCACTTTTCTTTAAACATGATAAACTTCCAAAAGAGGAGCTGCAACATGAAATAGCTTTCAGCTGATATTTGAAACACTGAATTTTGTGCTGATGAGAAAGTCCTAAGCAGGTCAGACATTCCTTTTAAAATACAATCACTACATTTCAAATCATGCAATGAAAAAGCAGATCCTCTCAGTTTTCCAGCTCTTGTTCTGTTAAGATGAAAAGTATGTTCCATTTCTGTTTGACTCTAATCTCTTATTACCACTAAATATGCCTACACAGTCATTTACCATTATCTTATCAGAAAAATGTTAGTAAGTTGCTAAGCTGCAATAAAGGCAATTTTAGTAAGGTGTAAATCCAAGAGAACACAAACTCTGGGGACTCCCACCTTACAGTTGCTTTAATTGTTTCTGACCTCTTGACATTTTCAACTAAAAATAAAGCTGGTTAACATTTGTACTTCTGATTGCAAAATAATCCATTTGTTCAAACAAAATGAGTCATCCAGCCATTATTAAACTGTTTAATGATGTCTTTGCCAGATTATTTCTTTTACTTGGTATCAAATATAAGTGTACTATGAAGGAAATTAAATAAACAAACTCCATTGAGTTCACACATTTGATTTAGACAGCTGTAAATCTGAAAGCTGTGAGGCTCCTTACACTTGGTGTGGCTGAAGGGCTGGTGCCTTGCTGCAGAAGAGGAAACCAGGACAACATTGAATGACTATGCACTTGAACAGATTTTACCAGGGTGGGGTTTTTGATTCACTTCTTTTTTGGATTTGGCCAGATCAGCACAAAAATAGCCCAAGGACTCAGCAAGATAGTCACATCTAAAGGTGAATTGTGCCCTCTGCCTTGCAGCAGCCCCCAACCTCTGTCCTGACAGGTCTTGGGCTGGGGCACAGCCTGCCTGGGTGGACCAACCCCTGCCAAACACCTGCTGGTACCAGGCAAGGTCTGCGAAAGTGCCAGAATCTAGGGAATGGATCTGGTGACATAGTAAAAGCCAAAGCATTACATTGGCAAGCACACCAGTGTAAATGGAATGAGGCACACCACTCATGTAGAAAGTAAAATATTAGTACAAAAATAAGTCTGAAAGCAGAGGTGAGCCCCAGCCAAAGCTTGAGCTGACGCCCACCTATGGAGAGAGCCTCTTCCCAATCACTGCCTGCTTCACAAACTTTCACCTGATAGAGCTGAAATACCTCAGCATATCCTGCCACAGAGAAATATCAGCCACAACTCATATGCTTAAACAGTAAGATTAGCAAAAAAAAGAAGAAAAATAATTGTTAGTGTTTTCCAGCTCAGTGTTTCATGCCTTTGCCAATACCTCAGCACTCTCTGAGACAACAGACTGACTTGAAAGCAGAGCAGATGGAAGCCAGACTAAGAGGGAGGGGGAAGAAAAGTGGGACAAGGTGTCTGTCAGTACCGTGCCCTGTCTAGGCAACAAGAGAGTATCAGGAGGGGGAAGGAGCTAGAAATGGACCTAGATACAGTGAAGGTAAAATAGCATTGACAGATAATGGACAAAGAGAGATAGGGATGGGTAAGGAGTCAAGGAAGGAACATCCTGGTGGAGGTGAGAATCAAGATACGCTGAATGAGCAGAGTGTGAGGGGATGCTGGAGCTGCCTATGCTGAGAAACTGAGTTACCAAACAGGGGAGGATGGGGTAACCCATACAGTCTGGAATGCCACACACAGCAACTTATCACAGAAAAACTGTTAGGAGATCATATAATCCACAGCTGTGGATTGCTCTGAAAAGTGGGAGTGCCAGTACCAATGCATTGGTCTGCTCACCATCTGCAATTCCAAATGGGATGTAGTTGGAGGCTCATAGACCCACTAGTCCCAAGAGGCCTCACCCACCACTCCCAGGAAGGAAAGCTTCAGCTCTTTCTCCAGGATCTAGCAGTTTCTACGCCTGGATGAATCTCACCTGAAATAGGAGCTTGCTCTAACAGAGAAGACAGAGTTCTCACTCTCAGTGCACATTTTTCCTTTGCTTACAAGAAACACAAGTGCAGAGAAATACAGGTTCTCAAGCAGAAGGAAATTTTTGCATTTACTCTTTTCCTTCATACCTTCCATCCCTCACCCTGAACCTAAACTCAGCAGCAGCAAGAAGTTTCAGAAGACCTGCAAAACCTTCCCTACAGGAGAGGCCAGCATTTGGTCTTGTCTTCTGTCCAAATGGACAAAAGACGCTGGATCTGCCTGGCAAGGCTCACTGGCTGGGGACGGCCTTTCCCAGTGGGGGACAATGGTTATGAAACTTGCTCTCAGAGCTGTCCCTGTTTGCAGCCTCTTTGTTCAACTGTGCTGCTTGTTTCAGGGCTACAGAGTGGTTTGGAACCAGACATGGCTTAAAGGAACAGCAAACTGAGGTGTGAGTTTGGCCACACCAGCAGCTTTTAGGGAGCTCTGCAAACACCCCAGGGCAGGCTTTGCTTTTTCAGCGTGAAAAGGCATGCTTCAAAAAGCAGTCCTGCCAAGGAGTGGCCAGGAATGCCAGGACTGTCCCTATGTCCCTAAAAAGCCTTTTTCTTATCAAGGGTAGTGGCATGATCTGTCTGGACAGACCTGGTTGCACAATTGCTTAATGCCAGCAACAGATCATCATGTGGCTCAACTCAATGGACCCAACTCTGTCCCACAGCAGGGCTCTGCGGGCACAGCCAAGGACAGCACAGGAGTTAAATATCAGGGCTGCTGTCAGCTATATATACAGCCTCGCACTTTGTCCTGACTTACTAATACAGTCATGCTCCCCAGAGGCTCCTGTGTTATCTTCCAAGGGAAGGGGGTTGTAGCACTCATTCATTTCTTTCAGATGATGATATATATAAAAGGTTTTTGAGAACCAAAAAACAATTTTGGCCAATTAAATAGTCCATATTTCCATGATGACAGATCCCAGATGTGAATCACAAAATACCACTGGTGACATGTGTCCTTTTTTTTTTTTTTAAATCTACGGAGCATTTGTTTGATTGTGGAAAGCAACAATACTGCAATATCTTAGAGTGGGATACTCTCCTCAGAAATGATGACATGGGCACCATGTGCTACCTTATGAAGTAAATTAGCACATGTGCTTCTGTCCAGCTGAAGAACCCACATATCTGTTTTCAGAGCTGGTATCCTACAGAGGCAGATGCATGTAGCCAAGGGGATTTGACTCATCCATTGATTCACCAATAATTTGTAACAGGGCAAACTTACCATGAGTAGGGTTCAACTTCTGTATTTCAGGGGGCCTGTTAGGAAATGGAGCTGCCCTTAGGTCAAATCCGGGGGCAGGCAGGTTCCTTGAAGGTTTGAGGAAGGCACTTTCCCGTTACTGCCTTACACCAAGGGCAACACCATGTTTTCTACAGAGGTTATAATTGGCTCTGTGCTACACAGTGACTCTTTTCTCAGCCCATAGTGCACTCATGAGCAGGTTCTCACGTCAAACTCACTGCATTTTAAAAGTCAACATACAAATATTTTATAGAAAAGCATCAAGATTAGTAGGGTGAGGCCATGCATTATATTAGATCAACTTAAATGCTTGGAAAAAGAAGCTTCAGACAAACAGTCCCTTCATCCGGGCCCAAAAAGAAGCAATAAGCTTCTTTTAGCAATAAGCTAAATACAGATTAGAAACAACTGCTCTTACTTTAACCTAATAATGTTAATTAGACAACTTAAGAGAAGAAGGTTATGGAAGATTTATAAGCAACTCATTGCTGGTTTTGTGTTCCATACAACTATTGTTTCTCTTAAAAGAACTTTAAAGAAAACCATGTATTTCATTAAGACTACTGCTTTCCTATGAAAACTTTTTTCAAAAATGCTGTGTAGCATTATTACTGCTGCATAATATGAAATGTTAAAATGCAAATGAGTATAATGTTCATTGCCTAGTAAACTAATTCATTCCACAACACACATGCACCATAAATCCAGAAATAGAGGTCAACCCTCTGAAAAAGAAAAATCGGGACAGAGAAAACTGCCTGGGTATGTGAACCAAATGCAGAAGCAATTGAATATTCTGCTTATTATTTGGTTTAACATTTGTTCCTGAGTAAGGGAAGTACTACTGCTTTGCAAAACATTGTAATATTGGTGGACCTTCAAGGTCCTGGGCTTTGTAAATCTAACTTTTAAATGAGAAAAATCTGCACATGAAATAAAGCAATGCATTTAACATTTAGCTTTCTTTCAGCATTTTCTGTAAGTTGCACAGTCTTCACACATTAAATCTAGTGCTAACTCTACAGTCTTAGGGAACAGAGACTGAGTATTTAAGGTCAGAAAAAAGCTTGAATGGTTTTACTGGGTCTTTGAGAAAACATCATATGAACTGCATGAATCAGCTTATGAAGAATGGAAATGTCAAGCCATAAAGGGCAGCATTTGGAGTCAGTATTTCTCCTTCCCTGAGGAATCAGCAGCTTTTCCTGAGCAATACATCCAACCACACACACATACCTCTATTTGCACAGCTATGTTGATTTCTGAGAGCAGGGTGGGCAGAGTCCAGGCAGAGCAGAGGTGCCTCAGGACGGGCGCTGTGCTGGCACCCAACAGCAGCACTTGCCCCACAGCATTTATGACCTCAGTAAATGAGACCTTAATTTTGCAGATGGAGAACTGAAGTACATGTGACTCAGTGACTTCCTGGAATAGGCTGAGGCAGCTCGCAAAGGACGCAACTCAAGAGCTGCCAAGTAAAGAGTTTAGGGCTTGGGACAGGGCAGCCTGTGCCCTCAGAAGCAGATCCCCTGGTAAAACTTCATACCTCCTTCCAGAGAGTTCTGTATTTGACCCAGAAGAGCTTTTGTTTGGTAAAGCCCAAATTACAAGGTCCCTGGAGCAGCAGATAGAGCACAGAAGGCCAGGATGCCCACAGACCTGTTGACAGCATGTGCAGGGGCTGTGCTGGTGCTGCCACCAGCAGCTGTGCAGAGCAGGCAAAGGAAAACCTGTTGTCTCTCATCCGTTCCTTCTCTTGCAAGTTTTACAGTCTCTTTATGGCTAGTAGCAGGCAGCAGGAATTACAACAAATGGCCACAGTCTTGCCCGTTTTGGTACATCAAAAAAAAGCTTCTCTTCTCAATGCACAGACTTGTCAGAGACAAGAAAATTATCCAAAGCCCCCAAAAGGCATGAATTCAAGGTGAACTCATTAAAATCCACATATCCCCTGTGTGGACAGCCTTGCTCAGAATTACAGTGGTGTTACTTTGGTTAATGTAAGTTCATTTTTGAAGTGAATTAAACTAAACCAACTTAAGAACATTTTAATTAGTGCTGAGCTCTGCAGAGGGAAACGGAATACTTCCTTTTGTAGAATATACTTTTCTTTGAAACTTAAAGGAAGACCGGACTGTCTGTAGTGAGCTCTTTAGCTAGAACCCTGTACTACTAATATTTGTCAGTAAAAAAAATGGGCTTCACAAAGCTTTTTTAATCACAAAGTTTTCTAACATGTTTTGAGTGAAATACTCATTCTGGATAAACTAGAATGAACCAGCATGTAGAGAACCAAGCACATTACACAGCACAGACAGCATCTTCTGTTTATGCAGAATAAAGTCAGAATTGTAAAGACGGAAAAATTAATTTTGATTGCATTGTAATTCAGCTTTTGTGTAGAATTAAAAAATATTCAGATGTATTTCAGTCTCAGATTTTATTTCTTTTCTTCTCCTCGACAAAATCAAGTGACAACATCTGGCTCAGAGTATGTGTGTTATTATTATTTTTTTCTCTCTAAGTAAAATATATTGTTCACAGGGGGATCAGAGATTTAGATTTTTGCTCAATCGTTTTTGGGCAGCTCTGCCTTTTACCAAAGTTTGTTGGCTAGCTCTCCTTACAAGTCATCATTACAGGAAGCTAAGTAAAAAAACAGGGGAGAAATATACTTTGCTTAAAATCTCTGGAACAAAAGTGCCTGATCCAGCAACTTATCACCAAGGCAGAGATCCTGTGCTGCCAACTCCTGTTCCACTCAAACACAGGCAGCAGGTGAGCCATGTGCATGCCTCAAGCTGCAGAGCTGGAGTGGGCATTCACAGCAAGTCAAGCAAAAACATGGGCATTTCCAGAGAAAGTTCATCAGGAATCAATTCAACTGCTGAAAAACTCACAATGTTTACAAGGAAAGCAAAGATAGTTAAACCTGTGTCTGTTGCAGTGTCAAGCTACTCAAGTGTGTTCTTTTAAATGTCAGTCAGAGTCCAGTGCCATATATAATGTACTCACAGTTAGAAAATTCAGGGCTAGCTGCCTTTTGTTCACCGGTATCTCAGCTGGCTGGGATAACACCACAGAGACAGGTAACATCCCAAACCTCAGTAGTGAATTCAGTACCAGCAAGGGTAACATCCTGTGTCTCGGCAAGACTGCACACACATCACATGAGGAGCCTCCACAGGCAGCTGCCCAGGAGCCTGTCTGGCTCACACAAATGGTGAAGGCAAACACCACCTTTCTGTGGGCACCCATGGCTCAAAGCCAGCTCAGACCAGAAGTGTTACTGTAATTATCCTCTCACAGTTGGCATACAGTGATAAATTAGTTGATGGCAGCAGCAGACAATTTCTAATGAGTGACTTTTCATACCAGAAAATCACTGTCATTGCCAGTGATTGTTAGCTTTGTTGAGACTTAGCAGAAAAGCCATGAGGAGGATGGGGCATTGCAGCTGCCTGCTCTATCTTCTCCGTGCACGAATACAGGAGCTGGGAGAAAAATGCGGCACCCTTCAAATGCTCACCCTCCTAAAATGAAAACCCACTGGAAGCCACTGCAGATGCTAAATGCTCTGTGAGGGTGGTGGCTTTCAATGGGAAACGTCCCCTGGAGAAACTTGCACAGCAGCTGCCTTCATGGGAATGGTAGCCCAGATCATGGCTACCTCCCCAGCCAGCCAGTGCAGCTGCCACTACCTGGAAAAACAGGGTAGGCTTCACATTCACAAGTTTCACGCTGCTCTGGTAATAGTGCAGCAGGAGCAATTACTGCTGGTTTTCTCTACTGTCTCCCTGGCTTAAACACTATCAGGGTCCTCTGCCCTGGGAGGGAGCCCTGGGCTGTGCTGCTGTCAAGGAAGCTAACTCTGGAATATGGGTCTTGGTCTCATATTTCATAATATACACATTTCACACGAGGCAAAGCACCTACCTGGCAAATCATTGGACAGTGCAGACAGACAGTATTTCAATCAATCAAAAAATACGGGTCTATTGTTAATTGGATATCTCAAGTATGAAACCACATTGAGAAATAAAAAACCCCCACAAATCAGTTTGTCTGTGAGGTCAAATGGCCCAAGATGCTGCTTCAGGAACAGTGGTATGTGCAATACATAACTTCTAAAGATTTTTTTTTTTCCTTCCCCAGAAAACCATCTGGTTAACACTTACCCCACCAAATCCTCTGAAGCGCTGCAGGACATCATTGTTGATGAAGCAGGATTGTGCAGGATCATGGAGGGCTTGGTCCAAGAGGTGGTCAATGAAGTAGATGCCTGGCTCGATGGTCAGCACCATGCCTTGCTCCAGGCTGCGGGCAGTGCGCAGGCTCCTGAGCCCTGGCAGATCAATGCGTTCCACTCCCTGCGGAGGAAACGGTACTTCTGACAGACAGAAGAACACTCTGTGGTCACCCTTCATCAAGACCCTCCATACTGAGTGCTCCATGAGAGATGCAAAAAATAATGGAGAAGGAGTGAAACTGTGCCATTATACAGTTTTATTGATACAATTATCCCTCTCTTATCTATTCCTCATTTAGCTTTCATAAAAGTGATGACCAGCTTTCAACTCAACACCCAAAATGGTTTTTACACTGGCTTTGGCTATTCTTGGTACTGCCACTTGCTACCTTGGGAGAAGTACTGCACTGCGGAGAGAATGTATTAACTTGCACTGTTTCTTTCCATTCTCTCCCTTGCCAAGTACAGGATTTTAAGCAACACACAAATCTTGAAATGCCCCCTCCACATCATGGCTGAAATAGCTGAACTATGGAGCAGAGAACAATTTCTCCAGGGATATGCAAATACTTAGTCTCACTGAATGTTATTAAAATTACCCATTTATGATCTTGATTCAGAAGCAATGAGTCTACACATGACCTCATAAAAGAAGCCCATTTAAAACTAAACTTTTGTCAGATTCAGACTTTCAGGCAACATGGTGCTGACTGATATTATTAAAAACTAAGTCCAAACAAGTCCTGACTAGCAAAACATTCTCTTCTTCCCAAAAGCTGGTAAAGTCAAATGATATATGAGAACGTGCTCAGTCAAGGAATTAGAAACACTGCAAAGACTAGTTCAGGATATTAATTTTCTTCCCCCAAATGTGCCAGGTATTGCAACATCCGAATAAATATATCTCAATCCCATTAGCTTTTTTAATATTCTTTGCAACTGCAGCAAAAATTCATCAACAAAATATGGTGATGACCAGCAAACAGCTCACAGGCCCACCAGCTTGCATACATGCGCACACTCTGCTCAGGAAAATTTTTCCACTTCAGCCAGTAAGCCAGAGGTTAACAGGTCTGCAAGACCAAGAGGCTATGCATCTGGTAGCATTTCCAAATGTTGCTTCTGGCCAAAGTCACAGTAATTTTCCTGTACAGCAGAAGGGGTGACTCCTTCCAGGATTACTAGCAGTGTGGCTGGTATCACGAAGATGAAACAACCCTGCCCTCCAGGACATGCACCCTGCCCAGGGTTACCCTGGCTGCACCTCCCATCCTGGCTGCACTCTGCCCCTTCTGCCACACCAATGCAGGAGCATCCCCTGCTGATTAACCATACTTTCACTGAATCATTTACTCTTCAAGGTGTATGTTTCCCTACAGTACTATTCACTCTGGAGCTCCACTTCCAGTTCAGGGAAAGCCTGTTTCACAGAAATCCTGCTTGCAACAGCCACTCAGAAGGGTGTGTGTTCTCACTGGTCACCCAAGCAATACCCAAGGGCTGCTTTTTTCCCTTAGCAGAGCTTCTGTTCAAATGAAACGCATTTTACAACAGCCTTTTCCAGAGCTCAACAGCCTGGACATGCAGGTAAGTCTTCCCATTTTTCAGAGACACGGAGTATTTGCTTGTTCTCACAAGCCAGCAAGTGTCCCCTGACCATTTTCATTGTGTATTGGATACATTTTCATTCATGTTTGATCTGAATTTTGCAGAGCATTATATTACAGTAAAATAAGAAAGCACAATTTTGTTTTTCTGAGGCTAGGAAACAAGAACACTCTGATACTAAGCAAGGCTCTTTGCATTTATATTCTTATCAAACCCCAAAGAGAATCAATATGTTTCTGAACTTGAAACAATAACTGCACTGAAATTGAGCCATTCTTCTTTCTGCTGATGCCCCATGGGTTTTGGCATCTCACACATTCATTGTAATGTGTAAAGGAAACAAGGGCATCCAATCTTGTGGATTAATCTCTCCGTGAGCAGTAAACAATTACATTGGTGTCTGGACCTTTTGGTGTGTTGCCAACTATCTATCGGCTGTTTTACAACAAACAACCCATATTTGGCCTTTTAAGTACACAGCTCTTCAATTCTACTTGTAAATGCCTTTTCTGGGTGAGTCAATCCAAGACAGATGCTAGAAAGATGCTAGAAAGATGAATGTGTAGTGAGGAAAACAATGGCAAACATCCTCCGAAGGCAGCCCTGGCACGGTGTCTGCATTTTCTAGCCTTCTCTTAAAACAAATGAGATTTACCTCCAGGTGTGACAATCAAGTCTTGATGCTCACTTCAGGTACCTCTGTACAGCCATTAAAGCAATGTGTAGACTGACTCTGCTTTTAGTACTTCCTCCAAGAAGCTAATAACACAATTACAACCCAGGAGCAAGACCTGGGGACTCATGTTTGGAAATTTTTTTCAGCAGCCCAGGCTCTCCAGCCTGACAGCAGGGCAGCCACCTGAGGACTGGAACACTTTCGCTCCCCCAAAAATAGAATTTTAACTTCTTCTGAAGGAATTTTCTTCTCTAGAACTCTGTTTGATATTCTCCTTATCCTATTTCAGCTCTAGATTATGTCGGTTCTTGATTTCATCTCCAGATCTTTGGATTTTCCAGCCTCTGAAGCCTTTATATTTCTTCCATTAAAGCATCTCTAGTGGGCCTCCAGAGAATGGGCAATACTGCTCAGCTTTTCAAAGACTGCAAGCAGGACACCAGTGTGGGGATTTGCAGCAAGGAAGCACTATGCTCCCTTGTAATGGAGGCTAGTGAGATTTTCCTCAAGAGCTGAGCAAACTGGATGAAGACAGATTCAGACTATTGAGTGTACATGGCCACACACACCTAAGTGGAGGACAGCCCCAGTCCAACTTGCTGCAAGGCTGAAGGACAACAAGAACTGGGACAAGGAACAAGCAGAGTGGGGAAACGGAAAGGTGATCAAGTAGGGGAAACGACAAAACTCCTTGAGAACAGCACTGGATGAAAACGTACATCAAATGATGGCTTCTGCAGCCCAAATCACATCAGATCTCTAGGCATCACCTTAGTAGCCAACATGGCCATCAGGTCCAGAAGCTGAGAGCTCTCAGTATGCCTCAGTTGCTTATGAAAGGTAGAACAAACTGAGCCTTTTTTTTTGGTGACTGAAACACTACCACCCACAAACAGAAGGTGATAGCTCTGAAACAAGGCTATGGACATTCTCCACCAATTCAAACCCTGCTAAGAACAAAGCCTTACAATGTAACTCAGCAGTATGATTCTTCTGGCATTAATGTATTTTCTTTTTTGTGATGAAGAAACTTCCCTCTATTTTGCAGCTAAACAACTAACACCTTGTTATCAACAATAACCATGATGATGTTTTGTAGTTAGATGAAATGAAGAGTAAAAAAATTGAACACTGGCACAGCAGCTGTGTGGATATCTGTTTCTATTACTGTTATATCCTGGAGGCTTGGCCATGGAGCAGGACCTTGCTGCACTCAGTGCTGTACAACTCCAAAGCACAAGCTGGTGATTTGTCTTAAAAAAAGTGTAGAGAATAATTTAGTAAATACTAACACCCAGGCATCTAAAAAAGAGTCCCAGTGATATTCTGAGCAAATTAATTTTTGCAGAACTGATTGTTTTTGTGTATATTGCAGCAACAGACTACATCCAAAATTGTTTTCTAAGCCTGATCTTATTTGGAGGTTCTGCTCACATTTTAAAATTGAGACACTCCCCCCACAGTAAGCACAGATGTATGACACTGTCATTTGTGACTGTACTCCTGCCAAGAACACCAGATTCCAATTAATGGTTCATGTAAGGTAACAAAATCCAGCATGTCTAGGCAATAAGGACTGTCAAGGGAACAGGAGAATTATTATGTAAACTGATTTCGTTACTGTGAAAGCAAAATAAAAGTTCAAATTAAGTTAAGTGTGCAGTAGTATAAAATATAGATCTATTTTTGGAATAAGTGGGGAATCAGGAAGGATGCAAATATGCCCATCTCCCAGAAAAGTGGTTGTGGAAGACTAGAAGATGCAATATCCCCAGAATACATCAGTCTGAAGATGAATTACTGCCAGTTCCTAAGCAATTGAATGGTTAATGGGGGTATATGTTGCTTTTTCCACAGAAGAACTGAAATAATGTATCATGCTGAATCTTGTCCGAGAGACACCAGCTACCAAGCAAAGCAATCAGAAGGAGAAATAGCTCCAGCCCACTTGGCTGAGTCTGATCTTGGGTCTGTCTTTGGATCAGAACAGAAGAAAACCACAGGTGATGTCTCTGTGCTTGCTGGTCATTGCCCATGGAGCCATTACCCTAGCTGGGGATGCACAAGCACAGAGATGCAAGAACACCCTCCCTCCTAAACCAGGGGCTGCAATGCTTAGTTGGCATTACCCAGAAGTTTCCTGAAGCCGGCAATGGCAGCAAAACACAGCCACAGCAGAGATCACCAAAGCTCATAAAGGCAAATACTGAACTGCAGCAAAACACTCATATAGTGACACAAACTGTATGATACTTTTTTTCCAGCTAAATCATCACAGAACTTTTTAGAGCCTGACAAATAAGACTGTCCCAGTTGGATGACATCCAGCACAGCAAAGTCCTAACCATTTTACCAAGGTAAGTGCAATCAAGTATTTAAATTAGTTAGTATACTAACATTTTATCGAGATTATATGAAATCAATACTGAAGTGAAATCTCATCTCTTTCACTCTTCCCTAATATCCCACTGTGTATACCCAACTTCTAATTAGCTCATTTATTGTAAAAAGAAGAGAGTCCTATGCAGCTAATAAAATAAATGTCTGGAATTCCATTTCACTTGTCTCCTAGTCCCTTTCCTCTAAACCCTTGTTTCTCTTTCTGAGTGCTACTAATGAACATCAGTTTATTCAATCTATCCCACTTCTTCCCTGCAGCCTGAGCTGTCTATAGTCATCTGAAGGAACTACCTTTCAAATCAGCAGCAGGTTACAGGAGAATATGCCCCAAGCATCACATACCACTTGTGGCATTTGCAAGTCAAAGCTTCCACTTTTGCAGGAGAATCTAATTACTAGCTGGAGCTTTTGGGACACAGCTCAAAGTTAATATTGGTGGAATGGAGGGCACACAATGTTTAACAGGCTATTTTTATTTGAGACATCTGTCTTCTCCTAGGTATTAACTGTGGTACCGGGTTTAAGCTGCCGAGTAACTTTCCTGTTATTGCAGAGAATGATGAAGAGTCTCCTGCTCCTTACAGGAGCCACTGCTGCCTGCTTAGGGTCAGAGAGAACCAAGTTTCAATCCATTGCTACAGTGTGCTTATGAGCATAATTTCCTAAGTCATTTTTGCTTCCTGATCTTCAGATGTCACCAAGCTCTGTTGCTATCATAATGGAATATACATACAGATTGTTGTTTTTTTTTCCTTAATATAATCAAGAGGAAAAAAAAAGAAATAGCACATAGTAAAAACCACCAAATTGACAACTACAATATAATCCTAAAAGAGGAGAATATTTAGATAGAGAAGACATGAGATAAAAAATTGCCAGAGCTACCGGGAGCAGTGTTTTGAAATGAGACCTGTAGTGAAATGAGGCAGCCAGGTGCCGCTAATTCCCAGGGAGTGGCATGAGCTTGTGTCAAGCCCACCTGTGCCTAATTAGGGTTGGCCCCCTAATCCTGCTCACGTGCAGTAGGGGCCCACCCTAATTAGGCACAGGTGGGCTTGACACAAACTCATGCCACTCCCTGGGAATTAGTGCCACCTGGTTGCCTCATTTCACTACAGAGACCAATGATGCATTGTTTAAAATCCAATGCACAGGTTTTCTTCTGACACACAGAACGCATCCACAGACAATGGCCTTAAATGCAAAGACTTTTTGTTTTTTGATACTAATATTAGTGGAAATTGCACCGTGAAACCCCTAAACCATACTTGTTCATACTTTTCACACCTTACTTTTAATTGAAAATTGTAATTGAAAGCAGAAATCCACAATTTTGGTTTTTCTCCTGTGCCTAGAATGGATGTTTCAAAACCACACAGGCTGTTAGCCTCTGCTAAAATTTCAGGAAGATTTGGACGATAAATATTCAGATAAAATTCCCTTGGCACACAAAGTTTTTTGCAACAAACTTCAACAAGTAAAACAATCATAAGCAAGTAGCTCTTTCAAAGAAATTAACCAGAACTAATGAATGCCAAACCAATCAACAAAAAAACCCTTTAGTGTGTAACTCTCAGAGAAGGGAAACCCCGTGATAGGACAGGGCGTGGTCTGAACACAGCACTGAATTGATACAGCACCTGAGGATTCCCTCCTCTTCTGCCTCTGTTTAAGTCCTAAGCCCCCACAAACACCCAAACTTCAGCATCTGTCCTCAGAGGGAAAAGCTGCTGCGAATTAATTACAACGTTTCTGAGCCCACATAAGATCTATCAACTGAACTCTGGGGAGGGCTGAAATCCCACTGAAGAATCTTATGCTGCAGGAAACTCTCCTGCTTGGTGTTTGACCCAAAAGGTAACAATAGGCACCATGGATTTCATGGAAACCCATGCTCTGTGGGGAAATGCTGTAGAATTGAAAATCTTCACCAATTTGTTTCTTTCCTGTACTCTGCCTGCTTAGCAGCTCACACAACCATACAGCTGTGCTACACAGGAATTCAAAGAATCAAACAAAGTGATTCAAGGGGAACATATGCAGTAGAAGCAGCAGGGTTTTTTCTATTTGTTTTTCAGAGTGCACAATCATTTACAAGAACAAAACCTACAGCTAAAACCAGAGGCCCTTTTACTGTTTGCTCATACAAGTGCCTACCATACAGGTTGCTTCATGTTTGCAGGGCCTGGGTATGCACAGCTAGAGCAAAGCTTTGCAAGGTTATGACCAAGTTGAAGCAACCTGCATCACTGGGGCTCCATGTAACAGCTTTAGGCTTCCTGGTAAATTCACCTCATCCTCTCCTTCTTAAAGGAAAAAACATTAATGCGTCATTTGCAATGCTAATCACAAAAAATATGAAATTTTCTGCTTTGGCATGAAGTAGGATACGTAAGGAAAAAAAATTTTGCAAGAACAATAAAGGGAACAAGATCATTCCTGTATTCTCTAGTAGGTTTGGTGACCTAAAACCCCAAACAGTCATCTAGGATCTGGGAGCAAGATTTCTGTTAGAGTAAGATGCAGCTCATACACCCCTTTGAGCAGCAGAGATGTTCCCCAAGCCTGCACTGTAATGGAAGGACACGGATAACTCCAGGATCAAAAATACTTCTAACCTTAATTTGTTGATGCAGAATAGCAATGATAGGATCAGCTTTTTGTAAGAATAGAGAATTGAATCACAACTTTAAGCTAAGGTAAATCTTATAATTTTAAAAGTCAAAACAAAATGAAACTCTTAATTCACAAGTTGTTGAAATCACAGTAGTTATTAACCTAACTTAAATTAAGTGGCTTATTATTACAGAAAGTCATAAAATGTACTTAGCATTCTTCTGAGCCTTACAGTCAATTAATATAACATGAAATTGAATCAACTCAAGCACCTAGAGACACAGAACCTAGATTTAAATGAAAACTTCAGCTCCATCTACCTCAGGGTCTGGAAATTTGGGATCACCTACCACATTTTCTCCATTGCAACAGGCACAAACCCTAATTTATATCCCATATCGAACTTACCCAGAAACAAATGAAAGAGTGTGGGAAAACCATCTCCATGATTAAATTTTACAGCTGAAGCTAAGCCCAGTGGAGTTTTCACCCTTTGAAGCTAGCTCTGTCTGACTAAGGGCCAGATTTTCTGAAGTGATTAGTACCACTGGGGCTGAATTTTCAGAACTGCTCAAGTTGTAGTTAGACCCTTAAAAAAGCAGATAGATTTTTCAAAGACATGTTCAACGCTCAGTTTCCCCATGAGGAACACTACAGCACACTGCAGGAGACCCGAATCCCAAAAGAGCTCCTGCCTGCTGAGTACTTCTGAAAATCAGGACATTTACTTCTGTGCTTCAATGGGAAATACTGGTAGTTGCAGTCTCTTAAAAATCTCACCCTAAACATAGTTGCTAAGCCACATTTATTGATGGCCAAACCAAACCATTCTTTATCATGGCAAAAAATAAGGAAGGGAGAAGTTATATTTTTCTAATATTCTGAATATTTCCTGCAGAAAATGTGTGAGGTTTTTTCAATGTTTGTCAAAGAGGAAGAAAGTGCTTGTTCAATGCTGCATGTGAAAGCAGCTTACTGGAAAAGATGAAAACTTATTATTGCCAATTTTGAAAAAAGAAATCTTTGGCTACTAATGAATAACTAATCTAAGCTAACAATGTCTGGAAATAGTTTTTTTGGAACACACAAAACTTTGTGACGGATAAAAATTAGGAAATTAAAGCTTATTGTATTATTCCAAATGTAACTGTTTACACTTGAGGAAAAATAATGGAATAATATCCACTTGGAAAGTTTTTATTTTTTAAAAATCCTTTGTAATACTCCCAGAAATTCTCTCGGCCAAAAGCAAATAACTTGCTTCTTAACCAGCTAGAAAAAAAGAACATGATACTACAGGCATGGGCTCAGTGTACAACAAACACAAAAATGGTTTCATGAAATTCCTTGTGAAAATCTCACTAGCTGGTAAACATTAAAATGCACAATAAGGCATAGATAGAAAGCCTTTTCCCTTTTAATACAGACACATGTCACATTCACATGAGAGGTACCCAATTGCTCACATTTAGATTTATCTTGGAAAAACCACGTCCCCATAAGACTTCCAGTGCTTCCAGGCCCTGCAGCCCTGAGGTTCTCTCCCCCTTGGCAGGGACTGTGCCTCCAGGTAGAGCTTCAGACCCAGAGAAGCCTAATGAAGTTCACACCATCAACAGGCTTTTTATTGTGGGTTTTCCACTATCAGGTGCTCTGACACCTCAGAGGTTTGACCTTAGTCAAACAACCCAATTTAAAGAGCCTCATGCTTCGGTTCAGAGAGCACCCACGGGTCTGACAGAGCTGGAATTACTGCTGCAGAGAGTTTCAAGGGGCTGCTCTTCTGCAGAACCACAGATCCATTCTTGTTCAAACTAAGCTGGTGACACACATAGAACTTTGTGCACATTTACATGCAAATACTGGATTTTAGCTATTTGTGAGCTTACATACATGCTTCCCTGCCCACACTCAGGGATTTGTTATTTAGGATTGGATTTTGAAAGCAGATTAGCCACACACACATTCTTAACATAAGTGTGCAATTGCATGTCTACAAAAGAATTATTTTAGTATTTGCAGGTACGAAATTCTCTGTCTGCACAGAGCTCTGGTATTTTTACATACATTAAGTACGAAAGTGGAAAGCTTAACTCACTTGACAATACAATCCCTACATGCATTTTTATCTGTACCACTCAAAACTGTGGAAAGACCAGTGTGCTTGCAAAAAAATGATGCTTAAATTAAATAATGCACCAGATAACTAATGGTTATGAATCTGATCATATGTAAATAAAATCTAGTTCTAAAACCTGAGTCTGTAGCTCATATGCCACAGTGCTGAAAGCTGCTGAGAGATGCAAGGTATATGGAGTCTGTTGTTTTATGTTACCCCAAAATCAGTTCTAAAAATCTCTCTTTTGAAATTAAGGTACTTACTTTATACTTCAAAGCAAACAGTTTCTAAGTAAACAAAAAAGCATGGTATTTTTCACTCCTCACTTGTTCCTAGAATTTAGTTATCTTTTTACCTTAGCAAGTCTTGAACAAGTTTATGTAAGTCCACCAAATTCAGAAAGATTATTCATAACACAAACAAAACAATTTAAGCAAAAGCATGAAACATTGGGGTCCTAGATCTTTAAGTCCACAAACTCTCCATCCTTACTGCATTAGCTTGTGAAGAAACCTTAAAATGAGAACAGGGTTGCTTTTGATTTTTGTTTCATTTTAATTACATATCAGTTTAACAGCTGATGCCAATAGTTTGTCATCACAGTACTGTGTCTCAACAATAATTATATTGTGGACATTATGAGCACCCTCAAATATTATATACCGTTTCTCCCCTACCTGCAAAAATGAACCCTGAAACAGCCACTGTTACAAACCCTGTTCACCCAGCATGACCAAGCACCAAAGTATGCTGAAGCCTTAACTAAAAAGTTCTTAGTTTCTTTTTCAGGCTGTGGTACAAGAACATCTTCAATAAGACAGAAGGCAGTATCCATTTCAATACTGTATTGTTGAAAGCCTTTTAACAGTTAGGCTCAAATAGCCAAAACGCACCACATAAAAAAATCCTTCTGAAATCTTTCTGAAGCTGCTGTAAACTTCCTTTCTTTATTCAAACCCTAAATTCAATTCCCCCTTAGTATGTGGGAGATGTCCCTGCCCATGCAAGGAGGTTGGAACTAGATAATCTTTAAGGTCCCTTCCAACACAAACCAATCTAGGATTCCATGGTCATTGCAAACATCTTCCCATTCATTAGTTGCAGAATTTTACCCATTCTGCTTCCAGATCACATTCATGAACTATCATATTGACACTTGAGATCAAAGTTCAAGACAGGAATATATTCAAGTCAGCTTGTTTCCATATGACACAGCCATGGGTCCAGAGCATAAGGTGGCATTGTGTGATAGGAGTGATACATGCTGCAGTAGTGACTCATGGAGGAACAGTGTATGCAGACACTGAATGCCTGAAGGGCAGCACCAGTTGACTTCTCCCCGTTAGCAATTTCTGTTCTAATAACAAATAGATTCCCTTAAAGTAAACTGCATAAAATATCACATCCAATAAAAAGACACATTTAGATGCACATCTGCCTCACCTCTGAGCTAATCATGTATAAATGCTGATGGAACTGAGTGGGGTTAATCTGCAAGGCAGGCAAGGATGGACTAACACTAACCTCTGGGTAGCCTCCAACATCATGCACATCAATTCCAAGTAGATGTCCAAGTCCGTGTGGCATGAATATTGCACCCAGATGAACCTTCACCATGTCGTCTACATTGCCTTTCAGAATTCCAATTTTAGTCAACTCCTCCAGATGGACTCTGTCAGCCAGACGGTGCATATCAGGCCAGGCGACCCCTTGGAGAGCAGAAACAAGCAGCTGAGTTAACTATTTCTAAAAGTTTTTAAAGATTACTTTTAAAAAGCAGTTGTAATACATGTGTCCTTTCTTCGTTTAAAAAAAACAAAGGTGGGAAGAGCAACTACATTATCACAAAAATACTTTAAACAACACAAAAGTATCTTAGCGTGCATGCAAAGCACAGAAATCTATGAACAAGGGCATCAGCAGGCACCTTAAAATCCAGATCCCCACAAAAAGAATCTTAAGACACTGTATTCAAGTATGTTTATACAAATGCAAATCTATCAGTGAGTTTTCTAAAATAATCTCAACTGAAAAATGTGGCTATTTAAAATGCAGAGTGTGAAATATTACTTTCCTACCATTTTCAATGCTGATTATACCCATTTAAAGCACATGAGATGGACAGTACTTTTTTACGTACATAGAAGATTTAAAGCCCACATCTTTCTGGCAAAGACACTCTCCAGAAATTAATGATTCCCTTGTGTTAATGGGCTGTGTAAAACACAAGTCCTCTAATACACGTACTGAAACAGCATTACAAAATACTGTTGGCTGACTAAAGACAGAGTGCCAGGATACATTAGATTTCTATTATTTTGGTATAGGATACAATTTTGTTTGACAAACTGCTGGGGGGCGGAGGGAGGAAGAAAGCAGCTCTTTTGTTAGTAACACAGTACTGTCTTAATTAGTTCTCCATGGCTTTGAGTCATCATCAACAGAGTGGCTGCAGAGTCAAGACAACTAGGGCTAAGGTACAGCAGAAGAATATTTTCCTTGTTCAATTTTGGCATGATTAAACAAATAAAAACCAAGCAATTTTTAAGGCCAAACCCCCATCAAGTTCCATTTGCTTTAATCCAGTTAAACACGCAGCTCTAGGGTCTTGTGAACATGAGTGTCATATCATAATTACATTAGCACTCTTTGATGAAAGTACTGAGGCTTCAAAGGCTGAAATATACTCATCCTGTGGGAGTGCTTTAACAAAATTCAGTTGTCTTATATGGCTCTGATGTAAAGGTCAGAAGTAAACTGAAGAGTAAGTGTCTGCTCTGTCTTGCACACCATCCCCACAGAAGCTGATGCACCTTTGCACTCCCATTAACATTATTGGGAATCAGCTCAGCATGTGTGTGAGTTAACAGGCAGCCTTCTTTTCCCCATCAGATTACCCTCAGGTCAAACTTTTTAGCCTGTTGCATGCATGCAGCTGAAGCATCATCTCTCTTGCCCAGACAAGACCACAAGACAGAGGTGTGCAGCACAATACTCCGGACAAACTCTCGGCTGCTCTTCACAAAAGCCAACAGTGCCCAAGTGAGTGATGCTCAGCCACAAAATGTGTGCAGTCTTCCTGTGTATAATGTGCTATTTTTGTGTTTTCCCTCCTTTAAAAAGGAATTTAGATTATTCTGTAAGTAAAAATTAACACTACTATAATCTACTGTTCAACTGCATTCAATACAACTATATTTTACATGAATTTATGGTTTTATCTTTTTTAACATAGATTATATTGCAGTTCTCACTTCTCTAGATTAATCTGTTTCACAGCCATCTCACAGTAGGTTCCAATCTATTGCATGATAAATTGAAATAATTGAAATCTATCACAAATTGAAATCTATATATTACAGATATCAAACTGGAAGTATTACTGAATCACAGCTGCTTTCCTGTTTATTTTGTAGTTGTGGGAATACAGAATTTCTGTGTGAAACTCCCAGTTCAGCTTTTGCACTTTGCAGTCAACTCTAACTGCTCTGTAAGTCTTTAATATTCTTTCTGGGGACACTAGATGTTCTTTTGTGATCCCTTCCATGACTTCTCAGCTAAATATTACTACAAGTCTTCTACTTTTACCCCCATGACTGCACAGCCACATGCAATGTCTGACCCTGGTCAATTATTTGAAGACTCATCCTCTCCTGATATAAACAAGGGCCAGGACTCCCTTTCTGTAAGACAAAGCACAACCATACCCCGGATGCTCTAAATCAGTTTAAGATGAGGTGCCTGAGAGAAGTGAAGATGAGGTGCCTGCTGTTGGCAGTGCAGCTTCCCTCTACAGCTGTGCTGATGCTATTCATCTTGATCCAAACCCACAGGCTCCACTTAAAGAGATACAGCAACCTTTATCAGACTAAAGAGGGGATGTATCCTATCTACTAGCAAGAGAATCAAAGATTAAACTAATCAGAAATAAACCCACCAAAACCACATATTCAATTGTCCGTAGAAGTTTAACACAGAAAATTAAATACTCTACTGCCCCAACTGAAAAGATTGCTGTGGTTGTAAATCCTGAGTATTTCTGGGCACTGAGCAAATACAATAGAGCCCCCTTTTCCCTTGCCTCTACATTTTCTTTTTTTCTCACTGAGAAAAAAGTATGGCTTTTTTCTTTGTCCCCCTCCAGCCCAGAGCCCTGCATTCTCCATCTAGTTTGGTTTTTATTCATCTTATCTATTTCATTAGAGACCAAGGACAAGCAAATGCTCCACTGTGAAACAAATAATGAGTCTGGATGGAAAATCTGCAGCTTTGGGCTCTCTCTTGGAACAAAGGCAATGCTTCAGACAGAGCCCAGCAGACAACTCTGGACCATCACCTAACCAGTGCCATCAGTTCTGCTAGAGATGGGGAGTACTTCAGCTCCAGCTCTCTCATGGATGCTGCAGGAGCTGCAGGTAGAGCTGGGACAGATCTTATTTTACAAGTGAATTGGTGTTCAAACAGTCTCAATTTAAAAACCAAACAAACAATCAAAACACAACAAAACTGTTTATAGATAGATTGCATTTTCCATTCTATTGTCTGGCTCCATATTTTATTCTACTATGACTACAGTGTGATGGTATTTTGCACTATTAAGCCCCCCCCCTCCAAACCAGTTAACCTACAAGCATTGTACAATAGTCATACATACATACACAGACTATTACTAGTGTGCTAAGACAAAGTATGAGGATATTTTTGAGCTGACTAGAGAACCAAGTGGAGTGACCTTACTGGTCTTCACTTAAAAAATGGTGATATCCTTTTCTTTTTTGATATGACCTAATGGCCATCATGCTAGGAATAAACTTTAAAAATAAACAGCTTTTCCCCCTTTTTTCAAACGAAATTTAATAAATAAATAAATAAAGAAAGAAAGAACACGAGAAAGGGGATCTAAATGCAAATTTTCAGACATATCCTGGTACCCTCGTAATCTTAAAAACATTAACTTAATTACGAGAATTAACTACTTTATGGTAATAAGGCAATTACCTTGTGTACAGAACACAATCTACTGAAGAAAGGAAGTCATACTCATTCAAGAAATGTTTCTGAGTTCATTCTTTACATAAAGTATATTAATATTTTGGACACATTCAATATGCAGTAAACAAATACATAACTTCAGATGTGTTTTAAGCTTAAAATTTGCAGATGTGGATAAAAAACCCCACTAACTAAATAAAGATGAATGAACATTTTGTACAAAGAATCCTTAACTCATAGAGGTTGCTTGATGTTCAGGCACTTCAGTTTTGGGGGTTAATGGTGGTCTGGTAGAGACCCCTGTTAGCAGCCACGAGCTGATGCAGCAGAAGTCCAACACCATATTAGCACTTGGATAGCAAGAAAGAGCATTTAAAAACAACTAAAACCCACAACAAAACAACTTCCACACAAGTGGCTCTAACATGTGTGAGTTACTGCAAGGCCTGACTGTTTTGCAACACCAGTCTGCACTAACCTCCCACCACCAATCACCCACTAGGATATTTTACTCATATATTATTCAGGACTATTATTTTTAAGCTTTAGTGAAGTTTATTACAGTTGAAGACATGCTTTTTGTGTAAAAAGGTTAATTCCATTATTATCTTTGAGTCAATTTATAAACCACTTACAGTCCACTGACAGATGAGGTTTAGAAAGCTAGACTGGAGGGTCCTTGGACTTTGACAGCTTGTACCAAACTGAGTCTGCACTCAGGAAAATCTGCTGAGAATGTGTCTGCTCCATTCTTAATTCCCTGCCAAATGAGATACTGGGTAATACAGGTCACTTAACCAGTGACTGCCTCTCCAGGAAAGCTCAGTTACCAAGGCCCATTAGGTTGCAATTCATTACCTGCCATGCAGCATGTACTTGGGCAAGAGCCCAAGACAAAAAACACGTTTCACAGCAATCAAAGCATTTGAGATCTCTTGAGATACACAGTGAATGAATACACACCAATGACCAGACAGTGGATATGTCTGATAATGAAATATCACAGATCATGGATTAAACAGGATGTCACACAGGAGGCTCTCAGACTGCAGATACCATGCAAGCATTACAGCAGATGATTGCAGATGTGTGAGGTACTGTGTTTAAAAATGGCAAACTTACTACAGTAAGCAATGTAAAAATGCTTTCTTAATACTTATTCCCATAAACCCAATATTGGTATCTGATAATCTTAGATACTACCATGACAGAAAAGGTAAAAGAAGTATTGTTTTATTTCCTTGAAAATATTTCCTCTATTTGCCAAATCCACCAAATTTCAGACAAAGCACCAAGTTTTAAGGACTCAGAAACATCACATAAGGATCTTTGGAATAACCTGTGACCTCTATGATCTTACTGGGTATCAAAGGAAGGGGAAGATTTTTATTCTTCCCCACCCCCCCCCAAAAAAAAAAGAGAAGAGAAGAGAAGAGAAGAGAAGAGAAGAGAAGAGAAGAGAAGAGAAGAGAAGAGAAGAGAAGAGAAGAGAAGAGAAGAGAAGAGAAGAGAAGAGAAGAGAAGAGAAGAGAAAGAAAAGAAAAGAAAAGAAAAGAAAAGAAAAGAAAAGAAAAGAAAGAAAGAAAAGATAAGAAAAGAAAAGAAAAGAAAAGAAAAGAAAAGAAAAGAAAAGAAAAGAAAAGAAAAGAAAAGAAAAGAAAAGAAAAGAAAAGAAAAGAAAAGAAACACTTCTTGTGAAACTGGAAATCAAAAGCATCTCTATCTTTCACCGGACATATAACATTTTAAATAGCAGAATTACAAAGATGAGTTGTTTGTTATAACACATCACACTATAAACTATTCCTCAGTTGCTGTGAAATCTGTGGTATTTTCATTCCAGTGATTATTTTCTGATTTTTTATTAGAAGCTATTCGAGAACATAATCAGAAACAGCATACAAAAGTAATTTAGAATCACTGCGTGGTATTTAGCCACTTTGGTCAGAAAGTGCTCTGAAAAGGCCTAACAGGATTTTTTTGGCTGCTACTTGGGGTACTTTGTGGTTGTAATGTGACAATGATTAAACCACAAATGATTTAGCAGGTTTTTTTGGTTGTTGTAGGGTGGGGTTTTTTTTGCCAGCACAAATGTCACAATCTTACTAAAAAAACGAGGATGGCAAATTGTAGTAACTTCTCCCCAAACTGGGCTAAGGTTTAGTTACATTTAATTTCTGAGTGTACACAGATAAGGGCAAAAGGCCCAATGTCCCCTGGCAGTGCCACTGAAATGCAGACATAAAACGCAATCCTTGTCCAGCCAGCAATCTACTGGAACAGATTAAAATCTGCCAACAGGCAGTGACCATACCAGACATAAACCAGTAAGTTTTACAATCGAACTCCATTTAGAAAACAACCCAGAACATCATTTGAATACTAAACCATTCTTTCTTTCCTCTTCACATGTGTTCTAGAGAAGTTTACTGTATTTTTAATTTTCATTTCTGATTTTTTCCTTTTGGCCCAAATAAATGAAGTACTCCGTAGTTGCTCAGTTTTTGAGCTTAGTTTCTTGCAGTACCAGGTAAGGCAACTGCAGTGGGGAGAATGAGAAACCTGTGAATGCTGTATTCAAACACTGACAATGTCTGGGCAGTAGTGCAGCTCTTCAAAGTTTTATACACTGTGTACATAACTACCTGTAAACCCCACTGAGCCAGCATTAGATGGCTATATCAGTGCCCAATTCAGGGATGCAACTTTAGGCTGCATTTTACAGTGGTGGCATGGCTACAACTGGCTGCTATATGATGAGAAGAGCCTGTTGTTAACTATCCCATCATAAAAAGGTGATGAGAACTATACTGATCGTTGTGTCATACCTGCAGATACATGCAGTACTGACTGCAGGGTTTACTAGACTTCAGCCTGCTCTGTGCCATGAGTCCTAGTGACACAGCTCCAAACCAGGAGGGACTCCTTCAAAAACCACCCCTCAACTCCTCAGTAAGATGCACCTGCCCGAGAGGAGCAGGAGTTACTGAAGGGAAACCTATAAGACTGACCACTGCCTCTGAAATTCGGACCTCTTCTTCAAAAGGCTGAGTAGCACTATGCTATTCAGTTGTACCATGATGTTTCTTTTGCATCAGCATGACAGAAGTTTTAAGTGGTAAACCCATCCTCTCCATTATAAACCCTGCACACAATGATCATAACACATCAGAGGCAACATCAAGGTAACAGCCTGCCATGCTGAAACCATAAGAAAAGCAATCTGAATGGATGCAGATCTGGAGCAAGAGGTTGGATTTTTTCCACGTCTGGAAAGATTCAGCACTGGGACTGAGCAGTGCTGGCAGATGCTATGGATTTTACTGCTTGTTCCTTCCAAATAGGTGTACGTTGAAAAGAAGAGGAAAAAGATTGGGGGTAGGAGGGAAGTGCTTAGAGGGACTGATTGCGGTGTGGAAACTTCTCAATCTTTGAAGCTTAGAGGATTCTGTTTAGATAAGATTCAGAGCAAACAGCATAATCTATGTCTTGCAGGTTTGTACTCTGACAGCTACAGCTGATGCAGAGTCAAGATCGAAGGACTCATGAACTTTGTACTGCAACTCAAATTACAATGTGTAATGAGAGCATTTCCTGAATACCGAACTGGAAGAAAATCAGTGCACATCAGACCATGTAAATGCAGCTTACTGCCCCCAAAGTCACTGTTAAAATCAGAAATGTACCATGCTATAATATTACAACCTTTTGGGGGAAATTGTTTTTTTTTTTTCAAAAACAGCCTTAAACCAAAACCCATTCACTGGTGAAAGGCTAAAAAACATGCAAGCCAATTTAGGCTCTAAGTATGTACAGATTTCTAAATGTATTTTCTTTGTGAAAGCAGCACCTTTGAAGAACCACTGACAGTAGTGGGAAGTCCCACGTGTGCAGTCAGGCTGGAAAGCTTCAGGTCTACCCCATACCAGGGCAGCTCCTGTAGACACACACTGTTCCCAGAAGGGCTGCTCAAAGACCCCCAGACAAGAGGGACTTCAGGGCAGAAAGCCCCAACTGTTTTAGCCTGGTTATATACACTTGGAAATAACTCAGCATTATCTTAGTCTCCCTAAAGTTGCAGTGGTCACTGTATGCATGGGTCAGCTCCTGCACATTAGTCACAGGCAGAGAGCAGCTCCCAGGAGGTTTGCAGTCAGACTCGCAGTCTGAACTCTTGCATTTCAACAGATTGCTGGATGCACAGAGGGACTGGAGGATCTGCTGAATTTGACAGAAAATACTACCTTTTTCTTTTACCTCTTGCTGTGGGTTACTCCCATTCTGGACACGGTTAGGTTCTGTGTCCAACAATGAGAACTCCAGTAATCAAGGACACTGTTTTTATTTAATAATATAAATAATAATATATTGTAAGAATCAAGGATTGCAATATGATTGCCAGAACTGTCTATTTGACTTTTAGTTCTTTCAGCTTTTATTTCCTGTGTGGTCACTGATGCCTTAACCATTTATTCTGAAAGCTAGTTACTAACCTCTCTGGTTCAGTCTCAGAGAACCACTGTTCAAAGGGAAACTTATTGATGAGCACTGATGCTAGCAAGAAAAATACAGCCAACTCCATGGAACAGAGAAGAGAGAGCAGACTAGCTTTTGAAAACACATATTAAATAGATGTACTGTTCAGTATGTCTTTAACACAGTAACATATTCTTCACTGCAAAGGGGGGAAAAAGAACTGCAATATGGTTCAGCAGAATTTGTGAATATGAAGTACTGATTACAACATGCTCTGAAAGCATTTGTTCTTCAGAGGAACTGGTATATAATCTTCAACCTCTGTCTTTAGTGTTTTGTTTCTGAGAATAATTGTTTTGCTTCAGATAATTGCAGCAGATTAATAATGATTAGCAGTACTTTGCCCAAAATATGACAGTCTGAATGGGAATAATTCATATAAGCACTTTGAAATTATACTAACTGTAAAATAGATTGTGCTCCTAGACCTTTCCCTGTTGTGCTATTCTTAAAAGGTCCAGTTTATAGTCTTTTCTTTTTAAAAATTCATCAAAACTAGCAACTCTTTTTATACAGCACAACAGACAAACATGCCCACGTGATGTTCTACTAAGTACAACTCTGGACTACATAAAATAAAACTCAGATTACTTGTATGCCAAAAACACCCACTGCATGTGAATGAGAACCTCGTATTTAACCTGGAAGGAATAAATATTAGTAACAGTTACAATTATTTTACTTAGGTACAACAAATTTTAATCCTAGTTGAATAGAGTGACAATTATTCAAGCAGCATTCAAAATAATAGCAAAACCAAATAAATCTGAATTTTAAAGACTTGTCATGGAAAAAAAGAAGTAGACATCTGTGAAGCAAATTTTGAATTTACATGTTCCTAAACAAAACTCTGCTCAACCTAATAACAAAAACAACTGCCAGTAAAATGATCTGCTATGTTAAATACCCTAGCTATTAGTTTCCAATTAAGCAGTTCTTAATTATTTGGGTTATTCTAATCCCTGCTCTTAGTAGTATCAAACCTGAGCTAAATTCTCCAACATTTTCTAGTTAGGGAGATGTTATTAGACCATAGAACCAGGAATTACACCACTATAGTGAATTCAAATCACAGAATTTTCTGTTGTATAAAATCGGTTACAGTCAAAACTGTGATTGTTCACTGAACCTACCTCCTCCCAACAGTCTCACTTAAAGAACTGTGCCTCAATATTCAAATACCAAAATGTTTTCAGAAGCATACATCCAAAGTTTGCATTCTGGTGTACAAAAACACAGACCATTCACCCTCTAAAGTCCCTGGGCTTCTATCTCTTGCCATGAAGTTCACTACCAAATTCTTAATCAGCAGGCAAACAGCAAAGAGAAAACACTGGAAAACAAAGCAGCTGCTCTGGTTTGTCCTTCTAATTGACAATACTCCTCAGAAGATGTACATGGGGAAACTAGCCAAGGCAGGCCTCTCCATTGCAAAGTGATTAGGAAGCTACAAATCAGGAAAAGGGCACAAAAAGTGGAGACAGGGTTTCACAAAGCACCCTCAAGAATGAATTACATTCATATGGAGACAAATGGAAAAAAAGGGATGCAGTTCTCTGAACTACACACAACTATATAAAAAGTTAAAGGCTGCTAGCAAATGTGTGTCCTTCCATAAACACCGTTATGTAACCCAATATTTGGTTAGTGACTCTCCCTAAAGAACTCACTCCCTATCTTGCAATGAGAAAGACTCCGGGAATCATTAACCTTCTGAAGACAACAACTGCTCTTTGGCCTTTGGTGTGTTTTTGAGAGCTCATCATAGGAAAATATGATACTGCCAGATTTTCTGCATCAGTGGACAGACGGGTTAGAAGCTGCAAAAAATCAAGGGTGCATCCATAGGGACTGAAACAGCAGACTTTTCCAGATGGAGAAAATCTTTGCATATTGCAGGACTCTGCCCAGATCTGTAATTCAACAGTGTGAAAGTTTCAGGTTGCATTTTGCCACACAGAGGTACCAAATAAACCAAACCAATGAACCAGCCCACAGAGCATGTGCTTAACCTGCTTTCTGTATACAGAACATTCATGATTACTTGTCTCATAAATGCTTAAATGCATTTGCATCATTCTTCTAAACAGGCAAGACAGTTAAAGCACAGTGAGAACAGAACGTTCAGTCCCATCTTCTGCCAGCCATCAAGAATTATTTCTCTAAGAAACTCAAACTTCCAAGGCTAGCACAGGATCCTTGAAACTACTTTTCAGAAATATTTAACTTTGCATGTCCTTATTTCCTGACATTGTAAATAAACTGTTAAGTAAACTGAGGAATTCTCTACACCATCCTCAGTACAGCATCATAACAGCTCTCCACTATTAGCATGAAATACTGCCAAAAAGTTAAATGAAATTAAAAGCAACACTGAAATGCAAAACAAACTATGAAGAGGAACAGGAACAAGATTCTTCACAGGAGAAAGAGAAGATGATAAAGAATGCACATTGTTATTAAAATGGCAAAATATCTAGTCTCATTTCACAGATAAGCTTCAAGTGCTATTGCTCTCTTCCAAGCTGCTCACATGAGCAGTGCTCCTGCCAGCTTGTATATCAGGAAAGTGATGTCTGTTCTGACTGGCAAGCCAGAATGCCCCTGCACTCAAGGCCCGATGACTGAACGCTAATATGGCAAATTAATGGGTAAGTGTGCTTTGTGCTTGAAGTACATTTTTCTTGAATTGTTCTATTAGCAATACTGAGAAATGCTCAAGTACCTTTACCAGTGAAATACTCAAGATCACAGCAGTGGTTAGCTCTAAAAGCATTTATTTGCTACTCTGAAAGCAGAACTAGGGAAAAATAAGATTTTCATCAGGCCAGGCAGCTGCTTCAACTATGAAAATGTAAATTGATAAATAAGCCTGCCTGCAATTTAACAGCATACAGTGAAGTACCCAATAGCCCATGCTTTCTAAAGCTTTATAAGGCTAATTGAGTATACTTCCCACACTCAATCCTCTATTTCAATAGATTTCTATTCAGATTACATGCAAAATACAGAAGTGCTTGAAACAAACCAAAGTACAACACACGTTTATGCAAACTGACTCCAGCCTTTGGCATAAGCTTCCTGAAAAGACAGATGCCAGTGTAAACACATACCAGAAGAGCAAATTCTGGTCACAGCTACACTCAAGGAATTTAAATAAAAAATGAAAGTGGAAGATTAAAATACCTTTTCTGTCTTATTAATAATTGTTTATGTTATTTCATTGAAAGCATTGTATGAAAAATGTTATGTGCCAATGGGGAGATGTTTGAACATGGAAATTAATTTTGTCATCTCATTCTGTCACAGCACTTTCTAGAATCCAAACATAATTGTATTGACAGCCTACTGTGCCATCAAGCTTGACAATTCCTGCTGACATGTATCAGTCTTTTACCTGGCTTCACTGCTTTCATTACAGCCCGTGATGACTTCAGCACTGCTTCATAGATGGCCCTCTGGTCAGGAGTGAACTTTCCATTTGCAGGGAAGGTGCAAGTGATGTCAGAGCCGTAGCAGTAATACTCTCCTCCCATATCAAACAGGCTAAAGAAACAGAGTGGGGAAAAAATGAAAATTTAATTCCAATGAAATAGTAAAACAGAAGAAACAGAAGATATTTATCTTTCTCTGCACCTGAAAATCATCTGCATTTTGGTAGTTGGTCATATAATCATCACTTGAATACTGTGCCTAAGTAACATGAGATGACAAACCACCGCCATCTCCTAGCAGAAGGTACATGCACTGACCATGGACATTCTTATGGGCTGTGCTGGTCCTGGATGGAAACACAGAGAGTGCATGAGATAAAAGTACATGAAAAACCCACTTCAAGTTCTTCAGTCCCAGTTCCTAGGACCTCTTAGCAATAAATAAACCAAGTCCTTTATTTCTTTCCTTAGAAATGCTAAGCAACCCATAAGCAACGAAACTTAGCAAAGAAATATTAAGTGAATTATGGTCTTTTGTACTTAAGTGCCAGAACATGTATGATGTTAATATATAAAACATTCCCAATAAAGACTGACTGCCACTGCTGAAAATAACAACTTTCCTTTAAGATAAACTTGTCTATCAGGGATTAAAGAATCAAGGATCATGGGAAAATCCAACCAGAAAAGACCATGTAGTACAGTTTTCTGCATCAGAGGTAGAAGAAAAAAATATTAAGTGCTTTCTTTTATGGGGACAAAAAAACTGGTTTAACCCCTTGAGAAGCATATTTATCTATACACAAATCAATGATTCACCACTGATGGCTCAGATGCCAGAAATCAACCCACAAGAATAGCCAGTGGGTTTCTACACCCCTCTGAGAACCAGGTTAGACATATGTAACACTACACTTCTTGAGCCTACTTGATAAGGCACTGTACTGGTTTCAGCAGACTCAAAAATCAGCAAATAACCATTTGGACCAAACACTACTTAAGCAATTACATCTCCTCATTCATCATATATTGATTACAGAAAGGCACATTTTAATGTGAGACTTTGGTCTTGACACACAGTATTTGTATAACCTTAAGTCATGCACCAGAGTTGAGATTGTCTATTTTTACTCTTACAACCACCTCAAGAGTATGAGACTCTTACCATCACAAGAAACACAATATTCCTTCACTGTATTTGAAAATCCTGGATTTTTTTCTCCTCTTGCTCCTGCTTCAAAGCAGGGTCAGTCAGACAACACAAGCAGAAGGAAGGACAATCCACTGGGGCACCTTCTCTGCCACCTTGTCCTGATTACAGCAGAAGCTAGGAAAACTGTCCCCAGCCACTTTGCATGACTAGGTACAGACAGGTATAAGCTACCACAAAAAGTGCTGCAGCACTCAGCTGTAAATGTTCACCATTTCCAACACATCTGCTGCTGAAAGCAATGGACAGTAAGTAAATGAAGGCAATCATGAGAAAGCTGAATAGTATTTCAGCAGGGTTAAGACTCTCCTTGATGTAGTACTTAGACAAATATATGAAGATTTACATCAAGAAATTTCAAAATCCACCCTGAATTTTTTTCTATGAACAAATCTTTGCACCGAGTGCAAGTCCTGCTGAAGTCATCGCCAGCCTTCCCAAACTGGGCAAGGTTCACCTCCAGGGAGACTTGCAGGACTGGAACTTCAGGAACAAACCTGACGGTTTACCGATGAGGAATGGCACGAGGCTTAAAGCTACAGAAGCAAACTCCCAAGGAGAATGCTACAGAGAGAATTGCCAATTTCTGTACATACACACAGAGCTAATACAAAGACTATATACATTCACTTAAATATGAAACACGGTATGTTAAAACAGAAAGTTGCTAACTGGAAAAAGATACACAATAGACAGCAAATATCAGACCCACAGGGTAAGAACATCTACAAGTTGACACCAACACAGCAACTGTAAACCAGCCTAGTCAAACCTCAAAATCAGAAACCCCATCAACACTCTAAGTTTTGGTTTTATGGTTACACTCGCTTCTAAAAATAACTAATGATACACACAGAAAATTTAAGGATACAGAAAACTAGTCATAGAAACTAAGAATCATGTAGGAAGCTGCTACATTCTCTAATGTGCCAACACAGTACAGATTTCAGATTAGCTATACATCTTTCAACCCTTTCAGAATCACAAATCAAGTTTCATGGGTCTTTGTGGGATCTGAAGCAGTTCTGTGTCCTAACTCCATTGTAGCTGCAACTGTGAGAGTCCATTCAGCCTGGTGATAGTAAGGCTGAGACCAGCAACTTCCAAACACCCTGTCTATTGGAATTTCCTATGGTTTCTAAATTTTCGTGAAGAGCAGTTATTCTGAACACAGGTAAAATATACCTTTGTCTTTAACCTTATAATTATCAGCATTTTCTCCAACCTATTCATCACTTGATTGTTGCTAAATAGTTTTCTGAGTTACTGGAGCAGTGAGTAATGGAAAAAAATAACACAAAGCTGATGGAACACCACAACAAGGCTCACAATCTAGGAAGGACCATTTGTTCAGGTTTTTTGGCTTCCAGACAAGAGGAGACATGAGGGAAGATGATCTTTCAAATTCCACCTCAGAGTGCAATACAGAACCTGGCCTGTATGCTCCAGTGAAAAACTATCCAAACCAAACTGCACGTTTGGGAGGTATTTTGGCTCTTACTGGGAGTTCTCTTCCCTTTAACTTCAGTTGGGAACATTACTTAAAATGTTGCCCAAGACATGGAAATAACCCAAATATTGTAGCTATCCTGAGGAAATAATGGGAGCCTGAAAGGTCCCAGCTTCATCTTTCCTTGCCAGGCAAAATAAGTTGTGAAGCACATTTAAGTAAAATAAAATGCATGTTTGCTATCCTGTTGACTAAACGGAGAAAGATTCCAAAAGCAGATTACTGAAATCCTGGTTCCTTAGCAAAAATTACATTTATTTTACCCTGAAATTAGATGGTAACTGCTAGTAAATGAGATACTATTAATGAGTATTAAGGTATTTTAGTACATTCTCAATCGCACGTACCAAATTACCTGCCTGATAATGCAGTCGTAAAAGGGGCATGTACAGAAACAACAGAAACAACTACCTAATGTTATTGGGACTATGATCAAATATAGCAGCAATCTAAAACTAAATGCACAAATGAAAATGGGCCTTGATCTATGGCTTATCTTTTAAGAACTGTTTATTGTAGCGGAACATAGGCAATAATATAGCAAAGTATCTCCAAAGTGTATTGTATTTTCCTTTTAGATAAAATTCTTACACATCTAGCAGACTGTATATATTGTCTGCTTAAACTTTATTGTGAATTCACTTTTCTGTTGCATGAAGAAAAATTTCATTTCAAAACAATCCCTTTCTCTCTCTTCCTTTGGCAAGGATGCAGTTGTTAATTCCTGATTTCAATGAATGCAGAGATGATGTGTCTGAGGTTGTCAGGTTTCTGAGGTGTCTTTAACAGAAGATGGCCAGGGAAAGTGTTGCTGATCAGATAAAGGCATATGGCTATATGTCAAAGTTCTCATGGATTTAGCTTGAAGCTGATGAAGTCTTTTATTGCACACTCAACCTCTTTCAAAACCTGAACAAGAAGCTAATCTTGCTTTGCATCACTTTGTTGGGAGCAAAAGCAACAAATACCTACCTGGTTTCATTTCAGGGTGAAAAGTGCATGGTATACAAAGCAGATTTAACATTCTGAAGCACTGCACACTCTATAAAAACTCTGTGTTACTATTTAAATTGTTTTCTAGAATTGATAGAAGCTACCCCACAAGTAAAAGCTGCATAGCAAAAATATTCTGATCTCCTTCTTGGAAACATGGGCATAACTCTCCTAAGCAAGCTTCAGTTCTGGGTACACATACAATCTTTCATTTCAAATGTACTGCAACACTGTAAACATTATTAACTAAAATTGAACAATGCAAAGTATGAGAATAAAGTATGTCAGTTGCTCTACTGACAAAATTATTTATGTATCATCAACATGATGTTAGCCAATGGCATCCAAAAAAAGGTTTCCTTCTGCATCTGTTTTAGAAGACACCTTCAAAAAGAATTAAAAGCATTTCATTATTTTCACAGGGAAAAGTTCTGACACCATTATTTTTTATATAAACTGGTATTAAGTCGAAAAGAAGCAGAAACACATGCCACAGGCCATAGCCATGCAGAAAGGATCAGCTGGATGTGCCCCTCCTCCTTACAGGAGCTTCTCTGCCCTTCCCCAGCAGGTCCCTGGTGCTGTTGGCAGTGGCTCTTCCACGCCTGACTGAGCTGTGGTTCTGCTCCCCATGTAGGAGCCCAGGCCGGACTTCAGAGAAAATATTTCAAGTCCTCTTGATTTTAGAGTGAATACAGGCTTGGAAGTCAGTGCTATTCTGAAACGCAACACAACATGATGCACAAAAGCTCTTCTCCCCTCCTTTACTTCTGAAACAATACAGACGAGTAAGATGTGGCCATGTTACTTTCACAGAATACTGGCATCAGAAAATGTGAATTTATAGTTACGTTTTTGGCTTCCAAGATGAGAAAAATAACAGATGTTTTGCTATCAATTTTAGCTTTCTTAAACTCCGACGGTGAAGCATCACAAAACACTTTGTGTAACGCTTCATATTTTAAAACTGTAGACTATAAACAGTCATTGTATACCATTTAAAAAAAAAAATAAAGCATTATCTTCCTCTAAGCATGTGTTTTACTTTTATAGGCTTGCTGACACTTTTATTGTCAAATAATTTGAAACTGCCAGGCAATGAAGCAAATTATGGCCAATATCACAATGGGAAGCAACACTTTATTTGGGATATCTGAGCCATGTGTATGAATTGTTATGATCCAACCACCAACCCAACCCTAAGACAAGCTCTCGCAGGCATTTCTTGGGCAGCCCACTCCCATAAGCTAATATGTAAAGCTGTCACAGTCCTGCTCTACATACCTGCTTGGTCCGTACAGTCAGAACCAGGTCTCCTCACATAAGTTAGAAAACCAAATTATTCTGCAGTTGTTAATGCTGCAGGGCAATGGATTTTCTCCTGCTGCAATGCACTCTGGCATGGGGCTGTACCCACCCACCTAGAACCCACATCCCATGTTCCCCACTCCCAGATTCTGTCCTCAAGACAAAACCTTCCCTTCCCTCAGGAGGGTTTGTGAGACTAGCAACTAGAAAACTGATATTGCCATATCTTACTGTGCCTTCCTGGTGCCTCAGGTTAAAGGTACACAGGTATGAATACTGATGCACTTTACTCAGTGATATTTACTAAGGTTTTAGGTTTGAGTCATTAGTAACCAAGTATGAGCAGTGATGAACCATCTCAACAAAGATGAACCAGTGCCAGCACAATCCTAGGACAGCAAAACCAAAGGTACATGCAGCCTTTTTCTCCTCTCATTGGAATAAAAGCCAGTCATCTCCAGCTGGAGATCTTATTCTGGGTGATTTCACTCTGTGCTTTACACTTCTGGCAGCAATTGAATCCTTAAGGATCCACACACTAACAAAATCTGATCATTTCTAATGCAATTTCAAGCTTAAGGGAATCAGATATCAGCATTTTTATATACATCTTTGGAAACATGCCAAGTGATTTGGAAATAGGGTGCTTTAATAGCAGCCCAAAAGGATGAATTATAGTAAATGATATCACAAATAAGAAAATAGAGAGTTAGGTGACACACACTTTTTCATCTACTTACATTCTGAAGATGCTGTCAATTGAAAAAGCAACACTGGGTAAGGTAGCATTGCAAACATCAGCAGAGAACTGGAACAGTACTGTGTGAATTCCTTGCATGCTCAGGAAGGTTTTTTTAAGAGATGTGACCAGCTTCCATATGACATGGCACAGAGAGAATCTGTACTGGCTCTGTTCTCAATCCCTGGAGTCAAAAGTCACCTTAGAAAAATGCTAGAGAATATTTTTTATGTAGAAATTTGAGTTCTGGGTATTCAAAAGAAAACACCAAGGTTTTGTTTAAGCCTCATGTTCAAAAGAAGATCCTGTAGCCCACACAAGTAACACAATTACACAGACACAAAATGGCTACATGACTATTCTTCATCTAGCTGCAAATCACATAACCGTGTGGTCCCGTATTTCTTTTGTTTGTCCTCAACTATGTCTTTTCATCTTATCTACCCCCTCCATGACATTCCCATCTTTGCTTCTCTTGTAGCATTTAAGGCTTTCCCAGACTATTACAGATAATGGGAGACTTGTCTCAACCTTCTCTCACAAAAGATGACAAGATACGAAGATATGCTGCTAAGCTTTCCTCAGATAGAAAGAGGGTGAAAAAAAATATCTGTCTACACTGAATTTTGAAGGAGTGAGGACTGCATGCCCGTACCTCTACAATGCTAAACTACAGCAACTTCAGTGGCTATAGCAAGAATATGCAAAGGTTTGAGATGGTTTCATTAATTAAAGAAAGGGAAAAAAACCCAGACAGTAACCAACAAAGACCCTCCAAGTATATTCTCTATGTATTTGTGCCCTGCACTGCCCAGGGCTTCTTCTCAGTGCAACAGACCCAGAGACACCAGCTCCCAGCAGCAGGACAGCCATGATGCAGCAAAGAGCAGCAGCAGGGGGGTGAGCCCCTGCCTCACTGTTACAGGGAATGTGTGCCTCTGCTCTGCTGCTCCAGCCCCACAGCTGAGAAAAAATGGATCCCTTAATCCACAAGTGTTGTCTCGCAATTCTCTAACAATGAATGGAGCCAGGCAGAATTTCAGATCCATTTATCTCATAGGATATGAAATCTCAAACTCAATGAATTCACCAAATGAGCTACACACAAGAGTTGGTTCAGTAAACACCTATGTATTCCAGTAAGATTTTATGTGCTATTTTCACACACAGGTTAGGAAGAACTCCCCTACCTGCAGTATTTATCTCTTGGAGGAATCTAACAGCCTAAAGCTTCTTCACTAAATAAACCAGTTTCCGCGATGAAGTATAACCTCTCTTCCACCCCCGTGCAGTTTGCACTAATGCCTTATTAAAAATGTTTAGCTTGCCAGAGCAAAGAGCCAAAGCAATTTTGATTGGCTTGTTCACAGCTAAATTTGCCTGAGTGCCATCTCCCAGTGTTTCTGCTAAGCAGAGGGATGTCTCTAGTACAGAAGAGCTGCGTACAAATAAAGACGCAGGAACGCCAAGCTCGTGGCTCTGGTTTAGGAGGAGGCAGTGGCAGCACTGGAGACTTCAGAAGATGCACAAGGTGAAGAGTCACCGTACTGCCTACTTGACACCTCTGCTAAAGCCACATAGGCAACATGCCAGAGATCAGGAGAGTTCTCAGGTGAAGTTCTGACAAAAGGGTTACCTGTTTGACTTGTATTTTTGCTGAATGGGTGATTTTAATTTTTTCCCCCCCCCCCAGCTTTATTATCCTAATTATTATCCATTTTTAGCTGGTAAACTTAGTAAGCAACAGTACTCTCTTTAGCAGAGACAATTCTTTGCTGAAAAATCAACCCAAGAGCAATGGCAGCAAATCCCAAGTTTTGGCCAGTTTCCATCTGTTAGGAGCCTCCCCATTGGAGAGGAGGGATCTGGGGCATTCATGGCTCCAGCAGACTTGCTCAAACAAGGAGCAAAGATGTCAGAGCTGCAGGGAAGAGAAGAGAGCATGCAAGGAGAAACCTGCATTGGCAGCTGAGTACTTCCCACTCAAACCAAAGACAGCAAACCTCACTGGCTTCTCACCAGAATGTGAGATACCAGCAGAGGGTAAAAACAGCACATCTACATTTTCAAGTTACTGAAGTTTTGCAACGAACTAAACCAGTCCATTTCTACATGTGTACTGAGAAGCGGAAGGTACCTACTGAAATTGAGATGTAGCAGTTTTAGACTTCTAATGCAGGACACCATTCTCGGGTGTTAACATTTGGCCTTGAGAATCTTAGCTTTCAGCAGCTGTTTTTGGACACTCTGACCTGTGTTCTCCAGCCTGGACAAACAACCACTGAAGATCACAGGAGTAGGTGAAGTGTCAGGCTTTACTTATTGATTTTTGCTGTAAATACTCTAAAGTTTTCTCATGTATGTATGTGCATGTTTGCACACACACATGCCCATTAAGTAAAAGGCTAAGATTTCCAGGTTTTTTCTCTGATGAAAACTGGGCCAGCATCCAATGGTACAGCTTTATTTAGTTTTTTAGACATCCTATAGTCTGTTTTCGGAGCTGTTCAAACAACCTCTGAATGATCAGTTCTTAAACAGAATCCACCACACTGGATTTTCAGAGTACACTGCAGAAGATGACAAATGAGTGGAAAAAACCAAGACAAGACAGTTGCCAGCTTTTCCATGGACAGGTCCAAATGTTCAGGCCAAGTGCACAGTAATGAAGGCAGCCCCCAGTATTTCAGAAAAAGAGGCTGCCCATTCCCTAGTCAAGCATGCCATCCAGAACTCTTCTTTCCTATTTGGAAGGAATATCTCTCTTCATAACACCTCAAGTCAAAAGTACAGTACTGCAATGTACATGTGAAATCAGAAATATTCTTGCCCTAAAGACCTAAGTCAACTCAACCTAGAGGTCTTGCAGAATCCTTACACCAGAAGGATTCCTCCTGATGCGCCAGCTCTTCAATACTGTGCCTCCAACATGGGGTAAAACAAGTGATTCTCTGAACAGACACAAGAACCATCAAAGCCCAGAACACGGACTGGGAACTACATCTGGTTCAGGGGGGATATACAAAGGATGTGCTGGAGACTAACTAAGATGGGGTTTACAAGCCACGCTAAAATTGTATTTTTACCTATACAATTGAGTTCTCCACATCAAGAGCAAGGAGGGAGATTTTGCTACTGATATCTGCTCAAGATAAGCAAAATCCATTAAAAGTACTACTATCATACTTAACGTGTGTCTATACTAACAATGACCACTATAAAATGTGGATTACACTAAACAGCATTTATAAATTATCAATATTAAATCCAAAGCTATTAAAAATGCTAGGTTTTAAAATGCTTATTTTCTTTAAAGAGATTAACACCCAATTCAAATCAGTCCAACAGCAGCCAAAGCAACTTCACAATTCTCATTTTTTTTCACACTGTGCTGCGAATGCTAAGCTAAAACTGAGAGATAAAACTCATTTAGAGGTCACAACTAAAAAGACATTTCACGTACACTATAGAGAGCATAAAATTAAGATGCAGATCATAAGACAGCACTTAAAGTTAAAATTTGTTACAGCAAACATGCTATTAATACTTAGCAACCTCTGCTTTAGTTAAAAAGCCAATACATTTTGGATAGTTGGCAAACTTGTAGCCTGAAATAACCAGTACTAACAGAACACATATTCAATTAGAGCAAAATTATTGTTAATTCTAGCAAATATATTTTTTCTATTTTTAATCAAATTAAATTTTTCTAAATTAGCATAAAATTAATATAGTCTATATGTAGAACAAAATGAAAAATACCTACACCTGATGAAAATAGTAAATATTAATCAAACCAGAGGAATCAAGCCAAAGGAATTATTTCAGAAATGGACAGCCAGTTGATTTTGCAATCAACCAGTAAGTAGTAGCAATGCACTTCATATTATTATTAGAAACAAAACCATAACTATCAACAAGTTGTTTCAAAACTGCAGACTGAAAGGTTAAAGCTAACCATATTTTTTGCATATTATTACAGCACCAAACTTCAAAATACATAAAAAATGCACGAGGCCAAATGAATATACTAGTCTCACCCACATAAAATAGTTGAGCACTTACATCTGACACATTAATATCCTGGGATCTTAAAGGCAGTGCTTTCAAGAAGTAATAAATACAATATTTTGTTCCGTAGGATAAATTGTTTTAATAGCAAATAATTAAGTACTTGGGGTGGAAAAGGGAGGACTTCTACTATCTGATGCAAAAAGATTGGTCAGTTCCTGCTTTTTAATACAACATTGCCCCCACCTGGACAAAATAATTTTGGTTTATAGCTTGGCATTAGTATCATAAAACTTGATAAAACACAGTGTATATTCTAAAAAGGAGTTTGAAAAAGAATCATGACAAACTTCTACCATCTTTCGTAGTACAATTCTTTCCAAGTTTCTGCAAGTCTTTTAGTTTATCTATTGAAAGCCTCCTTGATATTTTCCTGAAAGAAATGATAGCCACACAGTATCCTTTTATATTACGCACTTAGTCCTGAAAAAAAAGTATGGTGCATCTTCTACGAACAATATTGTAAAATATTAAGATCAATACTCTGATATGTATACTGCTTATGCATATTGTGGGAATATTTAAAAGATAAATGCACATATGTATAAGCATGTAGCTTATACAGAAAGAGACAAAACTTTGACTGTAGAAAGCCATATAGTATGCTTTTAGATCAAAGAAGTGAAATCAGCAAGGTAACTTCTATTTTACCTAACAGAAGGCCTAGCTTTCATGAATAACCATGAACAACTGAATCCAACCAGGTTTTGCAACAAGCAACTTTCTTTTGCAATATTCTTCACACACTGTGGAATGAACAACTCCAGGAAGCTGGAAAATTGTCTCTTTTGAGTAATTTAAAATTACAAAGCCCCAAACACTTAGCATCGTACCTCTCTCTTTCATTCAGAACAATCTTTTGCAACTACCTGTACCTGCAATCAAGACAAAATTCCCTGTGACGAACAAAGCTTCTGAAATGACAAGAGGAATAGTGCTAGAAGTTAAACAGGGTATTTTGACAGCACCAGAAATCATAACAACACAAAAAATAAAGATATATACAACTGCCAAATAGCAGGAAACACAAGTTTAACACAACTTGAGTGGGATGCATGTTACACACATAAGGAAAGTGCCCCTGGAAGGCTGCTGTGCCTTTCCTCTGGCAAGCACAGCACATTACCAATACCAAAACATAGGACACTCATCATCTCCTCCCAGAGAACACTTATTTAGTGCCCCCTGGTGTCAATATTATTCTGATACTTTAAATTTACATTGTGATACTAAGGAAAGGAAGAGAAACAAAAGTATTCCTCAGAGTTAAGGTATTCTGATACAGTCTTTTTGCAACACTATACTATTTTCAAGATCTCTTTGTTATTTTGCTAAGTAAACAATACCTGTCCATATAACCAAGAAATATTTAAAACAGATGCATTATGCTAAAACTGTACTTTTATGACAGGATGTGCTTGATTTTGTGACACTAAAAAAACTTCCTTAGTGCTTAAATTCTGAATGCAATAGAACTATTTGCAGGTAAAACTTGTTTTACTGCCAGCACCAGTGGGCTGTGGAAAGAGCGGTGAGCTTTTGTAGCAGGAAACGTCCCGCCTGACCAAGGACGTGGAACTCCTCCTGATGCTTTCACCGAAATCAGTAAGCTTAAATCTGAGAGTGTTAAAAGAAACAGTCAAATAATATGAAAAACATCATCCAACAATCCAACCTGCTTCCACCTAGACTTCTAAAGTTAGTTTTATTTTATAAATAATGGGTAGTCTGACTGTGAATACAAGGTTAATGGACTCTCTCTCTGAGGTCTGCTGCACTGCACCAGCAGCTGATGCTGCACCTTATTTATGCTTCACCAAGAACCCTGCTGATAAATGACACTCTGGCTCTCCCTCCAGGGAGGGATGGTGTCCCCTGCTGACTGCCCCTGCTGCACACACCCACAGGTGGAGGCACCAAAGCACCCATCTCCCACAGGGAGCAGACACAGCCTCAGGGCTCCTCTGCTGAGGGTGCTCCGAGGGGGACCTGCCCAGGTGTGGGGGAAGGAGAGCACCCATGCACCCAGCAGCCCTGAGCTGGCACAGTGGCTTAGGAGGATATTTCAAAACATTAAAAATGCAGAGTGCTTCAGCATAATAGACAATACTATTGCACTTTTGTAAAGCCAGAATGGACTAACTAACCCCTCAAAATGTCATCAAGTGCTTGAAGGTCAGTGAAACTGCCAATAAAGTTGCATACTAAATGCTGAATTTTCACTGAGACACTTTTCTCAGATTCTATGAAAATACTTGTAACTCATGATACCTGCAGAAAACTATTTCAGGTAATAGCCTTATCTATTTCAGTGACATCTGGGGTCAGGCTTATTTTCTCACATTTCTATTACCTAAGTGTGAGCATCATCATGAAGAATCAATCTTTTTATTAAGATCACAGAAGCATTTTCTATTTGTCAGAAGTTGCAGGAGCCCCACTGATCAATTGTAATAAAACAATCAACTCCTGACGTGCCTTCAGTGTGCAGTAATGCCAAGAATAAACAGAAGCAGGCTGCAAGAACCACTATGCAGCAAATTAAATGCAATAAACTATCATTTTCCTGAAAATCTTCTCAAAATCAACATGTAAAGTACACACTTCAGGTTCAGCACTTCTGATGGTTCCTACAAAAAAACCACTGAACCCCAAAGGTAAGAGGAGATGTTTACTTAGCCACAGGCTTCCTCTGCTGTGCCATATCTATTTTGATATCCAGTTTTCCCTTTCCCTAACAGCCATGGTGTGGATCCACATGGCTGCCCTGGCAGGGCAGGGACCAGAGAGAAGACAGGACCCATGGGGAATAGCTTTTTTCATTTTTAAGAAAGCAGATGCTTTCATTTTTCAGAAATGTGATGGTGATTTGTTGACACCAATCCTTTTTTGCAGTAACACACTGGCTTTGACTGAACTTTTCACAGATGCTTTTTCCCAGGGTCAAGTCATAACTTTGTGTCCCATGAAGGTGCACTAACCACTGAGCCAGTCTCTTTGCCCAGTGTGAACAAAAGCAGCAGCAAAAGGAGAAATCATGAGACATTTGCCAAGGAAGAATGGGCAAGACAGAGGACATCATGCAATGCACACGAGACCCAGGTGCTCATTTGATCTTGACTTTTACGTAGCAGGGAGTTGGATCTCTGCTCCTTGTTTGATTTTTTTTCCCCCCTCTTGAGTAACAACTTTTAATTTCATTCTACTCCCTGCCAAAATTTGAAAGGCCTTTGTTATCCAGACAGCATTGTGAGGGCTGGAAGGGTGGCTCAAAAACCTCTGGAAATTTTGGTTTAATTACTCTCTTGCTCTGGCCTTGACCAAGGCCTCTTGTGTATGGAGCCAAAGACTGCAAACTACAAGAACTTTTGCTTATGACTCCACTTTCTGTATTACAAAACACAGCTACAGCCTCCCTGCAGAAAGAGTAGGCATCTTGGAACACCATGAGTAATGTAATACTTGGAACAACTCAGTAAGCCTCAGTCTTGGGCTCAGTTTCTATTCAAGCTGTCACAGGTCTAAGATGAAGAAAATCAGTATTTGTAGCTTAGCCTGGCTGTACACCATCAGTGCAGACCATGACTTGCAACATTCTGAGCGGAAGATTTTATTTAAAGGTAATACCAAATGAAAGGGTGCCTAGAACTGTGAACCACCAAGGTGATCAGCCTACACATTTATCTGTTTGACATTTTTGACCATGAAGACAACATAGACTTACTTAGGAACAGACTTTGCTTTAGACTACATTGATCATACTAGTTAAGTGTTCAGTATCTAGATGTTGTAGTACATGAATAATTTATATAAAATGCTGACTTGCTGTTATTGCAATATTTATATCAGTATCAGTTAAATGTACATATCTGTTGAATACCTAAACTTTTGCAAAAGTACTGATCTCTGTGTCAATCATAATGCTCTGTGTCAGTCAGCTAGTTTGGTTTTACTACGTAATAGTCCAGAAATGGCAGCCTTGATTAGCAATACAGTCCATATTAAAAAGAAGTGTCACAGATTCTCTTTAAATTACTTGCCTTGCACTGATATCTTTTGTGAAAGAAACTGCACCTGTAAAAATGTGGATTACAATGCAGTATCAGAGATGTAATTCCATACCAGTTTCTTAGAAGCAACGAACCCATTAGGTGTAGATTAATTTTCAAAAATTAATATCATAAAACCAGGCTGCTCTAAACCTAAACAGTTTTTAAATGTGGAGTCAGAATAATAGTCTTTAAAAAAAACTAAAAATGCCCATGATATCCTGTTGATACCACCCAATCCTTAAAAGAGCAAACAAAGCATGCACTTGAATGTTAAAAAAAAGCAAAGCATTAGTCTTCCAAATTCTTTCTAACATTCAAGTGCTCTGCAGACTTATTTACTAACATACTGCATGGCACTGCTTTGTACATAAAAAGCCTGAGCAGCTCGTTTCTGCAGAATGTTAGCTATATCCACTAAATAATGTTAGGAAAAACATGAAATTCTACTGAATAATTTAATAAAACTCATATCAGGTACCCAATCTTCTGATTCTACTACATACAAGTATAGGAGTCATTAGATTAGATTTATAACAAAATACTGGCAGAAGCAGAAGTAACCCTTAAAACACTTCTACTTCTTTTCACCAAAAGCCACTTTTTCACTACGTTCAGAGCTTGCCAAGATTATCCAACAGAGGGCTCCCAGTAGCTATTAAAAAGCTCAACTGAGAGCCAAATATATGAACTCTAACACATACATACAAACCAGCATACAGTCAATAACCTTTTCTGTATGCACACACACGCACACCTGTGCCCAATATAGCAATTTGTAAAAGCACACAGTAAAACCACTAGCTCAAGCACTAGCTCAAGATTTTTTCCAGAATGCTATTTTTAACTGTGGGAAACGAGAGCATTTTTAAATTGCCTTTACACAAATGAAATTACATTTTCTTATAATTTCTTTGCTACCACTTGAGAAAATACTAGGAAAGGCATGTGGAGCAAAATTTGATGGCTACATGAGTATCAGCCAGTGCAAGGGGCAAGGCAGAGACTGAAGCCTGGGCGCTCGTGCTCACCCATCACTTACTTGCTAAAGCCAATCTACACCTGACAAACTCCCTCTCGTCAAGAGAAAGATGCAACTGGACTATTTCAGCAAGAGGTTATTTCCAATTTGTTCTCTTCACTGAGATGGTTACAAAGTGGGGTTGCAGAACAGAAGTTTTGAAATGCTGAAGTAATCAGTGTACTTGGTTGATTATGATTTTCTGACATTCAGCTGTCTGAGGCTAACAAAACACAAATATATTTATTGTTTTAAGTTTGCCAATGTAGTAGAAAATCTGAGTTTGCAAAGAATCTTAGCATTTGGGGTCTAGGTAGGACTAGGTAGGACAAGTAAGTTGTCTTTAGAAATTGTTAGTACAAGGGCCCTGTAAATAACCTTCACCCTGAGGTCTCCCAGTAATACTACTCCCCTCACCGTTTAAAGGCATTAATTTCAAATACAGAACACCACAATGCATTGTGGTATATATTCTCTCAGTAACATACACTACAGGGTTTTGTTTTAATCAAATGCCACAGCCAATACAGTATCATGTCAGTGTGTCCTGCCTGATCAAAAAACCTAACAGCACTTCTCAAACACAATGTGATCATAAGTCAAAACTATTGTCCTGCAACAAATTAACATGAGTATTTGATGGGTTGAGTACAATATTCCTCATAGATAAAGATAACACATAAACTATTGTTACAGTATTAAAAAGATTATTTGTTTTCCATAATAGCTTTTGAGCATATCTATGGTAATACTCATTTCTTTTTCTCCACAACTTTACATTCAACTATGAAAATACACACCCACATCCCTTTTGCAAGTGCTACAAAAGCCATCTAAAAGGTATCTTCCTCTGAATGTCAGTGAGCAAGATATCCTCTGAAAGTAACTCTACACTTTTCTAAGTGCAGGATTTTTGATCAAGGTCTCAGGAGGTAAATTACAGAACCTAGCATTACACACCACACAATTAGGTTTGTCTTACAATTTACCGAAATGCATTTGGTGCTTTAATTCACCCTGCTCTTACTTCAGTCATACTGCAATGCCCATGGACATGCAATACAAGTAGAGAAAAATTTATTGTATTTACAACTGTATTATGGCAATGCTGGACTCTAAGCTAAACCTTTTTAGAAAATTTTGGCACGATACAGAACTATACGTACTCTGCTGTAACCTGAACTGCACTGAATTTGATCTTCTCACACACTTAAAACTCTTTTTTCAGGCTGGGGTCCCTGGGTGAACAGAAGCATTTGGAACATCTCATGCAATTTGATGCAATTCTTTAAAAGTAGACATTCCTCTCTAAACCCTCCACCACAACATCTGAGCTGAGGTTTGGAAAAAATGCAGATGTCAATCTTTGCAGCTGCCCTTGTAATTAGAATACAGCCACTTCTTAAACTAAATTGTAAGTGTCTTTGGCACAGAAGTGTCTGAAAACAATCTTTTTTCCTTTTCAACTGGAGATGTAGGTATACAGGACCTTTGGAAGAAACTTGACTGGTCTGGCATGCAACATTACATTCTGATTTAAAGATCTGCATTTTCATCATTATGCAGCCATAATTTCACTGATTAAGTCCAAGAGTACATAGAATGCATGTATGAAAACAGCAGTAATGTAACAAAACAAACAAACAAACAAACAAAAAAATCAAACAAACTCTAATCCTTTACTTACCACAAGTCTCCATCTTGAATAGTTCTATCATTTGGGGCTCCAGCATGGCCATAGTGTAAAACAGACGAGTTCTCCCCACTGGCAGAAGAAAATTCAGCACAATCAGTAGAAGGAACACTAATATGCACAACATAAGAAGGAACATTGTGACCCATAACATTGTAAACATCAGTGTATTCATATATTATGCACAAAATTTTGCAGTCTATGAGAAGTGCCATGGGCCCTGCCCTAGTGTAGGCTATAAAAGCACACCTTTCAGCTCACTTAGCAGAAATGGGTCCAGAATGGGCATTTTGCTACCCTGGCTGCAAGATAAGACCTTTCTGCAGAAGAAACTCAGCACAGCTCATATAAATCCTTCCCACATCCATGACAGTGTTAAGGAAGCAATTATGCAAGAGCAATTTTTCAACCTACACCCATTTAGTTCTTTATGGATTTTTTTTAATTACTAAATGACAAGTTTCCCTATGTGAAGTTAAATATTCTGAGGCATGAAAACCAAACCTCCACTGAAGTCACATCTGACATTTTTGAAACACCCCAGGAGTCAGTGAGACTGGAAAATTTCAGCTGTTCAAGTAAACAGTTCCTGTTCACCTCTGGCATGGGCACGTGTGCTCTCTGCTGGAGTGGATACACGGCACACTGCTCGGGGAGCATTCACAGCATACAAAGTCAGCAGCAATCACAGACATGAGAACTGTCACTCTTTCCTTACCTGTTATTAAAAATCATACTGCAAAGATTTTTATTCCTAGAAACCTTTCAGATTCAACTGCTGATTCACAGGAATAAAACACCTCTAGAGAAGGACAGACCCTTGTTTGGTGCTTTTGAAGCTCCACGATCCACTCAGTGACCTATACTTGTCCTTGGCATCCTCTCTTGTCTACTGATATTCCCCCAGGTCTATCACATATCAGTTAAAAGACTGGTGAACATCTCATGCTTTACCTATTTTTCTTTTACTATTCTCCTCAGACAGATGCTGTCTCTCTCTTTTTCTCTTCAGAAAACTAGAAGAATTATAGCACATCCAAAAATACATGTGTTGGGTCAGGGTTACTGAGGCATCTCTCTGATCCCTCCAGCTGACTTGCCAGTCTGTATCTCACCTTTCATCAAAACCATGTGTTATTTTGCTCAAATTTGGTTCTTTCAAGTTTTGACGGTGGAACAGTTCTGTATCTAAGGTGAAAGGAATCTAAGGCAAAAGGAATCTAAGGCTCAATTTCAATAAATCTTTTGTTGTATCTGGAATAAATGTGCCCTCTGACACTCATCTTTTATTAGACTTCTGACACGTTCAATTACAAAACCAGTAAACATGTACTGTAAAAAAGAGATTACCTTCAGGATTCATTAAGAGCTTGTGATCCATTAGATATTTAATAGATCACTGGTTACTCAGATGCAGTAACTCCATCAGCAATGATTATGGAGGATAAAGTAGATGCCACCTGAAGTTTCTGAAGGCTCTCAATTAAAAGGGTGGGATCACATTAATACCTTGAAAGCAGTAGGTTTTTATTGTTAAGAATATTTTAGCATGTAAGGATCATGATGTAGTAAGAATGTTTCAGATGTGAAGGATGTTTCAGAATCATGCAAGGATACAAACTGTATTTCTTAAAATTATATACAGTCCAGAGAGAAAAATCAAAGTTGTTTAATCAAGAGTTTAAAAGCCCCACAGATTCAAGGCTGCAACAAATTTGTTTTGTGATGCTAGTCCAATGGATTAAATAGTTTTATAACTGACTTTTTACTTTCTGGATGCCTGACTTGGGAAGCGACACTGTCGTGCAGGTAACTTAAAATGGCCCCATACAGCTTGTACACAAGATGAAGACAGACATGGAACTTCCTTCCAAGATGTCCTGTTTTCAGGGCACTGGCCCTGAAGTTCTCAAGTATAGGAGTCATTAAATTAGATTTATAACAAAATACTGGCAGAAGCAGAAATAACCCTTAAAACACTTCTACCTGGCCACAGTTCAATTTTTCCTTGCCAGGATACTTTCAAACTTAGTTTGCTCTTTCTGAAAACAGAGATCTATGATAGGGCAATGGACTGCAATTAAAAGAAAAGGATCATCCCCTTTCACATGCAGGTGACAGGAGTAGAGACAATTTCTACCTTTGCCCTGGACCATCAGCCTGGTGGGAGGTAGCAGTGATTGTTTCCTGCCTGAGGAACTATTCTCAGGTGCAGGGCTATGATTTTGGGGAGGGGTAGCTCTTGGAAGTAACTGGAATGACCTTAGTGCTATGCATGACATTGCTTGGGAACCTACATGTTTGGTGCTTAAGGAAAACCACAAAAACTAACTAAAAAACCAAACACCTGGCATGCACCACCCCCTCACACACTCCACAGCAGTTTGTCAGGATTTTAGCTGCAGAAGGTATTTCCAATCTCTTTCTAAAAACAGGGATAAAGCAGGAGAAGCAAATAGCACATGCATACGTTTCTGATCAACTTTAAAAAAAAAAAATCATGAAGCTTAAGGGCACAACTCCATGCTAATGTATTTGCAGATAACTTGTTTACTTATCAGCATTATCAGCATATGCTGGCACCTCCATACCTGGTATGTACCATACCAAGTGTATAAACAAATGATATATTCAAATATGAGCACTGCTCAAATGCTTTCAACCATAGACAATGCAAATACAAAGATGCAGGATTTCTTTTGCACATTTTAATATAAAGGTTTTAGTTTACAAAATATTTCTGTAAGGTTTGGCACCAACTGTTATGGAACATGCATGAAAAATCTGTTTTTCATCACCGTTAGTGAAGAGTTGAGCAGCAGACAATCTTTCTTGGCATTTGAGACTCCTTATCTGTCATGCACATCTTGGCTCTGTGGCGGAAATGGGATCGTACCACGGAGAGCACAGTTGGTGCTGCAGACCAGATATGCACACCATATGCATTTCAGGTTTTAGTCTGTCAGAAGGGATTGGGGTGAGGAGTTCTGCTCACTTGGGACTGTCTCTGGGCAAGCTCCCAGGCTGAACACCCATTAGCAACCAAGGCACAGCAGACCTGCTCCTGAAAGGTCTCCCAGCAGTTTTTCACAAAAGAAGAAATACAGCATGTGCACTTCAGGATTGGTCCCTGGCTCTGAGCAAAGCCCCTCTGTTGGGGATAAGTGGGAGCTCTTGCTTCAGAAATGAACTACTGACCCAAATTAAAGTACTGATGTAGACACCTAAGAGGTTCAATCTTCCTCACAAGAAGTGCCTTTTCCACCATCCTGAGATGAAGGCAGGAAAGGTGCTTTAGGACCAATGCCACAGAAGGTAAATGCTGCAAATAGTCAGGAATCATTCATAGTGATTCAGCTAGACTTTCGAGGTGGCTTCAAAACAGCCACTGGCAAAGCAAATGAGCCTTCCTGTAGAAGCTATTTCTTTCCTCCCCGAGGAGTAACAGTTGAAAGCTCTGGCACTAGAGTGCCAAAGCTGGGATTTAAAATTAAGTGCTGTGGGAGGTGCAGAGCACTGGCAGATGAGCTGCCTTCCTGGAGGTCATCAGCTCTGAAGACCAACACAGACGGGGATACCGATGTCTGCCTTCAGGCAGCCAGCTTGAAAAATTCTACAAGAGATTTATGTGTATCTATTTTTGTTCCTTTAATAATTTGCCTCTAACCAGTGCCAAAGATGTGCTGGTTACAGAAAGAATAGTGTGAAGCAGTGGAAAAGCTGCAAATTAGCACCATTGAGAATGCAAAACTGTAAGAAGAGATTCAGATTACTAGGAAAGGAAAAAAAAGTTTCCAAAAAACCACATTATATCAGAAACAAATTATTAGAAGAAAGAAAAGAGAAAGAGGAGGAATGCCAGCATTATTTTAAGAACAAGTCTAAGTTGAGCATCAAGCATTACAAAAAGTGGAGCTATTAACTCTTCATCAAGAACACCTAAAGAAAAACAACAGCCCATTAACTAAACGAGTAAACTATTTTAATCATGATTTAAATAATCAAATTAATCCAGAAGGAAGCACTAGTAGCCTTTCCTCCACTTTTTGATCTAAGAGATAAAGCCTTAAAAAGTTACATTGAAAAGAAAGAATAAATGATTCAATAAGTATCCTAAAAAAACTTTACTTACGGTGATCCTCAGATAGAGAAGGCATTTTACTGTACTAGGTTATTTTTAATCAATGGTGTCATCTGCTGAGAGCTGTCATCTGCCTAGAGACATCTGACAACAAGATTTGAGCCTAAGTCCAAGATGCTGCAGTACTAGCAGCAGCTGACCATGGCTTCTGTGGTGGTTACAGATATACTGATGCCCCCACCTTCATGCTAACTCCAGATGGAAACTGCCTGGTTACCAGTGGGTGCCATCCATCAGTGGGTCACCAGAGTGCACTGTGGGTATAACTTTACCTTTGTTTTCCCCTTTGTAAAAATGGTTACTCGGTACACTAAGACACTGCAATGAATTATTCATTAGCATCTGAACACTACTCAGAAGTCAACACTTTGTAGATCAGTGCTAAATATATCCAGGTACATTTGTCAAATACTACCATTCCCATTTAATTGCATTTCCATGACATCTGTTTGCGCTTCAAACTCCTGACAAGTTGACAGTGTTTGAAAGCATCACTAACTACAGGACTAACCTCACCATGTGAAGACCCTGTAATACTAATTTATGTCTGTTACTCCTCTCAGCTGACTGGAGAGTGAATATATGCAAATGAATACACATGGCATTCTCAGTCACACTGAATATTCATTTACCACCTACTGTAGATTGCAGCACTGGACAGAGACAGAAACAAATGCATGCACTCAATGTGTGCCAAGTTATTTACCTCTGTACTGAAATATAGTATTGATTACTCTGCATTTCCAGATTAGAGAGCATCTTATATAAAATCTGAGTAACAAACTTGAATTTTATTTAAAAGCGTAATTCTCTTCTACAGAAAACATTATTGGGCCTGTAATCAAAAAAGGAAGGATTCTGTCATAGTACCAAGTGTCAGGAAAACAACAAAATCAGTATGAGTAATATAGATGTAACTATTCAAAAAAATCCTAATTGCAAAAGCTATTTTTAATCACAAATGTAGCTAATTTTACAGTTCATGACATTTTCATGGTAATAAAAATGCCTCTGATTTTTGCAATTATTAAGTGAATTCAACAAATACATCTACTTACATTTTTTATTAGGACCTACCTTAAAAATGCTAATATTATTCATTCTTACTTTATCACTCATATTCAAAATATGGCAATTTAAGGACAAAGGCCTTTGCATTCTACCTCATGTAATTTAAATTTTTTAATAATCAGGTTTCCCTGCACTTTTAATCGCGGTGGAAGAATACTATGCCACCTCCCAACTAAGTCATGATATTGTTAGGACCTTGCCTTTCCAGAGCAATCTTTTCTGTGCATTTAATCCTCCAGTGGTTCAGAGGAAGCTCAAAAGCTGCTCCCATGCCCTACTAAGTCCCACCAGCTTGGTAGAATAGGACACTCAGGAAGCTCCTGTCATCATGTCAAAAATACTCCTGGGGCTTCCCCTCTCCTGGGTTCCCTGAATCCTGTAACATACACCCTGAGATTTTTAGTCCCATGGAGAGATTAGTCTGTCCCAATGAGTCATAAGAACCCACTATACAAGCATTTGGTAGATGTTTCTACAGGTTTAGCAAAACCACTGATGCTCTCTGGTACCCAAAGCAGATCCTACAGCAGTGTCTGATTTACTGTAAGTGAAGGTGAAGTCTGTATGGCTGTGCAAAGCCATACAGAGACAGATGATTGTATCATCACATCTTGTGACAATACCATAGAGATGGAGGCTCATTTCAATAGGATGTAAATTCTCAAATTATAAGATGGTACTTAAACCAGGAAACTTTTCAGACAATTTAAATGCACAATCTGCCACAAAACTGCTTATGCTCCTACTGCAATTTTGCATATAAATTGGAAAATTGCATTTACAAACAAGCAATTGAGTAAACGGCAGAAAGCAGCGAGGATGCTAATTGTCCTTATTACCTCCAAAGCAATATAACATTGTTGTCATTAGCATATACAAATATTTTTATAAGTGTATGTGATTTCAGTGCAGGGCAAAGGTTTGTGAGTAGCAGTAGATCTACAAGTGGAATTTATATACCAACATACATGCCTCATCCAACTGTCATGTCTTTCTGATTAGATTAATTCTACTGACTAAGTAAGATTAATCTCTGCATTGAGCACACAGCTGTGTTTCAACACGTACCTTTTTGTATTCTTTTGAACTTCTGCAAATTAAAAATGTGTATTGCTGCAAATCCAGGGGGAATTTTTAAAATACTTTCCCCAAAACACAGTACCTTCAACACCAGATCTTCAACAAGAAAAAGAGAGAGCAAAATATTTTCAAATTCCAAAAAGTTTAGTTTAATCACATCTTAACCTCTGAGGCAAAGAATTTTGAGAACTATATGAAATACTTAAGATGTATTTCAAAGAGAGTATTTCTGAGCAACAGATAATAGCTCTAAAGCCCTTCTCCATAACACTGCTTAATAAAATAGCCAATTGAAGCACAGATGTGAGAATAAACATGATCTTGGTAGTAGCAGCAGTCATCAGAGAATTCCTTGAGTGCAGCACAATCTATAACTGAGTTATTTCTTTAAGACACAGCACTAGCCACCTTTCTTTGACACTTCCAAAGGAAACAGTTCAAATCTTACTCTGGTGGCACTTGTAAATACATCATGTTCCTAAAAGGAACAATTTCACAAACATCCAATGGGATAATGGCCATAAAGTCTGCAACAGTTCAGTATAAGCCACTGCCTTACCTGCCACAGATGCAAGTGTATGAAGTGTGGCGCATACCACCTCGAGCATAGCAGTAGTGCTGGAACAGGCTGCAAAGAAAAAAAAGAGGCAGTTAATAATATATCCAAACCACCACAAGACAGGGAGAAAAGCAAGTCTTGCTTGAGTACAGCTCTGTTGGTGCAAATCTCCAGCTCCCTGAAGAGGCTCTCTGCCCATTTCTGCTCAGCTGAACTCTGGAGTTCAGCCACCCCCATGGCTCAGCAGTCCTGCAGAGCATCACACTATTTCCACACAGCCCATTTAGCAGCTATGCAGCAGAGAAGACAGGCTTGAGTGCAGCTCAGCAACTTCAAATGGCAAATTGCTCTCCTTAACAACTCAACATCAAAAGCCAAATTAGTGTTCACAAAAGGTAGTTCATCTGATGATAGAGCGAATGGGATGGTAACAGTCAAATGCTGAAGCTGGCTAAACTGTCTGAAGTGGAGTTGAGAAAGGCACTTCTTGCTGCATTTCAGGTACACAATAAAATCTATGATCCTTATTTCCAACCTTGCTGTCTCTAGTCTACAGTGAAGTAGAGCAGTAGAAGCTCATCACAAAGCTGCTTCAAAATAATTGCAGCACAAGCTCTCTCATTTTTACCACCCTTCAGATAACCTGTGCTGAAAACTGCACTGAATTTCCCTACATGTATGTGAAGCCTGAATCATATCTGACCATGCTGCACACTGATCTCTAGACAAGCCAGCGAAGCTCTGTGTCACAGTGCATGCTGGAGTGGATGGTCTCAGGTTTGCTCATCTGAAGCACAACAGACATGGAGAAAACATAAGACTATTCTATTTCACACTGCAGTACCTAAGTACCTCAACAATCTTCCCCTGACCAAACCTGGAAAAAAAATTAACACAAACTCCAACAGCAAGATAACATTAGGCTGAGCCTTCCACAATTTGTGAAGAACACAGTAGTTTAGAACATAATAACACAGCGTAGTTTACTTCTGTGTGTGAGAGGGAGAAGGAAAGGAAGGGCTCTGTACTCTCTTCTTGCACTGCTGTTCTGCTGGAGGAGCTGTTTGGCCTTAAGATCATTAAAACATTTTCATTTTCACTGTCAAAGTCCCCTCATATAAGGGCAGATATGCCCAAAGTACAATGAATAGAGGATTAGGTCCTTTAAGAGCCAAGTACACATTATGGGTCCCTTTATTCTTTTTGAAATATTTTCTAATTACAATCCAATTCCCTTTAATACTGAATTTATTTCAAAAACTCATTTCTTGTACTACTGAAGTAATTTCATTAACACATAATGATAATGGTGCTGTTCAAAGAATAGAGATGTGACTTTGTCCTTCTGTAGCAGCAACAAACAGAACACAATTCAAACTCTTTGAAGGATACTAAAGACCTTACATGCTTATGAATATAAACCAGATTTTAAAATTATACAAAATTACAGTATTTAAAGAGAAACAATACAAAATATAAAGATTAATCACATAAAGAAAAACCTATATTTAACAACTCAGTAAGGAGATCCAACTTACATGATCTTTCTGCTCGAAATGCTGTGGTTTTATAAGGTAGAAATATTAATTTTCTACCAGAAACCAGTAGCAGCAAATATGAGAAGGTAAGGAGCAGCTCTGACATGGTGAGACCCCAGCACAGGTACCACTAAACTGAGCTCATGAAATTTATCACCTGAACTGTGATTTCCTCTGATACAGAATTTTTTTCACCAAATGAACATTTCATATGGAAATAAAGTAACAGACCTGCTCTTCCCTAGCATGCTTGCAGGCAAGGTTACTCTGACAAAACTATGCACAAACATTTTGCACAATAACATATACTGCTGTATATGTATATTTTAGGAAGCAACTTTCAGCGTATTTTATAGACTCCTCACCTTTAAATGATGAAATAAACTATCTGCTCCAGACAGCAACTTTCAGTAACCTTCTAAAGAGCTTTAAAAATGAAATAATGAAGGCTGTAAACATCTTCCCATCATCAGTGATACAGGGATAGCAGGGCTTATTTTTCAGTATCACATATTCATGGTTGTAATTTATACAAAACTGTGCAGCCAAGTAATAGTATTCACCTTTCGCAGTACTCCCTGATTAGCAGTAAAAAGCAGTAAATAAATTAAGACATGCTTTGTGTAATCCATATGTTGCCTGAACTTCATTTCTGTTTTCTAAAAAACAACCTGATTGTTCCATCAAATATTATGGACTTTCTGCCAAGAGTAAGAAGTGGTTACTTATGTGACTGAGCTGAAGATAGTACAACTCTTCTAGGTAATGAGTTTTCCACTAGTAAAACTACTCACATGATTTTTCTGAATTTACTTTTCCGGGCTATCGCTCATTACAAAAATGTTCATGGAGTTGGAAAAAAAAATCCTACATTTCTATCGCAGACAGACAAAATCCCTGTAAAACATGACACAGATAAGTGAAGGATTGCATATCGTTTTAACAGCAAATGCTGGCTTTTCACACCTGAAAATTGTATGTATGGAATTAGAGAAGCTGCCAGTACTTTGCAGTTAAAATCCTGGTTCCGCTGAAGTTAATCCAGAATCTGCCACCAGACATCTTCACACCAGGATCTGTCTACACACTGCGAAAGAATCTCTATCCAAAAGTCTGATACAAAAGTATAAAGCCTGAAGCAGCAGGATGGAATATCATTTACTCTGGCAATCCACATACATTGCAAGCATCATGTCTTGAACTTTTCCTGGTCTTTTTGATTGGAGGATATGTATGTTCAGGCAGTTTTATGTTGGTGTTGCATGCTCTGCTGTGAACTTTTAATACAACCAACACAGATACAGAAGTCAAGTGCCTCTTTCTGTTCTTCTTTCATGGGTTTCAAAGCCTTCTGTGATGTTTTCTGTAGTATTTTCCTGGAGGGTGTGTGTATTACTCATTTGTATCATGCACATACTACCTTGGTTGTGTATACAGATCAGCCATTGGTGTATTTCCATGTCAGATGCTACCTTTAAAAATGCATACAACTTCGGGCTGGCATGGCCTTTGTGCTGCACTTGAAACAATTTATTTTTTTTTCTTAATGTTGAGGTACATTCTAGCATGGGTGTACTTGATCCCACACTTGCAAAGTTTTTGAGGCACAAGAGAGTGTTATCCCCACTGCTCTGCTAAGACTTGACTACCTTTGTGACTATCCTGATGAGACAGAAGAAAGCTCTGCTTTCAGAAATAATGGGTTCTTCACCTTTAGAAGTAACAGGAAAAGTACATACTTGCTAATTTTGAGATCTTACGGAATACTGCATATATCCAAGCAGAATTCCAGAATGCTTAAAAAGCCTCAAATTCAAAACAGCCTTAAAAGCCATTAAAGTAAAACGTGCTATGGATAATGCTTCTGACACATTGTAAGAACCACTCTGACAATGATGCCTGTGCACTTGGTCCAGTTTCTACTGTTATTTAATGCTCAATGACAACTACAATAGATCTGTGCTATGAATGTGAATTGAATCAAATAAATGTCAACAGTTTTCCTGTTGGAAAATCTAAGTGGATTTACAGAATAAAGGCATCTAAATGAGGAATAGAAACTATCTGTAATTACTTTCCTTACACTTTTTGCTTATTTTCAGGCCTTCTTCATCACTAGAATACAACATATCCAAACACACTCAGCAAAGTGCGATTTTTATTTTCCAAAAAGGGTAAACAACTCTAATTTGAGCTCTTCTAATCAGCTCTTCTTGAGTTGTAACAAACCTTTATAAGAAAAAAATAATGTTGTATTACTCAGCTATTCACTCCTGAAAACAAGACACTTCTAAATCAAAAAGATTCAATCTCTAAATAAAAATGTATTTTTGACTCTTACAGAAGAAGTAAAAACTAATTACAGAAAATGCAGTAAGTATGGAAAAAATATAGTGGCAGAACAAAATGTGGCAAGAAACTTCAGCCAAGTTTCTATAACACTGCTCAATACACTATTCAGTGGCATCTTCTGATGTTTCCTCTGCCCCAGCCCCGTATCACTCATAACTGCAGTGATGCAGAATGAGACATACAAATCACTTTGGGATGGAGGAACAATTACTCGTTCCAAGGTTTCGATGAAGGACAACCAAACCACTGAATAACTCTAATTCTAACACTGAAATAACTTCATTTTTCCCAGATACTGCAGCCATGTCAACAACACCTGCTGGATATTGGTAGTTCAGGAATCCTATTCCTAAACTGTGTAAACGAGAGATCTGGTGCTGTCAGAAATGCAACTTGTCTTGTGAAGCATACAATGTATGGAAGAGTCAAGGACACACATATGTTAACATCTCATTAAGGTGTTTCTGCTGAAAATATCTTTATAGAATTTTTTTTTCACATTTGATCACTCACTGGTTTGAAGATGTTTCAGATCCACAATAATGTACTCAGCACAGTTTTGAGAAAGTTGCCTCCTAATAAAAAGAAACCTCTGCACACTTCAAAAATAATATTCTTTGAATACAGCCTTTGAGACTTGCCTTGAAATGCAAGCATGTGGTTTTGAACTATAAATTGGAAACCACAGTGGCTTAAGGGAGATCTATAGAGAACTTGGAGGATATTCTGTAGGGCTTTTTTTTTTTTTTTTTTTTTTTTTGAGTACATTCAGAAGACATAGGTGAATATCTATTAGTTATCTATGCACTGAATTACTTTTGAAGTGCAACTAGAATGTGCCCTTGTGGTTTTGTATGATGTAAATATCAAGCATAGCCACACGAGAGGCTAAAATCCAAAGCTTTTTTTAAAGAATTCACAAAAGGCCAAATTTTCCAAAGTTGATCTATTTACACCATGACTGAAAGACACTGTTTTGATCATTTAGTCACATGAATATCTTCACATGAGAATGTTATAAAGCTCAAATAATACCAAATTATTAAGAAACTTTAGATATAATCTGTCCGTGATATCTGAAATATTTATGCTTAGAATCAAACTGGGCTGGCAGAACCACACAGCCAGGGAAGAAAAAGAGGCATCAGTAACAACTCCTCAGTGCCCATCTGAGCAGGGTGAGCAGAGCTTCCTTTAAGCCCACACTAGACACTGAGGTTCTTAAACACAGAGCATTTTCCTTTGTTAACCGATTTCCTTTGGTGATGCCATTAACTCCTGTGGGCAACTAGATGCTTTAAGGCTTAGTTTATCTAATCGTATTTTCATTTAGTTCACAACACTGCAGTATTGCAAAACAATCTGAGGTTGGTTTAATAATAAATAAAAAAAGACAGAGAGTGGAGAGGAGCAGACGAAATGATCCAGTTTACTAATACTGAACAAACAGTGTATTACAAATTTCATAGAATGCCTTAGGTTGGAAGGGAGCTTAGAGATCATCTGCTCCAACCTCCCTGCCATAGGAGGCAGGGATGCTTTTCATCTAGATCAGGTTGCTCAAACCCTCATCCAAGCTGGCCTTGAACACCTCCAGGGAAGGGCAAACACAACTTCTCTGGGCAATGTGTCCCAGAGTCTCACCAAAACAAGAAATTTACCACTATAAGCAGATAAACAAAGGTTTCTTCTAGACCTTGGAGACAATATCATTAAAGATTTGCAAAACCGGTGTTATTAATTAAGAGGTATGCCTGATGGAAGTTGTTTAGAACAGAAATTACTGCTCTATGAACAACAGGAAACAAAACCACTTCCAGGCATTGAATTCTTAAAGCTAACTGTTCACACTACTGCTAATGAAGATTTTAAAGATTCAAAGTATTGGCAGCATTATTTTGCAAGCTCACAGAGTAGAGATGCCAAAGCATATTATCAACAAGAAATACTGAAAGTTGCTATACCTCGAAGCATCTCTATTTAAAATTATCCTAATTTGTATCATGCACAAGCAAAAATAATATTTATTAAAGTGTTGCTCCTTCTGAATTCCAAAATCTAGATTGACTTCTCATTTTGTTTTCTTTAACTAAGTTACTTTTATTTATATGCAGCAAACTCTAGATGACAATATTTCATTTGAAGAGGAATTTGGATTTGAATTTGGCAGGGATAGAACTGTAACTTCAGCAAGCAGGTATGGCACATGGAACTGTCAGCATGTTAATGGAGCTACAGTGCAGAACATCTATTATCAAATAAGGAAAGGCTGTGTAGAAGTAGCTTAGAAGTGAGTGGTAATGAAAAATTCACATAGGTATTTCTAAATGTGCTACTTCTCTGTACTAGAGTGGGTGAGAAGCCAGAGCTTGGGGCAGGAAGAGGCAGCAAGATTACCCCAATATAAACATATTTTAAGAATACAAAACACCACAGATCAGAAGGAGTACCACTCCTTCATGAAACAAAGTCCACCAAGGCAAAGCCATTTCACCAGCCATTAATGCTACCTGGAAGCCAGAGACAATTTAAACAAAGTCCATAAATAATACAAAACTTTGCACTATCACACGTCATAGAAGATTTGCAATGACTGAAAGTAATTGATAATCTCAGTTCAAGAACAGAGACTTTAGCTGAGGGGTAATTAGCATTTTGATTGTATAATTGGGGATTATAAATTACCTGTCTCATGTAAAGAATAACTAAAGAGGTTATTCAACTTTAGCTGATATTTCATCTTTTTGCCTAAACTGCAAACTAAACTGCCTGAACAGTGAATTTAGAGAATTTGAAATTGCATTTTCCTCACACACATGCACACACATTTTTTTCTTGTTTTTTAACTTCATGGCTGTCATTTTATTACTACAGTTAACTACAGCAAATCCAGTTTTGCCTCATCTTTTTGCGAACATAAAAGTTTTTGAATATTTTTTGAATAATTTTTAGCACAGAGAACAAAGAAACAACAATGCTGATACTCCAGCAGTCGAAGAATGCCCATGGAATCTTCCACCCAAACAGACTAATAAAAAAATTTTTCCAACAGCTCTGCTTGAGTTTCAATTTGTATTTCTTTTTCCAAAATGAGAAAAGGGCAAGAGTTTTAACAGATGCAGTTTTAAAGAAGTGCATATACACACTCCCACTGGATTTATTTTTCATCTAATTCTACACTGGCGTGACAGTGCTCCACCTCAGTGTGAAAATTCATGAAACTATGCATTTTCACAGAAGTTCAGCCAGCCCATCTTATTTCCAATGTTGAAATGCAAAAATTGACTATGGAAGTCTGTGAACTTACACTCAGATGCTGCTTTTCCTGAAGCTTGGCAAGACAACTGAACAGGCACCCTAGAAACAGGACAGCTGTAGAGTGCTCTGTAAATACATCTTTTTAATAAGTTAAATTTAATACTTAAGAAGCCTTTTTAAGATTTACTGTTTTCCTGAAACTCCTTAAACTCTACTTAGAAATTCCGTGTACCATTTTTCAGAATTGTTTGATTCATCTGCATAAAAAGTAGACTTATGTATTCAAATATTGTGACTACTTATCTATTGAAATCATGACAGTTCCTGCTTCATAGAAGCTAAGATGTTTAAGATACTCAGAGCACAAACCCACAAAGATTTTAATGTTAATTCTGCCCAGCTTTAAAGTTCTACCTCTTCTGTTCCTTTTTTTGTTGTTGTTTTACATGCAGAAGCTCAGCAGCAGTAAGTGTATGCTTTGCCAGTAGAGGAACATGCCTCTTCCAAAGCTGGTCAGTTTGCTTGAGGGGCTGTTACAGAGAATACAAATAAGGTTTACCCAAACAAACAAATCAGAGCTCCAGTGAGTCAAAGAACCACCATTAAGTAACTGACAGAAAAAGCATAAATATTACAAGCAATTGTCATAGGCTGAAGCTCCAGCTATGACTGGACCATTTCACGTAACAAAAATGAATATATTTGAATAACCAAACCTGCAGCTGGCAGAGGTAACAGACCCTGGGTGCAATTCTGGAGTCTTCTGCAAGAGCAAGGAAACAGCATCAGGGAGAACACAGCGTGGAGCATGAATTTCAAGGTGGGAACTCATCCTCCTGTCATGCCCCTGCCTGCCTGCTGCCTGGAACTCCCCATCGGCTGCACCTGGGTAGTCAACACAGCATCGTATCTGCTCCTGCACTGCTCCTGTGCAGCAATGGAGAAGCTGTAAACCCCTGAATCAAGGATTCATTTTCATAAATTTTCAGTTCCACAGCAGAAGGATTTTTAAATTTTTTCAATCTTCACTAAATGCATAAATGGAAAACAGATCCCACTGATGCCCCAGAAAGCAGCACTCATTACAAAGGGGCTCCCGTTTTATTTCTTCACCAATTCCGGAGTCCACTTGGAGTCAAGTTCATTAGTAGTAACAAGGCAGAACTAAGTTCTGCACTGGTCTGAATTTAATACTTAATCTGACATAACAGAAAGAGATGGCACAAATTTTTCTTAGATTCATTGCTCAATTTCCAGCTACAATAACTCTAGATCTCAAATGGCATATTTTAAATTAAATTTTTTGTAGTTTAAACCTATTTATCAACAGCTAATTAATGAGGTCTAAATCCTTTGATGACAGAATGATTAAACTACGTTTTAACTAATCCATCTTTAATTAAAATGCTGCCAGCAAACCATTTCTGGATGTGTAAAAAGGACACATTTATAGATGCTCACTCTTTAACTATGCATTATGTAAAGCCAATAATTAGAAGAACTCATGATTTCAATTATATTTTAATTACTGTTACACATAAAACATGCTCTAATAGATGTAATGCAATACATTTTCTTTCTTTACAACCCACTAATCATTTCTATTGGGGTGACAACCAAATAAAAGGAAGTTTAATATATGAGCTAGTACAGAAATCTTGTTTTAGCTTTGAGCCAATTCTCTCTCCATTTCTTCTTTTCAGTAGAAAGGTACTTAATTATCTCCAAACCTAAACCACAAATGAATCCCTATAAATCCCTGCTAAAACTCCAAAAGAAGATTAGCAGTAACTGACCATAATAAAGATAAATGCTTTATCCTTATTATTACACTTGCATGTCTTTGAGTTTCTTCAACTCAAAACACAAAGCTAGTTAAGGAAAAAATATAAGGTGACACCTGTTCCAATTTCCCTGCTTCTTTCCTTTTCTATTTTAAGAAGCAACATGAGCCAAGAGAAGCTTTAGCTACTGCAGAAGCCATTAATTTTCATGTATTTAGGGTATCTCTTTGCCTCTGTCTGGGAGGGTGGTAGATGAATATTATGAGATGACTGCAGCCAACTTCCCACTGTCTGCATTAATGGGAGGCTGAGAGGTATAAATACCAAAGCCATGGACTTAACTGTTCCTTACTATGGCTAAGTAAGTAATTTTTCAATGCAAATACAGAGTAATTTTTTTCTTTCTGAATCACAGAGTGTACAGATAGCTGGTCATGAATAGTTAATATCCTTTAGCAATCTAACCTTTAAAATGGCATGTTATTACAATAGGTATTTTTTTACTGAGAGAGCCTAAAATTCAATAAATTACAGTTATTAAACATGTTTTTCAACTCTGCATGTGCCAAGCAGTTGTGTAACACAGAAAATTCAGTCTTAGGGTTTTGCTGCTTTCAGTGCTCTGAATCTGGCATTAGGGAACTAATAAGCTTAAGGAAGAAGCTGCCTTGATTTACCCATCAAATCATACTTTATAAATGTTCAAAAAGGTGTATTATGTTACTTCTACTGACTCAGATACATTATATTTCATTTTCATAACCTGACTCTATTGTTTGAATAGATTCATGAAATTGCTGATATTTTGGTTTATTTCAAGTTTCCTCTAAAAAATATTTAGCACTTAACACACTGTGATAGTAAAATGCTTTCACATCACAGGAGCCTATGATGAGGTCACTGAACATATCTGCAAAAGAAGACTTAAGCTGCCACATAGTTTGATTTCTATTAATCCTCTCCTGTTATTTCCCTTTTTGTCTATTTCTGCTTGCAGGACAAACTCTTGGAGGCAAAGAATATATTTTACTATCTTATGAAGTGCATTGCCCATTTATATTCTGATAAAATAACAAGAACAACAGCTTATTATGAAGAGTATATGAACTATATGTCCTTGAGAGAGACAGCATATCTGAAAAGGTCAATTTGAATATTTAAGTATTCATACTTAACAGATGTCAAGAATAAATGCTGATGTGGCAACACACTTCATCAAGGATTATGAAGAACACTTCTTACTTTTTGGAAGATTACAGTAGATCTACCTTGAAAAAAACCCAATCTCTAAAATTTATTATGTACAGCATCCAGTTGCCGTTCCACCATGCCAGGAATCTTTTAGAGCCAAAACAAGGGAAAAGCAGACAAATGAGACTGTACTTGTTTACATCACCTGTCCTCCCAACCAAGTTACTGCTTTTACTGTCTCTTAGGGTACCTCCTAGTACAAGGCCAAGGACAAATATGTTAAAGTACTGCATAATATTAGTAATATTAGAGTAAAATTAGAGTAATCTTAGATAAGAAATATTCAAGAAGAAATATTTTAGTGCTGGGAAAGAACAGTAATAAAGCCAATACCAGAAATAACATTACAATAGAAGGTAAATATATATGGATCAAAGAAACAGCTTGCCTTACTTTTGATTTAATTTCCTGATGTATTTAACTTTTAACAATAGTAACTGCTTTTGTTTTAGGAAGGCACATCAGGCAGTAAATGCTATGATTTCCTTCTCTGTCTCCAAAGACTTTCTAGAGAAGCAAGGACACAGCACACAAATGCCAGCTGCCCACTTGCTTTCATGCACCAGAGTAATGCAGGAAGGGAGGGGTGACTGACATTTTCTTGAGGACAGAGTTTTTTGGAAGAAAGTCACGCCACACAATTTTATCTACAAAAGGCAGAACTCTGCAACGCCACCTGGATCTGCACACACACTTTCTGGAGGAACACAGTGCATTGCTGCTTCCCCAGCAAAGAACATGCAACTGAATATCTCAAAAAGCTGGTTAGGTATTTCAGAATCACCTAGCTAGCTCCAGAACACTATCCAAACTTCTCTTAGAACTGTACTTTTTTTCACCCCTGGAAGCCTAGTGTAAGATGGTGTGTGTAGGGTCTGCCCCCAGATATTTTATCACCAAAAGAAAAGTTTTCCTGGCTTCTACAAATAAATGACAGATCAGAGATGTCCTTCTCTAATCTTCCTGACCATGTTTCAAGGGTCCTGGTCATATAAGATGAGTGAATAGCTGCCCAGAGGACTACACCATTTACCACAAATTACTTCTTTATGGAAGAATCAATTTTATAGTCTCCTGAATTTCAAACACTTGCCTCGTCAATTCAGTGGAATTGCTCTTTTGAGAGCCAAGCCTGAGACAGATGACTCCAAGGATCTACTCTTGGGGCTATGAACTATCTGTTATAAAAAACCTAGAGAGGACTTATAAGTCTTTGAAAAAGACTCCAAGTAAAGAAAACATGTATCAACATTTTAACATTATATGGCTAAAACTGTCAAGATTAATCTATTGAGCTTCCAACAATCTTCTGTGCCAACAGACCAGAAAGCTAAATTCAAGTCAATCTAATACAACAGAACCAGGAAGAGGTTTGCAAGAGACAAAAGAGGCCAAGTTCCACTACATGCTGTCCTGGAAGCTCAAATGTGTATCTTTCTGCAAAGCTGAATTCATAATAAAGCTTTAAAAATATATTAATTAATTGTAGCTCTTATTTTGAAGGAAATATCATTGCCAGACACATGTTCAGCAGAGATGATTCCAACAGCTCTCAAGTTTTTGCTGTCTCAAGAATGAGAGATCCATAACACTGATCGTGTTCCCTTAGTCCATGCTGCAGAGCACATATCATCAGTCAGGTGAAAGGGAAGGCAAAGTACATCCCTCAAAAGAACATTCAACAATTCAAGCTGTCACGCAAGGCTCAACAAATCCACTTGCCTGCTCTTAAGTGACACACAGAAAATTGCCCAGCTCAGTGCTCATCACTTTCTGCAGATCTACTGCTTTTATTAGAAAGTATCAAAACCATAAGGATTAGAAAGATGACATCAACCAACTACAAATGAGCCTAACATTTCACTAAATGCCTCAAATTCTGAGGATGTTTCTGTTACTCCACTCCTGGAATTACAGAGCTTTCACTAGCAGAAAATAAACCAAGAATTCAAGTAGCTGGCTAACAGCAGAATTTCTGGATCTGTGAAAAAAATGAAAGAAAAAGTTTTGTCCTGATACTGCATTTACACTTAGGGCTTGAAACTGCTTATGTCAAGATGTGAAACTGCACAGCAAAGCCACATCTATCTGCTGGAAGGCACAGTCTTGCTCTTGCACCAAAACGGTATCATCTGTTCTCTCTGTGTAGGAGATTTCTTATGCTCCTTCTCCCTAAAGGCAGGTGAAGGCACAGAGGAAAACAGAGCAGTGTTTGCAGGACAACAGATCCCAGACTAACCCCATAAGGTCTGTGGAGCTTCCTGCTGATGTAGATAAACAAGTAATCACATACCCAAAGACAGGGGACAAAGATCAACACACTCACACTGCCTTAAAGCATGCCCCAGTATTTAATGCCCCATCCAAGCAGCAGTCAGTTGATCCACAAAATTCTGAACACTTGTTTCTTGTCTTGCAAATCTCTGAAACAGGGATGTAAGCATCTCCAACAGACAGCCCCAGATGCCCACAAGCAATAGGCCCTAACTCTGCCAAGAATATAACAAGTGTTTCAAATACTTCTTAATTCAGCTGGCAATTATCTTTTCACTAGTATATTATACCTTTCATCTCCCTCTGGAGGTGCCTACACACGGAAGACATAAACCTCTTTCAGTGGATTCAATAAACTTAAGAAATACAAACAGAAATAGCAGCTTTATCTTCCATTCCTCACCGACCACTTATCAGATGAGATAAGTGCTGAAACCTTGTTAAGGAGGCTACAGGAGCAGCCACTCTTACCACCAGATTAGACAGATCCCCACAAACACAAGGCAAAAAGATATGGTTCATGCCCCGAGCACTGGACAGAGGACCAAAACTACGGGGGATGTTAGAAGGCCGGGACACCACAGAGTTACTAAACATGGGGTTTTTGTTTGAGTGTCCAAGTAGCCCCCAGCAGTATCTGTACACTCTTTAAGGATGGCCTATATTTACCAAAATAACTATTCTTGCATAACACTGTGTGTAGGTACCCTTATTTCTCAAAGAAAAAGTGTTCCTTGCCATCACTTCCAAAATGGAGCTGACATTAGAATACATTAGCTGTGACTTTCCACACAGACATTAGACACAGAAGTACTGTAGAGAGAGATTTAAAAAACATTACCTTGGAAGAGATTCAGTCCCCTGAGGTAATTAAGCCTTTGTTCTGATGTATATATAAAAATCTCATTAGCTGTTTCTGAGAGTTTGACTACACAGAGGACATGTTCTGTTGTTTGCAAACTCTCATCTCTAAATTATTTCCAGATCACAAGTCCAGTATTTTCCAGCTTTCATCTAAATTCTTTCTTCTTAAACTTATAACCTCTCTCTTGTCTACAGAAAAAAATTATATTAATAAGCTCAGCTGATCAAATGATCCAGTTCTCACTGCTCAACCTTCCCATCACTTCACTGACCTACTCTCAAAGTTCTACATGATTTATATCTAGAAATTACTTCCGAAAAGTCAAATACCATCAGATCAAGTTTCAACTCCTTTGTAACCCTACTTCTGAAAAAATAACGTGTCAGAAGATTATTTTTTCCTGACAAGTATTTCTGTCAGTTAGCCAGGTTTTAATCCATTTTAATGTGTACTTTATAAATATTGTATACAGCTAATCAGAATGTTGTGTGATAATAAAGCAAATGCATTACTTAAGGCTAAGTATATTACAGCCATGGAGTTAACTTTATCAACTGAATGTAATCTAATTAAAAAAATTAAATCCAGGTTTCTTTAATAAGATGTCCTTCATAACACCACATTAACTCAAATTAATTAAATATTTGTCCTCCATTACTGCAATCTATTATCAGCACTGCCATAGATGCCAAATAAGCTTCCTTCAACAGGAATTGAACCTGGCATCTCCTATAACTTCAGTCTGCACCTACTGCTTGTGTCCTTTGCCCTTGCTCCAAGTGTAAATCAGAACCAGATGATCTGCTAAAATGTAAGCCATTGTTTAGATCCTCTATATTGCATACTTATATTGGTAATAGTTAGGAAATGGTAACAGCAAAAAATAATTCATAAAATAAATTTGCAGTTTTTCACTTTTAATACTATATCCACAGGAGAAGTGGAAATGTTAAATTAGATCTGTCTACATCATGGATTCACTAATTAAGGTTAAGCATTAAATGTTTTTATATTCAAGAACATAAATGTGATATATTAAAGAAATTTATAGCTAAAAGTTAATTTTAATTCTTCAATTTTAAATTATATTTTTAAAGGGCTACTTATTTAACTACGGATGTCAGTTGGCTGGTAATTTCACCAAAAAAATTACTTTTCCCCTTCATATTTGAGTTCAGTTACTTTTGTTTGTCCCCAAGTGTTCAGCAGCAACCATTTACATCAATAAAAAAATGTCAATTTTGATCTGCCTCATGAGATGCAATAGCTCCATATAGATTTTCAGTCAGAAGACAGGGTGACCAGAACAGCTATTATTAACAGCCATTAGACAGAGTGGCAGGACCAGAAGTCAGCTCCCTGGATTTCGACCAGATTAAGCGGATACTGTACCCAGACAGACCTTCAAGCATTGGGAGTAACTTTAAAACTCTACCTTGTGGCTGAACTCTCTCTGCTGTCAGAATTGGTCAGGTCACATCACATGAGATGGTTTATAGCAAAGTGACAAGCACTTTGCTGAATAGGAAATTCTATATGTCTTATCATAATAAATTAAAATTACTTAATACAGGTACCCAAGCAAACGTCTACAAGAACAAGTGAGGGAAAGGAGATTGCCTGACATATAGCTAGTCAGAGAATCACTATAGAAAAGGACAAAATCAGCAGCTTTGCTGGAAATATCAGTGGCTTTTAAATAACATTTTCTGCTTCTTCCTTGTGCTGTCAAATCATGCTTTGGTTTTATGCCATCTGTACTTAAAATGGACTAGTCAAATAGAAATAATTTTTAACTGGGCAGATGCCCAAGTTTAATGATAGATAAAGCATCATGGGTAAATACCTACTTTTCACGAGCCAAAACCAGGACATCAGTATTATTCATATTAAGAGGAATCAAAGCAAACCTTTGCAAGCAAGATGTTACGCAACAATTCCCAGTTTTGTTTAACAAAATGCATAGCAATTATAATAGATTAAATCTTCCTTTTCTGTTCATACTTTTTTCATTTTGTTTCTGACATATTTGCCACCATCCATCTCTAAAAAAAAAACCAACCCCAAACCAAAAAAACCCCTCATAAAATACAGAGTAGTGTAAAACCAAAAGGGACTCCAAACCCAAATAAACCATCCCAACAGCTACTGGAGAAGGGCTCAAGAGATCAAACAAATGCTGCAATTTCTTCTGTATTATTATGTATTATGTTCAAAGTTCCCTTTATTGCTCTATGAAGCTCCAGGTTTGTATTCTGCAGCACTGTAGCATTCACAACGGACCAACAATGGAAAAATTACTTTCACTCAAGTATTTCATGCTTTTATTCTAATTACCTCAATGAACTTAAAGAAAGACTACCTTATGCAGCACTGCACTAGTGTCACAATCCTGCTTGGGACAAAAGGCAGGAGCACTTCTTCCTGAGAACCTCTGAACTGTCCCACGCTCACTCCACCAAAGCAGTGACCTGCATGGAGAACCCACATTGCTGCTCACTGGTTTCTTTAACATGGTACTAGGAGAAAGGGCAACAAACACAAACTTCTGCAATTCCTTTTTAACAGGAACATCTGTATGCCCCTCCTGGATTATCAGCAAGGCTTTCAATTCAAGGCTTGCTGAGAATGCACAAGATCATTTCAGAAGGCATCTAAATATCATGGAAATTTAAGCCCAGATGCCCAAAATACTAAAATACTGATTCATAACTATACCCAAAAAGATACAGTTGCCTTTAAAAATCCAGTCTTTGAGAGCCTTTATTCTACTGAAAAGGCACCATGGAAGCAGGACTACAAAATTGAAACCAAGATCTTTCCTTACATTAGCAGCAACTCCTTTGATAATCTAAGCTGAAAGGAATCCAATATATTTTTGGCACTCTAGCCTTACTTTTAACTCCCTGTTAGCTTGGGTAACAAAAACACATGAGTCCATTTCACTTCCAGCTTCTTGTGCACCAGGTGAGCTCACCAATCTCCTGAGCACACCTTTTGGGAATGCACACCTCTTCCAGGCTTTTCCCTTCAGGCAAGTTAATTGAATCATTTCTACCAGTCTTCATTAGAAAAAATGGGAAAGGAGATGCTTAAGGATAACATTTAACAAGTGCAGTGACTGTGGGAAGAACACAGATTTTAAACTTCTCTTTTTGAATTTCTAATCACTGCAACTGGAAATGGCACTTTTGTTAAAATGCACACAATACAGAAACAAACTGCAGTTCTCCAAGCTATTTTGTTTAATTTCCTATTGCAATAGAAGCTTTTCAAATTGCTAGAAGCCATCCTTTCCAAGTGGACAATCATTTGGATTTTCACGTCTTCTTGAACACAGCTAGTTAAAAAAATACCAAGACTTACAAAGCCTATCCACAGCTAAGAAAAAAAAAAAAAAAAAAAAAAAAAAGAAGGCAGCAATTAAGGCACTAAGGTGAACTGCAATTTAGAGACTAACCAGACTTGTGCTCCTACTTTATCATTCACCAGCAGTTTAATTTTGTTATCCTCCCATTCACTAACCATGTTAAGAATCTTTAAAAACGAGCTTACTGCTCTTTTAATTAGTAATTTCCTAAATTGTATTGTTTTCATTTCACTTCTTAACAACTAATAACAACCAAAAACTCACTGTAATAAAAGGAAATCTGATTAGCTTAACAGAAAAATGTATTTTGACCTTCATATACCAAACCAGCATAACTGTGAAAGTTGTGTAATGCAATTGAAAGGGATGCTGGCCTTATGGGTGACTTGTGAGACACATCTGAGAATTATCACAAAGGAACAAGGGATCCAGCTGAAGGTTGGCCATTTGCTGTTACAGGTATGGAAGAACAGGAGCTCCTGCTTTGTCTCCACAGGGAAAAGAAATAATGAAAGGAAAAACATAAGGCAGTCAAGGAGACTTGTTTTGCATCTCCTGGCAGAACTCAGTATAGGAACACATTTTAAACTTCTGATCCAAGCCTTAGCACCTGATACGCTGATCCTTGTCCCAGCTGGTTGACTTGGTGGTGTCTCAGATGGCAGCTTTCTTGACTTATGCTTTTAGATGAGCATTTAGTATAATTCCAGTTTTCTGGTCTGTTCTCATATGGCAACTGCTGTGCAAGGCAAGTGCATCTACACCCATTTATTTTCATAACACAGGATGTACAGGGGGAAAAGCTCATGAGGCTATGCTCTGTTACACTGGCACCTAGGGATGTTTTGATGCACTAACACCCAGACAACAGTAATATTTAGCCTCAGAGAAAATCATACATTTAGGGCAACACGTAATTAAATTTACTAAGGAATCTCATGTGCAATATAATGTAATTTCCTTATGTAGGAAATACCACTAGATTTCACAGAAAATCTGGTAAAGTCTCATAGTTGGAAGAAGATGAAGTATATAATATTCTACAAACAACCTATTTTTCTTCAGAATAAAGATAATTATATAAGCCATATACAGCTTCTGAGTTTGCTATCTACAGCTACCAAACTTTTACCTCTCTTTTAATCTTCTTTGAATAAAAAGGAGGCATAAACAATCAAACAAAAAAGTAAACAGATAACATCTTATCAACCTTTTAAAATCCTAGTGGCTTCTCACACTCTGAAAAGTAAAACACTATAATTTTGCTGCCCATTTCCCATTTTCTCTTCTTAGAAACTCTGTTAAAGTATCTGGTTTTGCTTTTACAACCTTTTTACTCTAAATCAAACTTTTCCAATAACAGCAAGTTGCAAGTTCATGTAAAATTTGTCTGTGCAGACTCTTCACTGGCTAAAGATCATGTCTATATCTTCTTGTACTTGCTATTAGGTTTAGTAGCCTTACAAGCATTCTGCCTCCCTAATCCCTTTGGACTTCTGCATCTTTCACCTAAGTCTCTTCCTAATCCCACATTCTGACTTAGAGCAGCATTCACTTTTTCTAATCACTCTGAAAATCAAGACCTTTGAATGTGATTGTAGATACTGTTTTTTTATATTGCCTAGGCTTCTATGACATGAGATCAGAACTACACACCAAATCCCCACTAAATCTCTGTGTGCTGCTGAGCCATTTTCCTGCAATATATCATTCCCCCTTGTATTCACTTATCCTGAAATCTGGTCTGTGCTGCTTGGTTCTTCTCATTTCAGTGGTCCTCACAGGCTGCACGTGGCACACGTTTTTGCAGACCAGGGACACATACAGCAACCCCTTGGGTAGGACTGCAGTATCACGGCAGTGACCAGTCCCACTAGCATCCTCCTCACCTCTGAAGATACAGATGTTTGCTAAACAGTCCTCTACCAGCCTCCTGCATGTAGATCAGAAGGGGTATGTGGGGAATTACAGGTCTAGCTAAGAGAAGTTTGGCAAAGTTCATGTGTCTTCTCTACCCAAAACTGTGACAGTGGGATGGGCATTGCAAGAACCTTCAGAAGCTGCTAATAACCCCACAGGACACTGCTGTTCCAATGGCCTTTTGTGAGGGATGTATTTCATAACTATAATGAAAACTCCTCTAAGACATCATGCTCCATCAGACCTTATTTAAAGCAATTTTAAATATTACATAGATATATGTGCATGTGCATGCCTCTATAAACAGAAATACATACAGATAAGATTTTAAAATAATACACATAACCTGGCTATAGTACTTGAAGTTCATTCTATAATCAGTGTTTCTGTTACTTTACCAGTTGCAGAAAATGTATGTATTGTATTTTGAAGGCTAAGCAGTGCTGTTTAGAAAGTCACAGTTTTCCTTTGTTCTCTTTTCCTTTGGGAAACTGGTATAAACCCCCATGAACACAGGTTCTGACAAACAGTGTATCTCTGGAAAGTCCTCCTGAACTCTGCAACACTGAGCAGAGCAAGCTCCATGCCAAGTACTCAGATCTTGAAAACACTCCTGATAACTTCATTTATTTCAGAATTTAAGCATTCAAAACCACTATTTTTCAGCTCGTAAGAGGTCTTAAGTTCTCCCAGCATTAACAAATTCTTATTAATTTACACTATTAGAAAGAAAAAATGTTGAATGGAAACAAACAACCTAAAACCATTTTTTTTTTAGCAAACTCCTTTTGCCACTATTTTCTGAACTATCCTGTCCCAGATACACCACTGTCTACTATAATTTGTGCACAACATTTCTATCCCATATATTGTGACACATATAGTGGGACAGATACTGTGAGACACCTTTCCTTGTTCTGGTATATTGCATGTGGCTGAGAAGAGACTAAAAAAAGATACAAGAGAAAAGAGAGGGAAGGAGAAGAAAATAAAGATTATTTCAGACTTGCTCTCTGACACAATTTAAATAGCAAAATGGAAAAGATGAGTGAAAAAATAAATTTAAAAATAATAAATACCAATTATTATCTGGCTTTCTGAAGCAAAATGTCTCCATTGGCAGTTCAGAAATGGCTGCCAGCCAACTACTGTAAAGTAATTTCAAAGAAATACAATATGAAAACATAGACGTAAAAAATTAACCTGGAAATTTGAACTGATGTCTAATGCCACTCTAAGTCCAGAATGCAAAAGACACTCTAATTTCATCCATGATTCTTTGCTGATCCATGTGTACTGGAGCCACACCAGAGCTCTGCTCTCTGCTGCAAACTCCATGGCAGCATTTGGAAACACAATCATGGTTGTACAGAATTTCCATGTTACCTTTCCTATACATCCTGCTCAGAAAAAAAGCCACATGTAGCATACAAGTGAAACTTGCATGAATTTTGAGCAGTGTACATTCATCCAGTGTGCAATGTAATTTAACACTGTCACAATCTGGACAGATACTTTTATCACCAGACCCCAGCAGAGAAGCAGGATCAGGAAGAGGAAAGGAGATCCATGGGTTGAAATGAAACAAGATTTAATAGAATCATAATAATAATTACCTAATATTAATCCCAATACTAATATACGAAATTATACTCAGCTCCAGATAGCAGTCTCAGGCTGTGAGCTTCAAGCGGAGGAGCAAGCCTCAGGCGTGGGACAGCAGGCAGACAGACAGGACTCTCAGGACAGCACACACAGCAGACTTCAGAACCCATCCCTGCAAACTTCCTGATATATAGTGAAAGTGATGTTTATGGTATAGAATATTTGGGTTGGCCAAGCTGGGTCTGCTGTCCCAGGCTTCACCTCTCCCAGCCCACTGCACCTGCCTTCAGAACTCCCCTCACACCCTCGGTCTCTGTGGAAACCCCCAGAGCAGAGCAGGGGATATATGAGAACAAGGCATTGCCCCTCTCCTGCTCCAACAGAATTGGACTCTGCAGCTTCTCAAAACTATTGTTTCTCTGAATAGAAAGATGATTTTATAATTCTCTCCTAGCAAAACCATGACAAATCTATTTTTAGAGGAGTATCTTGTAAGACAGCATTTTGAGGTAGCTGTTCAATGAAATGTCACTCCTATCAACAGTCCCATTCTTTGGACAGCCACATCAGACCATTCTTTCACAGCAAGATGTAGCATGAGAGTTTCAAGGCCATTTTTTTTTTTTGGTATAAAATCAAGTCTGCACTGGAAAAAAAAATACACCCCCCTCCCCTTAATTCTCAACAGTTTCTTTTTCTTGTTATTCCTTAAAAATGTTCCTCAGGACATACTGAAAGCTTATGATGCTGATGCTCAGACCAACATTACCCTGCAGGGTTTTTAAGTTTATCTCAGAGAGGTACACTTCTAGGGAGTTAAACAGATACTTTGTTATAACAATACATAACAGCAAGACCAGTGGCTTTTAAAAAGTGTTCTTGTTAGCAATATGCTGCATGAACATTACTTTTATCAAAACCATGCGCCAACTCACCCTACAAATAAATTGCAACCTCATAAAATTGTCAAAATTGTATCCCTTAGGAACAACAAAGTTTGATTCACATGCATGTTCTGCATTGTAAAATATTTCATTTTTTGTTTCTCCTATGTAAAATGTAATAGACTACATAATTTGATTTACACTTTGGGGATCCAGTACATCTATTAACTATGTAAAAAAAGAATGCACCAAATATTTCATAGTTTACACTCCAAGTTTCAAATATGCTGGTACTGAAATTACAAATGAATACAGGCAAAAAAGCAAGAACAAAACCCCAACAACAAAAAATAACTGCAAACTACTGGCAGCCTAAAACACTATGAAGTAAAGCAGAAGGCAGTGCTTTCTAGCATTGTGGTGGGGAAACATTTTCATGCCTATAGTATCATTTACACTGAAATTAATATTTGTATGTGAGCTGAGAAAAAGGATTTTATTATTATTAAAAAATAATGGATTAATCTGAAATATGAAGAGGAAATAGCACTAGATAAATTGTTAATATGAATGAAAATCTTAGTTCACAGATTTCTGATCTTGAAAATGAAGATCATATGTACAAGTTAGTAACCACTCTTTAAAAAAATTCCCCACAAATCCTTCTTAAAACCTACATCAGAAGATTCTGTAACATGCACTAAAACCCCCTGACATCACGCACATGACAATACAGAAATGAGATGGACAACTCTGTGCACACAGCAAGTGCTAAACCTGTACTTTTGAACATTTCTTTCCATGTTTTTCAAATGATCAAAACATGTTTTCTGGACTTTAAGAGTAAATAAGTTGTTCTGAGTAGTGGGAAAAAAATGCTATAATGCACATATTAAAGCTTCAAGATCAGCTCTTCATTATGTCCAGGTTTAGTACTGTATAAAAAAGGCACGTGCATGTGAACAGTAAAACCCCAGATCCCCAAACAATAGTATTGGCCTCCTGGCTATAAACATGACAAACTACATCCACAGTTTCAGTACACCCAAACTCTGTAACAGATTAGATTTAAAATTGAGCAATGTGCCAAGGCAGCTATTAGTCTTTTAGCTCAAGTGTCAACCTCAAAATAATTAACGACCAGACAGCCTCAACCAAATGGTGTCTTGACAATTACAAACTGCATTTCTAAATCCAAATTCCAGCACAATATTCCTGCATACGTTTTCTGAGCTGTAGTGATTTACTTGAGTAACAAAATAATGCCACATGGGGTTCTGAAATATTCTGCAAGCTATCACATCCACTTCACCATCCAATTCTTTAACGAAAGACATGTACTGAAGATGAAAGAAAAGGAGATCAGAGCAGGAATTTGATAAACAAGAGCTGAAAGTTACATCACACATGCAACCCTTGTCAGATTCCTCCTGCGACACCCATCTACACATAATCTATAGCTAAGATGAAACTGAATATTCTCCACAAACCAGCATGATGTGAACCACATCTCAGCTTGAATCTACAAAGGAAATTACCAATAGTTGAGATTTTTGCACACTATCATCCATTTTCAGCACACATTCTTGGAATTAGAGAAGACATGTAAGCAGACCGTAACAACTAATTGTATGGCCCTTCTCTTTCCCTTAGAGGTTTATTTTTTTTCTCTTCAAAGCTTTATAGATTGATTGTAAAGCCATGCTGTAAATCAAAAGAAAGCCACTAGTCATTACTTAGTTAGAATTTCCTGGGCTCTTACTGTGAAGCTATTTCTCTGCTGTTTGATCTCAAGGCCACCGGCAATGTCTACTGGCACTCCCTATCATGGCAGCTGATACACCTTTTTTCCCAGATCCCTTTCCAGCAGTTTGATGAATTTCCACCTGCTTCCAGTTCTAGAGAACCACCAAGATAAATGATTCATGGATGAATCAAAATAGTTGTTCAGGCTAAAAAAAAAGAAAAATACATGTAAAACCAGGTAGTGACATAGAGTTAAAGAAAATGAAGTCCCCAGTCTACTGGTGTAGACCAACATGCCCAGCTGAGACTGCCTATGCTCCATCTGAAAAATAAAGGAAGTGATGCTGCCTAAAATTATTGTTGCCACTCTAAAAGTTATCTCTCTAAAGTTATCGCTCAGGAAGGAAATATACAGAAAAAGACACATGCTTCCTGTTTATCCCTCTCAGCTTCTAAACTTTTTCCTGATGTGTGAAAGACAGCGTGGAAAGTTTTATTTTCCATTTTTTTTCCTGTACCTCTGAAATATGAGAAAGATCAAGCTTCTTCTTTCCAGTGTTGCTAGAGGGCACTGCTCAAACAACCCACTTCTCTGTTCCAGTCCTTCAGGAAGCAGCAGCACTCAGTCCTACCCTCACATTCTTTCTAAGTAAAAGCAACCCACACCCTTGCAGCTGTGGGCAGGGCTTGGTGGCAGCACCCCTGGTTGGATGCCAGAGGTGGCACCTGTAGGAGCTGGAGCATATCTCTGGGATGTGGTGACTTGTGCTGTCAGGGGATGCTAGCAGAGGGCTAACTAAGCATGTGTGGAAGCAGTGAAGACAGATGAATGGCACCTGGCATTTATCTGGAGTGACAAAGGTGACAGCTGTGATTTGCCATGATTTGCAGCTCTACGTTGGAAGCCTGGAGCCTCAATCCCCATTCAGGTATTGAGGATCAATGCGAGGCCACCAGCAGACTTTCAAAATGAACTTGGTGCAGAGCACTGGCTGGCATGAGGCAGAATTCTATACTCAAACTGGTCCTACTAGCACCCTACATGCTTGCTACTCAGCCCCACCAACCACAGCCATGTAACTTGGCACAGCACAAACCTGTAATACACAATCTTCACCTCACACATTAAAAAATAAAATACTTGAACAGTGTCTACCTACACATGCTTACACCCATTGATTTTTCCAAGCTGTCTTTAAAGAACAAAGGCAGTAGCAAAGTGCAGAACTCTGTCCTTCCTCCCTGCATCACCTTGCCAAACAGGAGGGGAAAGGGGATCAAGATAAAATGTATAGACTGAACCTTGAAGGAATGAATAGACCTGGCAAGCTGCTAAGTAATCTAGCTAAAAATAACACACAGGGATAACGCCTGCAGATATAGGTACAGTTAGAGTGCAGGAAGAGAAGCAATCCATTTTGTGTAGAGCAAGTGGGATAACATGCAGGAGGTTACACAGCTCCATATAAGATCTGGCCATTGCACCTGAGCTCCATAACATGACTTAAGTCTCAGGGCAGTGCATTTTCCCATAATATTTTGGAATAAAGTTTTGAACTGCTGAAAGGCATCACAAAAATAATTTAAAATTAGTTCTTCATATAATCACACACTCTAAGCATAACTGAATCTAAACCTAACAAAACCATCTTTAAAAAAAATGCCAAATTTCACTGGAAGCTCCATACAATAGCTAAAAGACATCAGTTATGCCTGCCCACACAAACAAATCTGCAGGCTTTAGCTTAAGTCCAACAGGAATAACTTATCTATTTTTACTTGCAAGGTTCTCTTTTCATTTCTCAAAAAAAAACCCCAAATTCTTCACATAATGTTGCCTGAGACTTTTTTGTGTATCATCAATATTTTAAATTAAAAGAAGTATCAAACAATGTGATAAACACAAATCACTAACTGCAGAGCTGGAGGGGGAAAGAGTACACATGAAGGTGACCCTTGCTGCATGGGGTTGGTATAGTTGGGACCAGTTTGTCTTTATGCCTCACTGCAGTATTAGGGTGAGTGAGCAAAAGGTGCTCCTGCCCATCTCAGACTTGACCTTCAAATACAGGTAGCACAATATCCCTCTTAGCATCTCAAAACTACTTTCACTTTGCAAAAGCCTTTGAACACAATACAATTTTTATCATTTAATCACAGTTTTACCAGAGCTAATGATCAAACTGTACTCAAATGGTTAGGGGCAGGAAATCTGCTGGATTTGGATCTGCTATATTAAGTAATTGGAAAAAATTAGTTTAAATTCTGCTAGGAATAATACACATTCTTTGATTGATAAGACTTAAGCAAACAGCAGAATTAAGGAACAGAAAATGCACTTGTTGCAACATTTCAAAAGAAAGCAGATTCCCCTGAAGGCAAGCATCCATTCCTGCAGCCCACTACTTTCTGCAGCCCGATGGCTGGAGGATGAACACATTGCTCTTGTTCACCAAAACATTTCAGTGATGCATACTGAATATCAGATGCTAACCCGTGTTCCTAAGCAACCCCACGCTCACTACACATTCTCCCTCCTCTGCCATCACTAGACAAGAGGTTTTAATCATCAATTCACGCTGCACCCAACGTGTGAGACTCCCACCAAGAGAAGCTTGGGCACAGCACTGCATTAAGAAGCATCAGGCAGGTTCAGCCCCTGATTTGTCTTCACCAAGGCACAGAGACTGTAACTAAAAGACAGCTTTTTTACCTCTGAGTTGTTTATAAAGACAAAGGTTTTTTAAAATCCTGGCTTAAACATAAAATGCTCGCAAATACAAGCTGAAAATTTATATTCTTGCCAGCAGGTATGGAAACATTCTTTTAGAGGTACTGAGGTTAAGCTTTTTTCTGACATTTATAATATTCAGTTCTGGAAAAAAAATCTCTGCAAAGAATAATTGCTCCCACAGGGACCAATCCATGGGTCACAGTTTTTTGCACTTGACGGCAACAGAGCCCTGAATGAGATTTTCTATAAAACCTAGACTTAAGTTTGCAGCATAATCACAATGTTTGCCCTAGCTCTAGAAGCTGAACTAAAGCACCACTTCTACAGTGTAATTATTCCACATATGTTCCAAAAACCCATGGGGAGATTTTATTATTCAGAAGAATAAATAGGGTAAAAATAAATGGTTTTTAATTTTAGCCAATTTTTACACTCCTTATGAATTTTCATTTTTCTTATGCAAGTTTAAGTCCATGGGAGAGAGGATTTGCCTTGAAGAAATAATTAAACTTTCATCTTCAGTTATGCTTCTTAGCAAACACACAGCCACCCACATAGCACATAACACACAAGTGCTATTCAGTGACACAGAATGCCAACACAATCACAAATGCTTCATAATCTTCCTTCCAGTTTCAAATTGAATATTTGAAGTCAAAACTTCTGTTCAACACCGAGTAAGCAGAAGCACAGTGAGGTCTTAGGTTAGAAGGAGGCTGGGGTCTCAATCTAGAGTTTAATTTGCCCTCAATACTTTTTTGAATACTTAAAATATTCTTACAGAATAATGCAGTAATTTGTCATATGGTATATGTAAATCTACTACCGTAAGGATCATAAAAGATAACACTGAGATCATGGAGGCAAGAGGCTATTAATAAATCACATCTAATATCCTAAACTTCATACACTCCTAACATTTACAAATTACAGTTTCACTTACAGGTTTGCACTCAAACAACGTCACACAATTTTCATAAGAGATTTGCTAGCCACAGATTTAAGAATGGCTGCCCACCTCTGCCATTCAGTGCTGACCAACAGGGCACAGCAAGCTCATTTTGAAGTAAGAGTGAGCAGAGACATATGACATTTTACAAGGGGATTGTACCAAGTTAAAAGTGATGGCAGCTGTACCTTACACTAACCAATGAACTCATGAAGCCTTCAAATATCACATATCTCATTGGGTCTTTTAGAGATACAGGTTTCAGTGGATAAATTGGAAGACACAGAGTCAGTTGTCAGCAAATCTCTTTGTATCCCTCACTTCCCAAAATTGTCTCAAGGCTCAATTTGATCTACTCAGAAAGAACTGTTGAAAGCAAAATCCAAGTTACCCAGAAATAATGTTGGGCTTTGAGAAGTTTTCAAAAGAGGTAAATTCCTTTTATGAGAAACATCACCTCTACTGTCTGATATGATTCAGGTTCTTCCCCAATCCCAATTTCACTTAAAGTTCATTTTCCATCAATTCTGAGCAGCAATTTAACTCAATTCTGTGCTGCTATGTAGTTCAACCCTAGTTACACAGGCTGTCTCCAGTGCTGCCTGGACAGGAGAAATGCATCACAGTTAGGTATAAAGACTTCAGCATTAAGCAAGCTCCAGTGCTCTTGAGTCAGTCACTATAAGCAAACATCTGCAGCTTTGTCCTTTCCTACATTCATTGACTCCCAAACATAAATATTTTCAATCATTGCTTTTAATCTCAGACCTTAATAAGCATCAAGTGACCTAAGCCTACCACTGCCAAACAATGCTTAAAAGCCCATGACCAAGACCTAGGTCAAAAAAATTACAACCCTTGAGAGCAACACATCATTCTGCACATGAAACCTAACTCAACTACATGAAGAGCCAAACTAAAAACGACTATCACATGTCATCCTGTAATTATAATCTTGACCTTGTGTTTTTCAATACTGTTGATACTGGGTACTCAAAAAAACCTACCACCTGCCAAGACACTACAGTTCTGCACAACAGATATGTGCATAGAGAGATATGATGCAACAACAGAAAACCAAAAATTAGTCAAATAAACCAAAACAACCATCAGGATAGATGTAAGTATTGCTGCATAATAAGCTGGAAGGTGACACTTGCACACTATGGTCACGATGATGCTCTAAGAACCTATTTGTTAAAGAATTACTACAGGAGGCATGCCAGCAGCAAGGAACAGATTTTGCTAATTGCCTAATTGCTAAAATGGTTTTGATTTTCAGCATGCAACATCGTGTTATTAATGGACAGTCTTGGTATTCCACCCATTTTTTTTTCAGTTGGGCTTCTAGTCTCTGAGCATGATCACATGACAGTTCTGGTTATCAGAAAACAAGGGTCAACACACACAATTCTGATCTCTCTGCTTCGACAGTAATTAGCAAAGATAATAGAACTAAAGCTCACAATGCAGATAAAGCCTCACATATGGTAGAATCTTTACTTTTGACTTGTCTGAACAAGCATGAACAAAATCCACAGCAAATAATAATCAATTCAGCCTGCTGTCTCTTACAATGACTTCCATTTTAAATAGCTCCAATCTTAGCTTGTCATTAGTAATGCTAATTGGTTCGCTATCTCAATGCCACACTAGATTCAGTAAAAACCAAGATCATTACTAATTTGAGGAGAAAGCTTGTTCTTTCCCTACTATAAATAAGTCACTCTACAAAACACACACAGAAATTAATACTGCTTATAATTTTCAACCAGATTAAAAATTTAAATAAAAATTGTGACTATCTTTGATTTCCAGAAAGATAATAAAAGCATAATTAAAATTATCACAGCACTAGCAAGATATACAACCTTGTAAGGACATACAATGACATAGCATTTAAAGTTGGGTTATATCTTGCTAAGCAAGCAAGCCCAGTTCTGTATGCACAGACATTGCATACATTTTTCCACAGCTCTCTTTCTGAAGGGAACCATTCCCTTACCAGCATGGTAATTGTTCTTTCGTATCTATGGACTGATAGAGGGTTTTACTTTAAAGCTCTCACACAGTCCGATTCCACAATTTTTTGGTAGAAGATAAAACCCAATTATGTAGAACTTCAATCACAAGTCACAGAAGAGACCTGTGCAATTAAACAGCAATCTTCTACACAAAGAGCTAATTAAAGTGACATCCACAAGTGAACCAATGTCCCCTACTGAAGGAGAGAACATATGAACTTGTCACAGGACCTTCTGCACAGGGAAAATGCTGAGGCATTATTGGGAATACACTCAAACTGCTCTGCTCCCTCCCAGCAGTTGATGGAGTCCACCACTATCCACCATGATCACACAGACCAGCAGGCCAAGCAAATCCAGGCCTCAGAGGTTCCAGCACCTCCATGCTCCCCTACACAGGAGGTTTCTGCCCCACAGATTTCTCCTCTCAGCTAGGGAGAGGGGGAAGGGCAGGGTGCCTGGAAACCCTGCAAGGTGTGTGTTTGCCAGGGCTGTAATCTCTCAAAGGGCACCTTCCACAGAGAAACACATCTAATGCAGATAAGGTGCTGAGGCAGATCTCCATGTTCAGCAGGTAATGCTCACCCCCATTTCTGGTGAGTTGAGTGTGTGAACATATGCATTTGTGCCTCTTTGTGTCACAGATGAGGAGCAATGCTCAGGGGGTTTCTAAACCAATTTTTAAATTCAAATTTGTTTTAAGGTCATTTGCAACCTTAATTCAGATGGATTAGGAAATCAGTGGAAACAGCCTAATTTAAAGCATCAAAGGATCAGCTGTACCTGAGGAATGGTAGGCAACAGAGGAGAACTGCACGACATGTCTCTCTGAATCCAGTTGCTCTTCCCAGCAAAGCTATTATCTGACATCCTCTGGGCACTGGATACCTGAGATTCAGTGGCTCACTCAACCTAAGCAATTAGCAGCTTCTCAACATGTGCTGTCAGAGCTGCATTAAGCTGCCTACCTGGCCCTGGACTGGGTAGATCATTTTGTACCACCATTACCACCATTTTTAGGAAGTTCTGGGTGACCCTGAGCTGCTTCCTCCCACCAGGTGGTCCCTGGCACAGATGCCAAAGCAGCAGCTCACCAGCTGCTTCCCCGCCCTCTCCAGGACCATCTGTGTTGAACTGGGATTCTGGGCTGGTGTGAAGCACAGGCATTTTCCTAAAACCAGAAATTGCTGCTAATCCATTTCTTCCTTCAACCCTTCTAGCAGAACTGGAGAAAAAGGCAAATAAATAACATTGGGTACATGATTATCTTAGCACCAAAACACCGCCCAGACAGCAGGCAGACACATACACCAGTCCTATCACACAGGTGTGCAGAACAACAAAAAAGAAAGAGCTGATGTTTTTTAAAAGCATGGGGAACAGCCACCTTCCTCCTCTCCCTCAGATGTTTTTAAGTAATTTATATTTTTAAATCCAGCCATTTGATAGCAGTAACCTACATTTAAAAAGCCATCATCTCTAATTGTGACGCAGCTTTGGGAAACAAGGCATTTTCAGGCTACACAATGCTACCAACTTTAAAAACAACTTAAAAGAAAAGAAAATCACATTTCAGTAACTGAGCAGACTGACATGCTGCTTGAGACTAATGGAGTGTGGGTCTCTTGTTTAATAAAGATAAATCCTATACACAAATACCAGTGAGGCCAGAATATGCCACCATTCCCATATCAAAAAGCAACTGTCAAGAATTCACCCATGTGACTTTGTCAGCTGCAATGAGCACTCTTGTTTGCTATCCACGCACACTTATGAGAAGGACTTCAGTTGAAATTCTAAATATAAAAACTGGATCATGAAAAAAATAGAAATATTTTTAAAGGTTATTTGCGGTAGAAGTCAATTACTTTCTCAGGAACATTGCAATAGCAAAATCTACCAGGAGATGGTAAGTGACAAATCCTGATTAGCTAAAATAATGAGCATTTCACTAAAATAAAATACCCAAAGGGAAATAAACCTATTCTGGCTATTTTCTCTCTTCTAGTGAAATAACATGTATGTTTTATTTTCAGTTTGTTCCACTGGAGCAGAGAGGAGAAAGAGAGAGATAAATGAAAGATGAGAGCTATAATCCATGAGAGCATTCTCAGACTTCCACAGATAGTGAAATTTAACATTGACAGATATGACAGCAACTCATCTCAGAGGCTAAGCTCTGCTTCAGAATCAGGGGCAGCACTAAAAAGAATAGGGATAGAGAACTCGCATCAGCTTCAGCTGGTAAGAGGCAAGGTGTAAAAATAGTCTGTCAGCATTGTAAACCAAGAAGCAAAAAACCTCTGTAGCTGCCTTCTTGACATTTTATTCCTTAGATTGTTGCTGTTACAGCAGAGTGGATTTTAACTTTAGTATCAGCTACTGCAAAATCACCAGGCTTATGCTAATGGTTGCACAGATCTGGAAGATGCACTGCACCACACACACAGGGGGCATCTGTACAGCAAGGCAACAAGCTCTTGACTTGGCTGGCACACACCCTCAATAAACTCCAACTTGTCCCTCTACAACCTCATCTGGAGAACCACAATATTACTCCCAGTAACCTCTCCAGCTGACTGGTAATGACTGGCTGCTGTGAGATCATATAGACTGTATATGGCCCTCCATCACTTTAGCACAAGCATTTAAAGTCCTAAGAAAGGAATGCAGGTAAGCCTTACAAAGGGGAAAGCAGATATAGAGATGAAGTGGTTTTCCCTAGCAAACCAAGAGAAAAAACAATAGTAAAACCAACAGTGCCTGAGTAGTGCCCAAGAGCTCCAGGATCACATGTCCTCTGAACAGGCATGGTCAGACTCTTTCTACTTTGCTGCTCTTACTAACAGAAACACCATGCAAAGAACTGTTGGCACCCCTGACACTGCACATTGCACCACCTGCCTTTTACACAAGCTAGTTGCTCCTTTCTATAAAGGAGACTATTCTACAGGAGCAGGACCAAGTTTTTGGTAGGATTCCAGGTAGTGGAATCACTGTTAGTTGGATGGTGACACTAAGGTGCTCCTGTGTTCAGCAGCTGCAGAGAGTTCAGAGACAGTCAAATAATCCAGGGGGATCTGGGACAAGGGAATGAATGTTAGAGCTGGCTTAGTGCTGCACAGCATTATGAGGCAGTGATGACATCATAGTTTAATTAATCCAGGACTGTGCACACATTCCTACCACAGGGCCTTCAGTGCTACTGAGAACTGGATAAAAACCCATTAAAAAAAGCAATGCACACAATAGTTATGTGTTCAGTACTGATTTTGTATCAAGTTTCTCTTCTCTTGCTACAGCGCACACTTTCACACCATTCCCCAATCAAATCAACAATCCAAGCAGCCATCCTAATCTTTAAACGTTTTATTTAATAAAAAAGGGAACAAATGAGAAAATGCACAGAAGATTCAAAACTGTGTTTGGTAAATACCAAGCAGACAAACAGGCACCACTCTAGAAACTGATAAACACTGATCTAGAGAAGGTATTTCCAGTGCTTCAGAGCATCCTAAAGCAGATTATTGTGGCTCCTAATTAGTAGTTTCACTACATATGTGTGTATTTCTGTGTGCACACAAAATATTTTTGTTTATATATGCACACTTGAAACAACTCAGCTGAAATCATGGATTTTTTTCACATCCTTCTTTAGCTGAACATCTTTTATCATTTGCCATATTATAACAATATATTAACTACAGAGCAGTTTCATAATTAAAAGCTTTTAATTAAAGAAGATTAATTAAACATGAGATAAGCACAAATACTAAATAAACTACTTCAGAGAAAATCCAGAATCTGACCTACCAAAATGACTTTATATGCAATTACACATGCTGGGAATTACTGCTTGTAGGTAATTGCCTTGGCTTGTCTCCTTAACCGACCACTATTAAAGTTGAATAACATCAAACCAAAAAAAGAAGTCAGAGCTGATTGGATTTATATAAAAAAATGAATGCATTTAGCTGTTTCTTAGCATTAACACATTACTGGTTGAAAATTTACCTGTGGACCTTATTCATACAGAGTACTTCCGTATTTCTGAAACTAGCTTTCAATCCCCAAAATAAAAGATATTATCTTATCCAGAGATTTCTCTGTAATTCACTTAATTTCCTCCAAATTACTCTTAAGAGAATAATCCCAATCCTAGAAATATAACTAGCTTTGTATATTGCTGACTTTTAGATAAATTTCCTGGAGTATTTTAACATATTCTTACAGTATGATACAGTAGAAGTAAAACGACTTTAATTTTAGGAAGGCTGTTTAGCTGAATGAACAAAGAAAAGGCAATGCTTACATCCTGCATATAGTAATGGAAAATTTTAATTGCTTTTGGGATCTCTGGCATTATTCTTCCTAGCAGAGAGGGTCAGACCAGCTTCGTATCCAAAAATATATATGCTATACTCCACGATATCAAAGAATGAAGTAAAGCAATATGAAGGGAGGTTTACTGACCACATTTCAGGAGATATCTATATTCATTTAAAAAATCAAACATTTAATAACCATCAGTGGGAACCACAAATGGAAATGCTCACACAATTCTTTCCCAAAAGGAGTGGAAGCCCTAGAAACCTCAGAGAATGAAAAATTTCATTAACCTTTAATTGAACTCTTAAATATAAGTGTGAATACTTTTGACAATCCTAAAGAAACTAGATTTTGGTTTGCTGAACCCTTGGATTCCAGGTGTACCAACGCTGTAGACCACAAGCTATTGGGCCTGCTGACAACAAGTAACAAAAACCACATCTACTATTTCAAATAGAATTGTCTGTTTTCTTATGTTACCTATTTCTAAGTCTTTGAAAAGTCCCCACTTGGAGTACATTAATGAGTTTATTCAGAGTAGAAATTTCCTAGACTTTTTTCTAACTTTATAAACAAGTATACATTTCTTGCCAAAAATGTGTGGAAATGACAGGTTTATTTATTTAGAACCCTTTTCCCCTAAACAAAAAGAGAACAGAAACTGGAGTAGGGATGAATTCCACCAGCAACAGAAACTTGATTTCTATTTATAATCCCTAAGGCAGATGTGACAGAGGTAGTCTGCTAAGGCTTCTTTCATTAGTGTAATAACCTCAAACTCTCTCAAGTGTAATCTATCAAGACATATGGAAGAACAGAAGGCAATTTTAAATAGTTTTAATAGACAGTTGACTAATTTCATTATTTTTAAAATTGAAAGACACACATTATCTTTTCAAAAGGTTGATGAATATGGAAGAAGCTAGCCAGAGAAGGATGAAAGTCCTGGAGTGAAAATGCACTATACCTCGCAGACTTGCTGAACAGTATGTATATTTATAGGTATGGATTTGCTACGTGACATTTAAACCTAACTGCCAGAATCGTGACATTTAAAAGCACTTAAGAACAAGCTCTGCACTATGGAATTTTTTTATTACTATTGACTCCCAGAGCTAAAATTTCACCCTCAGCATGTATAGCATGGGTAGTGAATAAATGAAAACGAAAACAAGGTTTATGAATAAAGTTAACGGGGGGAATGTATACAAATTATTTCTTTCCCTGTTGCCTGATGGTAAATGTAACTGCAATTTGAATCACAGTCACATTATAGGTATGAGTCTGCTGCTTAAATGTAATGTTATTATTTCCATATTTCTTATGTTCTAAGGGCATTATTTGGTTTATGAGCTACACTGAAATCCTGATGACAAATACTGAGGTCACTTTATTTTCCTCTTACTGGGCACTAAATTAGCCTGCTTACTAATACTTGAAAGATTATTTAATGAAAAAACAGTAGCTGAGATATGACTGCTATTTTCTATTTCTTCATCATGCAAATACTTTGAAAACTGAAAATAGTGTATGCAAGCTAAAAATAAATTAACCTGGTGATCAACCTCATCCTTTATAGGACTGTCTGCTTATGAAGGAGGTAATGTTTTCCTTGTATCTAGACACATCAATGCTGTACCAGTATCAGCAACCAATCACTCTAATATATGCCTTTACAACAGGTTTTCTTCAACTCAGAGATTTATGTTGTATTCTTAAAGACTTTTTATAAGCTGTAGTAGCATCCATAACATTGGTGAGATGAGCTCCTTACAGGGTAAGTACAGGTAATACTGACTTGTAATTGTAGGCTAAAAAATAATGGAACACAGACTTTGACAAGGTTCTTAAACACTCCTAAATGCAGTCTTCTAAGCATAAACAAGCATAAGGGAAATGTTTATCTATAAATACTATTTTATTGGCTGGTTTCAAACAATAACAACAGCTACTTGTAAAGCATCTGTAAAACTCCAGTAGGAGAATTATACTACACTAACACATCAGTGAAAAATAATCAGCCTTCATCAAATACATGTTTGAAATTAATGAAATACTACTCAAAATTATAAATAATTCTTACCAACAGCAATGAGCTCTCAGACTCAACTGAATAAGTGCTACTGTTTTGTCTCAGATATTACTTCCACCTCTAACACACAGAGACTTTACCCTTTTTATTGCAAATATTGAAAAAATTCTTACCTCTCCATCTCGTATTCTTTCATACCTGCTTTTACTGCCTTCATTACCTGTAAGATACATACTAAGATGGGATATTCATAGGAGGAGGGAATCTCATATTAATATTACTTATGACTGAGTATATCCAGAGGAACTTATATTACAAAAATATCATCTGTACTTCATTTAAATTTACATCAGTAGATGCATTTTAAACTACTTTAGACATCAAAATCATTTTAATTTTTATAAATTCCTGCAATCTCCAGCAATAAAGCAAGTTTAATTGCCAAACCACTATATCCTAATTAAATGCAGCTCATCAAAATACCAATGCTTAATTTTGAAAGCTCTGGTGGCCTTGGCAGGAAGTCCTTTTGTTTTACATTTATGAAACACCAGCAAAACAAAACTATGAACTGGAAGATACTACAAAGGGAGATTCTCTTTTATACTTTGCAATCAGAAACTACAGAAAACTACTAGAGTTAACACTGGTTTACAACACATAAGTCTGATTTTTTTTCTCAGATTTGCTGAGAACGTGCACTAGTTTCATTCCTTTGCCTGTTTCTGTATTATAAAAGTTGTGGACAGCTGCTCTGCAGAAGAAATTCCCTCAGATGCAATAAGATTATTCAAGGATGGATTATTCAGCAAGGAAAATTAATGCAAATCACTATCCCTAGACATTGCATTTTTACAATATTCACTTTAAAATATTTTTACACTTCACAGTTCAGAAATTTGAGGAGCAGGAGGAAAGACAACAGTTGAGTCAGTAACATCACCATCTACATTTACCTAGGTTCCCTCTGGTCATTTCTCAGACCTCATGGCATCTCTCCAGCACAATATGGAGTAAAGGATCAACTCCCAAATTAATTTTGTCATCAGTACCAGAACAAGATGGCTCCACTGCTACAGTGCTAGGTCCAACCTGAGCAGCCTTGCTGAGCACCTGGATTTGTCTTTGCCATACTGCTACATCAACAGAACAGCATAAAGCACAGTAATGGGGCACATACTCATCTCTGAGGAGCAGCCCTTGCTTTGTCCTCCACTGTGCATGAAAAAACTCCTTCAGCTTGTAAGGATCTGAAGAGAGTAACCTGCTAGTTAAACTTTTCAGAGCTGCACATGATGACATGGACCAGAAAAATAATCTTCTTTATCTCTTCCTTCTCTATCACAATACAGGTGTTTGTGCATGCAGGATACAGATTGCAAGCAGGTCACCTTCTGCTGAGGCTCCAGCTCTTACCCAAAACCACACTTCACTTCTAACACATCACAAATGCACCAGTGAGTTCAAGGACAATGCAAGGTGTATTACAGAGCTGTAATAGGAGGATATTATACTCTTATTTCTACCCAGCCTTTCCATTATTTTATTACTAAGCAGTTCAGGGTTGCTGGGAACATTTTTTGAGCACCACTGTTACACTAAGAGCAAAAGTTATTAACAGTAAAGGATCCATTACCTCTTTATGAGCTTCACTGGAGACTTTATTGGTGTAGCGCAGAACTTCCAACTCCATGTCTGTCTTAATCACACGACTTAAAGAAAAGTGGAACAGATACCAAGTTAAGTTGCATCTTCACTGTTTAAGAATGTGAAATAAAAAAACCTGAAAATAATATGCACCTAAATCAAGTACACCTCAAGAGCAAAGAGCTATGTCAGTATTCATTATAGTAGAGTTTTGTTGGCATTGATTCACCATTAGCAAAACAATCTTACAAAGGGAGCTCTCAAGCATTTCAAACATCAGTCTGTATTTTTTTTAAATTAATAAACAAGTGGCCCAACCAACATTTTTTCAACTCATTCTACAATACATTAGGAACAAAAGCCAAGTATTTCTGCATTTGTTTGAACAGAACTTTTCTATAAGTATACTTGATTTACTTTTCAAGCACACTTTGAAACTAGTTAACATACTGAAATTACCAGAGCTCCAGAATTTCTACTCAGCACAATCCCAACTTCCACATATTTGCAATACTTCAAAAGGCAGGGGGGGGTGGAGAGTATGAAGAATACTATTTCTGTTTGGTATTATGAAGAAAAAAAAACCAACTAAATATGAAACTCAGAAACCACAGCAGCAGTAATTACACCCATGATGTCCGTTCTCTTTCACATGCTTCTGAATGAAAAAAACCAAACAAACCAAAAACAAACCTCCCCCCCCAGCCCCATCCTGCTCTTCATGACTTATACTGAATTTGTACCTATTTATGAGTCCATACTCTATTCTGGACACATCTTAAAAAATTACCATTAAACTCTTATCAACTTACATTGCTTTCTGCCATGTATTTCAAATAAAAGCTGCTATTTAGTGTGACATGAAGAGAGAAGCAGAGATAATTCCATACTTTCTATCAAAAATCACCTATTCTTTCCACTGCTACACATACTGATTTTCTAGTATTTCTCATGCCCATCTGAAAGGCAGCTGTGAAGTACATACTAAGTGTCTACAAGGAACAAAACTACATCTATTGAATTGTATGGAAATATTGTATTTTCCAGCTCCATTTCAGAGCTTGCAGCAGTTAGCAAGTTTTTATGTGAAAGTATCATACCTGTTACATTTTGAAACTGCCACCAAGACACTCCTTTTTTATTTTGAAAGGTTCCTACTCTCATCACTGTAGAAAACTTTACTACATTTCTGTTCCTGCAGTTTGGTTTAATGAAACCAGAAACAGGTTTCTCAGCCATCAGTGCCTCTGATGTGTGGCAAGATTATTTCCCACAGACAGTAACTGCATCACTACGCAGCACAGTCACTCCCCTTCAAACACAACTTTTCTGGCAAGATTAAAGATACCTTTGCAAAAATGCTGGTATCAATCAAAATGCTCTTACAATCAGAAATGCAGTAGAGAGAGGAATGGATTGACATTCTTAGTCATTTGGAATACAACAGAAAATAATCATCATACACATTGAGAAAGAGAATTACAGTGTTTTAAAATGCACATCAAGGTGAAAAAATTACACTGGAGTGGCATAATCTGCTCACCACGGGTGAGAAAACAAACTTCAGCTTTTACCTTTCAGCCAAGACATAAAGAACAGTACTAACTCAAATATATTCATGTTAGAATGAGGTAGCTAAGGCTTATAGATTTTTTTTTAAATCCTGTTCTATGGAAGACTGCATGTACTAACAGGATAATTCAATACTTGCTTGATGTGCCCTTAGATTACTTTCAATATGGAGCACATACCCCTAATCTGCAGGTTGTTTCATAATTTAGTTATTTAACTGAGATCTACTAGTAATACCACTCAGTAACTGCTCAGTGAAAAGTGCAAACAGTTAACAGAACCTATTTTTCTTGACTAGGTTATAAGGCTTCAGGGTCAAGGTATTTATTTCAGACCATAACTTCTCAGGTGTCTTTTTGCATATACAAATTCCCGCTCAGCCTCAGACACACTTCTTGTGCAATGTATCAGCTACATTTACACAAGGTCAACCACTGATACATCTTACAGAAATTGTTTAGTCATACTGAGACAAACAAAAACCACTATGCAGCCATTAGCAGGGAAGAGAGGGAGGATGTACAATTGTGTAGGGAACAAGATCAACTTCCCCCTCCATCAGAGACCAAAAAGAAAGCATTACAGGGCTCTGATGCTGTCTGCAATGGTACTCTTGATGAAGCTCCCACCAGTATATTGGGGTAGCAGAAAGGCAGGATCTCAGCACCTTTCTACTGTAAAAGTAACACTGTCCCAAGCCAGGTTTAAAGCATTGCTTGTTGAGCACTTTTTTCAGCACTCAAAGGCAATCTTGCAGGTGATGAGCAGTCCAGTTTTCATTATGTTGTTTGCCCCTAATTCCAAGATAAGTCTAGGAAGAAAGTCTCACCTTTGTTCACAAATCTGAACTTCAATGTTCTATTAAAACCCTTGGAAGAACTACACACTCCGCATTTGTTACTCTTTCAACAAAAACAATCCAGGCTCCAGCTAAGGCAATTACAAAAACGTACAGATAAAGCATGTAGCAAACCCACTTCTCAGATTAACAGACTAAGACTAATAGGAAGTTAGAAGCACTCCAACTGTCAGGATTAAACTGTAATTTTTTTTCTTTATTTTACCAGTGTAAAAATATTTTCCTCACTCTCCTCTTTACGTAGACTTTGTGCTTTTGTCTGCACTTGCCAGATGAGCAGGTGGTCTCTTCATGCATGTCAGTTACCCAACAAAAGAGAGAAGCTTTAATACACACAACTATCATTTCAGCCCTGAAATTAAGTTTGGGCATTTTATGTGGCAGGATATCTCATTTCATGCACAACCTATTTTCCATTAATTAAGTGGCCAAGAGCACAAAGAATTGGAGGCAATTATGAAGCTGAAACTTGCATAACTCAACTCTTCCCACAAAGGTACACAAACGTTTGCTTCTCTGTGCCCATTCACCATTACTGCTCCTGGGGCCAGAAGTCTTTGTTCCCAGTTATCAGCTCAGTGTTTATCACCTGTCTTGTTTGTTTTAATACCTGCACAGAAGCTTAGTGGCTGCTTTCTGTGACATAAAGGGAAAATATGTGGTTTCATCCACTCCTCCTTGTCCTTCTGGAAATATGACATTTACAAACCATCTAGTAAGTACAGATGCTGCCCACATAGACAGCCTCCATAGCCCTGCCTTTTCTTCACCCTTTTTCACCTCTGCTGTTACCTTCCACATTTTATTTATAGAAATTTCTCTACCACAGTTGATACATTTATGCTCTTCTGCAAGATTTTGCACAAAACCATGCAAAAAAAAAAAAAGTAGCAAAGACAGTAAACACAGTGGCTCGTGCATGCAAAGTAGCTTTATAGCACAATTTTTAAAGACAGCTGCAGGAACACCAAAAACGGTGTTAATCTTGAAATCATTCAAAAAGATGTTGAGAGGCTTTCAACATAAATAAAAAGTCCCTGAAAACACAAAAAGTGTATGCCCAGATTCAAGGCATTAAATAGAGATCACTTTTCCCAATTAAACAATCAGAACTTCCCATCAAAATTATGTAAAATAAATATATTAAATCTTCCACACATAGCTATCAAATCCCATTTTCAGTGTGGCACAAAATGAGCCATATGTTACTAAAAGTTTATCTTCTAGTACCATTATGATAATGACAGACATTGATATGCCAAAGTAGCAAGAGGTCATTTTGGTAAGTGCTGCTGTAGAAACCCTTCCTTCCGATTGCTAGGGAGATGACTTGAAAAAGTCTGAAGATTTTCTACTAGATGACATCTTCTTTTCAAAACAACACAATCAACATTTAGAATATAAACTCAGTATCAAACACGAGAGCCCCAAAATTTTAAATGAAAGGTTTTAAAAGGGCTTGAAAACTTATTCACTCATAAAAATAAAATAAAAAAAAATTAAGTGATAATTCTCATCAGCAAACTGCCTAAGTCCCATCTAAGGTCAAAGTCTTTGGGGTTTATCCTTACGTTTCATAGCAAGACAGAAGATGCTGACTTCTTGAAACAGGACAAGTAAACAAGGGAAGCAACAGATACTTTATCATAAATGCTTTGCCCTTTGCCAGTATTGAACCATTTTCTCTGCATTTTATTAGAAGACTATAATACTATAATGCTAGAGCTGCCTTTTGTAGCTCACAGTTCTCCCTTTCTGGTTAAGAAAGCTCAGCCATTTCCCCTCTTGCTGGCAGATTTGACAGCGTAGAGATCCCAGTTTTTCTGACAAGTATCACACAAAACAGAGTAGTATAGAGCTTCCTGAATTTGAAATTATACGCATCAGTGCAAGCACATAATTCAAATTAATTCCTACCCTACAATACAGCCCCTAAAAAAATTCTTCCTTAAAGGAAAATATTCTTAATTCTAAAAATTATTGCTTTCCACATAAAGTTTCTTAGGCAATAACTTGGCATTCCAAGGGAATTTCTACTTAAGGAAGTTTCAATACACATAGCCTGTCATTCATGTATTGATCTCACCAGACACTTAAATCCTAACAATGGTCTTTAACATACTTCTGACTTAAAATGAAAGCCACCAAACTCAATAAAACCTTTTTAAAGACACTTTTGAATGCAAATCTGAACTTGGCTTCACTTAGAATTCCCCTTCTTTGAAAGCCAGGTGGAGGGAAGGTGCATACCAAGCATCTCACCCCTGTGAGCTCAAAGGCAGGATAAAATCAGAATTCCAGGCTGGCACTCACAATTCACAGAAGAGATTCTTCTTACACAACAGCTCCAAGTGTTGCCTTTCTACTGCCTCAGTGCTTCATGTATCTCAGTTCAACCTCAGGGCACAGATCTCATGTTTGTCCATCTCTGAGCGTCCTAAGATTTAATGCCCCATTATATCCAAACCCCACAGGAGAAACTCTTATCAAGTGACACCTTGGTAAGGTGGATGGAATTGGAATTAAAGCTAACTTGGGAACAACTTTGTAGCCCTCATCTGAAGCCTCGTGCAGCTAAAATTGTGATCTCTCTCCCTGTAGAACTGCTGTAGCTACAGATCAAAGCTTATAATTTAGATCAAGCTCTCTTCGGGGTCCCTTTTCCGGCCCCTGGTATTCCCTGCTAACAAGAGTACAAAAAGGTGAGCAAACAAGAGGAGGAGAAAAACTGTACTGTCCGATTAAAGATGTAGCTCCCTTCTCCACTCCTCAGCTTGTCAGGTCACTTGGGAGAATCCTCCTCTTGCTGACATGATGACTTGTCAGAGGCTGAAAGTTCCAAAAAACATCCCACATGCCCTACACCAAACCAACCAATTGAACTCAGGAGCAGCCATTTCTGCAGGAAAACAAGACTTTATGAATTCTAACTTAATTTACCTATCATTTTTAAAAGGATGGCATTAGGAGTCTCAGAGAATGTGTGAATATTTCCATATCTTCCCTATCACAGAACTGCAGAATGTTAGGGGTTGCAAGGGACCTCTGAAGATCATCCAGTCCACCACCCCTGCCAGAGCAGGTTCACCTAGAGCAAGTTGCACAGGATGGCATCCAGGTCTCAGGAATTGAGACTGCACAACCTCTCTGGGCAGCCTGTTCTGATGCTGTTAAACTCACAGCAAAGTTCTTCCTCACAGTTCAGTTGAACTTCCCATGCTCCAGTTTGTGACATATCAATATCTGTAATGGCAGGACCTTGACTACTTCAACACTAATGATACTTCTAAAAATATCCCAAGTTTTGCTGAGCTCCTTCTTTAACTACATGTGTCTAATTTGTGCACTTCAAAAGCACATCCCTACAGATCTATTTCCAAGTTTGAGTTCTGTCTACATTCCTCAGGACTTCACACCACAAAGGCTGCATCAACTCATAAATTCAGAAATCAATTTTATAAGATAATTCTTTGCTTTGGAAGAAAGACAAAACAGGAAAAATATTTTTTAAAATGGTATCCCACGCTTTCTCTCTTGCAGAGCACTCACATCTCCCCCCTGCACTCATCAGCAGCAATGAGTCCCCCTACTACACATCTCCAAGTCCATCCATGACTCAGTGATGCAACAATGACTAAGCAAAGCTTTCCACTTCTCTTTTACAACTTTCTTGCCAAGCAATGAAAAATGGCTGTAACAACAGAAATGTGACCTACATTCAAGTTCAAAATACATCTCCACAGTTTTCAAGGTGGCAATTAAATGTAGAGAATGGTGGCAGACTGTTCCCAGCATATATAATAAACATTAAAAAGAATAATATGTAGTAGCATATAATAGAGTAGCCTTCAACAGTGGCACTCAGAGTATACACCTTGTATTTTAAGATTTTGAGCTTATCTCTTGACTAAGGATTTGCTTCCTCTTTTCTAGATTAATAGTCAAAAAGCTTAGATAAAAACCTAATTCATTACCAAAAATCCACTACATTGTTTCTTCAGTTAATTTCCTAAATGGAAAACTAAAAAGCCCTATTTATGGAGCAATCCTGAGGACAAAGTTAGCACTGCTTACCTAAAGAGCAAAACTGGTAAAATGTAGTGGCTTTGCAAGCTACTAGTACACTTAGTCACACTCTCTATTTTTGTCTATTCTAGATAGGCTAATGTAGAATTCCCCTGGAATTACAAAGTAAAGTTACATAAGTAATAATTCAATAAAATTAATGCTATGAAAATAAAGCCCAGAGAAGTAATAACACTTTATTAAATATTACCTGTTCAAACACAGTTTTCATCTACCTTTGGTTTTCATTGCTAGAATATGAATTATCCTCAGTTCTTTTCATATTCATACAAATTCACATTCCCACAAATGTGACTTAACTCCTAACACTTTCTATAAAACTGTAAATCCAAACAAAATTCTTAAGAAATGTTACACAGCCCTGTTTTTATTTTTGTATGTTATTTCCTCCCCATAACATGGTATCATCTTAAAACTGAAAACTCATAGTAAAGTAAGAGGCATACGCTAAGGGAATCTCTCCAAAGCTATGGTACAGACCCTAAGCATGTTCAACAATACTCAGAGAAAAAGGTTTTATGGTACTCACCATTCTGCAATTTCAGGATGAAGGATTTTATTGTTCACATTAAATCTAAATAAAACAAACAAACAAAAATTACAAATATTAAAACCACCAGCAGAAACTACATATTTGCTTCTTTTTTTCTGTTTCTTCTCTGGGGATTTGAAAACTTAGAAAACCAAATATTGTATTGGAATTCAGCACAGACCCCAGTGAGGCAAATGTACACACTCACCTTCACTGTGCACGTATATAATCTTGAAATATATGATACTAAACCAGATAGCTAATTTTAAGACTACAGAAACCAGAGTAATGGTGTGTTCAAGACATGTTTATTAAAATTGTTTTGACAAAGATGAAATATTATCAATTCACTGGTATGACTGACTTGGACCAGACAGACCTCCAGAGGGTTGCTTCCACATTGTTCTGTGATTTTAACTTTGCTCCTCAAAATCCCTTCAATTAAATTAAACAGTGAATTGCAAATGTCATCCTTTATATTATGCCTTCCCATTTTTATGTGCACAGAACTTGCATGTGATAAACAAGCTTGCTTAGAGGACTGTGAAAAGGAAAACAACCTCTCTGCCTTTTCCAAGCTACAGAGGAGGCAAAGGAAAGCTTCCACCTCACCTTGGCCTCAAAGGCTCAACTGTTTTTCTGTTTATTTTCTGCATTAGCAATTCATGTATTCTTGGAACTATTTTGAGGCTCTCTAAATAATAACATTACAGTGGCCAATAGAGTAAGAATTTGAGTAATTAAGTGGAACACAAATGCATTTTCAAGCATTGTTCAAGGATTTTTTTGCATACAATTTAAATGCCTAAGGAGCTTTCTGCATCAAAGATATTTTTGTCTGACTCAGGACTGCAGGCTCTTCAGTTAGAGCATTTAAGAGAATTAAAATGCTCAAATCTTCAGAAGAATGTTATAAGACAACAATTAATCTTCCCACATTTTTGAAGGAAAAATTAGATATATTCCAGGTTATTAACTATTCTTTGTATCTCAGAAGGGACCAACTAAAGCACAAATCCAATTTACAAAATGATTTAGAAATCACTTCTAATTGTGCCAGGGTCTTCCTGCATCCTCAGATAGCAGAAAAAAACCTCCTGTTTCTATTTTTCAAAAACATAAGCTCATAAACTTATAAAATCCTAACAAGGTGAAGGTTAATAGCTTTGTGTTCCTACTCCAAGGTAGAAAACAACAGCAAGGATGAGCTGTGTGGTATTCAGTATTATGGGTATTAATTAGAAAGCTCTAGAAAAACAGCACAATACAAAAAGCCACAAGTCTTAGAACAATACATCATTATAGAATAAATTTGATCAGTTGGAAACAAGATAAGTCTTGTAAAACTAGAAAAAAGGGGCACTTTTTCAATTTAATCACTACCATCCCAACAACTATTACCTATGTATATCAATGCAGAAATAACTATGGAATGCAAGAGACATTAAATACAGATTGATACAAAATAAAATACATAAATGATATAGAAAAACATATCTATAAAAATTCTTAAAAAAAAATAAACAAAAGCAAACCCAATAGCCTGAGCTACCTTTTGGGCTGGATACTACCAAAGAAAACCAGGACACAGAAAAATTAAGCTGCAGCTGCAACAATAGACATGAGGACTTGCAATGGTTGTCATCAGTATGTCAGACAGAACACAGCTCAATGAAGGCAAGTGTAAGGAGACACTGCAGCACCGCAGCACTGCAGAAAGCTCCAACACCAGCTCTAGATAAGACAAGTATAAGCTATTGTTATTATGAAGCACCCAAAGAATATAAAGGACAGGGAAGGGAAGGTACAGAAATTAGCTGACTTACGACCTGAAAATTCACACCTCTTCTCTCAGGAACGTCACATGTTCACTTAACCACCAGCATAAATGGGTGAAACCAAAAGCAAAGCAACTGAACCAAAAACCATGAACCTCACAACAGAAGACTGCTTCTCATCTAAGCACTAAAAGAGAAAAAAAAAAAAAAAAGGAAAAAATTGTACACTGCCATAAGCTTGCAATAGCTCAAATAATGCTCTCTTGGAAAAGCAATTTCAGCCAGGAGATGAACCATCTCTGTTGCAGCCCCTGGATTTTACCTTTCCCGGCCCTCAGGGGTTCATCTTGAACCACCTTTATGTTGCCATAAATGCAAGCTTTACTTACTGGCTGGGACCACTTATTATGTGGCAGCTCCTTAAAACTCTATTTGCTGTCAATTGAGGAAACTAATAAACACACAGCAAGGCAGCAGGATTGAAACAAGAGGGTTCTGAGGGAGTGTAGAAGACACAGGAGGTTATCAGCTGAACGGCAATTTTATCTCTCACCTGAAGACAGATTTTGTGATGTAGTGTCGAGTATGAAATAAGATCTTAGACCTCTGGGACACAGCATCAGTTCATATTTGGAGGATGATCTGATCTATTGCGTGTAACATTTCCAAAGAAGCCAATGATTGAGGACTGAACTGTCTCAACTCTGCTCAGCTCGTGACAAGTGAGGGTCCTGTGTGAGTGGTCACAAGGCCACCCATTTATCACCGCTAGACATCTAAAGCTAATGACTCAAATTATGCTTCACTTTAGTTATAAGGCAGGTAAACAAACTACATCCTAAAAGTTACAGATTAAATTACAAGCTCAAGGAGAAGACCTTGTCATTACCAACAGGAGAACACAAATAGTGTTTAATTCACACAATTTGTGCACCAATCCTACATAAAATAACACTACCTTGTTCATCCAGCAAAGTTGTTTTCCTGATAGACTACCCTAATGTTAAGGGGATTGTATAGGGCAATCAAATTCTACATTTTCCTGCAATTTGCAAATGACTTACATGATGAGATAAGTGGTCTTGAGGAAGAAAACAGATGAATATTTAGCTACAGTTTCAAACTCCAAGGTGTTAATGCTCCCATTATAATATTATTTCTTAGATCACGGATCTAAGAAATGCATGTCCAAATTGATTTCATACTCAGTTGTCTTTTAACATGAGAGACAATCTTATTATTATTATTTTAAGCTAGAAATTTACACCCTCTGTATAATGAGACCCTTTTTTTGGTCACACTTTTTGTGTATGTGGTGATAAAAATCTAAACAGATTAATAAGTGATGTCAGAATTTTCTATTTGTCTTCAACACAGAGAGTCATTCCCTAATGTTTGACTTTGCCACTCAAGTGCAGTTCTGAGGCAAAAGAATTCACTGAAAAACTTTAAACATTACATAATATTGCTTAAATTGTCCATCATTAACATAAATTGACTGATGAGGAAAAACGCCCCCAACACAGGAAGTGAAGATTTATTCAACAGTGTTTTGAAATATATGGCATATTACTATTTATCTATACAGGTTCAAAATCCATTTTTCACATGGTGAGCCACAGCCTCTCAAAAACATTTTTCCAAGTGCTACTTAAGCACCACATGATTAGACATAAAAAATTACTAAAAAATTACACTTTGCTCTCTGAAAAATGGGTTCATGAATTAGGAAAAAATCCAACCAAACAAAAAACCAAACCAAACCACAGAAATAACCTTTATCAGCAAACAGAAATTAATATTTCTAGAAAAAATGAATTAGAACTGGTTTGGTACTCTGCCTTCTACACTTAAAAGCTTAAGCTACCTGAAGCAATGAGAGCAAGTATTTTCTGTAGGATTCATAAACAAAGACCCGAGGGGAGTTACCAGGCACAACATCAGTAAATGGTCCAGGTGTCCTAAATCCCCTCCACTGCACCATGATACAACCCACCAAGCAGGGCAACTTCCCAAGTACCACCATTCCCCATTTTTACAGACTGCAGGAAGATACAAGATTTCTTCAGCACAACAAGCTTGGCTCTGTGAGAGCTAAATGTAAACTAACAGAAGCCATGATATAATTCACTCTTACGGGCTCAGCTATCAGCATAAAATCAAGCTTGATCATTGCTAGCACAACAAAAATAACTTTCAAGTGATCTTCAGGGTGACCATAGAAATAACCCCTGACCACAGTAATCATTTTGTCCCAAATAACTATTTATTACAGTGGAAAAATTAATCAAACGGTTTAGGTAATTATGTTCCAGGAAAAGTTCAAATGGTTCAAAAAGTAAGGCAATGAAGCAACAGCTTTAGGGCAAGAAAAAGGCAGTTTCTGACAGGAGCAGATGAGCAGTCTGAAAAGAGAGCAAGATTCAGCTTTTCCAAGAAATGGTACATTATTTCCATAATTATCCACCAAAAAACCAAACAAGGAAACAAAAAAAAAAAACTAAAAAGCCAAACCAAAACAACAAAAAACCAGCAGGGCACAGTGGGCACAGCCAGCCCATGAGAAAAAAGACAAATGGGAGTAGAAAGAACACAAAAGGACCCTAGCAAGCAAATACATCTTGGCCAGGTAGCCAGAAAATGGAAACAAATAAGAACCCAGGAACAAAATACAGCATCAGAGTTAGGGCAGAGCCCAGCCCAGCAGAGAACAAAGGAGACAGCCAACAAGGACAGTCACAGGCAGATTGGAGGGTTGGAGGTTTGAAACAACACAGTACTTGTACAGACTCTTGGTAGAAATCAATCTATCTGAAATACATACATTTCTAGAAAGGAAACATTTCATACAGGAGTGGTGCACAAGGAGGAAAGACCGAGTGCAGAAATGGTTTAGGTCTGTGTTGAAAATAAATATAAAATGGGCTGATTTATACACAGTTAGAAAAATATGAGAAGAACAGAGTTTATAAGGAAGCTCTTCTCCTCCTCTGCAGCCCCAGGGAGCAGCCATGCCTCTCCACATGCCTACTGCTGGCACACAGAGCAAACACACCCTCACAAGAGATGTGGCAGCCCCAGAGAAGACAGAAGCAGGAGTCAGGGAGACCAAGGCAAGGTTGAAGTGACAAGTGGTTTGAGGGCACACTCCTTGTCAGAGGAGGAGAGTAGATCTTCAGCACACCCAACAATGTTCTTCTGTACCATGAGCACGGGAGGGGAAGCCACCAACCAGATCTGTCAAATGCAGCACAAGTAACAACTACGTGCCTAGGAGTGACCATATCCCAGGTCTCAAAAGAGAATTACCAGCTAAACAGATGAAATTTCCCCAAAAGAATAAAGCAGCATTCCTCTCAGAGCACAGTGACAGTGTGTTTACCATGAACTGGGAAGCCAGCAATAAAATATCATTAATTCCTTTAAGTGTTGCAGGAGACATGCTATTAATATCTCAAATCAAGTGCTAAATGAAGTGGCTTCCTACCTTAATGTTGACTAGTAATAGAATATGTTACTAATTAAACTCCAGTGTTTAGTGAAATTCAGGGGGGAAAACCAGGGCTTTTTGGTACTTCAAAAAGACCTTTGTACATCATTCCCATAACCAATTAATGCTGGAGTTAATAACTGTTTATATTTTATGCAGAGCTGTCTCAAATAAAACTGGAGGTATCACTCCACACAGATTTTTGAGTCGACCTGTCTCTGGAGAGCACAAGATAACTGAGTATCTACTTGGTCAAAGCAACAGACCACCATACTGCTGTAAGTAACAGCAGAAGGGTCACCAAATAGTCATTTAAAAGGTCTTCTTAACATTCAGGATGTCCTGGTTTGGGCCAGGATAAAGGTAATTTTCTGTCTTGTGCTTTTGCTTTCAGCTAAATCTCTTGTAAGTAGCTGCACTTGCTGAAATTAACAGCAAGTTTCTCAGTCAGTGTCTACTTCTGGGACTGATAACACTGAATGTTTATAGTTACTGCTGGAGACTGGTGTGCAGAGCCAAGGACACTGCTCAGTTCTGAGGAACATTTTGCCCTCCAGAAGGAGAGAAGAAGTAAAGAGCTTACACCTGCAGCCCTCCTTTGGGGAGGAACGGACAAGATAGATGGCCAAATTGACAAGACAGAGTATTCCATCCCATACACATCATACTCAGAATAAACTGGAGAGATCACGAGGGTCAAACCCTTTGCTGCTTCCCCTTCTTTGCCTGTCCCTGTTTGCTTCAGCATCCTGGGAGGATTCCATGGTTCCTCTGCCTGTGGTCCTGATCCATGCCAGCCTGAATCTGTGTGTTCCTGCCTCCACTTCCCAACTGCTGCTGACTCCAGGAGTCCAGCCTGGACTTTCCCAGAGCTGCTCTGCAGCCTTGGTGATGATGTGAGAGTTATTGAGGAAAAGGGGGGGAGGAACATGGTATCAATTTTCCTGTATACTTATATATATTCAGTAATTTTTCCGTTTTATCATTACTGTTTCATTAAAGCTGTGTAGTTTAGTTTCTAAGCCATAAGTCTCTCTCCCTTATTCTCTCTCCTTCCTTTATCTGGCAGGGGAGGGGGATTAATAGAGACCATCTGTCATTTGGTTTAATTGCTGGGCCAGTGTTAAATTTAATTAGTTTATATTTAACTCACTGAGCAGCAAAGGATATCTAAATGTTTGCCACTTTGGAATATCCCTGACAGAATCTCTAAGTTTTTATTTAGGTTGCAAAGGGGAGAAGAAAGTAATTATGGAATCAGATTGAAGGTTTCAGTTCACACAACACAGAGAAAAAATTCACCCCCGCATAAAGCATGCTCTTAGACTACAGAACTGACTGCCCAGACTTAAAGTAAATTCTGTGCATTATGATCATCACTGCATAATTAATATGCTGTCAGTAGAGGTGGATGGAGAAAAATTCAGTGGGATGACTGCAAGTCAAGGATTGAAAAAAAAAGGCCATTTAATCAACATCTCAGTATGTTTATTTTATCTGGTTTTTTAATGGGAGGTTTTGTTTCTTTTTTGCCATACACTCCAGCTAAAATGGAAAATGATCTCATTTTAGGATATCATAGCAAAACAGACAGTTGTATTTCATTCAAAATGAAGGCCATCATCCTCACATGCCAGACCAGGTATTTTTATTTACTGCTTCTCCAAACCACTGCACACAAGAGGACATTTTCACCCCACTATTAGCCAAACTTCATAAACAGACAGCATATGAAGGGACTCCTAAAGATCAAATCTAAGTAGAAAGCTGATCTTTTCTTTTTCATGTCATGTGACATCTTTTCAGAAGATTGTGAATCCTTAAGATCTACCTTAGTACTATACAAGGAAGTCACTAAGAGAAAGAAGCTGCTCTTAAAGACCCATTTTTCTGAAATCTGAAAAACAAATATTTCCATTTCAAAAGTGGAAATCAAGGTAATGGGATATGTCTATTTGGTTTTAGATACCTAAAGCAAAGACAGAAAAAAAAAGAAACAGTAGGTGACCTTTTAGATGCAAAGGAGATTAAAAACAAACAAACAAACCAAAACAAAAAAACCCAACCCACACCATTGCATTTCAAGTCATTAGAAACATGTCAGAGACTTTCTTTCCAAAGAAATGTCAATACACTTGATGTGCCGTTCAGCACCCAGGCATTGGGGAAAAAAAAATTACTTAATGTGAAATATAAAATGAATTCAATATAATCATGCAACAATCAGTGTATAAAAGAGCCTCGTCACTTACTGGCTGATTCCTTCAAACGAAGCTTCTTTGGAGACATTTCCACTATCAGTATTAACACCACGCTGGGAGGGAAAAGAGTGAAAGAACCATGATTCTGAGCCAAACACAAGTATTCAGAATTCAAATTGTGGGCAGAACCTGATTGCAGCATGTCTTTAGGAAAATTTATACATAAGTTTACTTGAATCACTATACATAAAAAAACCCAGACTGTTAAGTAAAACGTAGACCAACATAACCATAAGAGAACACTGCAGAACTCAAGTTAGGATGTGCTGCATAGGAAAATGACAAGCTTTGGTTTCTGATTCCCTTATGTCTTAAGAGGGAGCTAGGAGACTTATTTAATAATAAAGGGCAAGGGAATTAAAAATGGGCAAGGTTTCTTCTGAAGTAATCTCATTTAAAAATAAATTATTATACGCTGCCTTGGCAATGCTTACTATTTAAATTTGCATGCTGATCCCCTACAGCTTTTCATTCAAGCAAGCAGCATAAGCAAGAGTATTTTGGCTGCTACACAGCAGATGAATACTTTGACGTGTGCCCGAGAAACCCTGCAGAGCAGTGTTACAGTTTTGGATCTGAGACCACATGAGGAGAGGACCAAGTTTTCATTCAGCCACCAGAAAGAGAAGTGTTTTTCCTTTTCTGTAGACTTTTTCAAGGCACTGTGAGGAATGTAAAAGCAACACAGTCTCATCCTCTCAGCCAGGAATTAGGTGAAAAATCTCTATTACAATGACATGCTCACAAGAGTAACAACTCATCAACAACTTGAAGTGCAGAACGAGCAGGAAGAATGGTCACATATCCCCTTTCCCACTCATTTCTCTTGAACATGAAAAAAAAAATAGGGCCATCTTTTATAGGCAGGCAAGGGGGATATTTGTGTTTATGTGTATACAAGTGCAAGAAAGATTGAAAGCTACTTTAAGCCTCTGTTCTCAATGGATAAAAGAAAAAAGATCTCATGCCACAGATGCCTATGCTTAAGGAGGGATGTCTTGTAAGACTTCTGTCTGGCAACTGTCTTGGGAAAAAAAAAAATCAGGAACTGCCAGTGCGTTTGCTGTAAGAGAAAGCTCCAAGTCAGCAAATCATTTTTTATACATATTGGAGACAAGAAATCAGACACTCTTAATAGTGAGAGGTTTTAACAAAACATTTGTCAAGGGAAGAAGCTGTGAGACAGCTGATAAGAAGAAGAAACTCAAAAGCTTTACATCCATTCAACCTTCTTCCAGCGAAATAAGCAAGCACCATTCAAAATACTTGTCAGGCATGTGATAACACTCCTTCCAGAAGTTTTTCTTACCAATCCAACCAACGCAGAAAAAGAATTCCCTGAATCTTTGTGGGATCCCCAAAGAAAGGCCTGAACATGCTCATGACAAGACCAGAGCAGAAGAGAAAAATGGAGTCTGTAACCATTGCACATTGGCTGGAGGACAGACATCACGATGGACATCAGGTAGGCTTGTCATGTTTCACTAGAAACCATGTGTAGCTTTTGGCATAGGAAATATAGACTGGAAGGCCAAAGGTTACAAATCTGAGGTCACGGAGGAGCCAGAAGACTAAATAACTATACACAGGTAGCTTCAAATATGGCAGAAATGAGGAGGGAAAGATAAGGAATGGCAGTGCAAAGAAAGACCAAATAAACTGATCTCCTATCAAAGAAAGTGGGTAGTTACTGTTTGGAATAAAATAACTCACCAAAGTAAGAAGAACATCAGGTTTCTTCAAAGCCAAGACACTGGATATCTAAAAAGAAGTTTTAGATTGCTATTATTTTTCTTTTTTTCTTCCTTATAATCACAGTGATATCAATTTTATCAAATTTGCTGTACACAAAGAGAGCAGTAGGGAAAAAAAATGCTCTGCTGGTATCTTTCAGATATTGTAGTATTACCTGATACTGGCAACAAGTCAGTAAATCACAAAATATTTAGATAGAAACACAGTGCTTAAGTTGATGTCCTTTAAACACATCATAAATAACAACTATGATCTTAAGTCTACTATTAACCTTAAATATTACCCAAACAGCTGTAATGTCACACAGAAATCAGGAATAACAGAATACTTTGTATCCTCAACACACTGCTGCATATAAGCCACATGTGCATTTATATTATTGTGTTACAAGGTGGTAAATACTTAGAAATTAATGTTTACTGTTATTCTCACTAGGCCACCATTTACTGACTAATACTTAATTAGGATCTTTCAGTATCTTTCAAACATTTCCAAACTGCGAACAGAATCGTTGGGCTTGTAGAGAACTGGGCCTTCAGAGCAGATGCAGGAAGGTGGCACTGAATCACACATTCCTTGGAAAAGAACAGACAATGTAATTCCATGGAGCACAGGTCTAACAACTTTAAACCATTTTATCAGCCTGCTACTAATATTAACAAAACAAAGCACATGACAGTGAGATATAAAAATATCAGTTCCACATTAATTATTTCTTTTCTCTCCCCATGAAATACCAGGATTACACATTCTCACAGGGTGGTCGTTTGTTGTCATAAAAACTATCTTGTAAATCAGATGGTATAAAACAAATCCTTGACAAATCCAACAGAAGTTATAAACAGGACCTTTGAAAGCTGAACAGTTTAGTTGCAAATTTCAACAGCTTATCTCTTTCATCCATGTAGCCTGGGTGGAAAACAGCCTGAATCTTGGGACACTTTCATGGTCCACATAAAGAGCTCTTCTTCATACCAGTAAGTTTTTTAAGCAGTAAGAAGCAGAGAATAGAACTGCAATAAAGGCATTAGCTGATGGAAAGTGACCCAAAACAAACCATGTATTTCCCACTTGTAATTTTCAATGTCTGACAGATGAGTATTGAAGCACCTGCATTCTACCCAAGTCCAACTCAGACACCTCAAAAAAAACCTCTCCACAGCTTCCTCCGCTTCCAGCTACTGAAATATAGGATTAAAATTCACTTCATAGCTGAACTCTTAATGAAAATGAAATGAAACATCCTCGTAGCTGATGATAGCAAAATTTTTGGTCTAGTGAGTCAGAGTTAGCACTCTGCAGGGAAAGAAGCATCAGAGTCCTCCTTTTCCAGCTGCTCTCAACATGTATCACCAACAGAGCTTGGCAGGGCAGGAATCCTGCCCTTACCCTATCAGAAATGATAACTAGGCAGTGCATAAGTATGCAAACATCTGTTCAGAAGTGAAATGAGAAACCTAACTAAGCAAGTCACACTTGCATTTAAAAATATGAATATATTTGCTTATCCAAATATTAGAATGATTCAACAGAAGCTAGGAGTAAAGCAGACAATCTTTCCTCACAGCTCTTTGAAGCCATAAAATAAATGTAGGGTCTCAAGACAGATAGGACATGCAACCTCCCTGAAAGCTGCCTCCTCAAATCTCAAAGACAGTGCAAAAATGTATTTAGCAACATGTTTCTATTGGATAAAGACACAGACTGACAGCTCTCATGATGCACAGAACACGTCTATGAGACTGTCATTGGATTAAGATCTTAAGTTTTCAGTTCAAAACAGCATCCCTTTTTTCCTTTTTTTTTTTTTAATAGGGAAAAAAAAAAGTTACAAGAGCTTTATAAGAATGTAGGACACTTTGCAGTAACTGGGGGTTGAAAGAGTCCTACCAAGTTAGGAGACATCCAGTAAGTAGATGACTAAAATTAAGCAAAATCATTGTCACATAGTGATTTTGTATTCATAGAAAAATACTCAGAAACACAGAGAACTCACCTCAGTCACATAATGGACTTCATCCACAGCATATTTCTTCTTGAAGAATTCAGGGGGATGAATCCTTTGGAAAACAAGAAAAGAAAAAATTGTGTTTGGCTTTATTGTTATATTTATTAAGGCCACAGAAAAAGAAATAATGTCCTCTACCATCAAAACAACAGAACCAGGTATGAGGAATTTTTTAATAATCTTATCCCTAACTCCATTTCTCAAAATAGGGAATTGCACTGAAAAGTTGCCACAGTTACAAAAATCAGCATGCTTTATTCCAGTCCATGCTTAATACTTAAATTTCATTGTCTTCTCATGAATTAAAGGTATTTTCTTCCCCATTCACTCACTCTACACAACACAGTTCTTCTAAGGATTTTTGCCGTGCTGTTTGTATAGGACTTTCCAACTTATCAGACATTGGAAAGACACAGAAATAGCAAAGAACCAGTTTGGTTTTTTGTTATATTCAAAGAATGAACAAAATATTCCTTTTCTACCCCAATAACCCCTCTGAAGTGAGCACAAGCTGGCTGATGGCTTCTAAGACAAGGTCTCTGATACCTCTATTCCTCAGTACACCAGAGATCCACTCCTTTAACACATCAGGGTGTTCAACTTTACATGTCCATGTCCAAAACTAAATAATTTCTGCTGTTTTCTCACAATACCCAACCAGAGACTTTTTTTTTTCTAAATGCAAGAACGTCAGAGTCCTGTGAAAGATTTGCTTGCAGTCAGTTGGGGCAGATGCTGTTATGGATCTGTGGTCCAGGGCTCCCTCACCGACCCCATACCAGTGGCTGTACCATTGCTCATGCCTGAACAGTAGCAGCCAGTTATTCATGAGATCTGAGTCTCTGATTACAATCTCTATCTCCCTGAAACTGAGTATCACCAGTGTAATTCTGAAAATGTAGTCTCAAAAGTAAAAAAGAAAAAAACCCACCCAGCTCACATCCTTCCATGAAGTAAAGAAAACAAGACAAAAAAACACAGTTGGAAGAACCAGAGAAAGATCCTGTGCTGATCTCCTGCTTCCCAAGAGACTGTAGGAAAGCTGGACCTATGCACACACAGGAGCACAAGAACAGTTTGGGAAAGAATAAATCAGGCTGGAGACCAAAGCACATTTATAACCCCGAGTGTGAGGAACAGCAGAAGTGGTGAGACAAACAGCTCAGCATCTTTCAGAGGTGCTCCATAACAAAGGCATTTGCTGTAGCTGCCTGCAGTACCAGGTGGCTAGAGCACTGAATTACCTAATTTTTTCCACCTTGTGCACTCATTTTTCATTTTACATTCCTGTATGCTCCAAACAGTACTTGGCCAAAACATGAATAGAACATGAAAACATTTATGGTGGTCTCAAGAAGTAAATCATGGTTGTTGGGTTTTTTCCATTTATTTATCTGTGAAAATACTACTCAAAAGTAACAAAAATATCTTATGTTCCCTTTTGCAGTGCTCTGTAGATTCTTCCCATCACTGCTGGAGATTTCCAAGCAGTTATCATTTATCTTCTCTCCCTGGATAATTTCCCATACGATTAAAAAATAACTACAGCCTCTTATCTTTCTATACCCTGATTTTATAGTTCCCTTACCTCCAACTTTTGCATACTCAGTTTCTCCTATAGGCATCTCTTTTTCTGCTCCTTCATTCCTCACACACTGAAGGAACTTTAATATTCTAGAAACATCATGAATAGATTTAGCAGTTCCCATTTTTATTCTGTTTTACAGTTTCAACCAACTCATCTGGTATCAGAAGAATCCCAGCTGTAAAACCAGCTCATTTATGGCCCATGGTAGTTTATGGTAATATATGCTCTTCACAGCAATACCTCCAAAGCACCACTTACAATTAGCTGCATTGTTTGAATAAAAGTAACTGTTTTTTGTAAAATAAGTATTTCTTTAAAGTATGCCCACAAATGTGCTGGGCTTTATTCACTTCACTTCATGCCAGTAAGTCTAATTTTTCCAACATATCACTAAGAAAACTTCTGTCTTTTCAAAAGCTGTTTTTCAGATTCTTTTTTGTTTGTTGGTTGGTTGGGGTTTTTTGTTGGGTTTTTTGTTAGTTGCCTCCTTTAATTTCGTGGTCTTCAGGACACTGCTGCTAATTTAATTCTTTGATTATGGCTAATATTAATTCATTATTGATTGCCTTCCAGCTGTAATCCCTCCAACATCCCTTACGTACACTATCACTCTTTTGAGGAACAAAAGTAGTTCATCATTCCTTCAAGGTTGAGGATTTTTTCTCTACTATGAGAAAAAGAAAACAGCAGTTTCCCACAATGCTCTGTCCTCTCTCTCTGTTATCAAACTAGGTCATCTTCCAGCTACTTTCAACTCCATCACACCTAATGACAAGCTGCCACATTTCCCAGATGTGCACCTCCTTGCTTGTCTTGTCCTTGCTACCTCGCTCAGAAATCAGCAACACTTCAGGCGCAAGGTAGAGAGCCAGACTTCTCAGCTCTCTCTGAAGCACTCAAGGCTCTGCCTCACTTCCTTCTTTCAGCCATTTAGCACCTCTGACTAGATGGTTCACATACACTTCCCACAGACCACCATCCCATACCTTTCCCACAGGAGCCGTGATGCTTTAGTGATAAAGTCACTTCTTCCACTGGGAATACTTGTGCAGAGATCCACCCCACTGCAGAACTGTACCAGTGGAAGGAAAAAGTCCACATGGAAGTCTATGCTAGGGCTGAAAAATTCTGTGCTGTCACATACAGAAAACCAGTAGGAAAGGCATAACAAAAGCCCAGGAGGAAAGAGGAGCAAAGATGATCTTCATTGTGACCTTTCCATAGTCTCTCCAGTCTCTTCATTTTTTCCCCGGTTTGGGGAGGGATGTACGAAATAACATTGCACACACCAACATTGTATTTACTGTAAAAAAATACCAACGCAGAGTTCCTTAGCAGATACAGGGTTCAGTATTCATTTTTATCCAATTTAAATGCAAAACACTGACCCTCACTGTCACAGGAAACCATTACCTTCCATAGAATGCTCACTGGCATCACCAAAATCAGTTACACTGAGTTATGATCTTTCCCAACTCACAGAGATGAGGAGTACTTCCCTCTCCAAACGACTATCAGACAGGTGGAATTAGTTAATTGGTAACAATTCTTAGGTTCAGCTTTCTCTTTTGTAATGCTGCTATGGGCTGCCAGTTCCAAAATTCTGATTAATCACTGCAGAGACTACACACAGAAAACCCCACAGCAAGTCATATATTAATTAGAAGGATTATCCAAGTGAAATATGTGATCCCAGATATTATTGAATCATGTCTCTCCTTATCTATCAAAAAACTCCAAACTTTCGTAAGCAGATGTTAACAGAAGCAATGGCCTAATATTTACAGGCTTTTGAAGGGGAGGGAAGAATGTGCAACAATTTTTAGATTAGCTGGCAACATAAATCTGCAAAAAACTACAGAGAAAAACACACTTCAGCTCTACAAAGGCTCAATATCCTTTCCCTATAGTTTTATAACCCCAGCCATGCTTTCAGATCCACAGCTCCTGGCAGTTACCAGAAAGGGATGTTCTTAAAAGGAGTAATCAAAAGTAAGAATTAACCTAGCTGGAACAATAACAGAATAGGGAAATATCAAAGACACTATTAATAACAAAATCATTTTTATAAAATAATGTTCAGGGTACAGTACTCTCTTAAAAGGTTCTACAAGTATTATTGCCTAAAATGCAAGAAAAATTTTCCAAGTTTATATCACAAAATCAAAAGAGGAAGACTCGTGATACAGTGAGACAGAAAAGATAAAACTTGCAAAACTTCACAGTAAAGCCTTCTGCTTTATGGGGATGTAACAGCATTGATTCCTCTGTTCCATCCTAACTTTCACATTCAGATAACAGATATAAACCACCACTTTATGGCAAATTCACTGTGTCTTGACTAAATGGTTTCTACTAAGGAAAGTAAACGCCTGCATTAGGATGCACACTGTGCCTGTACGGGGCACTGCAGCATGCACACAGTCACTGCCAGCAAGTCAGTGCTGGAGTTACATTGCACTGTTCTTCACTTACATGAGGGAAAACACATGTGCAAGGACTAAATTGGACACCCATAGTTTTCAGCCACGGAAGTTCTACATAGTCAAAAACTCATTTCTCAGGCCTTGCAAAAATGATCTTAAAGCAGAGTAAGTTTCAGTGAGACTGCACGCAAAGACTAAGAAACTTTGCAAAACTTAAAGCAGATGAATAGAAATACATCAGCAAAGCATGCAGAGCTGAAGGAGGAAAAGGGATACAAAAGCAACTTCTACTGCTGTCAGAGCTTCACCAATAAACTCCCTCTTCATTACAACATCAAGTTAACAGATGGCAAAGCACTAACCAAATAAGAGGGTGTCAAAAACTGCTAGGACAACAACACAGGAGGCTTTACAAGATACCAGCTGATGTTCCTGACTTTGTCCAAAAAAAAAAAAAAATTACAACCACCTATATATCCAAAGCAATTTCACTATCTCAAATCAGAATATTAAAAGGCATCAAGTTAGATCTTAAACAAACAGTACTAATGGACTTACTGATAACACAGACAGCATTCTCTAGATTTGTTTTGTATTTTGAAAGACATAAGTAACTGCATACACATAAAAAGTAACTTGATCCAGTTGCTCCTTTTAAGACAGTCCAGAGTAACGTGGATTTTGAGAAAAAACAGAATTAAAAGAAACTGAACTGAAAATGAAGACTCAAAGATGACTTGATTGGAAAAGGTAAGCAGAGCTGTAAATAAAGCCACATCTAGCAGAGGGCCTGAGTCTGCATGCACGATACTGGACATGGGACACTGGGTATGTGACACTGCACTTCCCAGCCCTACAGATTATGTGGAAGCAGAATAAATGAGCAACACAGTCAGGTGTTAAGAAATCAGTAATAAAGTACTGAAGAGGTTCCCACAGTTCTCCCTAATAAAAGCCAAGCTCTGAACTACCTATTTAATGTATACTACAGTATACACAGTAGCCTCACTGCTCCTGCTGAGCTATTCCCACCACAAGCATTCCCAAAAGACAGAGCGTTCTCTAGGCTTTCAATAAATTCCAACTTAAGAAGCAGTGCTTTAATTAGACATTTCAGAGACACTATCAAGCACTACCCAAAACCCTCAAAAATCTCAGAAATTTGCAATTGGTAACCTTTGCTTTATTTCTCTCTGCAAATAAAATTCTCCCTTGGAGAGAAGGGCTCTTAACTAGTACAGAAAAAAACGGCAACAAAGGAAATGTTTATATACTGAAATCCCTAAAAGACTTCTTGTCAGCATAAGACTGCTGACAAATACTCATTAGAAAGTTCTCTTCTCATAAAAAGAGCACAAAAATAATTACAATGGTTAAGAGAGGTTATATAATTTCTGGGTCACTGGTCTCAGGTCATGCTTCTTTACTGAGAAAGTTACATACTGATTCTGCCAATAGCTGATTCCGTTCTGCTTTTGCTTTGGAAAAATACCTATATTAGGAGGGAAATCTCCCACATATAAAAGCACTACAGCAAACTCTGGAATGTGTGCAGCATGTCCCACAGCTCCAATATTAATCAGTAATAGCATGATGTTTACAGCATCATTAAGATTACCTGACAGCTTCAAGAAAGGGATGATACTATTCTCATCTCACCATTTTGTAAAGAAAATTAAACCATGATGGAACTTGCCACAACAACTCATTGGGCACAAAGAAAAGGCAGAACCTATCAATCCCAAAAATGCCTGATCTACCATGCCATGTTGCCCCTGAAAGAAAAAGATATTTCTGGCATTCCCCAGGGCTAGCATCAAGGCCACATATTTTGACACCCAGAGCTCAGCAAGTTTACAGCAACTAAAACACAAAATGTCTGGCTTTCACTCACATTCAGCATTAAAAAGCATTAATATTGATTATACTTTTTGTTATCTTATTTTAACAAACAGCTGGGTTTGTTCTTTCCTCTCTCAACAGAGACAACACATTTGAGAGAAAGAGTTCCTCCTGAGTATACCAATGCAGCACAGGTCAAAAGGTCCTAAAAAAACCTAAATAAAACACAATCAAGAGCAGAGCTGAGAACGTGGAATTTTAGAAGTACAAGAGTAGAGGCACCAGTGTAGGCAGTTTTTCACTGATGAGCCTTCTCAAATCCAGGCAGGCAAGAAGCAGAGCTCTGCACTCCCACCAGGCAGCTGCACAGCAGAAGGCAAAAGGCAGAGCTTGGTCAGAGCACTGCTGGGAAATCCCCAGAGGCATTTCCTTTGGGGCAGTTTTACCTTCCTCTCAGCTGCAGTTCAGTCATTGGAGGAAAATCACATGGCACACCTGAGCAAAAGAAAACTTGGATTTTCTGGTATTTCAAAATGTTATCAGTTTATACCACTGAACTCAATGCTCCTGCTAACACATTAAACAAAGTATAAAATAAGAAATGCCTGGTGGGTATTAACAACATTCCCTACCATGCCACAGGAATGAGACATGCATAAGCAAGACAACTTTTTCATACTGTGGTTTGAAGCCACATGGAGATACCAAAAAACTCTGCTGTGGCATTGTCAAGCACATTTACTTAGTGCTGGGTTTGTTTCTCAATACCCCCAAATGAAAAAGAGGAGAGGAAAAAGAAGAACACCTAAACGACCAACTTGAGCATCCAGTTCAAGGTGTATGCTAATAGAGGCTGCAAATCAATGGACTGATATAAGTTGCTATTATTGTTTAAGGCATTCTCAACAAGAAACACAAGGAAATGTAAGCAGCTAGAGAAAGCAAAGATTTATAAGAATAATAAAAATAATTACTGTAGTGAATAATTACTGTAGTGAAAACCATAGAAACAATACACATTAATCCTGGACCAGCAAGCTTCTGGGCTATGAAAATACTGGGGCAATGACTAAACTGATCATTTAAGGAGTCAGAGCATTAGAGCAGCACTATTTAGAGAAAAACAATCATCAGTGAAGTGGCAAGAGCAATCCAGACACTAATTATTCTGTAAAAGTAATTATTATCCACAGAGAAATAGCATAATAAATGAATGGGAGAGAAGAAATGGAAATCACTGTAGTACGGAAAGAACTGGGATCATGAAAAATAAGCAGCATAGGGAATTGTACAAGTAATTCTCATCCATCAAAAGTAACCAGCTTTGTTGTACAGTTTTGAAAGGATCTGATGAAGGGTAAAGCAACAGATGTCCTATCTGAATAAAAGTAAAATATTTGATGAAAATCTCTCTCAAGACTCTTAACTGTCCAAAATCAACTCAAATTGGCTTGGACAGGAACAATCCGATGAGACCTGAAACCAAAAAATTAGTCAGAATAAAAATGTGAAACCCCAAGGTAGAAACTACAAATAAATAAATAAATAGCTAAATAGATGAGCTTTTCAAGGGCTGGGAAGCCCTCCATCCACCACAAAGAATAAAAAGCAATGGACTGCAAGTCTTGTTAGTGGGATACCAGAAAGACTGAAATTAGTTCACATGCTATTCAGAAACAGGACTGAGGATGGTCATGAGATCCACAGATAGCATTTGCAGGTATGGTAACAAACTTTGCAGATAAATTGGATTGCCAGTGGGTACAAAAAAAGTACGATGATAACCTAAGGTGATTAAAACCTGATTTATTATTTTTTTAATAGTAAAATAAAGATTCAGTGGGTAGGGAGAAGGGACAAACGGCAGGAAGAGATCAAACTGATAGACATGGAAAAAGAAAACTCTAAATATATTTCATTTTAGAGAAGAAATTACAAGAAGAAATACTAAGGGATGATATGGCAGATATTTAGATCAGATTATCTTATCTGAACACACTGCTCCAGAGCATGCTATGCAGAAGAGGACCTGTATATTCCACAAGAATAGAACTCATCCAGAAAGTGTCCTTCCTTCCTGCAAAATCTATATCCAGAGCAGCAATTAAGGTGATTTAAAGTTTGCTACCTACAGCACACACTCCACTACCTTTCCAAAGAGCTGTCTCTAATTTCAGCTTGCTTAGAATGGTCTTACTACAGACCTCACCTTCTTGTAGCCAAGCTTCAAGCTAATTAATAGACCCATTTCAGCCACCAGGTCATAGTCAGACAAATATACCATGATGTACACAATTTAATACTCACAATTATTCAAAATAAAAATGCCACAAAATTTCACCACTCCCTATTAAGAAAAAGAGAACAAGAAAGTGATTTCTTAGCTTCTAATTTTCATGGTCACATGTAGTCTGTAGGGAAAAAAGAAGGTAAAAGCCTAAGTAGCCTGCAAAGCTCTTTATTTACAAAATTAGGGAAAAAACCAAACACACAAAACCCCCGAGTACATTCTTTTACACTTTTTTCCAAAGGCTGTAAACCTTCTTGGCTTTGCTGAAATCAGTAAAGTTTTATCTCCAAAATATGGTTGATTTTGGTTGTATTCCACCTAGAAAATTATTGCAAAGTTAAAAAGCTTCCTCATTAGGTCACTGAGAAATTATTAACATTTGCCAAGCATTTCATTGGGCTTTATCACAGCTCCAAAGTGCCACATCAAGGTTTAACTTTGCAAACACAGAGAGCTTCCACATCAAATTCATGGAAAAAACGTTGCTTATGCTGGCTGCAACGTTAGATTAATGTTGTTACACTTACCAATCAGCCATCAGGGCTTCAAAGAAAACACAGGAAATTGCACATAAATATTGCTCTGTCCCATGTAGTATGTATTTCTAAAGTTAGAGCATGAAAGCGTTAAATATTTTTGTTTTCCATTAAAAACACACTTTATGTGGCAAGGCAATTAAGTTATTTTGGCATCCGCTCCACGTCAGGCAGCTGCTGTACAGTATGTTTTACTTTATAAAATATCTTTAATCAGAACACTGACTAGTTCTGTCATTTATAATTAAGAAGGTAAACGGCAGGTGCAGCATTAATTAGTGAAATTGAAGTCTCTGTGCAAGATATGCAGTCATACCAACTTAATGCTTCCTAGGAATCAAAATAACAGCTTTGCACCACAAACTTGACTAGGTAAGACCATGTTGAAAAAGAGGGGCATTTACAACACTGTTACAGTACCAAAGCCTGTACAATTTTTTTATTGCCACTTTCATTTCTTAAACTCTTCCTCCAATGGTAAAAATGGAAAAATACTTCAGGAGCTCAAAAGTCTCCTACCCACCAAGCCACCGTGTGAGATTCTCTGCTCCTGGCTCACAAACAAGGGGTGGGGCTGGGGGCAGAGGTACAGACCAAGAGACAGAAAAAGAGGTTCTCCTGGTTGAAAAGATTTTCCCAAACAACATTTGGAGAAATGTCCACGTAATTTAAAACAGAGAATGTTGTTGCAATCCCTTCCCAACACAAGAGCTGGACCACCAGTCCCTACAATTATGATCATAACAATTCTATGACTGCCACCTTAACGATGTGGGATTTTTGGAGAATGTCCATGGTCTGTGATCCAAATTAAATCTGTAGATCTTTAGATCCCTACAACTCTTTAGAGCATACACATCTTGCAAGAACTCCTACAGGATGAGCAACATTTTCAAAGAAATGGTAGTTACCCTCAACTCTGGTGCTATGTAGTGCTGGGTCCTTTGCAGACCGCAGACCAGGTTGATGCATTCATCATCTCCATGTTCACCTGCTCTGCAGAGTCTCCAGGCACCACCTCAGCATGCAAAACTATTCACAAAAACGAGTGAATTTGGTGAGGCTAAAATAATTACAGTGCTCATGATCTCCTTTGTAAAGTAATAGTCTGCTCATCTCCAAGCAAATGCCCTCAGACACTTCATTGGTTTTGGCCAAACTAAGGCTGCTATTTGAAGAAGCAAAGAGTCCCCAATTCTGCACTGCTTCAAGGCAAAAGGGTTAAGCCCTTTGATTTTCACATTGCCTAAGTTACATTTCAAAAACAACTCAGATATGTGCCCTTCAGAAGTGAAAGCACAACAGTACATCAAGTAATACATTTAGTAATAGAGTCCTAGAATACTGGAATACTAGAGTCTGCTGTATTAATTACAAGAGAATCTATGCATTTTTGCCTGAAATCACAGAGCAGATTCCCACATCTGACTTAAAAGCAAAGAAATATAAACACCAGGCAAAGCAACTGCACCCTGTGCTATGAACCAGAAGACCAGCTGTAGTCTTCTGTAGAATACCAACCCTGCAAATATCATGAAAGGCATTGAATTGATTTGTGCTTCACTGATGTTAAATGGATGTTTCTTCAGCAGGTATAGTGCTTTCCACAAGCACAAAAACAAGGACTTCCAAGGCAAACTGTAAAGATTAACAGCAGCGGGTGGAAGGCAAACTTATCTGTGTTTTTCTTTCAGTGCTAATTTTGACTTAAAAATTGAGTCTCCTGGGAAAGAATACAATCCTTAGCTGTGTGCAGTACCCCCTGCCAACCAACTTATGAAGCAGAACTGCTACTGACTCACAAATGAGTTATTCATCCATTCTCATTCTGACAAGCAGAAAAAGTACATGACCACATCTGACAGAAGAGAAAACAAAGGTTCAAACAGCGATTCAGGAAGGGTAAAGACAATTTGTTATGCTCTGCAAGAAGACACAGCAACAATAAACTACTTTTAACCAGACTTGTAATTCTTTAAATAAACCAATAACCACTGCTACACAAGCAAATCAAATAGGCTGAACAGCTGATTTGAACTAGCAGAAGAGAACTTAGGGGGAGGAAAACACTTTGCCTATACAAGGCAACAAGCACCACTAGAGAAAAGACTTTAGAGAGTACATGTGGGGGTTAAACAGAATCTACCCTCCTAGACAGGTGCAGCTCTCAGACAAATATTTCAGAGAGCTGTATTCACATACTTTTGCTATCACAAACAATTTCAGTTCCCAGACAGGTCTAAGACAGCGATATTCATATAAACTCCCTCAGAAGACAGTAGCCATGCCCTACCATATGGTCTGGCACAGTTCAGCATATGGGATTGGTTGTGATTGTTTTCCTTTTCTGAAAATTAGTGTTAAAATATAAGTGATATCTTCTATTAGAAGCAAAGCAACCTGATCTCAAAATATTAAATTAGAAGTAATCCAATGTTCTGAGACAATATAGACAAGAAAAAAAATTACAGTTTGTTAGGGGGTATAAATACAATTAAGACCAAGAAAAGAAATGAATAAACAAATCAATCTATCCACTGCTGTGACACTGAGCAATATTTACTACCAATGTGGATAGGGAGAAGTAAGTTTATGGCACACTCACAGAACAAAATTAAAATCACATTCCCTGATCTGTCTATTTGTATAAAAAAAAAAAGTACCGAAGTGGCTAAAATTCCACTCATAAAGCTTCATTAGCTAAGGCAGCTGAAAATTGGCAGAGCAACTTGAAAAAGCCTGCTTTGCTATTTAACTTGTCCTGTCTTAACACAAGACTTTGCTTTTCTTCATGGCTCATCCTCCTTTCATGGATGCTGTGAGACCCATGGGTTCCATTTCTAAAGGTATTATCTACCAACTGTGGTGGAACATTTGGTACTACATGATCAATACCAATTGATCACATTCCTTATCACATTAGGTACATATTACTACAATTCACACCAAATGATTTAAGGAAATCTGATCAAAATGAGATAGCATTCCAGCTCTACAGTTATGTTACATGAAGTATTCAGATACATAGGAACACAGTTAAAAGTTCTGTCTTACTTTCCCATCCAAACCGCATAGCTTTCAGGGAGTTGTGGAACAAAAAGCATGGATCTTCCAGTATCAACATCTACTGCTCCAAAGCAGCCTGCTTCAGTTACTCCAAAAGTCCAGTGAAAGTAAGATTCCTAGGTTGAGACAAAATATATTCTTAAAAGAAAACCCTCACTTCTACCAGCTCTGAAAACACACTACAGTACATAAAAATTCCTACTCCCATGTATGTGAAAGAGATCTCTTCTTCTGCTAGAGGGGGAAAGCGGTTTAGGTCTAAAGCTCTTCAGACTGATTGTTTTTAGATTGCAATAATACAAATCCCTCTATTGGCAACTGGAAAGGATCAGAGATTAATAAACTACCATAAGAAACAAACAGGTTAAGTCATGACAATAAACCTACATCATACAATAAAATACATTTCGATTTGGAATTAGGGAATGTAGTATCAAGAAGAAACATCATTCACATTAGACAAAGCAAAAGCAGAGTGCAGATTCATCAGGCTGCAGTGGCACAGTGCTGAAGACCCATCCTCCCCCAAAGAGGAACCTGCACTACAAACAGCCTTTAGCCAAGTTATTTTAAGAACAAGCAAGCAAACAACAGAACAACTACCAATGCGGTGGTAAGTTTTGGTATCAGACATATGCCCTGATAAGATGAAAAGTTCAACTCCTCTAAAACAAGAGCAGTAAGTACATTAAGATATTTGCTATCTATTATAGATACTTAACTACAGTAAGGTATGTGCCATTCTAATATCTAAATTAGAATTTATTGGGTTTTTTCATAACATAAACCAACTCAATAAAATTCACAAAACAAAATACTGTAGCAGCCATGTAAAGAATAGAGTATACATTAATCGAGTTCTGTTATGCCAGCTTCCCTGAAGACTAAGATTACAATTGGCATGACATTAACAAGTTAAATCCTATTTGTGACAGAAGAACACATGAGTACTTAGGGAAGAGTCTAATTTGAAGGGACACTTGTACATTCTATGATACATCCTGTTTTGTGGAATATCCTGTTTATAAAAGCTTGAAATACACTTTTCTACAAATCAATTCAGTTTAGGTCCACTGTAACATGTCTCACTACAGAAAGAAGGTTATTTTTTGGGTCACAGACAAGCCTGAAAAAAACCTAAGAAATATTCCACTCTGTCTGTAATATTACATTAAACTTTAATAGAAAACAGGGGCTATGCCTGAACAGGTTTTGGCCCTTTAAACCAGATAATGAACCTGCATACTAAAGCACTGAAAGAGAGAGTAACTCTAAACTGAAGAGGCAATGTTATAAAGAAGCCAATTTATCTAAGTGAAGCAAGGCAATATGCACACGTGATAAAAGGACAATAATTTAAAAGAATTTAAAATTCATGCAATTGAGAAGAATTTCTTAATTTGATTTGAAGTTTTGATTCAGCTCTTACCTGTCGGAACACAATACCAGTATCAGTACAGTATCTCTGGGTTTCTTCTCCACCCTGCAGCAGGACAACTGAATTCTTCTGGACATCTTTATTCTGTCTCAGGCGATCACACAGTCGTTTTCTATTCAAGGCAAAAAGTGCTATGGGCACTTTCAAGGTCTCGTTTCCAAGCCAAAAGGAGGGTCTAGAAAAGATGTTTTTAAATTGACAATTAACGGAAGACATAGACAGTGGTTAGCATGATTCAGACACACACGGTGTTTTACTTCAGGCTAAACCAGAAAAGGACTTTACAGATAGAACTCTGCAAATAAGATAATAATCACTCAAGGGAAAGAGATGCTGTATAAAAACATTGCTCCAGAGTGATGATCAAGCATCACTCATACGAGCACCAAAGGAAAAAAAGTGGCAACAGGAGACAGGGCTGGCTGCAGCCATGGCCCACAGCATGGCACCTGTTACAGTGCTTTAGGTAAAGCAACACAGAAAGTACATGCAGAAAGCAACAACAGCCTGGGTCAAAGGCAAAACAGAATAGAAGAAAATGAGTTCTGAATAACTGAAAACAGAAGTGGAAGATTAAATTAAGTCTGGCAAACTTCAGTGAGTCCTTCTGGGACTTCAGTAGCTGAAACAGCGACGGGACAGAAAAAATGACAGCAGACACAGGACACATTTCCCATGCTCATACAGCATCTGCAAATTCCTTTTATGCTTATTCTTGCAACTGGCTTCAGTAAGTGACTAAACCCATATACATGACCACCACAGAAGCATGTCCCAGGTACCCCTGACCTCTTGCTATACATCACCACCTGTCCCTAAGGCAGCACAAACATGCTGAGACAGTCCAGAAAGTTTCTGAAAGATTGTATTCATCAGAGTCACAACTAGGTAACAGTTTCAAAGTAAAAAGCACCCTCTTAAATAAACTGCTTATTAAGTAATTTAAAGTGTTTTAAATATTACAATAATATATCCCTGATTCATTCACATTTGTTATAGGTCCATACCCGCACTTTTTGGAACTTTAACAGTAGAAGCACAGTAGCTTGTTGTAGGGTTGGTTGTTTTTTGTTGTTTTTTTTTTTAATCAGATGAGTAGAGAAGAATCTAAAGGCACTTGGGTTTTTTTTAATGTTTAATATAGCAAATCTGTGTTTTGGAGCTTCAGTATTGCAGATGAATACTCTTCCATTAATAAAATCCTATAATTTAAGTCCACCTCAGCTTTTTTCAGCTTACTGAAGACAGACTGGCTGGATATTCATTTTCTATTAGATATGCTTCTAGAGGAGATGACAGAAAGGTGCACTTAAATTGTTACTCAGTTAGGATGACAAGAAATGAATCACCAAGGGACTTAACCTCAGAGAAGCAGAGCTCCACATCTTAATTATTATATAGTTTTCATGGGCAATCTGAAAGCTAACCTTTGATTTATAGCTGCCTAAACTAACCTCCTGAAAGACTTTATCAGCATCAGAAATGTAAACCCTATAATTTCTTACTGCAGACACAGCATAAAAAAGCTAGTAAAATATTCTATCTCACTTGTTTATAACTACTTGCTATAAAAGTGTAAGTAATTTCAGAAGGTGAAAGACTGCTCTTTCTAATCCAATTTTCAAATTATGTGCCTTGGAGTTCAGCTGATGGTGCACAAAACCCAAATGTGTTTATTTTTACTACTTCACACACACATCTGATAGCTTTCATTATCACAAGAGCTGCAGACTACCTATTGCAGTACAACAGCATAGTTGGAAGCACAGCACAAGCTTTTGTTGGGGTAGTCTAGCCTGTAGGAAGAATGAAACAAGTTCATACAATCCTAACAAAAGATACTGGAAGTTTTAAATCAGAAGGCATTCAGTAACTGCCTTCTTTGTAACCTCAGTCACCAGGGCACCCATCTCATTCTCACAGTAGTCAAGAGCACAAGAAAAGTCTCTAACAGAGGGCTGGCTGTGTAACCATCACTTCGGTGTGACCATTACTTGGTTACTAAGAAAGACATAGCAGGTAAGTAGGTTATGACTGGCATGGTCTGTTTTCCATATTCCTTCTAGCCCATGTGTTACAAAACCACGGTGACTACACCGTCTGTGCCATGACTACTATTTAGCACTTTTTCAGTTCCAAATGTAAGAAGTAATTCCTATGCCACTTGAAGTACATGTACATAACTGCCTCACGTGGGTATCAATCCTGCAAACACATATGCAGCTACAGAATAATCAGCACAAAACACTCCACTATTTGCCACATAACAATACTACCACAAATTACAAGCTTTCAGTTTTGGTCCATGATCTCTCATGTCTCAGTTCGTATCACACAAGATGCACAAGTACCAGAATTTAATTAGTGCAACACATTGGCTGGTCTTTCAAGGTCTGTTTTCTTCTGCTAATCCAAGGACTCTGCCATCTCCAGCCACAAACTCAAAACTCTACATGAGCGTTATGCATTTGATAATGAAATGTATTAACGCAAGCACTGCTTTGAGGCACACACCTCTCTGAAGCTATACAAGCTTCTGCAAATAAGCATTAGTCAGTGTAAGGAATGGCTACTTGCAAGACCAGGACAGGACAAGTGAAGCTCAGCTTCCCTATTTCCCCCAGGCTCCCTCAACTCAGCCATTGCTCAGTCTGGTAAGGTTTCCCTGCTGGCTGTCACAAGCAGTGTTCATGATCACTTAGGCCCAAGCCAACATAAGAGTTTTTTTATTTTATTATATTGGAGGTGAAATGTAGCTAGAAACACTAAACTACATCTGTTTATTTAAATGATATTTTTCTTTTGCCTGGAACCATTGATTTTCAATGCTTATTTCAAGCTCTATGTTTTCAGAAACCTGACATTTTATCACTCTGTGATCCATCTAACATTTTGGATTTGTTTTGATTGAAACACCAGAACACTCCAGTAACCACAAATCCTATTTTACTTCTGGTTTTCCCACAATTTTTCAGTTAACCTTTTGTACTTCTGTTTTGGTTTTCTTGTGTTTTTTTTCTGAAGAAAATACATAGGATTGCCATTCCTGTTGTAATGCGATCACACAGCCAGCCTTCAGATTTCAAAGAAGATGAGAAACCACTGAAACTACTTTATCTGTCTGGGCCTCATTTACATGTTTGTTTTGAGCAAGAGTCTTAAACGTCAGCCCTAAGTCCAGCCAGTTTTTAATGCTGTTTCCACATCTAATAAATGAAGCACAAGAGGCCTATACAAGCAGCAGCACAGACAAATAAGGAAAAGAAGGGAAAGAATAAAAGCAACTACCGCTGTTTAAGGTGTAAAGTTGATGTTCTCTTCACGGTGAGCTCAGTGCTATTTGCAAATAACAACTTGTAGGCCCAGCCCCATTCCATGTCCCCAGCCCGACCCAGCCCGGTACCCACACAGGACAGACCCGGGCCAGGAGAGGACCTCAGAGAGGAGCAGCCTCCACCTCCACCCAAAGACGAAAGAGTCAGAACCAGGCCCCAGCGTCACCTCTTTTTTTGGCAACTAACTTCTCTCCTCATTTTGCTATATTTTTAATAGCACCTTCCTAAAGCACTGGAAGGAATGGGTGAAGTTACCTACAAAATGTGGGAAGCACCTCGCACTACGCCATCCAAAGCCACCTTATCAAGGCGGTGATTTCCCAAACCTCACGCAACCGAAAGCCTGACCCAGGGATCTGGGGGAGAGGGGGGGGACGGCCGACCCGCCCTGACGGGACCGCCACCAGAGTTCCCGCCTCCCCACACAGAACCATCTCCCCAGCCCGGCCTCCCCTGAAGGCTGCAGGGCCACAGACGGCCCTCCCCGGCCGGCTTGGAACACCCGCCGGCCCCCGGCATCCCCGACCCACCCGGGCCCCTCCGCGAGGGCCGGGCCGCAGCTGCGTGGCGCCCCCGGGAAGAAGGTGGATGAGGAGGAAGGGGGGAGCCAAGCTGAGGCGCAGCCCGGGCCGGGAGCGATGCTTACCCCGCCGTCGCGGCCATGTTTCCTGGCTGGCCCCGCTCTCTCACGTGACGGGCGGCAGGGCCGGGGCGGGGCGAGCGGCACCTCCCGCCCGCGGCCCCTGAGGGGAGCGGGTCAGGTGCTGCAGCCCGGGTGTCCCATCGGCACTGACAGGGAACTGCCGTCCCAGAGGCTGCTCCTCTCCTCAGGCTTTCGGACATCGATCTGGCAGGGGAAAGGCCCCAGTGAGGGCCGGGACTTGGTCACTGTCACCCGAGGGTGCATCCGGAACTGGGGAGGTGGGTTTGGGAGCATCTGCTCGTGCGTTAGCTTCGTGTACAAGAAAGAATTATTCCCCGAAGCTAAAAGCTGTATAATGAAAAGAAAACCCTTTATTACAGGGATTGTTGTCTTCTACCACAGAGCTCCCCTACATAAATGGTGGCGCAAACAATTCCATTTAACGTGCCATGCTGCTATAATCCCCATAAGAGATGCTTTCCACTTTGAAACGGAGAGGTGTTTAACAGCAGCCTGCAGGCACGGCCCCCTGCAGCCAACACCAGTCCTTGGACTCGTCCTGCTCTGCTGAATTCTGCTCCTGTTCACACAGATTTCTTCAGAACTTGAGTCACCTTGTTCTCGCCTCAAAATTAGAAGCTATCTGAAGAACCGAACAATTCATAGGCCTGGGTTCACATGGCCAGTAGCTGCCATGCATCAGCAAAGAAAAGAAGCATTAACCACTGGATAAGGAATGAAAGGGAAGCTCTGCTCTGTGACCTGAATACTTGTTCCACTGCTCTGTGTCTCTATAAAACAGTGGTAACAATTGCTCTGAGCTGGCAGCTCCTCGCAGGTACCACTGCTCTCCCTTCCTGGAAGGAAAACCAAGTCCTCACTCTGCTGCTGCTGCTGAGCAATGCCACTTCGCTCTTGTTTTGGCACTCATCTCAAAAGAAAGTACCATATACCATGAAATATTTGGCTGGAGGGTCTGCTTCCACCACAAGTGTTTGGAAAAGAGAGGGAAAGACAGAGCAGAGAGAGAGATGGCTATACATGGGGCCAGTTGCAAAGCCAGCCACAGGAATGGTAGGAGCAGACAGACAAGGAGCGAGACCAGATGGACTGCACACAGAGAATTCTGATTCTCTCTGCAGTGCATTTGATTCTTCAACTGAGATAATGGAGAAGAAGACCTTAATATCCAAGAGATTAGTTTAGAGCATCCTCTAAAACAATGTTCAATTGACCATTGCTGTTATTCATCCACCAGTAGGACATCTCTTTGTGGTCAAGAACATCCTCTCTCATGTTGAAGACCTTATCAAAATCCTCACTGTAGCAGTCTGGGTGTACAAGAGATGCAACATGTGATAGAATTCAGCACTGAACAGATTCTTGGTTAAAAATCTGGTTTAAATCTGCCATGTGAGCACACCAGAAGCATGGTAAGGCCTCTCATCTTTAACTGTTATTCAAACACTGAGTAGAACAATGTGCTGCTTAAATAGGCAAGATTTAAATCTGCAGAATGAGACAGAGTGACAAAGCAAAACAAAAAAGCACTTGAACACAAGCATCCCCTGGCCTCGTGTCCTTGCACTAGGGAGGGGAGAGTACCTGCAGTCTTGCTCTGAATCCAGACAGTGTCTTTCTGAATTACATCCAGCTATAAACAGTCCCCAGGGGTCCTTGGGAAAACTTCCCTCACCTCCAAGACTCAGCTGTGTATCTCTGTCCAGCTCTTAGTTTGTACTCCTGTTCCTTGTAGGACTGTCTGTCTGTCCTCAGGCTATATACTAGTTAGCCAAAAGCAACTAACTAGCATAGGAAGCTCTTTTAATTCTTATCATAAAGCTATAAAACAATTCACAGGTTCTCACACAGACATTATTCCACCTGGCAGAAAATACTTCAGAAATATTAACAGAAAAGTTACTGTAAAACTTGGTCACTTTACACTTAGACAAGAAACCAGCATTGAGCCACTGACCTCAGACTTCAGCTCCATCACTGAGTGCATTTATAGCTTCTATTATCCTAGCTGAAAAGAAATAATGCTAGGTTAATAAACCTTTCTTTCCTTTATTACAGGAAAATTATTTAATTTTTGTCAATAAGGGTCCAGATATTTCTCCCTCGTTTTACAATACAACAGATGAAAACCCAAAGTTAGCAGGGGTGAATGCAGTCCAAATGAGAACTGGGGTAAAAGGAAGGATGCTGCACAATACTACAGCTGTGATAGTGGGATGTGCTAGGGGGACATCACCCCTCTTCTGCCCTCCAGCCAAGACTGGGTGTCAAAAGAAGAGCTAAATACTCTCAGAATCATAGAATCACATAAATTGTCGTAGTTGGAAAAGCTTCCACATTATATGTGTCATCACAAAACCAGAAATAACAGTAAATGCAGATTTATCAGTACAGGCATTTTTCTAAATTCAGATTGAGCTGTTTTTTCTGTTGATTATTCTCCCAGATTTTTGGAAGCTGACTGAGGAGCTCAGTGACCTTCTTCACTTGGATGGAAGAGCTAGTCAAAGAACAACAGATGGAGTTTGGTAGGTATGAGTGAAATAATTTTATACATTGTAGACTTAGCTGTTAGTCCAAAGTAATTACGTATTTTCCTATGCTAAAATGTGTAATATTATTTTTTTCATTAAATTACTATACATAGATCCCTAGCATTTCACTACTGAAAGACACATCTGCTGCCTTTGATAAAATGGCCACATGTCTTTAACTTGGAATAAAGATTAAAAGGTCCCTTCAAAGTAACAAACAGAACAAAAGCATCTGCCTTTGGCATTTTCATCATTAAATAATTTTGAGTAAATTTTCCCTCAAGCACTTATTGTATACTGCTGTATTGATCTTTTGGATCTTGAAATAAAAGTGTGATTTTCCCAAAGCCTGCTTGAACTAAATTATTATAAAAGACAAGACAGGTAAAGCATTATATTGGCTTATTACTTTCCTCATTGACTTTCACTTCAGAGTAAGAAAATCTAGTATAGTGCCCATCTAGAATGTGCCCATCAAGGATGGGGCAGTCTCGGGTAGCTTCTCTGGCTATTGACTGATCTTTATAAAATTCCATTATTTTATTTTTTGAGGGGTGTTCTTTTGCAGTTCCTTAGTATATATAGACTGTCATTGTTTCATTGTAATCAATTTGACCCATCTGTATTTATAAATTGCTAGCCCCGGAACTACTGTCTCATAATATTGTATTAAAATGGCACTATCAAAACTGCTTGGAAGACATCTTTTAAGGGAGGGTTAGGGTTTGTTTTTTTTAATAATTAGCAGCCAGTGTGATGATCTGTGTAATGTTTCTCTAGTATCTCTGGCAGCTTGAAAGTCAGTTTTTGTATATTGCAACATACTATTGCCTCAATAAAAGCAAACTTCTCAATGATTTTCTGTTCATTTATACAAATATATATATTGGATTTTTTGTTAATGAAGAGACAGTTTTTGGACATTTGTATGTCCTTTTCATGATGCCCAGCACCATAACTCCTTTTTCATTTTTCCAAGAGTTGTGTGCCCTTTTACTACATAAAAATGTGCTGTGTGATGTGAGTGTAGTTAAGTCACAGGTAATTGCCAGGTATAAGACATAAGGCACTATCCTCTATTTCCTTTCTTATAAATGTTACAAGCTAGTATGACAGATTAACATCTTTCTTTATTCTAAGTAAGCTTTATGGAAAGTAGTGAGATTCTACAATGCTGGATTTAGGACACAAATGTACTAAGTGTCACTGCAGCCGTTACCCCCACAGCATTACACAACCGAGAACGAAATTCCTCCACATTACTCATGATTTACTTCCTCAGTATTTCTCATTTTCAAATGCACAGCCTTTTCCTCAAAGAGGAGTGACACACTGGCCATATTTTGAAGGGCAAAATCAAAGGTACTTTGTACTGTCTTCTAGAGCAGAAGCATGGAAAGAAGCTGATGAAGTTCCTGTACTGTATGACATGACACTTCCTCTAGTCTGCCCATATGAACATGGGGCCAATCACACAACACAAGAGCATAACTTCTCATTCAACTTTTCTGTGATCACCACATGAACTCATAAAATATATTGCATGGTTAAAATGCAGAATGAATTTACAAATCTTAATTTTTCTTTCATTACTGTCTGCATAATATACTCTCTACGCAGTGCATAACAAATCCCCAAACAATCTTTTAACATGCTTAGGTAAATATTTTCTCAAAAGATTAATGCCTTCAGGGTTTTGTGGATTACAATTCATATCTTCACACCAATTTGAAGTCAGATTTTGCACTTTTTTTTTTAGTAAGAAAATCCTCTTTAATTATTTACTGTTTATATGAAAAGTATTTTCCATGCTGAGATCTTGCATTACAATTTCAAGCCACTGATTTATCAAAATATGCATTTAGCTAATGATGAAGAAATTGCTTCTCCTTATACAGATTATTAGAGTTACCTGAAATTAGTCCTTCTAGGCTTTGCATGGACAACATTTCCTTTTTCTGCTTGAAACAATCCTACCCTCCTTTCCAGGAAAGAAAGACCTGCTTCTTCCAGCACAGCTCCCTAATGATAGAAACCCACAGTTCTTCAGCTTTCCTGTTGTTCTGTTGTATGGCAACAAGTTGGTCTAAGAGGGGGATGAGTGACAGTGAGGCTGCCATGTCTGTCACCTCTGTGATCTTGGTGGTACAGCTGTTCCTAGCCAAAAGTCATCACTGTCCCTGCACCAAAGTGACTCCCAGGAGTAGCCCTCAGCTCCAGCTGCAGAAGGTGTGATTCCAACTTCCTTTTTGTACTCATCTAATCTCCTCTGCATCTGACTGGAAATTTAACCCAGCTCACTTCTGGCTTCAATTTAAAACCAAAAAGGTAAGCAAGTGGCCATCAGATGAATTAATCACAGCTTAGTCCTGTGACTGCATTACTGTTTCAGTTTGGTCAGACCCCTTATATTACCCAGTGGCCAAAGCCCACTCCCAGGAGCAAGCTCTAACCTGGGAGCTTAGGAAGGAGTGGAGGAGATTGCTCAGTGTCATGCTAGAGGACAGCAAAGATAAAAAGCAAAATTAGGGAATTCAATTATCTTTTGAACTGTAAAAAATAGCTATTTTTCACAACTGCTTTCTCTCCAAAGGACAAAATACAGCCTTTCTCCAGGGCAGTGGAAACTGTGCCAAAAGTACAAAGTGCAGTGGGGATGTTACATGCCTCTTTGCCTTTTACTGAATCCACTGACTAAAATTTATTTTTAAAATGAGTCATATTTACAGACATTTTTCAGAAACTACCACTTTGATAAAAACGAGACTAGGCTTATAGCAGAGACACTAAGCCCTCATTTCCAGAGCATGTACCTGCTGCCCTATGCACAGCTGCCTCGTGCTGGCAGCTTCCCTGCAGAAGTTCTGCTGGGCACAAGTACCTGCCAAGGTAATTGGATGCATGCATGAAAATTAGGCTCAATGAGATTCAACATGAGTGACAAGACTTATGTCCCCAGTCATCATCCTCTGCTGGCCAGCCTCTAAATTCAAATTTCATTGTCTCTTTCTAACTTCATGGTCACAAACGTAGATATAATGCCTAAGAAATGGTTATTTGTCCCTCTGATTTGCTACACTAAACTTTAGTTCTGTACAAATTCAAACTATTTTGAGACCAGCTTCACTTGGTTTCCATCAGCATTAGCAGTAATTTGTACTAAGGAGATTCAGAAAGGAAGCCCAAAGAACACATGTGGTTTAATTGTGTGAATGTGTGGTGTTCCCAAGCATCCTATGTTTCAGGTAGCATCTGTTTGCATCCTTGAAAATGAAAAGGCTCATACAATTTCACTAATGTGGTGCTACAGCTGTGCCATTTTTTTCTCCTTTAAGCCCTGACAGGCATCTTTGTCTGTATGCAGGGGCCCTGTTTGAACTGTTGCCTGGTGTCCTTGCTTTGTATGCCTGCAGGAGAGGTGATTTTCTTATTTTGTTTTGTTTTGATTTTCAGATGATGTAGTAACTTCTTTGCTACTATTACTGCTGTCAGCAACAACTCTTCTGGTCCAGGCTGACATCATGTGATGGCCATAGATAAAGAATTCATCTTGAGAAAATAATGTGGGTTCATACTGAGTTCCAGGACTGGAGTGATGCCAAGCAACAGCACAAGCACAGGCTTCACCCTGGGATTCTGTCAAGTTGTAGCAGGCAGCCTGCTCTCCTCCAGCCCCAGCTTCCTTCTCAGTGAAAATATTTGGGGGTGTATTCTGAATATCAGGAGGTACAAACCAGTGCACATTAATACTGGTATTAAACATGACATACCACTGCTCATTTAGGACCTGACCTTGTGTGTTTTTTTACTTCCTACTAATTGCATGTTTTAAGTGTGCAGCATGTCTTCTGTGATACTGCCCTTCCCCTTTTGGATTGTAGGGATTAGAGGAACAAAGCAATAACATTTGCTGCTTTCCTAAAACTGAAAAGAGGTAAATTTCACTTGTTTCAAAAACTATAAACAACAAAGGAGAAACCCCTACAAGCTCAGCCTTCTTTCTGAAATTAACATCTTAGTTCATTTTGGTACCAGCTCATCAGTGGCTTGGGGCTGCAGACAGTTCCCTCACTGTGTGAGGTTTTCCCATTTTCATTTTTCTGCAGTAAATATAGGAAAGCAAATCTGTGAGTCACTGCAAAGCAGGCCTGATGACAGGCTGACTAATAGTGCTTTGACAACATCCAATAGATTTTACAGAGATTAAGGTCTTCTCAGAATTTTGTCAGCAGTAGTTTAGGAAATATGGAAGATGTGCAGAGTTAACAGTTCTGTGGGTGTTTGCTATTTGGCTATCTACATAAACAAACAGCTGCTGCAGCTGGAATAAAATCAGCAAAGTTGTTACTTACTTTGGCACATCTCTGCTCCAAGCACAGAAATGACTGCACTGGAGTGTACTGGTACCCCAAGCTATTCTTAAACTAACAAGCTTGGTGCTGGAGGAATGCAGCTACAGTGGCACTGACCTCATCATAGATTGATTTACCCATCATTTTGGCTCTAATATTAGTGCCAAAAGGATTAGATAAAGCCTTTCAAAGAGAAAATTCAGAGTTGCTCACACTACTGTGAGGAACTGTGGCAGGCTGCACAGATGAAGACAAGAATCTTAAATGTGCTGCAGTGGACAATGGGGAGGCAGGGAGACAGTAAACAGAATGGCTGCAATGAGGAAGAGTCTGTCCTCTGTGAATCCTTTATGTCGTTGCAAATGGAAATGTCACATGGAATAGAAGGACACTACTATTAATAAAGAATCACTGGGGTGATGTGCAGTAGAAGAAGAGGAGGGATTGTATCCAGACTTGTTTATCTGCAAAGGGATTTCTGTGCTGAAAGCACACTTACTGCTCCTGGAAGAATTTCTAGCTCCAGTGTCAAAGTTCAGAGACCTTTCCCACATCCCCAGTGCTAGCTGGCAGAATAACCCCTTTGTAATAGTTTCTTACTAATAGTGACTTTTTTGGGAATGTCACTCGTGCTCGTTAGGGGCTGGTCAGACAGGCAGGACAGACAATTGCCCAAGGCTGTCAAATATGCTCACTGTCTGCTAAGTTCTGGCTCAGAGGAAGGACATAGTTCCACTTACCTACTAACCTAACCCTAACCTTAGATTTGTCCTCACTAGTGTGTCAGTAAGATTAAAAAATGAAATAAACAAAAATGCAAAATACAAAATTAAAACATCCAGTAAATTTCAAACCTTCACCACAAACCATACTGTTTGCTGAGATTGCAATTTGTCAGAATAGGACTTGCTGAAAAAATCAGTTTTTTACAAAGAAAACCTGCCTTGTTGTTCAGAGTATTCAAGGGCCACTTCTGTGGCATGGATTTGGGCTAGGTCCTCAGGAAACTAAAGTGAGGACTAAAGAGCTGTATCTTAAGAAGCCTCCTAAAGTTATACCAGCCAAGCCCAAAGTGCAGAAAAGTAGAAAATAGATACAGCTATTAACTGGAGAAAAACACAGTCCCTATAGTGCACTGAAGAAAGAGTGAGGAATGTCACTGCCACAAAGCCTGCCAGACTCTAATGAAACAATCTGACTGACAGGGGAAGGATATGGGAGATGTTCAGCAGGAGCAGGCCTCGACCTTGGAACTGAGCCCAAATTTTGTAGTGGAGAGTAATAATGAGGAAGGCAAGATCAAAGGAGACAGCTCTAACAAAGAGGTGAAAGAGACAGGTAAAGACATGCCAGCACTTACCAAGTACTTGGCTTCTCAGTCCTTTGCTTTGGGTTTGACCTCATGTTGTCTTGACTCTCTCTCTCCTACCACCTCCATAAACCTGAGCCTGTCATCTGTAGTTGAGCTGGAGCAGCAGGCTCCATATACATGTACAATATGCCTGCTTGATACATTCACAGCCATTATGCATGGGTAATTTTTATTACCCAGGGGCATTTCTCTTTTACATATCCCTAGCTAGAATTTTACTGAAATAATTTTCTTTTTTATTGGCCTCTTACATTGTTAAGAGTGCCCATGATTTCCCCAAGGTTAGATGATGAATGACAGCACATCATACAAAGACAAAATACAGGCATTTGCCAACTATAAAACAGATTTTCTTCATTTGATATGCTTCCTTTTCTTGTGCGACAATGATAAGCAACCTTGATGGGATGAACAGTAGAAATAAAAGTTTAACAAGCTCTCTTCTGAATCCAGGATCACACAAAAAATAGATTCAGTAAAGATACTAGATATCTACTAACATGACGAACCTTCAGAAAATGGATTAACCATTTAAAAGACAATTTCAAATATAATCAGCTGGGTCCAATCCTGCAATTAGTTCTCCCTGGGCAGCCAGCTGGGTCCTTGAGAGGGTCCAGTGTTCAGCAAAATCAGTGGGAATGTAGAGAGACAACCTTCATGCTCTACAGCATCACATGTAGGCCCATCTCCTCAGCAGCTTGGATCTCTCCTTTCAGCTCTTTCTTTTCCCCAGATCTCTCCCTCAGGCCAAATAGCACAGTCACCCTTCTGGGCACCCACAAGCAGACAGTGTGCCTCTTTTCCTCCCGCCCTTCTCTGGTCTTGTGAGCATTTGATGGCAGCAATAGCTTCTGGCCAACCCCATGCAGAAAGCAGCTTTTGTACAGATAGTATCTTCTGCTCAAACAGGCATTCCCAGCTGCTCCTAGGGAACAGAACATGAATATCATTGTTTTTCTGGCTGAAGCTATATAATCTTATCCAAGCTTCAGTCTGATCAATGGGTCTTTCCTTAAAAAGCTAGGGAAGAAGTGTAGATAATTTTCTCTTGCTCTCTTCAGTCCTGGCTTTTTCCCAAGCAGGCATGCCATGGGTGGTAAGTTGCCACCTCGGATACTTCTAACTCCATTTTCTAAGATCTGATCCACAACATAAGGGAAGTCCACTGAAAGACTCCAGCTAAGGAGTCTTTCTAAGGACCCAAGAGTCTAAGAACCTTAAGTCCAGCTAGGGACCCAAGGGTTTGATTTACCCTTGTAGCCTTATTTCTTCTACTCCCTGAAAAAGAAGATATTCTATTGTTAAACAAGAATCAGCAGAAGACAAAAAACCCAGCAGAATAGAATTTCAAAGCATCAAATGTAACTGACAGGGTTTTAAAGAGGACTAAGCAGAAAGCATAAATAAAATGTAACAATAACAACCAAAAAATGTTAGAAACAAGTTACACACCTGAACTTTTGAACTCAATTTTTCTACTGTACTATCATATATAGAAGTGACATGACTGATGGACTTGAAAGCTACATTTCAAATTTTGCAGATGAGATTAAATTAGAGAAAACATTCAAGCCATTTCTAATACAATGGAGGTGTTAGATTGATTATACTCCTGGATTAACAGATGGTAATTGCAGACACACAAAGACTTTTAAGTCTTCAAGCAAAGAACTTGCAGAAGAAATAGCTATTATTTGGAAAGGCACTGGAGCAATCTACCTCATAAAACAGATAAAATTTACAGTGTAATATTGTTAAGGTTTTCAGCCAATGTACATATGAAATGAAAAATAGAGAATCAGATTGCTTAAGGAATAATGGAGAGATGAAAGGACCGGCAGCTTTATTGTGTGAGGCACTAGTCAGATGTCACAGAGCCCTCAGTCACTGAAATGAAAAAATATTTTCACTATACCAGTAGCAAACAGAGAAAGAATAATGTAATTAAGGGTGTACTCAGACATGCACTGTCAGACCTCTGCTATGGCTTAGAAGAGCCCACATAAATCAGGCTATTCCACACAGGGAGCTGAAGCTCAGGTGTGTGACTGCCTGGATACAGCAGCTCGGAGCACCCAGAGCCAGCACAACTCCCTCACCCAGGGGTGGTAACTTGGGTGCTTGTACCCATCTTGCAAATACAGGATTCATGACTATGGATCTTGAGGTATTCATGCTCTTCATGGAGGCCACATTTGGTATCAGGTTAGCACAAAATGTCTAGCAAAGTATACAAGTACTGTGTAGCTCTTTTGTTATTATTTGCACACGGGAAGCTCCAGCATTTCAGCATTAGGTGGCAAACTGAAAGAACACAAATGTAGTAGCTATTCCAATCTCATGATTGATCCAGTGTTGCTGTGCTTGAATAGGCTTTTTTATCCAACGTTCTGCCAATCCTTTATAAATTGCTGACAAAACTATGAAAACAAAGCCTAAGGTTTTAAAAATGCAGAGTTCTTCTTGAGTGATCATAATATTGATAAACAGATGGTCTGGGTGCTACAAGCACACAAGCCTCCCCATACCAAGTGCAAGAATTTCTGCTTCCACCTACACGTACATAACCATGGTTGACTCTCTCACCCATATTACTTTGGTTAAAACTGTTCATTTGGGGTTTTCTAAAGTCTTCATAAAAGCAATGTACATGCTGTGGAGAAGTGAAATATCAAAGTATTCGCACCAGGTAGTACCTTTGTCTACTCCTCAGACAATCAATATTGGTTCTTATATGATCTGGTGTTACTGTGACACCTGAAGGTGAAAGCTTAAAGAAAAGCAATGTCACATTGGTTCTAGGAGGCACAAGAAACAGATGCCACACACCAGTTTTGTTCTGGTGTGTGGCAGAACCTAAAAATAATATCCTTTTGTTCACATAAAGCAATTGTTAAGTAGTATTTAATCTTGATCTGCTTGTCACAAAAATGCTGTGTGATTTCCAAAACCCTCCCTACTCCTGGCATTTGTGAAACATGGAAAGTTTACTGGTATTCAACAGCTTCTACTTAAACTGGGAATCCTCTTGACAAACTGATAGCACAGCAGTGAAGGAGAACATACCAAGGGTATGTGTAGAAATAGGAGCAGCTTCTCTCCCACATGTAAGGTTTGGGAGTTTGAATACAAGTGTGGCATTTATTTGTTCACATGTGGATAAAGCTGAGAAAAAGCTAATTGGAAAATACCAGCTAAAAATAAGATGCTAATCTTACATGCCTCAGACAAACTTCTTGAATGTGGGAGATGTGAGTTCAAATCATTTTTGGGGTGAAGAAATCCCTTGCGCCCTGGCCAGCACTGCTTTGTAAGAAGAAAATTAAAGTGGACACTTTCCTGGGGATGACCTGTGGTAGCCAGGGAGACTTATGCAGACCCCACCTTCTACTCTGTGCCTTGCCTACCCCTGCCATAAGAAACCTTGTGTCAAGACAATCTGCCTGAAAATCCTGCCTAAATTCCCATCTCTCCCAAAATCACTCCAATCTGCTACAAATATTTTAGCATTGTCCCCACTGGAAGTGATTTCTTGTGCAGTTTTCAAAGCCCCAAGATGACCTATCAGTGGTAAGGACTCAGGCTGCAGACCTTTACTGGCAAACCTCCCACTGATGTAACTGTGTCAGGGCTGCCAGGTCACACTCTAACACTGAGGATTTCTTCACACTAGTTTATGGAGAGCTGGGCATGCCTGTACACACAGCATCATTTTATTTAATTCCAAGGTCCAGTAGCTGTAGCTCTGGGGGGCACTCGCCAGAAGAGAGAGCTCCGGATCATCCCTGCAAGGGGCAGAGAGCTGTCAGCCACTGCCTGGGTACACACAGCCCCACAGCAACCCCTGGGGATCTCCTAATCCAACTGCTGCTGGGCCCACCTGTCAGAACAATTGTCATGACACACCACTCAGAGCTACTAAAGGGGTAATCAAAAGACCTCCTGCTTCCAATGAACCATCTCAAGTCACTCAGGGGCCTCAAAACACTTTGGAGCCAGAGATAAAAAAAAAAATAAAGCTTGTTTTTACAAAACCCACAGATTTTTAATCCTAATTATCAACAAAGTCTCATAATATAAAAAAACAAAAAACCCACTAAAATCTTAGATGATTGAAATTTAGGCTTATTTTCAGTGTTGTTTTCCTGCCGAGATGCTGTTTAAATGTAAGTTTAATACAATTTTCCCCTATGAAATAAAACCTCCTCATCCTGCTTTATTGCTGGCGACGGTTCCTGCTTTGCAAGAAAAACCATGTTAATGGTAACAAATAACACTGAAATCTATGTTTTATTAAGGACAGACTCCTATTATAACCTGCACAGATTATTTTAAATCATGCTTTTTGAGTCTAAATTACAATTTTCATTTGAATAGTATTTTTGGATAGAAAAAGGGATTTGTTCACAATGTCTAGAATTCCTGTTGCTGTACTAAAAATGTAGCAGGATCTACAGAGACAGTATGCACTAAAGCTCTTATTCTGACCAGAGATCACATATGGCACAGTGCATTTACTTGTAGCTATCTTTATTTCCATCTGGATATGCTCTTTAGCAAAAGCATCTTTGTCCTTCTAACCACTGCAGTAGCATTGAAGAACTTTTAAAACAGGAGCAGACATGAAGCATTTAATTATTCTCACCTTGGCTTCATGTTCGCACATTTCTCTCTTGAGAAAACAAAAATTCTGCACAGGCAGTTGTTTGCAAACTAATGTTTTAGTTACATTTCTGAGTAAAAGTTAATTTGCTAGCACATTTACAGTAAATTTATAGTCAAACCTAAGTTTGGATGTCTCTGAACAAAGCAGCACACTTGAGACATCTCTATGTGAAACAATAGCAAATACTGGGTTATGTGCACTTATGCCATATTGGAGGGCAAGTTGTGATGGGGGGCTGCTCAGGAGGAAGCCATTTGAGATTACATTGTACTGAAAAGCTGCATAGATTTGACAGTGCAAAGCCAAGAGATGTTTACATTTTTACTTATTTATAAAATGCATTTAGATCACATCCAAAATACTGAGCATAGCTAAATGCTCACACAATTGACAGAATCAAGCTTCTGGTCTCCTGCTACAACTGCATGACTTGCCTGAAGGTGACCTGCCCACAGTCCAGCTCACTTTACTTCGGGAGAAGGACACAATAGTGGGCTCTACAACAAATCTGTGGTCCTTAGGGACAGAACACGTCGTGTTGTGCTGTACTGCTGCACAGGTACCAAAACAATGGAAAAGCACAAATAAGGGAGACAAAGGGAGCTGTGGGGTTTGAGGACAACTGCTTTGAAGTGAAACTGGGGTCATTGCAGGGGGGAGTGTAGGCAAACAAATCCTTCACTGGCTGCAGCAGGACAGCATTGGAGCTGATGACCAACCTGGAACATCTCCTGGGCTGAACATCTGCTTCCACCAATGGCACAAGAAGAATTCTGTATAAAAACATGCACAAGATGCTGAGGAGCAAGGCTGTAGGAAGCTGTTTTCTCTGTGTGCGGGTGATACAGCTTCACCATCCTGCTAAACAGCTTAGTGCATGCACAAAACTTAATTTGAACTTGGAAGTGCCAGAACACCATTTCTGATTTCAGAACTCTAATTTAAAAGCTTAGTTGAGAATTCTATCAGAATATGGAAATTGCATGTATAAGCTGAGTTTCTCTGCAGAGTGACTCGTACTCCAAAAGCCTCCTATTGACATGATTTATGTGCTGAATTTTCTCTTGAACTTGGAAAAACTAGAGCACCCAACCGCAAGTCACTGACTTCCATTCTGCTATACATACTATACTTATGTAGATTATCATGAAGAAAAATTAAACATTTCTACATACCAGAAAGATTGTATTAAGATCATGCAATGGGTATTTATCATCTTACTACTCTTTAATCCTTGGTAAATAACTGTGGTACAACCACCACAAAAAAAAAACAAACCAATCGCATAGCACGACATTATCACACTCCTACCAGTTATGGTACAGAAAGTGAATAATAACATGATAAAAATTTTCTCCGTGGAAGCTCTGAAGAGAGGCCAGAAGGAGGACAGAGGAGGTGGATGAAATACAGATCTGAAAGCACATCCCAGCCCACTGTCTCCCTGTGTGATTAGTGGCCAACCATGCCCCAGTGGGATTGCTTCACAGCTTTATACTGCACTATCAGGAAGAGAGCAAAGAACATTAGGAAAGGGCCACTTGGATTTGCATAGTAACAAATAATATACCTCAAAATGTTCATGAATTCAGGCTAAAATTCCACCTTAGATTATGATTGTGCAAATAAATAGTTCCTTCTGGGCTCTCATGGATTTAGGATACTTTCAAGTTGAGCTCTCAGAAAAATGAGATGCTCACTGTGGGCAGTGAGGGGGTGTTTCCAGCTCTGCTAGCTATATTCTTCAGGAGCTGATTCTCCTTCCTTCCACAACATCCCCCACCCTCATTCTCTTTCCTCCTTCATACATACACATTCCACAAGACAAACTTTCTTCATCCTCCCTCCATGATACCACTTTATTTTGCTACTTATGTGGAAAGATGGAGTCAGACGGAGAAAGAGGCCAAAAGTTTAGCTTCATTCCACAGCACAGAGATGGGGAAAATGATAAATATACGGCAAATCATGAAGTGTTATCCTGCAAACTGAAGAAGATGCAAAGCAGAGCCATCTGGCAGGCTCTCCCACCTCCCTCTGAATTGCTGTCACATTTCAAGATCAGCCTGTATTTTCCATCAAAAACTGGGAATCGGTAGGCCACAGGCTGGGAATTATCTTTAGAGTAGGTGGAATAGGGTGGGCAGGAAGCTTGAATCCTTACTGGATATTTTACTTTGTGTTGATTTACTTCCAATCTGGTGCTTCCACTTCTCCTAGGAGAGGCAGAGGAGCTGGCAGCCAGATGGGTCGGCAGTCAATTGAACCTTTGGCTACACTCATGAATCCTAGAGTAGTTGGGAGGCAGGACCAAACTCCAAAATTTCCTGAGAGTCCTTCATTTCTCCAAGGTCATAAAACCAATGCAATCAGTCTACTACAGGAGACTTCTCTGGGAAAAAAAAGCATCCTTTCCTCTACCCATTCCAAAGCTGCAGACATGCTGACATTTGACTCTATTTCTGTGTTTGAGTAAAAAAGCTTTTGGAGAGAGAGAGTGAAAGGAGCATAAGCACAAATTCAGCTCTTCTGATGACAAGAGAATTTTTCTCTGTGTAGGTATGTGATTGTTTAGGCTCTGTCTGAATGGAGTTCATGGATAAGCACAGGTACCCATGACAACGCAATGCACTGAGGCTGAGTGGGGATGGATGGGTCAGGACATTCACAACGAGGAGGATCTTCCAAATGAGGCATGACAGCAAATCACTTCCATCTGTGATGTAAAAGAAAACCTTGCCATTTCATTCTTTATACTTGATTGCCTCAAAGTACCTTCTCATTTATCCTACAAATAAATAATAATTTTACTTTGAGTGTGCTGTTCTAGCAGTAAAGTGGAAAACACTTGTTCCTTTAACAAGCAGGAAAAACATTGGCTATAGGAATATCAACAAGGCAACCTTTGTACAGTCCAGCAAGCCTTGGAAAAGAAAACAAAAAAGTGCACATAAAGGGGATCAAAGTCTACTCTTTTTTTCTGTTTTTATTCTGTTATCAATCCAAATTTCTTGAATCTTCAGGGGTAAAGTACTGGCTTAACTAGCAAAGCAAAACTACATTGTAATCACAGTCCTGACCCAATTATTTCACTCAGCTTGGCAATCATTCCCTTCCATAGGAGACAACTGCAATGTAAAGCAGTAGTCTGGGATGAAAAAATTGCACAAGGATTATGCTTTTTTTTTTTTTCCCCCCATATACACGCAACCACCAGAACTATGGTGATACATCCTTTGGACAGGTCCTTGTGAGAATACAGTACATGGAGGTGTGTGCTTCCATGCTTTTGCTTATGAGCCACAGAGGACTTAGTTTATATCTTAGTTCCTTGTATCTTCCATAGAAGAACCACTTTTTTCTTATCTTTTTTACACACAACAAATAATTCCTTGATCCAAGTACTATTCTTAATGGACATGCTGTCCTGTCAGAGACTGCATCACATCATAAAAAGTAAAGAGATAGAATGTGTCCTTTAAATGCTAGGAGAATACTGCCCTTACAAAGGTAGACAAAATGCCACGGAATGTAGAATACACTCACGTCTCTTTTACTGAGATCTTTTAATAGTTCTACTATTACCATTTATTTGATTGGGGCAGTATTTACTGCAACATATTCATGCTAATTTTCAGGAAACTGTTTCTGTCCAATTTGTAATGCAAGTTCTTTCTTTTTTAAGCCATTCATGCAGGCTTTTCATTCAAGTAGAAGAGAATCTATAATGGATTCAACATGTAATGCAAAGATTAGCTTTGAAAATATAGTTATTTCTGCTTAAGCCATCAATTTATATGTACATGAGTAGTTCTGAGAAAACCAAGTGAAATAAGAAGCTGCCTCTGAAGATGATGGGTGCTGAGTATTAGAGAAATTTTCCATTTGTTCAATCTTCCTACTTCTGTACTCAAATCTTCCTTCGCCAATCTGCTTATCCTCCCTTTCCATACCCTACAGCCTCTCTGACACTTCTGCTCCCCAAGACCCCCCCCTCCATCTCTTTCTTTTTGGTGATCTTATGTCCACTGTCAAGCTTGTCTAAGGTACAGGAGATAGAGAATATGGCCTTCAATATTTCTGCAGCATCAAAAGTAGTAATTAGCCAAAAAAAAAAATCCATTCTTCTTCTGCAAAGTTTCCATTAAAATTAATTAAAGATTCAATGAGTGATTTTTCCTGATTTGGCCTTAAATGATCTGTACATTAAAACAGAAAGGAAAGCAAGGAGAGGCTGTCAGTTAGCATTGCAGTGTTTGGGTACAAAATTAAGAATCAAAGTATTCTCTCAAATCAGAGGAGACATGAACTCTTAAGAATAGGGCAGGACCTACCAGAAAAATATGTAAATGGCTTCTGAAAAGCTATTTCTGTTAATAATGAGCCATCAGCCCATCTGGACAAGATTTTCAAGTTCTCAGGGACATTTACAGGCTAATAATTAAAAAATTTGGTACCAAGGAAATTAAGGAATAGAAATCTTCAAGGTATCAGCTACAGTAAATGGAAGCAAGTGGGGTATGTTGAATAGAATGGTTTTTCAGCAGTTTACCATGAAGGATCTGCCATGGGCATAACATGAAATTGAACACCAGGAAGAAACCCAACAATGACATAAATCTGTTTGGCTGTCTAGCAATACATAGTCAAAATGAGCAAACAAATTCATGAAGAATCTGAGTAACTTTGTCCCTTGGCCTACAGAATTTCAAGGCCAAGACAGCATGCACTAGTGAGCCAAGCTGACACTTATTTGGTATAGTTCTCTGACATACCACTACAGAGAATCAAAAAGTTGCTGGAATCACATTTGACAAATGATTCACTTGACAACTTTTTTGCTTAATTTGGAATAAGGCATACAATGATTCATCTTGCTTCTTCCCATCTTTATTTTCAGCTTATAAAGCTGCATAAATGCCTGGTAAATATATTCATTGAATGTTTTATTGGTTTGATTTTTCAAAAATGCTCACAGACATCCAATGTTTTTTCCTTTTCATTTCCTTGCTCATGTCACACCACTACACTGAGAGTTACAGATGGTCAGGGGCACAGGAATCAGAGCCTTGGGGATCCCTCAGCCTTCTTGGCTACATACAACTGCAGCAAGCACCTCTTCATTAGCAGCTAGAAGACTTACAACACACCAGTGGAAACCCTTATTCCATCCATCAGGACCATTCCCCTTTTACCCAAGGAATATCCAGAACATTGCAATAATCTTGCAAACAAGAGAAAGTGTATTTACATTCTGCCAGAGACCCAAGTATTCTACTGACTGAAACTTCAAAATGCTTAGCACATTTATTTTTAATGTTACTCTGTGTAAAATCAGGACCACTGAAATTCTTTCTGTAAAGATATTTCAGTAAAAGCCTTGCTGGTGAGATGGGAAAATGCCTGTTGTTTAATTCCCCACATATATGCTGTATTTTTCCTGCTGTTCTTGTTGTGTTCAGTTCCTTTGCTACTGGCTCATTAAAGCAGAGCATGATGCTACTGGTTATTTAAACATCTGGGGGAAAAAAGTAACCCCCCTACAAAACTAACTAACAGGATTGCTGTCAGCCCTGAGGAGCTGCAGCATTGCCTCTGTGTGTTGGTGACCTGAGCACACAGCAGACACAGCAAAGCACTAGAAACCTAAATACTACTGCAGAGTTGAGGATCAAACTCAGTTCAAGTGTAAGCAAGTGTAACTACATGCAAATCAGTAGCTGTACATATTTCCCAATATGGTTTTCTTCTGCCAAAAGCATGAACCAGCAGCACATCCCTGCAGCCAAGGCTGGATAGCCTTCCAGAAGGCCCAGCTAGCCAACAAGGAGGGGCTGAGCTGGCAAGCTCAGGAAGAAAAAAAACCTGCCATTTTACAAACATTATTGTTTATCAGTATTTTTGTCTGTTCACTAGGGGCTAGGAGGTCTGTATTGCTTGGGAAAGGCTCAAAATTATGAATTCCTACACAACTGAGATGTTTGCATTACATGCTTTCATGTCACCTTTCCTCTGCAAGGGAGCGAGGTGAGGACCACATCAGAGGATGGAACTTCAGTCATGGGCAAAGTCCCTGGAGACTCCCCTCTGAAGCCCTAGCACAGCAAGTACTACAAATGGAAGCTTGCTGGATGTGGAAAACCACAGAGCAGCAGAAAACCTACCAAAGCTCAGCTCAAAATTGGTGGAGATTGCACCATGCTCTTTTTTAAAGCCTTCTGTTCTGCTTGGCAGAGATTACAGTGACATTGGGTCAAATCCTGAAGGAGATGAAAGCTCAGACTGGCTGTTCTCACACATACACCCTACTTCAAATAGAGAAATCAGAGATGACAAACAAATGAAAAAACATACTCCAAATGCCAAAATTCATATACATACACCCCCCCACGCCCAACTACTGCTGAGCCAGAGACACAGATTAACTTGCCATGAACACAGAGAGCAACAGCATAACTAAAACAAGCAATCTGACTTTAGTGTTTGACATTACTTAATCATAATGAAGAATATTTGGCCTGTCTGCCATGTGTCCCCCCAGTCAGAAATTCTTCACACTTTTACAACAGGCCTACTCATCTTAAAGCAAATAATCTCTCAGTCTCATTGTAAACCACCAGTGACACTTTGTATTCTGATCACTCCATGCAAGACCACCTGGTATATAGTGTTTTAAATCCAAGCACTGTCATGGCTATACATTTTCACTAGCTTCATGGTACAACACAATAACTCTATTCAGTAAGAAGTAAATCTAATTTCCAATCCTCAACTGATGGGGTTTATATAGGTTGGTGGTTTCTTTTCTTTTTTTTTAGACTTTTATGCATCGTGAAACCACATCTGTCAAAACATGTTAACTAAACAATGGGATACTTAAACACTCGCTGCAATATCAAGAAGCTTTTTCTTTCTCCCATTTCACTGGCTGCAAACCTTTTTGATCTTAAATAGTGACAAAGGATCATTGAAAAAGTCCCCACTGTCTGGTAATGTGTAGAAAACACTATTTATCCTAGACAGTTTATCAATGTGTCATTTAGCTCAAAATAATAAAAAGGGATTAAACACACCAGTTCCAGAGGGACTTTCAGAAATCCTGACAACACACCTACTTGGTTCTTGGCTTGCCTGCCCCCACATCCCTGCAAAAAAGGATCCTACTGAGATTTTCTGCTGCCATACGCATGGAGCTGTGCAGTGCACCCATTTGCTTGCAGTGGATGAAATCCCTGATCCTGCTTCCCCTGAGAGTTTGGGTTGTGATCCTAGGTCAAAAGGGATCAAGGAGTACATGGCATTTCCACAGAAAGGGAAGAAAACTACAGGGCCGGCTCCAAGGACCACTAACATCACCTGGGGATGTAATAGGGACCTCAAGACCTTTGTGAACACTTTTGCTGTTCTTTAAGTTGAAGTCATTGATAAAAGTTGAAGGATAGATGTGAGCCCAGGTCTCCCTAAGCTGCCAGGTCTAAATGGTGTATTGATAAAACACTAATAGTTCCCTGTAATCCCATAGGCTCTCCATACACCAGACTTCTCTACCATTGCCCATCTCTCCTGGTTGCAGATAGCACAAACTCCCAGAGAGCTTTATTCTGTGTATTTATTACTGAAAGTTGTATAAAACTGAAGCCCATCTAGCTGTGTGAGCTAGTTAAGAGATCTCTTGAAGCTACTCTGAAATAGAGGTGCCAATTTTACCATCCTGAAAAAAGCCAGCAGGCACATGCAGCCAGGCTGCCTAAAGCACCCTATGCTTTCACCAGCCAGGAGAAGCTCTGCTGGGTGCCCCGGGTGCTGGGAACTGCTGCAGGCAGAGCTGGGATCCCCCAGGCAGGGTCTGTCACCACACATGGCCCCATTTATGCTCTCATGTCAGTGACTGCTTCATGGTCTGAAGCCAGAGGCTCCTATTCTAAGGGGCTGTATTTCTAAATGGACACATACATTTGTAAGAATGCTTTAAGCATACATCTTACAAATTTGATCTATTAAATCCTTTCCAATAGTATGAATTCTCATTAGCCATATAAATAAATTCCCCACTCCTTTTGTCATGAACATCATTATATCTTAATACCCAAAAGCAGAGAGTTCAATGCACTCATGATGCATCATGTCAAAAAGTACTAGTTTATACATTGTCTTTCAGTGCAATTTAATATCTCCAAATCCTCTTTTTTTTGAAACAGCAAATAGGAAGAAATTTTAATTCAAATTCTGATTTATAAATTAACTCCTGATAGTTTTCTTCAGAACAAGCTAGTCTTGACCTTCTAACCCTGTCTTCATACAGAAATTTATCTAATTATTAGCAATCCAATTCCCATTTTTCAAATCTATCAGGTGCAGAAAAATCTTAACATGGGCAAGTGATAAGCATGAGAGGAGTAATAAGAAAGAAAATGGGTAAGAGGGGTTATAAGTAAAGAAAGATACACAGAGATACAGGGAAAAGAGTGCAGGGTGAGAATAGCAGTGCTTTATTAGTTTTTTCCAGCTTGGGCAATTGAAAGGAGGCAGTGAAAGACAAATATAAAAAAATATATTAAAAAACAAAACCCAAGGTCTGGGATCCTGGGTGAAAGAGCTAGGAATTCTAAAGAAGAAAGAAAACAGTATTTGCAGATGAGATTATATTGTATCTTAGGGAAGATTCCTGTCCAGCTGGCTGCTGCTTAGTCCTACCTAGACTAAGGTTCTACCAAGCTCAGAGCTGCTCCAGGCAAGCACTCCCCGTGGAGACTGCCCTTGGCAAGGTTCAAACCACCTCCTCTCTGCAGCTTATACATCAATAATATATACCAGGTGGACTTTTTGATACATGTAAGAAAAGTAGTACAAATAAAAATACGAAAATCCCCCCATTTCTTTCCTGCTCTGTGCTTATAACCCCTCAAGGGCCAACAGATCATTGCAATCTTGGGATATAAAAGGATTGAGTCCTGTGGACATTTGCTGCGATGCTGAGGATGGCTCACATACCCTCCAAGCTGAAGCTCCTTCAGCATGGCCAGCCAGGGCAGCTGGGTCATTAGCACATGTGCCCTGTGGGGAATGCAATTTCCTCACACAGAAGGCGAGAGGGCTCTCACAGCAGATTTGCTGGAAGGAAGATGAATCGGACTGAATCGGGACACAGTGGCAAGAGGCCAAGGGATGAAACTAGAAGGGGGATGCCAGGAGCTGTGAGATTGTCTCCTTTAAATCCTCCACAAAGGCTCTCTCATGCACCGGCTGAGCCCACAAAAATAAAGACGTCAGAGAGATGTGGATGGCATGGTAAGAGAAGAGGTCAGGCCAGAACAAGGGGGAACAAAAGGCACTATTTTATCTGCAGCAAGAAAGCAGTGGGATGCGCCAGGTACCAAGTGACCTGACTGGAGAATACAATAAGCTTTGTGAAGTAAGGAGGGAGAATGTCTTCTTTTCAAAATCAAATTCAAGTAGAAGCAGCCTTAGCAAAAGCCACTTTATATAAATTAACACAGTTCCTCCATATATCACGACGACTGGGCAGGCCAGAGGACTTTCATTGTCTGCAATTTCCTCCCAGCTGCGGCTCTTTGGCTCCGTGAAAGACAGAAATGCAATAGAGTGGCTCAACATGAAGACAAGGGTTGTCTGTGATATTTACCAGTTGCCTTATGCCTCCTAAATGGCAAAATCAGGGGCAGACCATCCAATTTGTCTACACTAACCTAGCATTGACCTAGAACAAGGGATGGAAGCGACTTTTAAGACGGACTTGTTTCTGTGTGATTGCTGAGCAGCTCTGGGAGAGCAGAAGGGAAGTTGGCAGCAAACCCCTGGGCTGCCCCACCATGGGGTCTTCCCTCTGTGCTCTCTGTGACTGCCTGACCTGGCTTGGCAAAGGGCCTGACCCTCCCAGGGCAGGTATTAACAAATTTCTGTGCAGGCTGCAACAAGGCGGGTGAAATCACAAAACAAGGTATAACTAAGAAATTTGGTAAGTAATGGAAGCATCAGGAAAAAACCAGGAGTGTCATACTGCTGCTCAGCAGAGACGGATTCTGCTGATGTTGAGACTCTCTCTTAAACAATAATTTTCATCAAAAGGTCAACACCATGTGGATGGTTAACAATTAAGACCCATGAAGAAAGCATCTATCACCATCCATGTTAAGGGAAAAGAAAAAAAAACAAAACCAAAAACGCAGACTCAAGGGTACTTGAGTAACTCAGATCTTTCTGATTGCTTCAGCAAATTAGTTCCTGGAGTAAATAGCCTGTAGGTCATTATGCTGACCTGGTCAGGGACATCATTAGGAGTTCACCTCAAGAAGCCATAGAGGAGACACAGGAGAACTGGAAAATGACAGTGCCTGTGCTGAACGTGGGGGAGGATGGCATAGTGAAAAATGAAAGGGCAGTCAAGAATGCTGGGACAAATAAACAAGTGATTTGTAAAGCCATGGAGGACATGAAGGAGATTACCAGCACCACACATGAATCTGTCACATAAAAATAACATCAAAACAATAACATTTAATTTTGCAGCACAATAGCAGGCCTTGTGGTGAAAGGAAAAAGGGTAAATGTCATGCTGCACCTAGTAAGCCTGTGACAATGTTTCCCATGATATTTTTATATGCTTTGGATACACAATGTGGATGAAAATACTATAGGTAGATGCAAGAAAGACAGGGTGACTTAAGGCAGAGAGGAGTTATTGATTGTTTCTGTCAGAACAGAAGGATGCACAAAGCAAAGGTATTCCTAGGGGAATTGTCCTGAGCTATCTCTGTTCAATGCCACATTGCAGTGACCTGGAAGGTAGGATACAGAGTATTCTCAGTACATTTGCAAATAACCCTCAGCCAGAAGGGACTGCAAATGTGTGGGAGGACAGGATCAGAATTGCAAATTGTCCCGACAAGTTGGGGAACTAGCACAAACAATAGGGTGCATTTCAATTAGACCATGCAAAAATACTACACTGCAGAAATACAGGATGGTGGAAAATTGATTAGTTGGAAGTTCTTTAGAAAAGGATCTAGCAATTATAGCAAATTACACTGAGTGGGAATCAAAAATGCCACAGTTTTGGAAGAGACAATCATACATGCATAACTAAGGGAATAGTCTGCACGCTGTGCACAGCAGCAAGGCTTTTGTTGGAAAGTTTAGCCAGTGTGGGGCACTGCCCCACAGGAGAGATAGGGACTGCTTGGTAAGAATCTAAAGGAGAGCAATGGGAAACGTCAAAAGCAGGAAACAGGCCTAAATGGAAACAGTAAATGAGTATTTTTGTTTAGACCAATGTTCTGGAGCAGAGACACAAGGAATCAAATGCTTTCTTTGTCCTCAGATGACAGAATAGGAAGCAATGGGAGCCCAACATCCCCAGCCCTGCACAAAGAGAGAGGCAGCAGAGCTGGTTAATACAGACAGTGAGGAGGGGTTCTTGTCTTAAAAGAAATATTAATATTTTTTTAAAAAACCCCAAAACACTCAGATAATCTAAAACTAGTTCAGCAGGTGCTCACACAACTGCTTCAGACTTCAAATAATCAATCCTGTGATGAGAAAGGCATAGCCAAGATCAGCATAGGACAATCAGGAAGTGTTAACCACTGAATGGTTGAGTTCAAGGTGTGCCAATCAATCAAGGGGAAAATAATGAAAAACATTTCCTGCTTCAAGGAAAAAAAAAAAAGCCATTACTTGTATGTTCAGGTGATTGCAATATTATTAGAGAGGTCATCACATTGAATATTCATAGGTTGCCCTAGGCAAAGGCTTAAAGTGGTCAGAGAAGTCTCTGACTGCCCAGCAATATAATTTCATTTGTTCTTAATCAAATTTTAGGATCAGACAAGCTTGTGTAATTGCACTTAAAACGTTCCCTTGCTGGACATATATCCTGTTCAACTTCACCTCTTATTGTCTAGCCTTGTTTCTTGGGGATTATTTTTGCATCAACTGCAGAGAGTCTGCTCCAAAACAAGATGGAAGCTTCATAAAATGCAGGCAGTGGCAGAGAGCCCTTAATTACCATCCCAAGCCCCTCAAACTCCTGCAAACCATAAAAAAGATCAAGCACTTTACCTGAAGCACTCGATCATAACCACTAGGACCCAACTCAACATCCAGCAAAGCACAGCACCCTTGGCCCCAACATCCTGCTCAAATCCAGCACAGGCATCACTGATCTGGAGCTGCATCAAACCATCTAGACACAACTGTAATGAGACAAGCTCATGTCTAGCAAAACACCCACGAAGCCCAATTCACAGCCACCTTGCTTTTTGCTGCTTACAGCCATAATGATAATGTTCACCCCACTGAACCCCCACATCTTATTCTGACAGTAAGGCACAGTGCTGTAACAATAATGAATTAGCAGTAGGAGAAAACTACTCATTTGGAAGAAGGCTTCTGGAGAAATATAAAGCCGCAGGAAACCTCCCTGATTTGTCTTTTGGCAGGTTCTGCTACTGGTTTTAAATTAACAGTGCAAGTGTTATCAACTGACTCTCTACAGGAACTAGTTGAGTGAACCTCAGCACACCCATAATTGTATGATAAAATTATATGGACCTCAGTTTTCTGTATTAGAACTAATTAGGTTTATTTTTAGGTTTTTGTCTTCATCTGAATCAAACCTCCAGCCACCTCAACTGCAATGTTAAACCTACAAAGGTCAAAATCAGAAGAAAATTATTGAAGCAGCCCTTGTGAAGTGACACACATTTTACAGAGCTCTCTCAGTAACATTTTGTTCTGCTTCTATGTTCTTTCACAATGCTCTGTGCAATAAGAGGATTTTGACATGGGCATTGTATTCTGTGAGTGCTGGCTGGGAATAACTTCTCCAACTTACACAAGCATTTCTAAACAAAGATTTTTTTTTTAGTATGATCTTCATGCCTCCCATATCAACTTAGCAGTGGCTGGGAAAAGCTAATTTGGTTCTTTGGAGTTTCCTTATATTTTGAGTGTAATAATGAGGAGCTACTTTTGCTGTGAGATTAGGGTGGTTTAAGAAATATTGCAAGAGCTAAGGAAATTTTAAAATTACTACAGCTACTATATCTATATTCTTAGTAATATACGATGAACAGGAGGAAAATTAAAAATGTGGTAAAATCTTATGGAAATCTGAGAACTTTCAAAACTAAAATTAATAACTCATCTAACATGTTTGCTACCCTTGCCAAGAGCAATCTGGAAATTAAAGTTAACAAAAACTCTCACCCCAAGTTATGCACGTCTCAGTCACTGACATAACCTCTAGAGTATATCAGATCTTCCAGTTATCTCTAACTAAGAATATTCTGGAGGAAGAATTTAAGATCCTCCTAATCTTGGGAGCACAGAACCTGCATTTAATTTCATTGTTTCTTTACATGTTAAACTGCACTTTTACCTACCAGCTTTGTGGTCCCCATTGCAAGGCCCTGGTGTCCTTTGTGGTACTCTTCTGGGGGGCTAACATTCACCAGAGAAGTTCAGACTGGACTTCAGACTGTATTTATTCCCACCAAGAGAACTACCCAGTGCTAAAGAAGCAGAAAATCAGACAGCCATGTAAATGGTTTCAGCAGTGTCTCCATTAGCAAGTAAGTCAGGTTCAGCTGGATGGGTTCAGGAGACCAAAGAAGCAGGTGCTGAGACTCCTCACATCTCCAGCATTTGTGGATTGTGGATTTACTTTGGATTAGATTTATCTTGATTGCTGTCATAATCACCTAAAAAAAATCTTCCTCTTGCAAAGGGAATCAAAGCTTTGTGAAGAGAAAAACCATTAGGTATGCTCTAAAATTATAATATGGTCTGTAGCACAGTTCAGATCCCAATGTCCTCTAAGCACTAGAGCCCATCAGATGGCTCCCCTCAGAGCATGTCGCTGCCCCTTCCTAAACCACCATCTTCCTCACTTCTCCTGTGTCCCAAATCCTTCCAAAGTTTCATAAGGTAATTGCATCTATTTGGGAGGAATGTTACAGATGCCTTCACAAGGAGGGCATCATGCAAACCTAACAATGTCAGTTAAGAAGCACTTTAATTATGCACCACTGCTCTGCATTACATAGGTCTACCTTGCATCTGAAATGCATTCAGCTTCCAGCACAAACATTACATTCAATTATCATATGATTTTTAAGAAACAGTAATATTTCCAACTGGCAGATGCCTACCTGAGCTATTTCATCTGGTTTTGATTAGAGCAATAGTGCACATTTCCCATGTCTGTGCATTGCAAATTTCATCTGCTTCTTCTTAAATATAATGCTGAGATACAAAGAGGCAAAAACCCTGAAGTTTACATAGAAAACCACCTTTCCTCAAAGTCCCAAGATATGAAGAAGTAAATTTCCACTGCAGTTACCCACCCAGCTGCAGTTATTATGTGTTAAAACTCCCTGTGCACCAAGCAGAAAATTTGCCCCTAAGCATTTTAGTTTTTTTTTCCATCCTGCAAACTGCCAGAATACTAAACAGATTTTTAGGAAACTGCTCTCAGTGGTAAAAATTCACAAGCTGATCTCCAAATAAAATTATAAGCCTGAAACACAGAGGGCAGATACAGCTCTCTAATTAGGAATGGGTCAGATTTTCTGGCAGAACACATTTTGTCAGAAAAATGTCAATTAATCAATTTACCCCCACATCCCTAAAAAAAAAAAAAAAAAAAAAAAAAAAAAAAAAAAAAAAAAAGAGAGACTAGAGACTATCAACAGAAATGGATTAATTCTACTTCGCTGAAATGTCCCTGAGAAAAGCCTGGGACAAAGCAGACTCCTCCTTTCCCACCTGACTCCCACCAGATATGGGATTAAGAGGTGACTGGGCACAAGTTTGGGCTTTCCTGGCCAGGTGCCCTCCAAGGCTCCCATTTTCCTCTTGTGTGCAATTTACTGAATAATTAATGATTTAGGGGTTCCAAGGGCCCACAGGGGAAGCCCAGTGGTTCTGCCATTCTTGGAGGAGCTACAAATTAGAAAGTTGTCTCCTCTTCTGCCCTCATTATAAATAATCAGGACTGGGTGCTTCATACTGGTGTACTGGTATGTGGCTCAGTCCCAAAGTTCTCACTTTAAATGGCTAACTCTGAAATTATTGTAAGTCACTGTGAGCTTTGAATAAGAACAGATAGTAGCTTTGCACTAAGGCAATTTATTTAAAGACAGTAAATAATACAAATCTGTCATTTCTTCAGCAAATGTGAGACAGGCTCTCTGCCCATCTTCCCCCTGCTTGCAGTGTTATCAACATCCCACTCTCCTTTCTAGATTTTGGCTAATACATCACAAACTGATGCTCATGGTTGAAATTCATTAAGATGGATATGTCTGGGTTCCTTCTTCTACAGGAATGAGATTTTCTTCTGCAAACTGAAAGCTGATAAAAAATCCCTTTGTAAATACCAAAGCTTCCTGAATTTTTTTCCTTCTAATGTTCTTTCATTAATGCCTTTGGGAATTTTTGTGAAGGATGTTTGAGAGGAGGGTTACACAATGGGAAATGACAGAAATGTCGCTTTTGTGTCCTGGATAAATCCGCTTTTCATGGAAAAGCTATAAATGTTTTAATTTTCTCCAGTTCTGACCTGAAAATACTTATTTTTGCAGCTTCTAGAGGTTTCTAGGAGAAACAAATTTTTTTTTTTCAAAAAATTATCGTTTTCCCAAAGCAGGCCAGTGTCTCCTGGAGGAATGCATCACAGCCTGTTAATCACAGCTGTGCCTCTCAGCCATGCCCAGCAAATTCTGCACATCAGAATGAGAGAAAAGTGAAGAACTATTGATCACTGCTGCTTAAAAGCACTGAAATTCTGAATTTAACAAAAGCGCAGGCTTGATACTGGAATGTTCATAAGACAAATGTATTATAAACAGAGCTTGTGGGGATGTTCAGTGTTGCTCAAGTTTAGCTATTTTCCCCACAAACAAACCTGACTCAGTCCTGTTGCAGCTTATAGTCAGGGCCAGCCAAGCAGGCTGTCAGTTCATGTTCTGCTTGGAAGATTTTTAACATGTCCATAAAGAATTAGTTTGTGGCCACTTCACTCACATGCTAAATCAAATGGGAATGATAAAGCCTAAGTCAGAGAAAGCCTAAGAAAATACCTTGCTGGTAACCTGTATTCTTTTAATTCTCTCTAAATATCTGTGCAAATGGAAAGCCCACACAAGAAAAATCTAAATAAATGAATCATAATTATAAATGTTATTTATGTAATTGATAAATGATGCACAGATAAGTAAGCACTGCTTTTTCCTACACAAACTAAATATGGACACTGAACCAAAGATGTGCCCTCTATTACTCCAAATATAACAATGTTCAAATATTAAAATTACATCCTGCTCTTATGGTTTGCATCTCTTTTTGTCACACCAACCCTTCCCATCACACATCCAAATACACAAAGGGTCCCAAACTGGAATTGTGGATCAGGTATTTTCAAGAAAACACAAGAAGTGCATTTTTCACATTCTAAGTAAGAAAGCAAAGGGCAAGATAATCTGTCAGCAAACTGACCCCTTATCAGGATCATAAGCAGTCCCATTACTGCTGTGACAACTAGCTCAGCTGTGAGCCAAATGCCTGGAAAAGGCCAGCCAAAAATCCATCAGTAAAAACTCATTTATCACCACTAAAGGGAAAACCAGCACTGCCATCCAAGGCTGGCATCATGGAGCCAGCCAGCCCTTCACACAGGCCAGGCTCCGGAGCACTGAGCCTCGAGGGGCTGTCAGGGAGCTGCTCCTGACTGGAAACAGCCATGTTCCCATTCAAAACAAAATCTATTAAGGCAGAAATAATTAGTGCAGGGCATAATAATTTGCAAACCTCAGAGGTTACTGTGCTGGTGCTGAGTCACTCTGAGCTTGCTATGCGGACCCACAATCCATTGATTTTAACATTTCACCAAACTTCAGAAATTCAGAAGACTGATTATTTGGTGGAGTGAAGAAGCCTATAAATAGTATCTAGCAGGTTTTCCAAGCACATCCTAGCTTTTATTTCAACTTGGTACTCCAAGGAAGCACAACGCATCCCTACTTTCTTCAAAAACATCTTTTTCAGGGTCTTCAGTGCTGGTGGAGGTGCTGGATTGACAGCTCAGGAGATTCATTCTACTGTTTACCCACTGAACAGGCAGAACACTGGCAGCACAAACTTCACTGAGCCTGCCCTACCAATGTGCCTTTGGCGTTTACTAAAAAATTGAACAGCCTGAAACACTCTGTGTGCACTGCAAAGGGAAGCAGGCTGGAGCCACGAGTGCCGCAGCTGCCGGCAGTGACCCACTTGATGGCAGAGCTGATCACACACCCACTGACACCCTGGGGCTTCAGTGCCCCAACACTGTCCTGGGGACTCATTGTCCATGGGGAAAATGCAGAGATACCATTACTCAGTATTACTGCTGTGGCAGTGTTAGTGTCAAGGCACTACTGATCCTCAGGAAGGGGTTTGGAATGGTTCTTTATTTGCATCAGTCTAGGACCCCTGCAAACCCCTCTCCACAGAACAGGAAATGTTTCTGTCCTGAGGAGAGGCAATACCATTGCTTTCCCACTCACCCAGACACAGAGCACCAAGGATGCAGATGGGAAGTGGTGGGTTGGGACGTCCCAGGGCACTGCTGCCTGGGCTTCTGCCCCCATCCACATCACACTGCTCAGGCTGCTCCCAGGACACATCCCAGGGCTGAAGGGGACAGAAGGGGACAAAAGCCATGCAAATTCAGAAGTCTTAGTTTTCAGCAAAAAAACCCACTTTAAAACTAAGACTTCTTAAATCTGGTGCCAGGCAATTTGCCTGAAGGACCTCATACACAGTGATTCTCAAATTGGCTGTTTCTTGTTTCAGCAGAAGACTGGCAGTCATTACAAAAGCAAGACAGTGATGTAGGAGTCGGCAGACAAGAGCAGGAGATGGAAGTCTGCTGTTTAAATATCTTCTGTACACTGTGTAAGCAGATACAAGCTCAGCTTGCTCAAATTGCTTTAGTAACCACATTAACCTCTGGGACTCCCCTTTGTTTCCTGGGGTGAGTTAGTAATAACTCAGGGATACAACAGTAATAGCTGAGCTCACTTTCCAGTGACTATTGTATGAGAGGCCCGGTACAGCATGCCCTACATCTGAAGCTGTGGTTTTCAGAAATGATGTATTGTTAGCCTTGCATCTGAAATAACCCAGTAATTGCTTAATGTTTTATATTTACATGGGCTGTACATTATGTTTGCTCTAAGAGAGGGAAGGAGTACGAAGCGGGAAAGGAGTTTGCAGTAAACCTACAGTATGCATTAAAGAGCTATAAATGGTAATCTGTCAATAGCATCAGCTTCACTAAGGGCTTGGTTCAGGAAAAGAGGAGCATACTCAGCTCCCAACTGACCTAAACCACCACAAATTGGACTTAGGAACTAGCAGGATTGAGCCCTTCCTGAATGAAGAGCTATTAAATTTAAATATACATAAAATCTTACTTGAAAGATCATATTCATTATTAATAAGAGGCAATATGATCTTTCAGATAAGGCACTGCTGCACTGGGACTCTGCAGTGAGCATCAGCTCTGCCACAGACTCCTTGCCTCATCTTTAGTGGCTTCCTCAAGGTCCCTGTTCCTCACATCTTTATCCTTGCAATGAGAATAACCCCTCTCCTTCCCTCCCTATTAGTGGTCTGTATTGTCTATGAACATGTACAGTTCCTGAGTAAAAGGAGGCCCTCCAGGTCAGCTATACAGTAAATAATGATTGAAAGTATTACTTTGTGAGTATTCATTCTTTTCATCTTGGTACTTGCTTCCTACATTGCCACACCTTACAATATTCTGTGACAGTGGGAGAAAGGGGCAAGGACCCATTTTACTTCGTTCATGTAGAAAATGAGTAATTCTGCAGAGTTCACCATATTCCCCAAGAAGCTAAGACTAAACCAGATACTTGCTGGGTCTTCATTTTGATCACAGATGTTTAGCCTCTTCTGAGTTTGCTGGCTACATTTAAAACTCTGTCACTGGGAAACGGAGAACAAAGTCATGTACACCAACTTGCTGGTGTTCACCTGTTTTTTTAACACAAAAATTTCTGCAGATTTTAATGGCAAAACTGTGTACTGAGAAACAACCCTAGTGAATAAGTAAGCAAGTACATGTACATGTTTGTGTAGCACAGCATGACTACCAACTCACAGTGGCACTGGATAACCAAAATTTGCAATCTACTTGTTCTCCAGGTCTTCAGTCTTCAATTCATGTCACACTGAATGCAAAATGCAAACAGCTCTTAGCTGTATAGCTTGAAGAATGCTTCTGAAGTCAGTCATAATAGCTAAAAGCTATTAAGCTGAGCATTATTGGTGGGAAAAACCTACCAAAGAGAGCTCTCTGCATGAACCAGCAGCTATGGTGGAGAGTGGAAAGGTAGGCAAGAGGAGGAGGAGCACTACCCAACCTCCCACCAGCTATGCACTACCATATGGTGTATGGTACTGCACAGAGGTACTGGCAGGTATAATGATAAGGATATAGGAAAACTGGGAGCTATAAAAACAGTGAGGATATTATACAAGCATTTTCACGTTATACATATTGCAGTCTACTGTGGGCAAAAAGAATTTAAAAAAAAAAAAAAAAAAGAGAAAGAAATAAAGAAAAAAAATCCAACTAAAGCTAATTCCGTCAATTTACATGCAGTTGTGTCTTGCAGGTAAAATACGAGAGATTCAGCCACTCCCAGCTTCTTATGACTCCACAAGAAAAGCTGCTTGAGTGGTAGAAGGGTTGGGCAGGGGTGAACAGCAACCAGAGCAGAAGAAGCAGTGATGAAAAGAAGAGTCTGGGATAAGAGGGGGAGAAGGGCACAGATCCAAGATTATAAAACCCAGGCAAGCCTTTCATCATCAGGAGGAATTGCCTCTTCAAGGGCCTGCTGCCTCTACAAACTGTGCCTGGGCTCAGTCCCTGACACCATTTGGTTCTGGGACAATAGGGGTCTGTAACTCACAGATTCCCTGAACCCCTGGGGTGATGTGGGAGCACCCAAAATACACAAGCAAAGAGCATGGTGCCAGGGCACAGCCAAGTAGCCCTAGCAGGATGGGTGGCAGCAACCTCACATTGCCTGTGAATCTGGTGCCCTAGATTCCCCAGTGGGGTTGAGCTACTAGTGACACCAGCATGCCAGGCCATGGCCAGCCTCCTCATTGTGCCCTCTGACAGCCTCTACGTTGAAATCCAGCATATGAAGGACTTTGGTCATACAAAGCAATAGTCACAGCCTTGACTTCCCTGACATCAGCTACTGGGATAGGGGTGACAGCCTGATTGTGAAACAAAGCTCTTCCTTCCCAGTGCCAGCTCTTCTCTACAGCTTTTTAATAATTCACACATATGATGATGTCTACAGAATAGCCAGGGGAGGTGACAGGACCCCCCTTCTGTGTCATCATGGGAAAAATTTCCACAGTAAAAGTGCCACACACCACAGAAGGTAAGAATCCCTGTAGGAGATACTACCCTGCCTGGTTACTCAGAGAGCTTTATCAAAATTATGGGAAGAAAGAACTAATTAGCAGTGAGTGGTAGGAGCAGATGAACTCTTCAAAAGGGAAGACCTTGCTTTTATGCCTATGGCACCTCAGTAACAAGCAGAGAGGAAAAGAAATATAGAAAGTATGTGAGTCTGATGAGAAATTATTTGAAAATTCATAGAGCAGGACTGGGCATTTAGTTACAACCACTGAACAAGAAATGTGTTAGCTGCTCCATCCTAGCAGCCACTGCACAGAAAGAAACCTCCCAGGCTCCAGCACATCTTCACCAGGGCAGGGGTTTTCTGCAGGTTTATTGTGCAGACAAAAGGAGGGATGTTCCAGGGTACAGCACTCCAGAGAAGGGTGCCCATATCCCTTCCTGACAAGTTGGCAGTAGTTGCAAATATCACCCTGTGCTCAGAGAATGAAAGGGAGACCATACTCACCTGATAAATCCACAAAAATCAATCTGAGCTCTAATAAAATGTAACACATTACAAACTAAGCCAACTGGCAGTGAAAACAAACCAAAGACCTCACCAACAGCAGTGAGAAACACCTAAGTTCAAAGTGGCAATTGCCAGGGGCAAATGAAAGACTATTTGCTAAAAACACCTCTTAACAGGACAGTCAGCAGCAGCCTGCACACACAGCAGAAGGGGAAGCAAACCACAGCCTTTGCAGTGAGACAGAAATGCCAGTCCTAGAAAACTACCTTCCCAGGAGGCTTTGGACCCCTTCACAAGGCTTCCCAGCAGTGATCTGTCCACTGACAGTGCAAAATGTAGCTTAACAAAAACCAATTTTTTTTCATTAAAAAAACCCAAAGAATCAAGCCAACCAAGCTCACCCCACACATAAAAACTGTGCAACAAGATACTACTAGAATAGCTTGCAGGAAAATATTGCAGTTGGTCAGCCCAACCTGTGGATCTAAGTAGCCTGAAAAGTCTGAATATATTTAGTGTATTATTTTCACCATGGAAACGTTCAACAAAACTGACCTTTTCAGTTTCAATAAAACTGGATTTTCCTGTAGGTCCCCTGTCAGCCACTGCAATAATATGTGGAAATGCTAAAACCCAGAGTTATTAAAAACCGAAAAAGAGTAAAATGACGTCATAGCCCTGCCATTCCTGAGCTGGATCTGAGCACACTCTATCTGCCAGGAAATGTGCACTCTCCTTCAAACATTTCAGAAAACCCAGTTCCATCTGTGATTTTGCTGATGCAAATATGGAGCATCTGCTGATTTCCCTAAAGTTAATCCTAGCTTGCCGGGTCCCACTTGGAGCAGAATACGGCCATCACATCACAACTGACATGCTGCAGCTCCTTTTTTTATCTAAAACATGCCATTTACAGGCTATCTTTGGTACTGCTGACTATGTTGGTGCATTTTTTTCTACCCCACCAGGCTTTTAATTACCTGTTCATACACAGAGCACTAATTCACAGTCTGCAGGCACCAAGGAAAATGAGTCTTTCTCATGTTGCTTCCTGCTGGCTGGACAGGGCAATGAAGCACAAGAGTGCATGGAGGAGGATGGGTGGCAATGGAGAGGCAGATAGGGGCACGGGCAGAGATTCATAGAACTATTTCAAACCCTGAAATTGCTTATGCTTTTACCAAAGAATTTTGGCATGTCTGTCCTTCAGACTATGAGAGCAATAGCTATAAAAAAAAGTGAGAAAAATGCTGAAGATGTGTGTTCAGGTGCAGGTTTTTTGTTAAGTATCTGTTGTTTGGCAGCAGCTGAACAAAGAAATTATTTCTCCCTTGTGTTTAACCTCCACCAGGGCCTGGGCAGTCTGTTTTGTTCATGAAAGGTATCCTCAAGCCTGATGAAGTTCACATCTAAGTCAATGCTCCTGGAACTGGGTAGTTTTGATGTACCCTGATCTACAGTTAACGTGTCATGTTTTTAGTAAAATATAGATATCGGTAGACAAAACATAAAACACAGCAGCTTTTAATAACCCTCTCAGATGCCAGGAAGACTGCATTGTTAACAACAGCTACAACCATCTTCCAGCACATTCCCCCTCCTCCCCATATCGCACACTGTACAAGCTCAAAAGGCTGTATGTTCTCTCAAGACTCCAAATGAGTTAACATGCCAGCTGGACTTGATTCTGTTATTTCCCGTGTCAGGCAGACAAAAACATCTGACTCCAGACAGGAGGCACCACACATGTGCCTGTGAGCAGGGTGAAGAAATGCCACATGGCCATGGGTGGCATGGGGAGCCCTGGGGACAGCCCTTCTCCATCTGCCTCCAGCTCTGCACCTCTGCTCTCCAGGCCTCCCTTCCCCATCTGTAACACATCTGATGATGCCCCAAATCAGGACTGCATTTTCCTGTAAAATTTTCAGTAAAAAAAATACTGCTTGGCAATGAAAACAGTATATTGCAGGGACAAGATATGGCAATTACCAACTATTAGTGATGGCATTTCCATTTGAAGTGAACTTTGAAGCAGGTTCCTTCCACACTGCCTGCTTGCCTAGAAGAAAGATGCAGAACTGGACTGAACCCCCAGTTCCTGCACAAAACCTGTCTGGAGCGCAGAGCTGGTGGAAACAAGAGCCTCAGTAGCTTCCACATCCAGGAGCTTGCACGTGGGAAACCACTCTCTCAGCTCAAATTCTACCTGAGTTGTCTTAAGCTCTGCCTCAACACAGTATTTTTTTCCTTGACAGCTTGAGTAAAAGTACCTGTTGCTGTTCTGAAGGCTACTGAAAGTAAAAACAAAGAGAAATAAAAGCCTTTTCTGATTTCCCACTGTCATGGGAGGTGGTTGGCATGGGAATAGCTTTTGGCAATACTATTGCCTGAATGTTGTTATCATGTCACTCAGTGCAGTTACAGAGTGCATGTGCTGTAACCACTCCCAGAGCTCGGCAGAGGGTGGGGGCCATTGGGCAGGACACATCCATGAGATGAGACAGTCCATGCCTTGGAGAACTTACAGTGCAATGGTGTAATGGCACCCTTGGGGCTGCTGGGACATCTTCTGGTAGGTCCAGGTTCAGAGAGGCCTAAATAAAAGCAACTTTTAGAAGAGTCTTTGGAAGGTTTTAAGGTTACCAGGTCAAAGAGCTTTACACTCCCAGCCAAGAGCTCTGTGTCTGCCAGCCATGCCTGCACCAGCAGCATCTTCAGCAGGGAAGCTATCAGCCTTTGTCAATACAAGGCAATTTACAAAGCAGAGTTAAGGATTTTTATTATTTATTTTGTACCCTCTAAATGTGGAGAATGCTAGTGAAAACCCATAGCAAAGCCAGCTGGGAAAGAAGGAAATAAAGGGAGCTAGTGAAAAGCTAATCCTGGAGAAGCAACAAGGATGAGCCCATCCATTAATTCTGAGTTAGCACGTTTTATTTTAGATCTTTTATCTATTTTTTTAATCTATCTATTGTTTTGTTCTACTTGCTGGAGCTTTAGACCTTTGATCCTACCATTGCATTTGCTAAAGGCAGTACGGGTGATTGCACCAGACACATTTCCTCTCCCAGTGACATTCAGATGCCTCTCAGTCGTACAGCCAGCACAGCTGAGGAGCAGGATAGTGGATGGGAAGTGCATTAGGAGATTGCTCATCCCCTAGAAAGTCTACCTGGGACACCTACGTGTCACTAAACCCCAGGTCAGATGGAGAGAGCACGGCACTTTGCACAAATCAGGAATTTGGTTTAATTGTCACAGTTCACAGCTTGGGCAGGCAGCCCAAGGCACAAGGCTAGAGTGATTCACAGTCTAACAAGAAACCTAAGAAACCTAAGAAACCAGCCCAGAGGTTTTTAAAATATGCAAGACAGGCAGAGTCCATGGCAGACAGAGGGAAGATCCCAGAGCACCTAAGTCCCAGCGCTGCGCCAGGTTGCGTGAGCTCAGAAAATAGTTGTCCTGGTTTGGGCCAGGATAAAGGTGATTTTCTGTCTTGTACTTTTCCTTTTAGCTAAGTCTCTTGTAAGTAGCTGCACTTGCTGAAATTAACAGCAAGTTTCTCTCTCTCACTCAGTTTAATTGCTGGGCCAGTGTTAAATCGTGACAATAGTTTTTCAAACTGTGCCAACCTCTCCCCTCAGCAGAGACCTTAGCTCTGAACTACCTACCAGCAACCTGACAACTGGGGTCAGAGCCAGTTTTAGTCCAAGTACTTCTGAGATGGGGGCCAGGGGGGAAAGGGAAACCACAGTTCATTCTGTAGAAATGAAAGGTCTGACACAGGTCTTCATATCAGCCCTGCTCAGTAAACAGTGCATTTTCAGAAACAGGTTTCTTCCTTTATAGGGCCAAACGCAGTGCTGGTGCCACTCCACTGTCCCTGTCATATGCAGAAATGGACTTGGCCCCTCTCCCCCCTAGGAAATGCAATGACCACTGCCTTCCCAAGGCAACTTTATACAAAGCTTGGCTCAAAGGAACTGTGCAAAATCAGCCTGCCCGGTGGGAAAAGAGCAAGCCCCTTTCTGCATGTCTTTAAAGCCCAGATTCTAAGGAAATAACCTTGTGTACCACAGACAGTCTGTTTCACACTGGTAGTTCCTCAAATGACTTTAAATTACACAGACTCAAATAGAAAAGGATGGCAGTAAGTGGGATGCTGTGTCTAAACATTGCTCCTTAACAGGTAGCAGATGAGATGCCATACCATAAAATGGCATAAAAGCTAAACAGGTTTTCCCAATACTTCTTCCTCACATCCATTCAAGAAAAAGAAGACTCCTATTTGCAGCCTGTCATGGAGAGCCCTGAACACTGCTGGGTTTTTCCTTTGGGTACATTATTATTTATCTTACATTTCTCAAAAGTCATCCATCGGTATTTCTAAGCCTTCTATTTTCCTACAGTTTTTCTCAGTCGCAGTATTCCCATAAGAGTTAAATCAACTGAATACACAATCCTCACCCTCATTAATCTGTTTTGTTTTTGAAGAGACACAGCTCTTTGTCTGGACAAAGAAGATGGCTCCAGACATTTGCTCTACACTGAAAACCATCCTTCTCACTCCTCTCTGTAGTCACTAGTTCTGCTCATCCATTATCTACTCCCCCAGTAAGCTTACCAGCTGCACAGCAGTGCAGATATGAAGAAAGAAGGAGAGGGTTTATGTGATGAAACACACCTTAGCACAGACAGGGCAGCCTGATTCACCAGGGCCAGGAGGAGTCCTAGGTGACAAAATCCTAGTTCTCCATAAATCAAATTACAGCCACTAACACATGCCAGGGAAAAGACCCACACAAGAAGGCCCTTTGCTAGTATTATGCTACATGTTAATATCATGCCCCTTGCCTGTGTAGCAACTGCACATCTTCCCAAAAGCCATCACTGCTGGGAGAACTGCTTAGCAGCATTTTAGTGTATTGTGGCAGCTGATGTTGGGAGCCTGAGAAGCCTCTGCCTCTGAAAGCACATGCCTTGAAACAGAGATTTCAAAAGTGCCCCAAAATAAAAGCTAATAGCTGTTAGGTCCAACTGTTTGATGGTATAGTGGTCATTGGTGTCCCCTGGGGCTCGTTCACTCAGACCTCACTCAAGCTGCCTTCTCTGCTTTAGCTCAACTCCTTCATCAAGCATGCCAAGAAAAAGATGCTTTCTTGTTCAAGTTGTACAACAAAACAATAGCATACATACCTACCAAAAAACCAATGCATAATCTTAGTATTCTCTTGTCCTCATGCTGAATTTCCAAAACCACAAGCCTCTTGTTACCAAAAAAAATTTAAATAAAGCTAAAGAGATAATTAAATGGAAAATAAGTGGGATATTTAATGCTTAATTCCAGCACATTCATCTCCTCACACTTTAATAGCTGTACCACACGCCTTTCATCAGGCTCTGGCTCTGCAGCAGTGTCTCTATTCGCCTGCATGTTCCCCATTCTTCCAAAGATGATACAGACACCCTGTACTGCCAGATAAGCAATATGTGTCACTCTTTTTTGCCTAAGATCAAAATGAATATGTTAATTTATTTTCTGTTACAGGCTGCAGCGTGACTGAGAGAGGGAGAGGGAATGAGTTCTCTTCTCGGCTTTCAGCTCTGAACCACACAATGCCCCATGGACAGACTCCGTCTTCCTGCACACACTTGGCTGACCTGTCCCTCACTTTAAGGGTAAACCATTAGATACTTCTGTATAAAGCGGGTCTCAGTAAATAACTACTACTCTGAGAATACAGAATTTTGTGCTTTATACACCTAAAGAAAGCAAATCTTAACCTACCTTCTACCCGCACCCGTTTAGGGCAGAACATCCCCAGCTGGAGGTTGGGGCAAATCACATCAGGGTACATGCATTCCCATCAGAATCAATACAGTATCATCTGTGAAATAAAAGTGCTTGACTTGAAAGCTATGTCAGAAAAAAAGTGATGCCAAGAGATCATTTTTTCAACTCTAAAGACCATCCAAATACAGATGTAGAAAGCAGTTGTTCATAGGGAGGAGGGGAATGAACTTGAAAGAGATAATAGAACTACTTTTATACATTCTGTGTATTTTCTTTCCATCGTATAGAGAATAATTTCTAAACTGGGTGTTACTCAGGTGTGAATTATTACATTAGGCATAGGAGGTTTTAGATATAGACAGAGACTAAACACACATATACCCCACCCATACATGCCAACATATAACTTTCTTGCACTGATAAGTGGATGTGGAGGAAGCAACAAAGAAACATCTCTCACATTCAATTTAAAATTCAGGAAAGGAAACTCTTCTCCCCAGTGGAAAACTATAGAATATTTTTATCTGTGTTTATATACATGCACACACATACCAATACATATATATCTGTACACACTTTAAAGGAGAGAAAGGGGGAGAATGAAACATAGAAAAAACATTAAGGTCTTTCCACTGCCACCAAAATGCAGTAACCCCATTAATATGAAAAGATCCAATCCTTGTATACAAGCAAATCTCCCAAGATGTAGTCTAACACATATCTCCTTTCTATTTAGATGTACTCTTGAACTACTGAATTACAGATTTTAAATATGCAGAATCATTGTAGGAAACTGTGGAGGAAAGCAGAAATAGGTTCCTCCTGAAGTCTCAATTGAATTGCTCTGAAAAGATTAATTAAAATTTAATTCTCCTTTGACACAAAATCTCCTGTTCACTAGGTCTTGGTATGTCTATTAGCAAGTTTCCATTAGGAGATATTATACTCAATAATGAAATAAACTTCAAGGACCCTGTGGGATCAAACAAAAAGTTTACTGTATTCTGACAGCAACAACAGTAGCAGTAAGGTTAACATAGAAGCTGGCAGGCTTAATGAAAAAGAGTTGACATATTATCACTGAGTACCTGTCTGTGATCTAAGGTACAGAAGGGCAAATAATTGAGTGTTGTGTTGATTAGAAAACAGTTTGATCTGCAAAGCGACAACCTAGAGTCAGATATTCATTTGATTTCTTCAAAAATCTAGGGAGAAGGAAGGAGGATGAGGGGTGGGGGGGGGGGTTCTAACCCTAAGAACAGCTTCCTAAGTAGAATCATAGTGATTAAAAAGGAAAGCCGTGGGCACCTACAGCATACAGCTGTGTATCTGCCATCAGTATTAGGGGAAGCTATCCACTTATTTTAAGGGTCAGTGTGAATGAATTAGATACAAGACTGAGAGCATTTACATTAAAATTGGTGCTTCATGTCTTCCATGCTATAAAATATCACTGTATGCTTTACCACATTGCACTTGGAGCATAATGAGACATTTGACATCCTAAGAAACCATCCAAAATGAACATGAGGGCAGAGTCTGGCCCTAGATGATATAAAGAAGAATTTCAATACAGCATTGAATTAGCAGCAGCACAAAGAGTTTCCGACCACTTTCACTGTACAAGGAAAATCAGTTTGAGAGCGCCAGGGCAAACATCATTTGTGTCTCTTTTGTTTCTACATATTCTCCTTTTCTGGCACTAAGAAAAACAAAATTAAATCCTCAGTGCCATAAGCCCTTGCCCCAGAAGCTGGCACTCACATAAAAAAGATAAACGTTTCTATGTTGGTTGTTTGGGACACTGTGGCAGTGCCCTCAAAACAGGTACTCTCTGTATCCTAAATCTTTGTTTCCAGCTACCCAGCCAGCAGCCCATAATGGAAAGTTAAAATGTAAACACAAGCTGCTATTTTAGTGCAATCACACAAATGCAGCAGCTTGTCTTCTCTCTTCTTTTATTTCCAAAATGGCCATACTGCTTGAATCAAGCTCCAGATATTTTTTTCCTTTTTCCTCCTTTTTTATTCTCCCTAAGTGCCCAGTCAATTAAATCTTGTTTACACAAGTGATTCTTAGTTGCCTTATTCCTGCAATGAGAGTTGACAGTGTTCACACTAAAGAATGCCAAAATCTGTTTTCCTTATATAGTCAAAATACAAACAGAAATTAAAATCAAGCAGACTAATAAAGGGTTATAAGAACTGACAATGCTTTGTGAATTTGAAAGGCTACATTGCTTGATTCAAAATAAAACCAAAATCCTGATTACACCCTCAGCTCTTGCCTCCAATGTTTAAAGGAATACTTCCCTTTGTCATATGGATAGTTGTTCACGAAGGAGTTCACTGATATCACCTTGCTCATCTAGTCCAGATGGCTGGAAGCAATGAAAATCCAAGGTATTCCAGGAAGTGACCTTGGAGATCCTTTTGTGATCAAAATTCAAGGAAGGCTGGAAACATCACTGCTTTAACTCTAAAGAAAACCTGTGCACCTATGCAGCAGCTGATTTTTAAAGGACAATAGCAGACTTTCCCCAGTCGACAAGACATCTGCTACAGTATTCCACAATCCCCTATTTACAAAGGAAATCAGAGCTAGTTTGCATCACATATGTCAATAGCCAGGATTTCTGCCTTCTTACCCTTCAGATTCTATTACCTCTAATGAGACAAGATGACGATGCCTGCTCAAAAATGGAAACAGAGAAGAAAGAAATAGGGAAAAATCTATAGGCCAAAAGATAGCTTACTTTTTTTTTTTTTTTTTTTTTTTTTCCCCCCCCCTTCCACATAATATGGCCTACTAGCTTTCCTCAGAGAAGTTGGCCAAACTAAAAAACACAGGTCTGTACTGCCCTCACGCTCTGTGCGTTAAGATATATATTACACCTCTGCCCAAACCACACTGGGCTCTGCAAAAGCAAAATTAAATAAACAGGGGTTTGCAACACAAAAGCCACCCTCTCACTTTTGCTGAGTACTATTTGAAATAAAGATGGATCATAATGTGAGTCATTTATCTCTCCTCTCTGATGCATTCACACACACGCCTACCACTGCAGGAGGATTGAGAGAAGTGACCTGAATCTCAAGCACCCTTGGGTTTGCAAACAAAACCCAACCAATGAGGTTACGCAAAGCCAGAACTAAATCTATGGCTTCTCCTTTCCCCCCTGTTTTTCTCCTCTCAGTACTTCATCCAGTGAAAGTACAAGAGAAAGGAGGAACAGGGTCATATAATGAAACCATGTATCATACAATGGTGCCAGAGCAAGACATTCCCATTTCACAGGAGGGATAGTCAAGCAAGCAGACTAGGTGAAATCTCAGATGACTGCAATATTAGTGCTTATTTTAATTCTTTATTGGAAACAGTGCAATGAAGGTAAAAGAAGGAAGGAGAAACACTGGGTTTGTTCAGAGGCTCAGCCCCCTTCTGCATGAACCACATGCAAAATCAATTCTTCATTTTATATGTCACTGGAAAGAAAGGTTGAACTGAATAGCAAGACAGGTGGAAAAAGACATCAGTGGCAATGGAAACGAGAAGAGATGGAAAGAAGATCTGGTCAAAGGTGGATTTCTTTCTGCAGTAAGTGTGTAGGATTGATGGCACAGAGGCCCACTAACCAAGGGAGAATGTAAGAGAGAGAAAGTCCATGATAATGAAGCAGGAGCCAGGCCTAACCTGAGGATAGGAAAAGCACTTTTTATTACACTTTTAAGTTGTTTTGCTTTGGTTGGTCCTCAGAATGGTTCTTCAGGAGTAGGCTTACATGCCTGCATTGCCCTCCCTCTGCTGAGTCAGTGTCAGGAGATGTGCTCCTGTTCCTGAAAGCATAAAAAGGAAATTGTCTATGTCACCTATCAAAGAGCTGTGACACATTTCTTCAGTGATGGTGTGATTCCACAGGGATCACTTTTGCTGGCCAGCATTAAGCCTATTCTTTTCTAATTCATCTTTCCAGTATGATTCATTCCACTCATCCCCTTGGAATAATATGCCAAAGGTCATCCCAACTGCAAAGTCCATCCCTATACTGATACCTCAGGGTTTGTTATTTGCCCAGACATGAACAAGAAGGAGCTGCATATGAGGCAAACACAAATTCTGTACATTATCTGTGGAAATGACAAAGCAAACCTATCCAGGACAGCCAGGTCGTTCATAAGGAGTTCCAAATTTTAAATGCCATAGCTGGAGGGGATCTGAATAAATTCAGTGGAGACTCAAAGTTAGAGCAGCACTGCATTTCACTTGCAACAAATTATGCCTTAGAGAACAAAGATGATTGACAGAACCAAGCCCTTCAAGCTCAGTCCTTCAAAAGGACATGAGAAATCATCCACCTCAACCAATGCTTTTCAAGGATGGACAAAACAGGAGCAGTGAAATATTTCAACCCCCTGTGTCGTATGTTTTTGTGGGAAGTATCTCAACATACATTTTTGTATGTTCTACAGAAACAAACCCTTTCAGCACCTACCCAGTGTAATGCAGGCAAAAGCTACAGCTCCTGGTTGCTCCAGGCTATTGACGGAGGTTCCAAAAAGTAGTTTTGAGGTGATTTTTTTGATTCTAAGTCTGGCAGGTCTGGCTGTTCTCACTTAAGCTAAATCAAATGCTTCTCAGGCTTCCTTGTCTAAACCATATTGTTCATTCTGGGCCTTTTGGCAATATTTTATGAAACAACTGATGCCCTCTGTCTCTAGGGGACAATTTGCTGCTGCTACCAAAGGATGAACCCATATGATCTAATACATCTGTTCTAACTCTGTCTTTTGAGATTTCTATAATTTTTCCAGAGATTTTTATTTTGTTTCCAAATAACAGTTTGTGCACCCAGCAGCTTGTCCCATAGATATTCCTTAGCCTGATAAAGATACTGCCTCTCCATTTAAACCGTGCCGCTCCTGTCTTCTATGTACTATGCATGCAGAAGCACTGCTCCAGGGGCAGAGTGCATGGAATTATTTCCTATTTTCTTGCTTTTGGTTAACTCCAAGAAAATTAATTCTTATTCTCCATTCTTCTATCCCTAGCACTACATACCACTGCACTTTTCCCTCTTCCATGACCCTAGCTGACTCTGTCCCATTTCCCAACTTGCCAAGCTCACCCTCACTGGCTGTCTGCAGTACAAGCAATTTTTAGAAAATTATCTTTAGAGTAAACTTCTGTTTCCAAGGTTACTCTAAAGCAGCATCAATAAAATAGCATCACAGATCCTAGAACTGTTCATAGAGGAAATTTAACTCTAGTCCAAGAATGTGCATAGTTCTTAGCTGTTTGAACCATAGCTTTACAAATCAGTATATACCTCCTTCAGCTGGCATCAAAATGACAGGAGCTTCCACATGGGTTGCTTCCCAACGTAGTTTATGTATGGGGCTCCATTTCAGGTGCATTAGCATCCCCTCACGAGCTTCTTTTCAAGGGAGGGATCCAACGGGAATGAAGGATTAGAAATCCAGGAGACAATCTGGCATAAATTTCCTTTAGACTTTCCTACAATTGTCTGCTCTGTTGCACTGTTCTGGATGTACCACTCAGGCAGCTTTGTTCACAGGGTCTACCTTTGGGTCTCTGTGGTATTTTAACAACACTGGGGGAAGCTGGGGGACAAAATGAGCACTCATAATTTTCTAGCCTGAGGATTTCCTTGATCTCAGGAAATACCATGTTACAGCTAAATGTATATATACGTGCACACACATACATATACTTACAGATGCTTTTTTTTCCCCTCCATAAACCTCAACTGCTTTTGCTGCTTCTATAGGAGGTTGATTTTGAAATACCCTTTCCAAAGCTGGGATGGATATTTCCAGTGTTGGGGTTTATTAAGTTCCTATGGCAGCTATTTCCAAGGCTGCTTTCACATATATTTCTTTGCAAGAGATTTTAAGAATGGCAGAGAGGCTTTGCAGATAAGGATGTGAATTGCAACCTTTTCACTAGAAGTGTAATAGGAACATCAGGGAATTAAATAAAATTATATTTTTCCTAGACGTCTGCTTAAAAAGGAAAATCAGGATTTTACGGATGCCCCAGAGACAAACTATTACATTACATTCCTCATAGTTCTTATTTGAGTACTGTCTGTTTGAGCACCTCAAATAGCACAGAATCATTCATAAAGAATGGGCAAGAGACACTGTCTCCCATCAATATTTCAAGCTTGGTTATCAAATAGAGAGAAATTCATGAGTTCTGCTCCAGCTCAACATTTGCAGGTTTGATACTATTGTTTGACAGTTTAGGGGGGTTTCCTTCTGCATTCTCATTGTCCTTAATATTTTATATAATATTCCAGTTGATGCTATTGTAATATGATGCTATTGTAATATTTATTAATTTTTTTTTTTACTTGGCTGCACTAACCAGTTCTCTCTTTTCTCTTTCAGCAGGGAGAAATTCACACTCATTTGCTATTTGTGGGGTGATGACATAGTGTGAAGAAGCAGTAATGATGACTGACTGATAGAAGACACCATATGTTCTCTTCATTTTTTCTCTCTGCTATTTTCTGAGGGATGAATAAGACTCAATATAAAATGAACTTTCCTATACTATATTAAAAAATTGACTTTTTTTTTTCCAAATAATTGACAGGGTAGAAAAAATATTATTTTTACTAAAGCATTCAGACAGTATTGGTATAAATACCAGTCTCCAAATCATTTAGAAAAAGATTTACCAGTCTTTTTCACCAGAAATAATTTTCATATGTGTAAGCACCAAAACCAAATTTACAATCAGTTTCACCCTTCCCCAAATGTATAGGAAACATTCTGAAAGCATAAGGTGCATTTGCTTATGACTAAACAAAGGCAAACAATTGCTTCCAATTTTAAAAGAAGTAGAATTATATGTAGGATTCTAAGTGACAATTTATCATATATTCCAAGCAGCAATCTTGATTATCAGCACAATAGTAGTATTGCTAGATCACAACAATACCAGATTATATGCTGGGATGTTTCTTTACACCCTGAGTTTCTGAGTCTGTGCAAGTAATAATATAAGATTCCCTTCAGTAAACATTGCATTTGCTTTAACACATGTTAATCTCAAAATAATCAGGAATCTCATTTCATATAAATACCCAAGCAAAAATCTTTTGTTGTTACAGCATACACATTTACCAAGTATTTTGGTTTTTTATATAGATATTTTAAAATATTTTTCCATTCATATTTCATTCACCCCCCTCAAAACCAAGGCGTTTTAGTTGTTGCTCTGCCTTCTAACTTTGTAACAGCCACTAAGTAGCACCAGACTACATCCAGGGCCATACACTTATCTGCTCATGTTATTAAGCAGTCAGGAGCAGAAACAAAGAAGTAAACAAAAGGGATTCATGTTGCCTTCTGTTCCACTGGAGACAAAAACCAAAACAAAACAAAGCACAAACAAACAAAACCCACCACCAACAAAGCCAATCCTCCCAAATATATACTGTAGAAAACGTTGTTATGAGATACTTTACTTTTCAAATTTCTAAGAATGTTTTTCAAGCAACAGACACATAATTGAAGAAAAACATAACTGAATCCTGCAGGGAGCAGGACACAGAACTTGCTGGACCCAGAGACAGGACTCACATTTGCACTTTGTTTTCAAGGTCATTAATTTATGGCATTTTTCATAACACAACCTGAACAAAGAACACACAGACACATTCTGCTCACCCTGCTTACAAAAGCAGCTGCCACATATGTAGTAGGAAAGTTTCCTTATGCCACGCGAACAGGAGTCGGCCCTGGAATAGTGTTGTCCCCAGGCACCTGCCATAGCAACAGATACCAAGGAATGTTTTACATTTGTTGTATATAACTAAATGCACTTTCCCCAGTTTAGAGTAATTTATTTTTTTATGCACCCTGCATCACAAAGAACATGACATAAGGTGCTCAAGTAAAGCAGAGACTGCAGTTTGCACGTAAGGAATGTGTGTTATTCTTCCTTTGAACTCCAAGTGTCACGCATGCATCTCCCCCTGGAAAGCTGTACCATGTGCACTTTTTTTTTCTATGACAATAGAATTACATAAAGTCTGATCTCAATGATCTCAAAACTCCCAATAAAATATTCCATTCATTAGCAACGAACTGGTTTGCTTAAGGTCTACAGGATTGGGTCCCTAATCAATATTGTAATAAATAACACCTACTTAGTCGGAACAATTGATTACCAAGGAGCAGCCTAAGTATAAGGTCTTTCTGTTAATCCAGACAAAGGATAAATGTCATAGTTTATTTATTAAAGACACACCTGGAACTACTCAGAGGGTTGTAAATGGGATCCACCCTGACATGCATTTAACACTATCTGTGCATGATGCCTTATTAAGGAGGATGGCAGGTCTGTCAACATAACGTGCCTGCCTTTGTCTGTTGGCAGCCCTCGCTGCTGCTGCCGCTCCCTCTGGGCTCCCAAACCTCAGCTCCATGATTGCCTGGCAGGAAGGGCAGCTCCCGGGACCTACTGATCCCAAAGTTGAGGCATAGATCCAGAGCATGGCACAGCGCCTTGATGCACAGGCTCTATTTTGTTTAACTATGGTGTTTCTTAATTTCATTCAGTAGCCACTTCATTTACACATAGTATTAGCCGGGCGTGCCGTGGAGGCTGTTCTTGGGGATTATAGCCATACCCTCTTTTTTTCTGTTGTTAGATTATTTATTCTGCTACACAGTTGTGCAGGAAAAGCCTCTCAGTAATTTAGGGGGGGAAATAGCCAGCAGAGAGTGCAAAAGCCACCTTCTCTGCAGTTATTCCAGAGTTCACATTCCAGGCTCTAGACAAGGCACCTTGCCCTGGCTACAGCACATCTGCTCCAATTTACTCTTTGGGGGTACCATCCCTTCAGTTCTCTTCACACTACTTCACCTGTCCCTCCACTTGGGGTTTGTATTCACAACCCTGTTGTGACCTTGTTTTGGGACTAAGTGTTGAGCCATCAGCATTCCAACTGCTCTCAAAATACATACATATTTCAATAACGTTGTTAAATTGCAGACCTGCGAGGGCCATACCCGGCAGGATGCTTTCATACACACTGATGACACCAGAAGAGTCTCCTCGTCCCGCTCCTCCCGAAAGACATCCGGCAGCAGGGAAGCAAAGCCCTGGGACTTTCCTCCTTCCCCGGCAACAATGTCCCAATCGGGGCTTGCAATATTTCGGTCAGAGACGCCCAGGCACAAGCTCAAGATGCAGCTCCCCAGCAGGAGCTGAGCGCGCACACACACACACACACACACACGGCTCTCTCGGCAGCCCCTGTTCCGCACGGAGGTGATTTGCCCTTCAGACAATGCATAATTCAGCATCAGTGAAGGCGGCCGGGGGGGCGACGGAGCCGCGAAAACGTGTCAAACTTGAGAAGCGACCGGCCCCCCGGAAAGGCGGCAGTACCGGCACCGCCCGCGCCCTCCTGTGCGGCGCCCAGGGACGATGAGGGACCGGGGCCGCGCCCGCTCCCGGAGGTGCGCAGCGGGGCCGGGCAGAGGGGGAGGGGGGGGCGGGGGGCGGGGAGGGGGGCGGCGGCCTCTCGTCTCCGGGCGGGCCGTCCCGCTTCGCTCTCTCCTCCCCGCCGAGGATAGCCGGCGCGGAGCCGCGGCTGCGGCGCGCAGAGCGGCGGCGGGCGCGGCGCTGAGGATGCGCTGGGCGCGGAGGATGCGCTGAGAACGGGGAGGCGGCACGGGCGCGGCGCAGGTCAGTGGCGAGTCCACCCCCGGCGGGCAGGGTATGTGTGTGTCTCCCCTTCTCCCTCCGTACCCCTCCCGTACCCTCCGGCCGCTCCCCAACTTTTCCCCGCACCGCTCGGGAAAGTGCCCAAACTTGCGGCGGGGCCCCGCGTGTCCGACCCACCCCAGCCCTCCCCCCGCGGCGCGACCCCCTCACCTCGGAGCTGCCTCCGTAGGGGCGAGTCCTGCGGGCGGCGCGGTTATTAAGAGCGCCCCGGTAATTAGGAGGGCGGAGGGGCAGGTGCGGCGCCCGGGGCCTCCCCGGCTCCGCTCCGATGGCAGCCGGGCGGGGCCGGCCCAGCCCCGCTGGGGGTGTCGGCACCGAGACCTCAACTTAAGGTGAGGGATGGAACCGATGTCTCAGCCGGGCTGACTGCTGACGGGGACGGGGTGGGAATGGGTTTCTGTAACGAAAATAATGGGTGCTAAAGCAAACTAGTGGGGAAATGTCGGCACCTCCCTGGACTGGAAATCCCATTCACCCGGAGTTAATGCATGCGCAAAAAGGAGGGGATATTAAAGCACCTTCTCGTTTCGGGAGTTTAAATTCAGTCTGCAGGGGAACAGGGGCTTGCTCTAGGCACTGCCCTTCCATGTGTTTGCTTCTCGGCAAGTGCCCTGTTCTCCTGTCCGGTGGAACCGGCAACTCGGACTTGGCGATGCCATCTGGCACCTCACTCAGCCCTTTAAGAACCTGCATACTCGAAACACGGCCAAACACATAGCAAAGAGTAATTCTGTACAAGCATGTTAGCAGCAGTGTGCCGGGGATGGGCGACCCGACAGCCCCGGCACCTCGCTTACACCTGGGATTTCCCCGGTGTTGGCTGGGGAAGTAGCCAGGAGCAATGTGCTGTCCAGTTGTAGCTGCATGGTTATTTTTGTTCAGCTTTTTGAGAGGTTAGGAAAGTGACTTATTACAATTGTACTGTAATGTTGTAGCTGACCTGTGTGCAGATTAACATGCTTAGAAAAAACAGAGATGCTAATTTTTTTTGTTAGCAGCTTACCCTGAAATACTTGTATTTTATGGCAAGATTTAAAAGTTGCAGCTCTTCAGAGAATAGGCTTTATATACAGTACCAGTGAGGGAGGATGAATGGTAAACCCAAACAGTCTCAGAAGTAAAAATCAGAAATGCAGTTGCTAAATCCATTTTCTTTGTTAATGATGCTCACCATTTGATAAGACAGCTATCCTGTTTTTCCTGGGAAGATTTCATTTTGTCAGGTGCCTGGCATCTCATCAATTCCATTCATGTCCCTGGGATTTTATCTTTTCCAGGAGCAGGCCAAAGCAGCTCCCTGTGTTGGGGATAAATGTTAAGCACTTCTTTTGAATTCATGAGCTTCCAAATTAAACTTTTGCTGACACCTGCTACCTAGCCTGGCTGAGCAAAATGACAGTGTCACCTGGGCCACTGGAACTCTGCCATAAAGCAAAATAAATTGCAAACAAAAACCAGTGTCAAGTTTCCAGGCTGGGTCAGACTATGATTTGGGGGAGCTCTGGGAAACTGTGGCTACTGGAAATTTAATCAAAGTCTGCTTCTAGTGGAGCAAACTTTCCAATAGCAATCACAGGCAGGAATTAAATCCATAGAGTAGACAGTAATGGAGATTAATAATCATATTCATCAATTACCTGATGGAATCAAACAGAACAAAACGAGGGTAAACAAAAACCTCCCTTTTCCCCCCTCAAACCTAGCCCCACCTTTATCCAGTGTCAAGGTTCTCTCCTGAGTGCTGGTTTCAAGAGCCAAAATATTTAGCAGGTGTCATAACATAAGGTCAAGACTTAATTATTTATATGGAGACATCAATCATTGTGTGGGGATGATTTATTTATAAATCACCAGAGCTGTAAAATGAGACAGTGAATTCTGATTTTCTCCTGCTTGTTCCTGAAGGGGATCAGAAAGGTCCAAGCTGCAGCTGAGTGACCTTTTGGAGCCTGTGCAAATATCTGCTCGGCCCCACGTGGAGGAGAGTTTTGCTATGCCTTTTAAATTGTGTAACCAGAATGTCACTGGGGGAATCTCATGCATATTTGCAACATCTCAGTAACGAACATTTACTGATTATGGGTTATCTGGAGAATTTAGCTTTTTAAACATTATTCAAATTTTTATGTTTATGTAAGCTAATAAGACTGAGGAGATTCAGTAACTACTCTTTGCCTTATGGTATTTGAAAAGTATGTCCGTTGGGCTTAGCTCAGCATCTTCCAGAATCATTTTAAAAGACTAAAATAGAATTTTTCTGCCAGAAAAAAAACCCTAACTGTACTCAGTATAATGCTCTTTGCTCACAATTAATGCCAAAAATCAATTTGCTAACATGCTTTTTATGTTTCTGCTGATCACAAACCGGATGGCACAGTAAAAGCTTTTATTGCCATCTGATTAGTCCACAGTGGTGGTAAGTAAATAGCTTGGGCTAGCAGGGCTGTAAGACTCCCGTGCTGCATTCAGTGGATAAAGAAAAGACCACAGAGTGCTGAGCACCAGGCATAATCCTGCTCTCAGAATCATTCAAAGAAATTTTGTCAACCATGTGAGCAGAAGCAAGATCAGGCCCCTGAATTTTCTGATAGCTGGATGAAATAGTGAGCGTGTACATGGGACATTTGTGAACCTCTTCCTCCTCCAGGTTTCACACAAAGAGTTAATTGCAGCCACGGATTCACAGAGATTTGTCCATTTATTTATCTGTTAATAGAAATAATGCTGCTGATCTTAGTAACAGGGAAGTGATTAACTTAGACCGAATGAAACTGGTTGAAGAAAAGACAATACAGGAGGAGAAAGATGAAAAGGAAAGTTACTGTGAAAACAAGTAGAGCTAGGAGGAAAGGTTTATTTTGCTCTCCTCTATCTCATAAAACTGTGTAGCACTTCGAAGCATGAGGAGTATCACAGGGCAGCTCATGATTCCTCTGAACTTCATGGCAGGACTCCATTTTGGCAAGAGCAAGTCAATGAGCTCTCCTGCACATTCATTATACATTTCTCACTGATATTAAAAGATGACCATTTATCACTGTATATCAGTGACAGAAATTAAAATAATATTTCACTGGTTTTGGAAAGAGTGTAAATCATGGGTAGAAGGATGGATGAGCTGGCAATGTCTTCAAATAACAATTAAGACATTAAAAGCGTGGGAAAATATTTCTAGATAGTAACCAATTGGTGAGAAAAATCTGAATTTAGGACCCAATTCGGTTATAATATCTTCTGTGAGTACCCTCTGGATCTTTCCCAGAGCATGTGAAAAATGAAAGATTAATAGTATTTCTTGTGGGCAATACCAGTCAGTTATTTTTCTGGTATTCTGGATACATTTATAGCACTAAGGAATGCCAGTAGTGTTCAATATAAAGAGTAACAGATGAATGTATTGTGAAACAAGGCACTGTCAAGGCAGGTGGGAAATGATTTCCAAAACATTGCAGTAACCACTCTGGGAGAAATGTAGTAAGATGGTAAACATAGTATAATAGACTCAAGGGGCTTTAGCCAAAGACAGACTCAAAGCCTTAGGCTGATTCCCACTGATGCAAGATTGAGCCTTCCCACACTTGCTGTAGAGGAGTAAAACCAGGACTGGGGTGCACACCCTGGCAAAGGTGGCTTTTACACTGTTCCATCCCTGTCACATCAGAGTGCAAAAAGTAATGATGAAATCACGGTGGAGTGCAAAGAGGAGAAAGGAGGGGAATTAAATTGTATTGGCTCAATTGCAGGAAACAAATCACAGATTTTCCTAATCAGACAGATGATGCCTAACTAGGGCACTAAGCAAACCACAAAGGAAGGTGGCAGATTTCACAAATTAGTCATGGCAAAAATGGTAAATTTCACAGCTTGAAGTGAATTCATGTTATAGGATGAAACAGCACAAAGTGATTAAGAGTTTTAACTGATAGGAACAATAAGCATGTGAGCTTTAGTCACCACACAGCAGCCGACAGTTCTCCTTGGCTTCAGATGAGCCATAGGAGCAACACCTTCATCAGCCTTCTCCTGCTTCTTAGTCTGAGCAGGAGCTGGTGGGGACAACAACAAATAAATGAGGTCCCACACAGATGTCCAGAAGGCACAATCGTGTCAGCCCAGTGAGAGTCAGAGCAGCCACTCTGCAGGGAGACATTCTGCTCTTCTCCCAGTGCCACCATGGAAACCTGGAGATATGGTTTCAGCAGTTGAAGATGTGCCATGAGAAGAGGAAGCCAGGGGACAGCAGGGGCTGTTCTTCACAGTGTGACTCCAGTGGTGAACAGCAGAATGGGAGGATGGCTGAGAGAGGTTGGAACAAGGGAGGAAGGACACTGTAGCAGCATGCTCCCTGTAGTGCTGGGGACAGCTTTCTAGGTCTGGCAGTGACACTTTTGAAGCCATTAGGTGTTGGCACATGCCACCTCATGATAACCAAGCCATAGTATAATAATAGTAAGCATCCATTAAACAGCCTATTCAATGGCTTTCTTCCAGAGGCCACCCGGTTTCCATTGTTTCAAGGGATAAAAACCAATTTCACAAGCCTCTCTCATGGATGCTGCTACGTGACTTTTGCTGGCAAAAGATTTCAACAGTGCATTTTCAAGAAAATCTCTGTATAGATACTGGAACCTCACTGTACCATTTGTATCCCTGCTTAGACAAAGATAAAAATTCTGAAGAAAACTGTCACTATTATATCTTAATTTTGTTTCAGTGTATACTCTCCTATCATAGTCATTGAAAAGCCATAGAACGAAATACAAACAAAGTGAGTCAATACCAATCAGGACGAGGCCACCCCAGAGAATTCCTCCTCCAGCAGCGTAAGCCTCCTTCAAACTCTTCCCCTGGGGGGGCAGAGTGTCTGCCAGCCCCTGCCTGCCCCCCGGCAGCGCCCCAGAGCCGAGCGGCTTCGCAGCTGCCAGGAAGGTTTAACAAACCCCATGCTGAAACTGCACCGGAGTCCTGAACCCTTCCGAGAGCAGAGCCTGCCAGCTTCCCTCTGTTTATTGAGGGTGTTCCAGCATAGTCAGGGCTGCTGAGTGCAGCTGTATTAACATCACACAGGGAGAGGGGAAGCTGTTGAAGTTGCCAGGACCAAAGCCATAGAGGAATGTAATAGGGCAGTGCCAGTTCCTTCAAATCCCACCTGGAAGTTATTAGGCATCCGCTGGAGGCAGTGGAACACCTGCACCCCAGAATATCAAACATGCATCCTCTGCACAGAGTCCAGTTGAACCTTGGCTGAGCACTGGGGGGGTCACAGGTCTGCTCCTCCCTACCCAGAGAGGATTTTACATTGTATGCTGAAGAAATGCCTTAAGAAGAACTGATAATTCTTGAATGAGGACGAGAAAACAAAGTTTGAAAAGAATTATCATTTCTAAAGAATTTTTGAAGGAATGGTCCTGGACTCCTGGTAGGGAACTAAGATAGGACTTGCAAAAAATGTGGGGTGAGGGGGAGAATCCCTCTTCTCCTGAACTGATTTCAAACTTGGCAGATTTAAGAAACCTTTCAGTAACGTTTTGTGGATCGATGGTAATTTGATGCATCGGAGCTCAGCAGTGTGCCAATTCACTGTCAAACTGGTATTAACTAGACACTTTTTGAGCATGTTTATAACTCAGGATCCAGTAAATATGCAGACCTGACAATTATTGCTCCTTCCATAAAACACTTAATTGGAAATGTGTATCACAGCATCCATAAATGGTCTTTCACTCTTTGCCAGAAGGAAGCCTCACATGCTCAGAGGTGCAAGCCCTTGCTCCTGGACAAGAGGATTGAGGTTATCATTGTGATGAAAAGAGAAGGTAGATGAGGGGACTGAGTTTGGACGTCAGTGCTGCCAAAGAGCAGCATGGCCACAATAAAATCTCCTCAGGTCTGATTTTCCAGCCCCCATCCATACAATAACCAACGCCAAGGAAGTCAAATAATATAAGTAAATGACACTCGTTGAGAGAGCAGTAATTACTCATGTGGGGAAAGGTGACAGGATCAGTTACAAAAACTTTCTGAAGGGTTTTTGAACTGGAATGCCTGCAATCTGACATCCACTTATAGTTAGGAGCTAAATAAAAGTTGCTTTTTTTTTTTTTTTTTTTTTTGATACAGTCACTGGAGATCCTGGTTTTTAAATCTGGGTGTCTTTAACACCTGCAGAGAAATAGTTTGAGAAATGTTGGTTTCTAATTCTATTCAGCCTGACCCTCAAATGTTAAAAAAGATCCCTTTCTGAGCTGGGAGAAGCAGAGCAGTAGCAAGCTGGTGACATGTATGTTTAGATGACTAACTTTAGACACTTGTTTGGGTATTTGATTTAGTATGCCTTTAATATGCCTTTATCCCCCTGAAATGGGGATACTATTTAACTCAAAGATGAATTCATTTTTCTGTTGCTTTTGAGTTCTTTAATGGAAGATGTTACATAAATAATAATTTAATATACTTTAACAAGGGGGGTTTTTTTGCATGAGCTGCTTGATCTTAAAGCACGTACCTCTGTGGGAGCTGAATTTGTAAAATAAGTTCAAAAATTTAAAGGGTGCATAAGAAGTTAAACTAGAGCATGAGAAGGGACAAAAGCTACATCACTCTTTCATTTGACAAAAAAATCACAAAGATTGGTGTTTGTGAACCTTTGGGCATATCATTTCTTAGGGATCATGAAATCCATTTGTGAAAAGATATGTGAAATAAAGGAAGAAATTGTACAAGTAGCATCCTGGTCAGTAAAACATGAATCTGCAGACACCATACACAGGAGGATGCTGTGAATCTCCTCTTTGTGTTGCAGTTCAGAAGAGCAGTTATTATTGCCAAAGGCTCAGAGAAGGGAGTACTAACAGAAGGCAGCCCTTCCTTTCTTGCAGCAGAAATGTATTTGGCTAGTTTCTCAAGTAAGCAGAGATAATCCTATCCTAATCTGCAGTGACTGAAGCCTGCTCATCTGGAGGTTATCAGAGCATGGGGTGCAAGACTGAGCGTGACCAACAATTATTTCATCCTTATAGCTCCTGCTTTCTAGGGAAAGTTCATTCCCTGCCATCTCAGTCATGTTTTACAAATGCTTCGATGTTTTTTTCCTGCTTTTTTCCAGTTTTCCCCAGAAGTATATTTCTTCACACTTGTATCCAAAAAAACCCAACTCTCCAACTACAGAAGCTGATTTATTACTTGTCTGGCTTTTCTTCACAACAGTTATTCAGATCACATTGTTAGTGTTTGTTGCTAATAGTACCTTCCCTGGTCACAAAACCCCATGACAGCATTTTAAAGACGCAGTTATAACTTACTAGCAAAATGGTTCACATCTACTTATTAGTAATGGCTGTAAAATCCATCTCAGGAAGCTGCTGTCCAATAAATTACTACTCTTGCCTGCCTTCATGCAGCCTTTTCCAAACTCTCCAGCATCTCTTCCCTCTTTCCAGCACCTAACTTAGTGCCAAGATGGAAGGATGGCAGCTGTCTCAACACTTAATGCCAGTATTCTTCCTTTGCAGACAACGAGGAAAGGCTTTGCTCTCAAGCTGCCCCTTTTCCCACAGCAACTGACAACAATACTACCTCACATCTTTAAGTACAGATCTCAGAGTTAATGGTGTGATGCTGAGATGCAGAGGTTTAACACTGATACAGAAAATTTGCATTTCATGTTTGGTTTTTTTTTCAACATTTAAAATCTAAAGTAGCTTTTTCATCCTTAAAATAATCAAGTCATCCTTTTCTCATAAAAACTATGTATTTTTAATGCTTTGGAATAGCACGGCCTGTATCATTTTGTGTATCTGCAACTTCTGGAGGACTCAGCACACTCCCTAGCACTAGTATGCATGTAACAAATTGGAGCCAGTGCCCAAGGAGCCTATAGCTTGCATAAAGTTCTTCTAATTCTGCACCTTACACAGGAGGTCTGCACCACTGATGGCAGTGTGTGAATAGTATCTACAAGAAATAAAGCATTACACTTACCTGCACTGTATTTTTCTAACCTCCACTGCAGCATTTGTACCTCAAAATATTAGAATCAGCTGGCAGTTCAACTTTTGGTTTACAATGGGAGAAATTTGAGCTTAAGTTAATGTCTTGAGTTTGAGGTCTCTGTTACAATATCAGCATGTTGCTAGCACAGAAATTCATCTGCTTTTCATAAATATTTTATAGGGCTCAATCATCATCCTCATCATCATTTTGGAAGAGGATCCCCCCGCGATTGCATCCCATTTCTGAGTTGTCATGGAAAGCCAGTTGGTGATATTTCAATCGGAGTGTTCTTATAACAAATTCCATTCAAATTCAGTCTGAAAGGGAGTTAAGGTTTCATCCTGCTGCTTAGAGAATGATATGCTAAATGCAGCTTCCCATGGGCTTGGCTGCAGTCCAGAGCTTTGTAATTTATAGTTCTCCTTCCCCATTCTGGCTGTGACCTTGGGACCTAACTCTCAAGTTCCCTTGGCTGCCTGCACCCTGTGTAACAGCGTGGTCCTGGAGTCCCCACCACCCTCCACCCATCAGAGCCCAGCAGCAGCAGGGCAGCTCTTGGTAAATGAAAGGCAGCAGCTCTCCAGCACTTGGGCAGGTGGAGAGCAGGGAGCCAAGGGGAGTGCTCATTTTCCCGTTTTTACTAATTGGAGCAAATCACAGAACATTGTTCTTAAATGACAGAAATTATTAGCTGACTTCAAAGCATGAAATGCATTTACAGAAGGTTTAAATTATATTAGCTAAAGGCATTTTCTGCAGAGATAGCCACAAAAAAGCTCTAATTGGAGATTTCCAAACAGCTGTTGTGCCCTGTGTATTTATATTGGTAAAATAACTTGAAAGATTATGTGCAATTATTAAAAAAAAAAAAAAAGTTTTAACATTATTACTGATCTTATTGATAGTGTACTGAGGCGCCTTAGATGCTTTACCAGAGATGTGTGTGTCCATGGCCAGAGGAGCTGACAACCCAGATTGTAACATATGCCATTTTTAACAGAAAAATTATGTAATTAGGAGAAGCTATTACCCCTTCAAGATTATATTCATTAAAGATTATAATAGATATGTCTTCAGAATGTCTTCAGTTAAATAGCTATTCAGAAACAGGGTTATTTGAACCTATGTATGTAACTGCAGATTGTTTTAACAAAGTTATTGCACAAAAGCAACCTTGGGGAATATACAGTGGACCCATGTAGCTCTCTTGCTCCTTTCTGCTTTCCAGATTTTTCTTAACATATCTTCTGGAAATACTTGTGTGTACCTATCTGAATTCCTTATGATGATGCATACTTTTAAAATAAAAAAAGGTGACTTATAAAATAATTATTATATCTTATTATACATTAATAATATACCGTATAATTATTTTTAAACTCTTTTAGATTTGTTATTTCACAAGTAATTGTCAGGGATTTTCAGCACAGCAAGTGATAAAGATTTAGCTTTAAAAAAAAAAGAAAAGCAAAACTTGTCACTGTTTTTGGTCTGCAAAGTATTGCATATTTTTAGTGAATGGCATTTACTGTAAATGAATCTCTCTAACCCAGTCATACCCCTGACTTTACATCGATCTCTTTTGGAATGCTGCCTTATTATTTACTGTGAAGACACCAGGCAATCATTATGTTAAGTAGTTCTTTGTAAACAAGAAGCCAACAAAGCCAAGAAACTACCTCTGCAAGATGCTCGTCACTAAGACACCACTAGCAAAACACACATGAACTCCCTGGATGAGTCTAAAAAATGGGGACCCTCTACTGGAGAAATTCAGCATACATTCACTAGGCTTCTCCATTTCACTGATAGTACACCTAAAAATGAACTAATAAGAAGGTAAAAAATTGTTTCAGATACAATGTTGCTACTCCAGAGTTTCTTCTGGACTAGTATTAGAGCTACAGCAGGCACACACTTTTTACCTCCTGCTTGTGTTAGTTAGCACAATGTGCTGCAGCTCTTGGGTTTTTCCCCAGTCCTGCAAGCATTGATGGTGGCTGCTGAGCAGCCAGGCAGTGATGCTCCATGGTAACTCATTGGAAATAAAGCACTGAGAGAGGGGTGTCATGCAGAAAGAAATCTCTCTCTGGCAAGTTAGGGGCAGTGCCCACAAGTGAGCTTTGAGGAAAGGCCCTTAGACAGCAGCAGTGCTGAGTGTGCAGATACATTTGCTGTGGTTCCTTGGAGGGCAAGGGCAACAGTATTTATGGAACATTTCTTTATAAGAGGTTTCTGTACTGTACACCAAGTATTTATTCTGGCAGTAGCTCTGTAATTGTGCTGTAAACCACCCTGGGTACTGGTTGCTGTGTACCTAGGAGTTTGACTAGATGCCAACCAATGATGAGCTCTGTGATAATCATGTATCTATCGTTTGCAGCGGGAGCCCCATGCCCGTGGGTGGCAACAGCATTCCTGCTTCCTCCAGGGCTCCTCCAAGCACCCAAAATCCACCTACAGGGGATCTTCTGGACTGGGAACTCAGTCGTCTTTTATTAGAACACCTTATCACAGAATCAACCAGGTTGATTCTGAGATCATCACGTCCAACCCTTAATCCACTACCACTGTGGTTCCCAGACCATGGCACTGAGTGCCACATTCAGTCTGTTTTTTTAAAAACCTGCAGGGATGGAGTACAGGGGCAGAATCACTTCCCTGGACCTCTTGGCCACACTGTTCCTGATACAGGCCAGGATGCCATTGGCCTTCTTGGCTACTTGGGCACACTGCTGGCTCATGTTCAGCTTCCTGTCGATCCAGACTCCCAGGTCCCTTTCTGCCTGGCTGCTCTCCAGCCACTCTGTCCTGTAGCCCAGGGCCTTCCCATGGGGTTGTTGTGGCCAAAGTACAGGACCTGGCACTTGGCTGTGTTGAACCTCATCCCATTGGAATCAGCTCAACTCTCCAGTCTGTCCAGGTCCCTCTGCAGAGACCTCCTGCCCTCCAGCTGATCGACACATCCCCCAACTTAGTGTCATCTTCAAATTTCCTAATTGTGGACTCAATTCCCTCATCTAAATCATCAGTGAAGATATTAAACAGAACTGGGCCCAGCACTGATGCCTGGGGGACACCACTGGTGAGCAGCCGCCAATCAGCACCATTCAGCACCACTCGATGGTTCCTAACCCAACACAGAGTGTTCTGTCTGAGCTGTGGGCTGACAGCTTTTTCAGGAGAATGCTATGGGAGATGGTGTCAAAGGCTTTGCTGAAGTCCAGGTAGACTCCATCCACAGCCTTCCCCTCATCCGCCAGGCAGATAGCCTGATCATAAAAGGAGATCAGGTTGGTCAGACAGGACCTGCCCTTCCTAACCCTGTGCTGGCTGGGTCTGATCCCCTGTCCATCCTGTAGGAGCTGTGTGATTGCCCCCAGGAATGAAGCATGCTAGGCATACATCAGGAACACCCTTTTCTCACAGGTCAGAGAACTAATATGAGCCTGTGTAGAGCTTGGCTGACCCCCTTCCCTTGCATTTCTAGGTCAAAGAGAAGTAGCAGGGAAAGTCTGTGTGGTGGGGACCCACCACCAGAGCTCCTGCATACTTGTTTCCTCCAGGAAAAGCCTTCTTTTCAAAAGTTCTGCTCAGCCCTGGAAATCTCATTCTTTCAATGGAGATCAGAGTTAGTTTTTGCAGTTTCTTCCAACTTTTCAATGTTGCAGAGAATTTTTCATGTGATTACTGGTACTATTCATGCAAACCTCCAGCTCCTCATCCTTAAGTAGCTTTGAGGTTTCCTTCTATAATGTCATACCAGCAGCCCTCTTGGCTTGGTTTCCCTTAGTAACAACTGTTTCTTCCTGCAGTTTTTCTGACACCTCTGTCAGTGGGACAGAAAGCCAGTCTCAGTAAGAAGGGACAACATGGAATTTAATCATGTTTTGATGGGAAGGGGGAGTACACAATGGATAAAGGAAATATGTAAAAGAGCAACAGAGGAAGCAGCTGTGCTAGTTCAAAGAAACAGCTCTGCCTTGTAGTTCCATGTCACACTATATGACATTACCTGGAGCACAGCCCATGAGACCAAGTAGTACTTTTTCAATCTGATCTGGCTCTTGTGTGTCTGATTAAAGCCTCTCTCTCTTTTTTTCCAGTGATATGCCATCTCACTGCCTGCATAAATCTGCAGTTATGCTACACTGGGCACTTTCCCTGTTTGGCTATTAAACTGCCCTGTCGCTTTCTTTTGTCAGGGCTTCTTTTTCCCCTTTAATACCTCACCTAAACTTTTTCTTTCCTACCTTCAGGCCATTGCTCCCTGGCCTACAATTTTCTGTGACTGTGAGTAATTCCCTCCCTTCATTTCTATTGTTACCTTGAATGTATTTATAGACTGTGATCATATTCCCCCTGAGCCACCTCTTTCACTGGACTCTATGAATTTAGCTTTCTCAGCCTCTTCACGTTATGTTCTCTAATCCACGTATCATTGACCTCCTTTGTTTTAATCTTCTTCTTTTGAAGGTTGGTTACTAGAAATACACAGCACCGTGGTTTTACACAGCTGTTATTTATGTGGATTTATATGTGCTTCCCCAGTTATCTGTATTCTCTTACCTAGCAGGGATACTTTTGTTTGTATTGTTTTAATTTATGAAATGTCTCTCTCCTTTCCAAATTTAATGTTGTAAATGAAAATATACCAAATAACTCTCCATTCTGTTGCCAAGGTATCAACAGAAGGCAGTAAGGCTATAGAAGGCAACCGATGGTAAAGTCTCCCAAGGTCAGTTTTTGTTTCCTGCAGAAACCTTGCCCAAGTTAGGTGCAACCTTCTGCAGAGGACAGCTGCTCATGTGGGAGGAGGGATAGTCCTCAGGATTATGCCTGTGCCCCTTGGAAGGATCTCCTTACTCAGATATTTTGGAAAGCAAAATCAGCTACCTACTCCCAGCCATTCAGTTTCTCCATTTAGTGTGGTTCCTCTGTTTTATCACTGAAATATGGATTTCTGACCTATGGAAAACATAACTTTTGGTTTCATTTAAGATTATAAGTTTTCATTTTAAAACTTGTCATGAAATACAAAAACTCTAGGGGAGGAAATTTTATTTTGGGAAAGTAGAAATGCTCAGTCTGGATGTTTCTCATCTAAAACCTGAATACTGAGATTTGGTTGCACTAACATACCTTTCAGCTCAGCAGCCCACAGGAGCTGCAGGTCCCTGCCCACCTTGCCCTAAGCTGTCCCCACAAACCCCATGGTCCTTGGGATCCTCTATGCAGCACTCTACCTTCCCAGCTTGCTGCTTTTTCTGAAGTTTGCAAAAAATCTGTGAATTAAAAAAAATATACATATATATATAAAAAAAGCCTCAGGAAAAAGTTGTATCACATCATGGAAAAGGAGACCATGCCTGGGAACAAGACCCTCTTATGGGGAAAGAATCACAGCTTCCCAGAGCAACAGGAAGGTTGAGCTGAAGAGAGAACTTTGAACCTAAATTTGTAAAATTAGATGATGCTAAGATTTCTAACAGCTGGAAGTACTGGAAGATGGGAAACACATCATATACTGTAGCACGTGTGGCTCTGGGTGTGCCCAGGATTAGATTTCTGCACATCTCTCATTGACTCTGATGCCCGTGTAGAACCTGACACTAATGATGTCCCTTGTAAGACAGAATAATCTATCAAACTAACCAGTACTTCTGTGGCTTCTTCCTTGTACTTCTCCATCACTCTGTACCAGAGTTTTGGTTTTACTTTGTTCTTTATTGTTTGAAACAACTGTCTCTTTCTGTCCTGTCCCCTTGCACTGTATTTGCAATTAGCATTTCAGTACCAAAAGCTCATGTGAAAAAATCAAACAACTGTACTAACAATACTGTGTTTAAAATAATTAATTATTAGTTCTATGTTGGTTTATTGGAAAAAACCTCCTCCAGTAAGTAATACTGGTAATGTGAATGAGGACTGCTTCACAAAGGACATGACGAACTTTCTAACACATGTCCTGTCTTCAGACTGTACAAATATTTATTCTTAGCAATACTGCAGATTTTACCAGCATTGCACCTCACCCACTTTCAACAGAGTTGTGACAGGACAATATGAAGTGAGAAACTAACATCTGCAGGGCTTGTTCCTGTGAGAACTGAACCCTCTGAATAATCTTTCTGTTCAGTGGTTGAAGCAAAATTAGCCAGGGGGAAGAACTGCCTCAGGTATGTCCAAAAGACAAGAGAGCATTTCATTTTTAGCTGAAACAGAAAACTTCAAAATTAAAAATAATTCTCAGTATAAAGATTTAATTTTTTTTTTTTGGTTGCAAGTACCAAAACAAAAAGTTTTGATTGCTGTAAGATGCTTAGTCAGTTGCTACCCTCATTAGAAAAACAAACAACATGCAGCTCAGTTTACAAACACTTTGTAAATTAAAGATCCCAGCAAGCTTTAGCAAGAATTACAAATTATAATCTCCTGCCTTTCAGAGAATCAGTGTCTGTAATGGACACCAAAGTGCACTCTGGAAACAGGCTGCTGATTCTCTCTTTTAGTTAATTATTAAATGCAAAATGTTTGAAACAGGCATTGTAAGATGACTTTATTTTAATTTTCTCAGGAGAGGCATTGACAGATCCTGAATGATACGGCACCAAACTGTCATCTTTAAAGACATTTTCTTTTTAGTAATCATTGATCCACACAAATTTGACAGTTCCTAAATAGAAGGTCATCACTCACATTGCTTGCTCTGTCAAGAGCTGTGGTGCAGAGGATCTCTGGTGATACAAGTTTGCCATATAATCATGATAGGTTGGATATGATTTGGATCCTAATTTTAAATTAGGCTGGTTTAAATACAACAGTGTACAAAAATAGCAGATCTTTTGTCACTGTGCACCTTCCTTCAGAGAGGAAATGTAAAAAAACCTGTGATGAAATACAACCAAGATCAACTAATTTGGAAAGAAGTATTTCCAGTCTGTCCCCAAGAAAAGAACCTCTTATCTCCATCTTCACCATGTTCTGGCCAAAGCATCACCATTTTCTCAATTTTTTTGCTTTAAAGTTCAGTTCTTCGTACAATAGGAATACAAAGGTCCTTGTCATCCTTCAGCAGATGACAGGGATAGCTTAACCTGGACAAGCTAGAGTACATACTAGGGCCCCAGTACAAGCCCTGGTCCAAACCCCAGGGAACAGGCTTTACTCTTTGCTTACTGAGCAGAAGGAGCTGCCTTGTGAAAGGCAGGGGTGAAAGGGAGCAGGGAGAGTCTATGGAGTGCCTGGGCTGTGGTAAGACACCAATCCATTAATTGGTTTTGCTCTTCCTAACCTGGCACTGGATGTTGCTTTCAGCACACTCAGTCCTGTATCCCTTCCCAAATACCACGCTGGCAGCAAAGGATACAAAATCAAATCAAACAAAGCACAACATGCAGCTGCTAAAGGCAAGAAGGAAGAGACCTGGGCACTCCAGAGGCTCTGATGAGGCAACAGACATGAGGCAATGGGGGGGGGAAAGCATGCAAGAGGACGGTATAAATTTGAGAACAAGAACTGAGACTGGAATGCAGGGGATAGAAGGAGCCAGATGAGCTGAAAGGAGACCTGCCATCCATGCCCCAGGAGATCAGTGGAGAACAGGAGACTGCCCCACCATAGAAGTGTCTTTCAAGGAGACCAAGGAGGACAGGGGAACAGTCTGTAGCAGTTCCTGGGGGCAGGGACAGGGTATTCTATGAGTGTCCCAAAGCCTGGACCTTGGTTTAAGCAAAGCCCAGCAAAGCCTTGCTATTCCTTCTCACTGCCCTAGGTCTTGTCCTAGAGTCCCTTAAAATATGAAAGCAAACCCCTGCTGGAAATTAAATTATAACCTGTGGTATGAGTGCACATGAATCCCTAAAAAACCATTGCTGACATTCCAAAATCAGGTTTCAGGGTGGTGTCTGGTGCTAAGGGATAACTGGAGCTTCCAGCTGTTGTACAGAGCCTTGTGGGGCATAATCCTCTTCACAACTTTAGGAAGAAAAGAGATTAACACTACAGTGTGACTTCTTTTTTGAGTCCTAGGGAGAAAAGTGTTGGGGATGAAAACAATTCCCCCTTTTTTTCCCAGAGAATCCCCTGCATTAAGGTAGGAGAGTCCTTTAGGATCCCCCTAGAGACCACTATTTCATTTATTCCTTTTCCAGTGATTCTAAACAATCTTCACAGATTAGCACCCCCTTAGGACAGTACTGTTTACGGGCACATAATGTTCCATTTTCTCCTCTTCCTTTCCATCTCCCCTGAGCTGGTATGCCCAGGCAGGAGGAAGGTTTACAGTTTTTCCCCTCCCTTTTCATCTTGTAAGCTGTACCCTGATCTCATTCTCTGCTGCTACACAAACAATAAACCAGGCACCCGAGGATGGTTTATCTTAGCAATATTCCATTTCTCTGTCAGATTTTAGGTCAGGTGGTAATTTTGGGTGAGGTATTGTCTGCAGAGACAACAAATGCAAGACACAATCTTTCTCCCAGCAAAGGATAAACTAGATGACCCAAGTGATTTTCTCTGTCACTACTATCTATGTTTCTATTATGGAATAAACCACTGGACAAGGAGAAGGATTTAATGCTTTGACTGGGGTGATGGATACTACAAAAAAGCTCAACTTAGTTCATCTCCTCACTGCCTTATAAGGGGCAGTGTGTGTCCAGCAAAACATTGGTATTTCTCTGCTGTGCAGAGATGATCTCTAGAATACTACACTCAGCCCTTGACAGGAGATATTCCCCTTCAAGAATATCATAAATTGCAACAATGCCTGGCTTGAATGACTCAGGTAACTCAAAATAGGCAAAATTTAGATTTATATAAAATAAAAATTAAAAATAAATAAATAATAACATAGGCAAATTTTCTATTTATTTCCTTTTCTTTGGTTTTTGTGAGCCATACTTCAATCTGGAATTAATTTTTAACACCTGTGTACTGTCCACACAACTCTGGAAACACTGAACTGAGAAGAATTAAGGGGAAAAGCCTGGGTACACTTCCCTTCCCTGAAAGCCTGAGGACTACCTTGAGCCTGAAGCATGTTTACAGGCTGTCCATTACTCATCTCAGGACAGGAAGAAAGTTGAACTCCTGATGGCAGCAGAAAACTCCTCCACCAAACACTCTGTAATTAAGAACTTGTTCATTATATGGTAAAAGTCTTAGAGGTCAATCTGTTGTTCTACATTTCAAACAAGAGTACCACTGTCCAGCTCTTACCAACAGCAATCTATCAGCCCTCATCCTTGTGTATTTACTTTCCAAGGCAACTGAAAAAAAACCACTTCTGAATGGGTTTAACAAAGGGAGCTGAAGACACTTATGTTTATAGTTTATAAATGTGAAGGTGACTCCTGGATGTTAACAATGATTAAGCTGAGAAATGCTGTTAAAGGGAGCAAAACATCACATCCTGTTTTCCTGTGAAGTAAAACTGCATAGTACCAGAGGGTAAATAGTTTTCTTCAGCTGTTAGACTCTCAGTTCTATTAAGAAATTCTTGAATATTTCACTGCTTCTTGTTTTGGTTTGGTTTACCAGATAGAGCAATGATGCACTTAAACTTCATTGCAGTCAGTATCTGTAGCTGACACTGGACAGCACTGTCCTTATGATATAGGGTTTCACTGACTGTGCTTTATTATTTTATTTTTTTTTCCAAAAGATTTTAACTCTCATTTTATGTGCTCATTGAATTGTTTAAAGTGCAGGGACTCTCAGTCTCCAGTGCCATACTGAAAGGAAATAGAGGAGAGCTTGCTGTTATTACCATGCAAGCTAGACTGTCTGAACAGAGTCTTTTAGCCAGATGTAAATCCATAATTATAAATTACTGTTGGAAGGGGAATGGCAATCACTGCACTTTGGTTTATTGCCCCATTACTTTTCATGTAAATATACTGACCATAATAGGGAATTTGGGTGTATTTGCTATTTCTTGATGCAGTAAACATATCTCTTCAAGGCACCATTTGTGCTAAAGTCAAAAGATTATCTCTGAGTAAGGACTACTCACAGAAGAAGGTAGTGATAGTATGAGGCTTACGCACAGCAAAGGAACAAATAAAAAAAAAACCAAAAAACCAGCAAACCAAAACTTTTTTGTAGCATAACTATGTAAGGCTATATAATTTCTACAGATTGGGACATAGTTATGTTCACATAATGCATACACAGTTCCCTGTGCTTCAAAGAGAAAGCTGTTCTGGGAGCCACAGGGCAACTGGAGTTTTAGTTCCTACTTTTCCACGGACTTCTATGGTATTTTCTGCAGTCATTTCATTTCATTGCACCTAAGTTTCTTCATCTGTAAAGTAAATCCTTCAAATACAATTGGATCAGCTTCATACAGCAAATTACATTTGATGCTGAATCATGTCTTATCTCTCTATCTGTCTTCTTATTTTTATTGTGAGCTCCTCGGGGCAAAGAGTATCACTTGAAGCCTCATATATAATAAAAGTGTTGTTAGCACCACAGATCACATTCTCTGGGACTGGAAGCTTACAGTAACAAAAATAAATAAATGTGATCAGCAGATGGAATTAAATAAAGCATCCAAACCAAAGAAAATACAGACCTCTCTCATGAGCATACTGGTCCCCAAAATAGATACACAGTTTAGGTGCATCCCTGAACAGACACTGTATAAAAGGTTTCTGGCCACAGCAGAGCTATTCAGGAATAAAATAACAAAGACTGTGAGGTACTCAACAGTTCAGTAACCTTAATGATAAATTGAAAAGGAACATTAATATTCCTGAACCCCTGTTTTCAATAGGAGGAACAGGTTGGCTAGTCTAAACATACCTGAGCTGAAGAACTAAAAAGGGATTTTTCTGGTGATACAAATACAAGGGGTATCCATGAAAGCATGTCCAAAACACAGTTTCTATTCCTAGAGCTGCTAGCCAGGTTTTGTAGTATTCCCACAGAGCAAGGAAAGACTAATTAAAAGAGTGTTTTCTTAGAAGACAAAAGTTAAAATCTTGTTCTTGCTCTAAATGTCATTGCCTGATACAGAATAAAGATACAACCCGAACAGAAATATGACAGGGATTTGATCTGCTGAGCAGTTTCAGAGCACATTTACCCAGTCATAAGGACTGAAGCAAAAAATGAAATATTTTCTAATGTCTAGATTTGATAAATTAATTACAAATAAATACAGATAGATATTAGGCTCATTAGGCTATAGAAGCACTCCTGAAGTGAGAGGAGGTGATGTATCATTGAGGTCAGTCCCTTCAGTTTAAGCATGGGCTTTTTGCTCAAACAATACTCAGTGTTTCCCACCACAGTTTGGTTGAAAGTCCTGAGCCCAGGGTTATGCCCTTATGATCAATTTGTGACACACTACTTGTTATTCTTCATACATATTAAACCCATTTTGTTCACAGAAGAGGTCTCTGGGGTCAGCAAACACCTCATGATGCTCATTCCCTTTAATGGCATTAATGCCTTATGTAGCAGTCAGTTCTACGTTTCTGCTTAGAGGACATTATTTTCTTACAGAAAAACTCTTCAGTTCCTGCAATGAGTGCTCATTTCTGTAGATTAAGGGATGAATTGTGCCAAATTGTTCTCCTCTTTTTCTCTTCCGGGGTTATTTGCAATGTCTCTTCTGCTACTGTCTGTATTTCTACTGCGTGCTTTACAGAAAAATGAAATCATTACACACAACACAAATGACCAGACCTCTTTCATAATCACACACTCTTAATTGGCAGGGAAGGACCAAGATCACTGTAATACATGCAGTAAATGTCTCCGACTCGTTTTTTTTCTCCCAGGTTTAAAGGTCAACGAGAATATTTTTCTTTAATTTGACAGGCACACAAGAAATAATGCAAGACTCATTTATGGTCAGGTAATGCACAAAGAAATCTATAAATCAAGCTAAGGGGAATATTAGATCATGCTCATATCTGAACCCATCTGGCTTAGTTCACAAAGGAATCAATATCAGGCAGAGAGCTCAGTATTCCTTGTGATATACGCTCTTGCATCTAAGGGGAGAAACATTTCCAATTTTTAAGTTGCTCCATCTGAAACAAAAGGATATGAAAAAAACTACAATTGGCTATTACAACCATGTGTTAGGTAAGTTATTTGATGAAAAATTATAGCTGTCAGAGGGAGGGATGGTTGCTGTGGTTCATTCCTCTTAATGACTCAGCACATTGTTTTAGTATTTTGATCTTCCTCCCCCCCAGGTTTATAAGTACAGAGCTGTTAGGAAATAAAATTAGCCATACTTCCACACATTTGATTTTTGCAGATGAATTGCAACTGATAGTTATCAGGCACAGTACTGTTAGAAAATATACCATGCTGTAACATACATAAAGTACAGATTTTCTTCAGTGTCTTCTTTCAAATACTACTTATACCAAAAAACCCCACACCTCAAAATGTATTATGGCCAAACAGTAATCCTCTCTATACCATATTAGAAATGTAAGCTTTTGATCCTTTTTTGAACATCCAGGAGTTATGTGAAATCTTTCTACCTATATAGTACATCTCTCAACTAAATAAAATCTCCAGTTGGCCTTAAGTTCAGCCTCCCCAAGAGGCTGGATGAAAAGCATCAGACTGTGTTGCAGTAGGTGGTGTGAATGCACAGGGGTGGAAGGCAGAGGAGGAGCCAGAGATTTCACAAAGTAATTAGAATATGTAAAACAGATATTGCAACGATGGGTGCCATAAAAGTATCAGGGGAACCAGGGCAAGTAAAACATCCATTTCAGCTACAGTCATTTGTTTTACATACAGTGCTAATATCCTTCATAGAAATACCAAATGCAGCTTAATTTAAATCTAGAAAGGCATTTAGACTAAAGGGAAAGTCTAATATATTTTCTCCCAGCTAATGGGCACAAGTAGAATCAATGATTTTCCCAGTATATATTGATAAATTATTACATCAGGCATTATTGATCTAGCCAAGGAAGGAGGAGATCAAAATAATGGAAATCAGATAGTTGTGATTAGAAGCGCTTGGGATATTCATTTGGAAAAGGTTGATAACTAAAATGGTCTATGGGCTGCATAGTTATTGATTTAATAAATAGAATAAGCCTTGCTGATCCCAAACAAGGTTACTTGTACAGGTATTTCAGGGGGCTGTGCTACTGAAAGTCAGTCTATATGTCTTCTTTATGTGTTTGAATTATATTTCAGTTCAGCACACTGGAAGCATTCATTTTAGACCTCTGTTCCATTCAGCCACAATTTTCTACTGCATTTTGCTGCTGAGAACCCTTTGACTTCATTGTGGTAGTAGGCTTAGTATTTATTTAAAAGGTTTTCATAAGTTCATGTCATTATTAATAATGAATATGTTCATTAATTTACACATGCTTCACAAACACTGGGCAGGATCCAAGAGCCTCCCATGTGAGAAGCAATGTGTTGGGGCTATGCTATTGATTCTTTCTCAAGTACATCCTTTTAGCAGAGAACACAGAAGTATTGCATGTTTCAACCCAAAAGGTTCCAACATGCTTTTTAAACCGAAGAGGGCAGTGTGCCTGTTAGCAATGATCACATATCCATCCCAGGAAGGCATCCCACCTTTACAGCACTGTCTGGCAATAGTCTGGTAATTGCAGAGTATTCAGGAGCTGCACAGGCAGGGAAGAGAGACTGTCATATCATTCACTACACACAATAAACATTTTTTTAAAAAAGAGGTGGAATGTGATTTACCTTAATGGAACACAAACAGGATACAAAATCCACAGCTTTCCCTTTGTCTTCATACCACTGAAGTCTCTTCGGTCTGGGAGTCACACTTGTCTCTTTGCTTCCTCCCTCACTAGCTTTTGCATCCAGCTGCTGTTCCCCGAGCTGGGGCTCAGTTTCCCTTTTGCAATCTCACCCTTCTACTTCCACCCCTTTGCTGTTAACATGGGCTCCAGCTGCCTCTTCTGCATAATTCTCCTACCTCATGCATACACCAAACAGCAGCCCCTCCTTGCCCTTCCCATTGCCTCAGGGATGAGCTGGCCCTTTTGCAGAGCCACTCACCAGCACCAAGCATTCCCCCCTCCTGCTCTCCCTATCTTACACCCTCAGCAAGTACATAAGAGGGACAAAACACAGAAGGGCTGCAGCAAAGACAAGGAAACAGCTTCACCACACTCCTTGCAAGGCCTTTGAATATTCTTGATAAGAGTGATGCCGAGCAGCTGGAGCTTGTGAGGATGGAGTGGACCAGAATCTGTTCCACCTGTTCTCCCACAGGAGGCATTTTTCCTGGTACCCATAGGAGCAGGCTGGAGCACTGCCTCTGGGAAGGGTAATTTAACTGAGCGTATAATGTAAGTATTATTACCAGAGCCCTGAATTACAAAAGAGAAGCAGAGCTCCACTACATCTTTGGGAAACAGTGGGGGTTGGTCATGTCTCATCAGTTTCAAAAGTCCTTCTAAAATATGGTAAGACAGGAAATGTGTATGTGCAGATATGGCTCATTGAAAGTCAAAAATTCTTATCTCATTTTTTTTCTACACTTGGGACTTTTCCAAAGTTTCTCTTCAGCATGAGAAACCAAATATGCTTTCCTTAATGTCTTTAGAAATTCCTTGCTCTGGTTCTGGTGTAATGAATACCAAACTGGCTGTTGAGTTGATGCTAGTTACAAAGCCTGGGCCACATGGAACAGCAGCATAGTGTGAAAAATGAAGACATCCATATGTTCTTCTCATGTGCTATGAGTGGAAGGTGATCCTGAAAATGAATTCTATATTTCTTCCCAATCATCCTTCACTGTGGCCAGTTCCTATAAAGCTGTGTGTTTTCCCCTGGCAGCAGCACATCTGGCAGTCATAGCAGATGCATAGGAGTTATATTGCAAGGGTGACAAAAGTCATCTTCCAGACAGGGATAAAGTGATACAAGCTCCATAGCACATGACTAGATCTATCATAGCTGCTCTGCATTATTTACAGGTAGAATGGCATAGCACAGCAAGTTTTATTGGCTAACTCAGTACAGCAGCATCATAACCACTCTACTGCATTGTAGTTATGAATCTCCTTTGGACAGTACAATGCAACTGATTCCTCTGGGTAAGACCTAGTATATTGGTTACATGCTCTATAATAAGACACCTGGACCATAATTATCTCACATCAACTTTAAAGATTCTTTTGCCTGACCAATTCTTTCATCCTAAAACTCGCCAAACTGAGGAGAATTAGAATGAGAAGGGCTGCGCTAGGGTAAAATCAGAAACACCACTTGCCTTTTTCTGTACGTGCTGCATTATGAAGGAGACTTTTTGCTATAGCAGTGGGATGTGGCAAAGCTTTCTGGGCCTTTCTAAACAGCCCATATTTTGCCAGTGTAAGGCTGGGCTGTAAATTCTAAGACAGAGTGTGCTCAAAAGGCCATTCACAAACGTTTCCTTTGCTTTCCAGGCACTAAATTCAGCTTTGGTTAGTTACATGCAATAGTAGTTCAGGATTAGATTAAGAAGTACTTCATGCCTGGGATTACACACAAAATCAGAGAAGTCATTTCAGACTCTGAAGAATAGTCATAGCCTGAAGCAGAAACACAGTTGTCCTGTTCAAGGTGAAGTGCCAAGCACTGAGCACTTACAAGGCAACAGAGAGTAATTTGGTGTCCCTCAACTGAAATGAGATATTGTTTCCCCAGCAGGGAGTCTGATATTTGTACTATATGCAGGTGATAGTGTTTATGTATCCCTGTTAAAATGGCATATTTTTCTTTCTGGACTTAGAGGCTAAACTATTACTTCTTGTTCTTACTTGTTTTTTTGTTTGTTATTTTTTCCCCCCTCCCACCTTGCAAAGCATCACACCTTTAATGCTTGTTATTCAGAGATGTGCTATGGAAATAAAAAGCTGTGGCCTTTGCCTTTCCAGAGACTGGAGCTAAGTTAATGTAGAACAGTGCAGAGAGACAGTAGGAGTAAACAGAGCACATTTTAAAATTCCATTTTCTTGCCTGTAATTTATTCTTCCTACCTCTAGCGTTCCTCTGCAGATATATTTATAAAAATAGGTTTTCCATGCACTGTATCTCACAGGTTTATTTAGGACTGCTGTTGAAGATTTACACTGCTCAAAAGAGCAGTCACAGCAGATAATTCCATTTGCAAGCTCCAGCATAATGTTCTAAGGAAAGTGTTATCACCATGGACAATTTTAATGATGGCAGAATTTACAGACAACTTATTTGACAAAGACTGCAGCAACAGACACCTCAGCAAGTTCTTTTGCCAGTGGTAGTTTTCTGACTGTTGTTTCCTGTTAAACACACTTCACATCTACCTCCCAGCTTGATCCAGAATCTTCACAACAGCATTTATTCCAAAGTGTTAACTTTGCTCCTTATAAAAGACCTCTCAGGAACTCATCTGAAAAAGTTGCTGAGCATCTCACAGACCTGACTGGACAACTCAGTCTCTGGTTATTTTGTTTTAAAACTTCCTGTTCTGTAAATAAAATTTTTGGCTTTGCCATTGCACTAAAAAAATTTTAATAACTTTACTATTAAAGTATTATGATGCAAGGTGACCATGGGAGAAGCTGGGTTAAGGTACCTCCTACTTTCTGGGAAATGCCTCATAGATTCCCATTCTGCCAACCACAGGATTTTCTATTGCAATAATTTAATAGAGTGATTTAGTAATCTGTTACCAGCTGTTGGGGGTAGTGAAGAAAAGAGGAGCTTGCAAGCTGGTAACTCCCTGTTCACCTTACAGTCCTTACTGAACAGAGACACATTTAGAGCCACAGGGACACTCCACAGGGGCGACAGTGATATCCTTGCTACATATTGCACATCATATATAATTTTTATGTGCTATATATTGCACATAATATGTAATATATTGCACTTACTCGGCTGACATTCCCTTCCCCACAGGCAAACTGCTTTTCTGTGCCACAGCCTTGGCAACACCTAAGAACCTGCTCGCTTGCCCACGTCCCTGTCACCAGCTGCCCCGTGCTGCAGGGTGTTACCACCTCCCTTCACAACTGTTCACTGCTGTCTGGAAAATGGAATTTGAGCTATTTCCCATTTTGTTACTTTTCAGCAAATACACCAGGTTTTGGTGTTGCCAGTCTGGCAACCCTTCATTAGCACTAGAAAAGCTCATCAATGTAATCCTGTATACGTTGCACTGGAAACCTTGCAAGATGACATACTACTCCCCAGTGACTTTTCTTCCTTTCTCTCATTGCTTTCATGTTGTCAGCTAGAACAAAAGGAGTCTCAGTTAATTAACTGTGTATTTGCTGCAAACACTAACCTGCATCCTAGATAGTGCAAAAGTTGCTTAACTGGAGTTCTTGGCAGAGTTATACACCTTCTGGTTTTAAGTTTAAAAAAAATTATTCCTGTTTTCATCTTCGCATATTAAATTCCTCTTATAGAAAAAATAAACATTTTACCTCTTTCACTATTCCCCACTGACTAATGGGAAGGATTCAGTAGCTGGAATATTAACCCAGACTGTGTGAAGCTCTAACTCAGCCTCTTCCTGTCCACAGAGTTTCCACTTCTTTAGGCAGGTTGTTTGGGTTTCTCTGCCTTGGCTTCTCATTTGTAAAAGGGGAACAATGTTGAATTCTCAACTATAGATTGTGGAAAAACTCAGCTCTTACAAAGACAGGGACAGTGCAAGTGACTAAATAGATATACTGTACTGCAACAACAGAATATGGAGGGGTTTAATCTGATTCAGTGCTTTGAAAATATATTTATCTCCACGAATATGATTTGCTTTTGGTGCCACTCACTTTCGATCGACTGTTTCTCAGCTGAATCTGTTTCCTCACTTCACTTCAGTACCCAGCTCAAAGACATTTTGCCAATGTAATGCAGCAGGCAGGATGAGACAGCTAGAAGTATTAACTGCTTGAGTTGCACTGCCACAAAAGCAGCAAATCACGGCCCTAGAGTTTCATGAATCATTTTTTTGCACAGTAGTACATGACATAGCTGGAACTCAATTAATGTTTCCACTGATTTTGCATAGAGCCGTGACCTTGCATACAGTATCCAAACAGATCACATGCAAAGTCACAGCCACCTCACTGATGGATATAAACTGAATGTCACCATCTATGCACCCACTATTGTTGTCCTCAGCCTTGATGGTAATTAAATGTGAATTCTCTTCTCCTGGGCTAAAATTAAACATCTGCAAGATGTGGAGTTGTTTTCCTGGGTGTGGAGGGAGAGGGTTCAGATGTCTCTCTTCTTGCAGATAATTGCTTAGTTTAATGAGGAATTTTTTGCAGAATTTTTAACCATTGCTTCTGTGCCTTGTTTAATTATTTGCATATGGCATCATCAAGTTAAAAAGAGTGTGCATATACAGCACTTCTTCTCATTCTTGTATTAGACATTAATGAAAGGAAGCACGAGGATAACTTGCTCACTAATGATGATGGAAAATTAGTCCCAGAACCCCAAAGGTATCTTGAAAAATACACCAATGATATATAAAGGTCCAAAGAGAGAAATTCAGCACAAAATATTGCCTAAGCCCTTTTGGGCTGTTTCTCCATTTACTTTTGTAGTTATGAAGGAGGGTGGTAAAGAGTAAATACAGAAGGATCTAAGAGACTGCAATACACAGCGAAAGTAAGTGAGGCTGATAAACACAGCTCAGACTAGAGAACGAATGCCAGCACGGCATATACACTAAAGGTTACATGCCTGGAGGCCTACAGCCAAAGACAGATTCATGGCTTTTTTTTTTTTTTTTAAGTCTCATGCTAGTGAAAAGTTGAGTGTTGGGAGAGGAACACCACTTTATGCATTAGTCATAGCATTTTGAAGGGCAGCAGATCCAAAACAGAGCACAAGGCAGGACAAAAAAAACAGTTGCTAATTCTTTTTCTTTCTTATTTGTAAGATGCAGCCTCCATTTACTCTATGGCACCTCGGTAAGCAACCAGAAGTTGGTTCAGAGAGAACCATGCTCTACGTACATGCTGAACTATGCTCCATGCTTTAGCATCTCATTTGTAACCTTGTGTATTTATTCTCTGATAAGACTGTGTTTTATGGTGGTTGTCAGTGTGAAGGGAAGGATAGTGTTGATCACTAGAGCTTGCTCTTTTAGTCAGGGGTAAGCAGTTGGTCAAATATTTCATACAAGCCTCATTTACCACTAAAGATTTTGTTTGCCCAACTTCACCCTTTCCTGAAGCTAAACTGGGAAGAGTGAGGGTTGACACAGTCAGCATCATTTCACCACCTCAGTCAGACAGGTCTTCATCTCAGGGGTTTCTTTATTTTCCTGATTGATAAACTCCTAATTTTTTTTTTTCTGCCTCAATCTCTCTGAAGATAAATAAGTCTATGACAATAAGGCCGCTTTTATTTTCAGAATAGTTTAGAAATAGCCCATGTACACTTGGCTGGAAAATTCCTCCACCACATAGCTGCAGCTCTCTGCCTACAGCTGCTTCTTGTCCATGTGTTTCCCAAGTCCCTTGGGTTAAAATTTTAACAGGAAAATTATACATAGGCAGAACAGTAAAATAAGGGTGAAGGAAGAAGGAGAAAAAGGAGGCAACAAAGAAGCCACTACTAATGATTCAGGGCAAAATAGCTTTTAAAAATGTTTCAGTAGATATAACACACAAATACATAACAACCACTACCCATCAGGTGCACAGTTTACTTATGTTAGCCTTGATGCTCTCAATTCATTGCTTTCCTGATCTCTAGTCATACATTTGCACGCAATTATGATACTGCAGTTACAGTATACTTGTGTAGGAAAGAAGCTCTTTAGTGCTTTCTTCACAATTTGTTCTGGAAACACGTTTAAACCAGAGCTAATGGTCTGGAGAGGCCTGAGATCCACCCTGCATTGCAATGTAATGTTTAATACTACACTCATGATGCCACTGAAAATGTGAAATTCATCTGTAAAAGCAAATAATAATAAAAAGTAACAATTTAAATAAAAGGAATGGAATGGGCTGGATGGAAGATATGAAAGTCCAGAATGAAGTCTAAAATTATGCACTTAACCCCACTGTTATACCTGGGTATTTTGGGGGATGTAATACTCTGGCCCAGCCAGTGTTAGGCATGGACAGCAAGCCAATATATGGGCAAAGCTGTAACTTTTACCACAGAACGTACAAAAATTCTTGTCATTGTTAGCCTTGAAAAGGGCTACAGAGCTGAAGCATCACTCTCTGGAACCACAGTTCCTCCAATGTCTTCTCTAGTTTCTTAGATTAAATTTACAGCAACATATGACACCCCGAGTGGCACAGCAAAGTTTCAGTTTTAACCAGAGCTCACTGCCAGTGATCACCCCACACACTGCTAATTGCAAATGGGACAGAAATAATGTGCAGCCTGGTTTGACTTAAAAAATATTTTTCCTGAAATGCTGCACTGTTTTTCTTCTATTGGAGTCACATGACCGTGAACCATCATCTGATGAGACAGCAGAACACACAGTAATTATGAAAAGGTGGATTTCAGGCTCTGGATATTTCCCTCTTGCTAGGATGAGTAGAGGGACCAGACTGAGAGAAAGGTACTAACAAGCCAGAACTTAAGTGAGAATCTTGATACCAGCTTAGGATGTCAGGAAACATCTCCAACACAAAATACAACTTGAGAAATACAACATAGCAGTGCTGGGATGTATTGTTACTAGCACCACATCCTTCTGGTGTGAGCCCTGGCACCTGACACAGTTCCTCCAGACTGAACAGGCACCCAGTGGGAACACTCAGGAGCCCTTACCTGGCAACTGTTCTCAGGCAACACAGAATTAGCTCTGCACAAAATCTGTTGAGTATTCAAAATTAATCTAGTTAAAGAGTACACAGAGATGGGGCAGGACACGGATCAACCTAAGGAAGAGTTAACAGGAAGAATTCAAATTCCCTTCCTTCTTAAAAAGTGGACGTCCCTCTGCTGAGAGGTATTACAGCTTGTATTTACTGCATCAAACTGATACTGCTCCAGGTTTTTCCTGGAGGCTGGAATCTTTGAGATTTTTTTCTATCAATATGATATATGTATTATAAAACCACAGCAGTATTCGCAGTATTACTTTTGGCAATACAGGACACAGAGCAGAATTTTGTCAAGGAAAGCACCTTTTACATCACAAAGCCATGACCAAAGAACACATTTTCTGAAAGGTAACATTTTGTTAAAAATCAATTTTGGCAAAGAAAGTAGACTGACTCTAATCAAACCCACAAACCTATTGCAATGCAAATAACAGAGAGAGGTGAGCATAAAGCAGCACAACAAGATTATCTGTGAAATAAAGGAACAGAAGAGCAATTACCATCACCTACATACTACTTCATAGCCTACTACCTACTAGCCAGACCTGACAAGGCAGAAATCACACTTGAGAGCACCTGTGGCAGGCACAAAGCAATCAAGCAGCATTTCATTTTTCTGTTTTACTGAGTTCAAGCTTTCAGAATTCTTGAATGACACTCTCCAAAATAATGAGGTTTTAAAAATAGTGTCATAAATGCTTTCTAGTTTTAATTCCAGAATCAAAATAATTACACCATCATTCAAGGTTAAGTGTGTTAATATTATTAATCATTCATTACATATTACTGAATTTAAGGGCAAGCAGCATTCACATGAGTTCTGCAGACAGTCGCTAGCTGGCTACTACCTTTTTTCTTAATATAAGTAGCACAAGCCGGCCACCTCCAGGGACTCTAGCAAAACACTAGCTTTTGTAACATGACTAGAAAGTCACCAAGTTTGGGTTATTTTCAGTCTATGTGGGAGTCAGCTCCTGAAAAAGAGCTGGTTGGGAAATTCACCTGCAGAATTCTTCTCAGTTCTCAGTAAGGAAATACCCTTTTCACAGAACCAAAATTTTTGATGTGGAAAAACAAAGTTTGGAAAAATACATTTTTCCCTGGGAGAATCAAAAAGAAGGTTTGCCCAGCTGCTGCCTGCTACACCTCCCCAGTTCCACTTTCAGCAAAAAGTGAGCTTAACAGCTGCTTTCCAGGCAGGCTGCTGGAGGTTAACAATCCCCAGCTCTCTGCCCTCCTGTCATGTCAATGGCTGCAAAGGAAGAAGAGGATGATGTAGGGAGAGTTAGAGCCCTCTGTGTGCCTAGAAACCCTTGGCAGTTCAAAAGTATTTTTTCCAGTCCAGAAGGTTAGCAGCCAAGTACAATGAAAACACCACTTAGGGACCCAATAAATTAAATTTTTCAGAAATCCATTTCTACAAAAACCTTGTTTTGACATTTTGTCCTGATTCTATACACCTCTTTTCCTCAGGAAAAAGTGCTTTTCCTTTTCCAGAAAATACTGTCCACATATCACAGGGCTCTTGAGAGACCACCATGCCACCCCCTCCTGTGTGTTGCAGCCAGAGCACTCTGCTGGTGTGACCTTGCTGGCCACGGCCACTGCTGCATCACACAGGGAAGGGATGTCCCTGAGATGAGGCCTCTAGGGAGAGGCTGGGGGTATCTGGGTTAGCAATTAGCAAACTGGCCTCGAGATTATACTTGAGATCAGAAGAAAAGCTCAAAAACCCTCTACCAACAGAATTATTAAATGTTTGTTCCAGCTGCAGCACAGAAACGTGGTTTTAATGGCACTTAAATAAATTGGTGTCTTACAGCATTCTAGGACATGAATATATTTGTCTCTTTGCTTAGTTGCAGGAAATTGCAGTGATGGATTGACATAATTTTATAATCGTATGCGATGCACAAACAAAACAGAGGGCTCAGGCAGTGAGCTGCATTCTAACTAAATTCTCAATATTTGTTAATAACAAAAGTTCAGCTACCATGATATAAGAACTGCACATATAGGATGAAATATTAATTTACTATGCTTCAGTTGAGATTTTAAGGTAGTTTTATTTTCCTTGACTGCATGGGTTTATCATTATCAGCCTGAACACAACTAGCACTCTTCAAGGTTTCTTGCTGAAAAGAAATTGAGCGTGCAAACACTCTTTCATCATAATCAAACTGGCTGTGCAGGGTAATTTATAAAAGAGCCAGTAATATATTGAAATTCAATATTGTTTTAGTCCAAATCAATATTAATAATTGTTTGCATTTTTAAAGTGCAATTTACAGTTGAAAAATGTACACAGATCAACCCTAGTTGCTAACACATCAAATTTTCCTATTAAATTTAAAGTCATAGTAATTTTACTTAAAGATGTTTCTTATAAGCAGGAGAAGACATTGGTCTGTGAAGATAGCTATCTATTATTTATATGCACAACATTAGGATGGGTTTTAATTATAAATGAGCTAAAAGGTCACTAACTATATTATTTTTAAGGTCTTGATTTCAAATTTGGATAGCTTAATACAAATATTTATGCACTGTGGGCTTAGCAATTTCTTTCAGTGATGGGACAGCTCGCAGTGGAAAGTGCACAGAGGGATTAGGTGAGGTTAATTCTCAGGGTCTGGAGCAAAGGAGAGCTCTGTGCTGCAAACATAAACGTTCCCATCTGCTTCACTGGAGAATAACATATCTGTGAAATGCTTCTTGAAAGGGTATGATGTGAGACCATGAAGCACTAGAGGATAATGCAGGAAATGCAAATAATCAGAATTAAGCTTCAGAGGATTGGTGCCAGAGTTGGTGCTAGGGGGGGATAATCAGTTTGCAAATGGACAGACCTGTGGGTTTTTTTGGAATTCTTTGTGAAAGGAAAAGATTTAAGAAGCTGACAAGCACCAGACCAGGTCAAAGATAGTTTTCTGGACATGTCCAGGTCTTAAAACTTTGTCCATATTGTCCTGGTTTGAATGAATTAGTCTTTATCTGTGGCATGAGGAAATCAGATCAGCTATTGCTTTCATAAGAAATATTCCAAATAACTTCATGCAAATCACATAACTCCTCCCTGTGCAACGGTGCATATATACATTAAAAAATCAATGCAATTACTTCTTTTTTTTCAGACAGGTGTTACCAGGGAAAACACTGAAGATTGTAAGGCACAGATAATTACATTGCTGTGAACCATAAAACCAACCACACAAAAAAACCTAGATAAACTTTTGTGTTTATTTTTGGTGTCAGGAAAAATCCTGATGCTTCTGTGTGTGCAGCATGTGTTTGAAATTTGTCTTACCAAGTCTTTTTCAAGCAAGTCATCTTTGCACTTAGTAAGTCTCAGCCTTGCTTTGCTGCTTGTGACATATAACATGGTATCTACAGTCAGAATCCAATTCTTTACACAACCACTAAACATGAGTGATTTTGGAAAACTGACAATAATCTCTGTGCTTTAGTCAGGTTCTTTGAATGTGAACACCTCAGTTTCATTAACAAGTGCAAATATTCGTGTTTGCATTAACATCCCCCAAGCCCTCAGCCAGAACTAGATCAGTGACAACCCACAGGAGGGAGGCACAGGCACAGTGATGAGATGGTAACAGCAGCCCTGAGAAGCATCCCCCAGCATTTGCATAACCCTGAATGGTACAGGGCTAAACAGACCAAGCAGGAAAAGATCCCCATTTTAAATTACCTTTGTTGTTCAGTCATCTGAGCCTAATTCACCAGGAAGTGCCTCACCAGTACAGCTAGAGCTTTGGTGCTGGGGAGAGCAATACCAGAATAACATTTTTCTTCCCCAGGAGGACTCCTCTGAGTCACAAATACTTTGACAATTCTGTCTTCTGGAACAGACATCATTATGCCTGTCTATGTTACAGCAAAAAGAGAGAGAAAGGGACAGAAATCTTGAGGCTGCATCTACCTTCTGCTTCACTGTACAGAGAAGCTGAGAAGGGATGGAGTTTCAAACTGAACCTGGTGGTAAATGCATCAAGTCAGTAAGAGTATAATACATTCCTATAGAGTATCAGTGTAACAACAGGAACTTCCCAGAGACATTTAATGATCTCCAATATTTACAGCACACAAGTGTGCCTAGCAGCTAGTTGTCTTATCTGTTCTTATTACAAATCTGACAAAAGGTGCTTAAAAATAATTGAATAAAAGAAAAACAAATAGTAATATTCTCCCACTCTACCTGAATTACAGAAATTATTTTAAGACAGTTCATGTCTATTCACAATTTTCATTATAGCTCAGTATTGAAAATTCCCTTTAAAAGGCTGAGTAGTTGCTCTGAAATCCATGTTTCCTCTGACTGCTCTGAAATTTGGATTGTCTGAAATTCTGGTGCATGCTAGCACACAGATAAGGAAGAACTAGAACACAGGCATCCCAGTCTCTTATTCAGTGACCATCATACTGGTGCCTCTGCTCCCCTGTATAAATGGGGACCTATGGTCCTTCACCAGTCAACCTTGTACCTCTGATCTTACCTAGTCTTACAGTTTGTACAACCACAATGGAACAGCCTCATTTCTGAGCACAGACCATTTCTGTCTCCTCAGTGGCTCTGTTGGCAGCTCTACACTCCTGTCTTTCCAAGTATGACTGTGAAGCTGCAGTTGGTATTGCACCCCTTCCCAAAAGATGACCTTGCCAAAACGCAAAACATTTAGAAGCCAAGGACTGCAAAGATGCACATGCTCACAACCCTGTGTAAGTGATGTTCCAATATAATACCAATAAACACACCCTCATGCTGCCTTTGAACAGGCACAATCCACCACAGATGCTTAGCTTGCTTCCCCAGGAAAATCCTGACCATGTCACAGCTCTGCCTCTTGGCAGCATCCACATGTACTTTCCCTCACCCAACATTACAAAGAACCATTTCACTCCTTTTTAGGTGATGGCAAAGCTCCCTGGGTATTTCTTTTCCCTAATACACACCTGAGAGGTCTCTCATCTTGCACAAGGGCTTCTTCCCTTTGGGGAAGCCCCCTGGAGGGGTCCATGCCTCAGATTTGCCAGTCCATCCAGACAGCAGCAAGTCACAGCTACACCTCAGCACACCCAGCCAATCACTCCTTCAGTCCTCAGTGTAGCTTCCCTTTCTAGGCTGCAGTAATGTGACAACTAAACTCAAAACAAAAATGCTATTTAATTTTGTTTAGAAATTGCACTTCAAAATAAAATGCAAATATTTGTTTTGGTTTGCTTTGCAATATATTGTATATCCTGGGGAAAAACTTCCAGCTGGAAAGAAAAAGTAAGGTTCACTTTACAGAAGAAAAAAAAAAGTTTTCCAGCTATATCTAATTATAGAATATCTCCATTCAGTAAACTGCTAGGTTTCAACTGCCCATATCAAGAACAGTGAATAAGATATCTGTGACATAAAGGCAAAGTCTAAGTGAAAAAGTACCTTGACTAGACATGTGGTCATCTTTCACTATGGGAGAAAGCATTTTTAACATTTCAATAAGAAGCAAATAAGTCACCATGGAGGATTAAGAGCCTGTATTAAGTGAAAAGAGTCAGATGTACACAGTTACGAAAGTTGCTAGAGTTAATCAAGGAACCCACTCCACTACAAAACAAAATGTTCCATTTCATTGTTCCAAGGACTATTTGCTTCTTCCTGAAGTAACCGTGGTAGCATCACAATGAACTAGACAGTGTGATCCAGGAGGTTATTTTCTTTCTGCTTTTGAAGAAATTTTGTTGTGTTTTGTTTTCTCAAGTGCAGAATTAAAACCACCCTCACTTTTGACAAAGGTTTTTGATTCCTAGCTTACATGGACCACTTCCCTGTGTTTCTGTGTTTCTTGCTTGCTTACAACTCACAACAAAGGATTTCCACTTCAGATACTTTTATCTTTTTGGAACAGGGAATAACATTCAGGAATCATGAATCTCTACACCATATTAAATGAGCCATGTTATATATTATTAACAAAGTTAAGCCATAATGTTGGAGCACAGGACCCTTCATATACATATACATAAAGCTACTCAAAATTGCTGTTACCCAGTGGCTAGTAAGTTTATTTATATACATACACATATATTTATGCATATGGATATAACCAAATATATATCAAAGCAGCTTATAAAATCTTTAAGTTCTGTCATATTTTTCACAATAGCACAATACATCTAAAACTGCACAGAAAATTTAGTTTATAAAAGCAAACTCCAATGCACATTTGCTTCACATTGAGGTAAAGAAGGGAATGTGTCTGGGTTAATTACCTCTGAAGTTCATCTTACGCCAGGTGTGTCATATCTTCTGAAAAGGCTTTTTCTTTTTTTGGAATAGCCAGGAAAGGTATAGAAAGGACAAATATAACACCTTTAGAACAGCTGAAGAAGAGTATTTCAGGGATGTGCAAACATCACTATCACATGATGGTGCAATCATCTAAAAAAAATCTTTGAAAATCTGATATTTACTATAAATAGAAAAGAGACAGAGGAAAGTGTAGGGAGAGGGAAGCATTTAAACTGGGCTAACTAGAACCAAGTGGGGAGCTCAAATACCAGGAACCTTTCTGCAGAATTTTTCAAATCAGCTTGTTACTTTCAGCACAGTTTTATATATGAAATATTGTAAGTGGGACTATATCTCTAAAAAACTTGCTGCCAGGCAGAGCCTGGGAGGACTGAACTGCCTACGCATGAGATCTGCCATGCAAATTGAGTGCCTTCCCCACAAGTGTGGAAGAAAGCTGGACAAATTCATTATTGACACTCACTATTTACACAGTCCTTGTACAGATTTGGTGAGATGTTAATTTGAAACAAAGAAAACTTTTTTCATTTCAAATGAAAACTACTTTAGAGATTATATTTTAGTTTAGGAATAGTATTATAATCCCTCGAGGATCTTGGAGAAGTGTGTGTATTAACATCCTAAGGACCTGCTGCAGTCTTGAGAAGATTAGTAACACATGCCTCCTGCTACAGTTTGCACCCAGAAAGATAGGGAAAAAATCATCCTGACTTTGAAAGGATTATTTTGGTTGTTTACTGAGTGCTGTCCCTTTTGGTCTTAAATTGTAGATGAAATTGGAAACCAGAAGGGCCCACTTTGTATTGCAACACGTCAGAAATGAGAAGAGCAGCTTTAGCAGCTTTACCAGAGGTTTTGGAATGGGAAAAAGAGGTCAGATGTTATCACTATGACTTCAGCTGCAATATCATTGCTTTTTGCAGTTATGACAAAATTCAGGCATAATCTGACATAGAGTTAACCTCTAACCCCCGTTTTCTCCTCTTTGCAGGGACTTGTGTATATGTGAGCTAAAGAGGATCCTATACAGTTCAGGAATCTTTTTATGTTGAGAAATCCACATTTTGCATAATCGAAGGAGATGCTGAGAACCAAGACACAATGACATCAGTGACTGGAGATCAAACCTGTTAAAAGGCAGTAAGTTCTGCCTGATTTTTAACAGCACTGATGGTGTGCAGTAAGTGGCAAGTAACATGGGTGGCCAGCTCAGCGTGTCCCTTCAAGGTCATCAGGACACATAAGAGACTAATCAGATTGCAGGGAGGAAGAGGTGCCAGCTCACTGGGCAGGTCAGTAGGTCCAGTTCACCTGAGCAACAATTCCTGCCTGTACACATGGTTCTTAAGAAAACCGAGCACCCAGTGTACTGCATAAAATCACACAGGGCAGGTGCACTTTCTCTTCTTTGACAAACTTGTTTGTGCACCTGGCAGTGCTGAGAGGTGGCTCAGGGCATGTCCATTTGAGCTACCTGGGGACCAGCATTCACCAGCATCCTTCAGACATCAGCTGGTACAGAGAGGTGGGAAGGCTGAGCTCTCCCCACACAACTATTTCACTTCTAATTTCCAAGGACTCACCAGAGTCAGAAGAGCCTGTGACTTCACTGGTGATTTAATTGAAGCAAGTTTAATTCCTTTCTCTGTATTAAGGAAAAATATGAGTACAGATTTTTTCAGGAAACAATTCTGGGGAGATTTCAGGGGCAGGGCATTTTTAGCAGATTCGACTTTAAATGCCTTATTTCACCTTTGTTCAAAATCACTTGTCACTATACAAAGAAGAACATAATTACATAGTAAGGTGAAGTAAACCAGTCAAAATGTTTTGATCTTAAATATCAGAGAGAAACAATTTTTTCCTTTCCAAATCTCAAAGAAAATCAAAGGTTTTGTTCTATTGATACATGAGCAAGAATATTGTGACAGAAAATCGAGCATCCAAAGATGAACATTGGGTGAATGGAAGCAGCCACAGGAATAATAGTTTTCTACTTCTTTCTATGCTAAAGAAGTTTGAGGATTTGGGGTATAATACTTGGGATTAATTTGCATTTCCTATTTCCAAGAAGTGCTGAGAGCTACAGAATAATTTGACTTCTAATATCTTCTCTTCCAGTACAGTGCCTGCATTTGTAAAACAGCTACCAAAAAAAGTTAGTTTCACTGGTAAATCTTTATAATGTTTATAAATCCTTTTTCTTCTGTAGATGTCATGATAAGCCTGATCTGGAAGTCAGGGATAAAGCAGAGAGTGGACACTTGAATAACAGGAAAACTCAACACTGTGTTTGAAGGCCTTTTGTCTCTCTAAGTGCTATGATGCAAAGAACTGCATGCTTGGCCCAGCTTCAGAGATGAGAAGCAGCCACTATTCACCCTACTCCTAGAATCACAGTTAGTGTATCTAGAAGTGATCATTTCAGTTATAATAGCAAATCTTTTTCTTATATTCTTGTATTAATAGGATTCCCTTTTTTCTGCTGTTCAACTAATTGCCTACTGTCACTATCCCAGTCTCTAAGTCCATTACGTGATCTAAGTAAAATTATCTTAATAGTGCATCGAGTAAGTACCCCATTAAGCACCCTTTCAGAACACACAAAGCAAAACCCAGAAGACAAAAACCCATCACAATTCCCAGCTGCCAAGAGCTGACAGTTAAATGTCAACAGATCAGCTATGGGAGTGCTGAAATTTAATGTGTAGTTTTCATTTCTATTATATTAAGAATGACTCATAAAAATATTTCTGTATTTATAAACCTCTCTCTCAACTGGCAATACTACCATTCAATGCGTGCCATTGACTGGGAATATTTTGTCACAGATAAAAGACACCACTGAAGCTGTGCCCCTGCAGTGCCACACCTCTTGATACAGAGAGCCTGGGGAGTGCTGCACAGACCTGTACCCCCACACCAGGTGGAGACATCTCAGTTTGCTTCCCACGAATGGTATAACCCCAGCAGTGGGTGCCTATGCCCAAGTTATCTCTGCTGCTTAGTGCCTGGTTAATCCACATAACACACAGCACCTGACAGAAATCAATCCCTGCTTTCAGAGGCAAAGATCCCTGCATACTGCTGCCCTCCTCTGAATAAACAGTGGGCTTTGGCTCCACTCTGAACCAGTGGCCTGCTATTGACTAAAGGAATATTAACTAAATCTTGGACAGCATGAGAAATTAAATTTACTGCACACATGTGAACTAGGCATTTACATTCGTTCTCTGGTGATCTGTAATTGTCCAGTTTAGCAATCAGTAGGTATTTGCAAAGAACTTGGATGTGTTACTGACTTGTTAATACAGGTAGCAATGTAAAGCTGATGCTGGCATTAGTTTGGGTTCCTTGATTCCTTGGAAGCTGCATTGGCAACTTGCTGTGAAGCCCCATGGAGGGAGAGTATGAAGGTGCCCTGAAGGTTTTTTACTTTCCTTTGAAGGAAAGTTAACCTTCATTTTAAGGTTCAAGGTGGCTATTATTAGGGAAAGATTCAGTTCCAGATGAATCAAAGGCAATCCCCTGAATTTCTACCTAAGAATTACACCATACCCTTAGATTATTATTTTTTCAATACCATTCTTCACACAGGCTTGTTAGCAGACAAGGGAGAGAATGTCATGTTGGTAAAAGTGAATGCCATGCACTAGTGGACACAACCCCAAGCTGAAGCCTGGCTGATACATCTCAGAGGAATCCAGCAAAAATGATGATGGTAGACAGCTGCCTCTTTGTCTTTCTTGGGCTGATCCATTATCGTAACGTGAAACTGTGTGCACTAAAAATGCCATTAGGTTTCTCAGTGGTGATTTTCATACAAGCAGATCTACAAAGCTTGACTTTCACTGCCACTCTTGACAACAGATTTAAATAAATCCTGCCCCTCATACTGGTTTGCAGTGTCTTTCAGTACTGCTTGGGAGGCAGGAGGGAATTAGTCCTGCTGCTCTATTTGTAAATAAAAGATTTGGTGCCTGAAAATTTTGCTATATTCTTCAAATATTTTCCACAAACATATTTGGATTATTTTTTACCTAAAACTGCACACCTTTTTTACTTAAAAGGCTTGCTTTAATGATGCAACACCTATTCTTCTACCTGCTGGTAATCCTTCCTCACCTACCAATTCATAGGAGTACTGTGGTGATTAATGAATGTCTTTGAACTAGAAAGTGCTATCTGAGTGCTAATTATTATCCACATATACACATATTTCTGCTGTTTTCAAGGGGAGAGCATTCACATACCACAGTAATGGGAAAGCTTAGAAAAACATATATTGATACCTAGGAGTTTTATCCACCACAGAAATGTATCAAGAATAAATTAAAAATGAGATGTTCCAATTTGTTATTTCATGTTCTAGTGAACCACTCTCCATCTGTTCAGTAAGTTCGGGGCAGCTGAAAATGGAGTTGAGATTAGAAAGTGTCTGCAACCTTATCTTCTTGCACTCTGAGTAATAATGATAAGAATTATAAAAATATGTTATTGTCCATTGTGAGGAGCACAGTTAAAGTATGTGACTGCAAATCCAAAGTAAATTGAAGGCAATGGATTCATCCAAATGCTGCCTCTCAGATGCTGGGACTCAAAGCTCCCACATACAACATCCCTCTCTCTCACATGCCTAAGGAAGTATTGCCTGAAGAAATTGTTAGCTGATGCTCCACTAAGGTTTTTGGTAGGTTTTTTTTCTCATCCATCTTTTAAACTATGTGATTTGAGCGCAAATGATATTTTCAAATGTTTCCATAATGAGGTCACTTTGTTCACATTTATCAGTCAGTGCTAACTGCCTTCAGAGTTCCTCTGCTCCTGTAACTCTATGACCAGCCTGGGAGGGCTCAGGAAGCACATGCTCAGCACGTATAAAACAGCCGTTCACACTCAACAGCTTTGCTCTCCTAGGACATGTTAATTACAGTCAACTGATTGAAAAAATAATTACAGGAGAATAGGAAGGGGGAGAACCTAGACTCATAATTTAAAGATCTCTGAAGTTTCTGTTTTGTTGAGAGGTAATCATTTTGTTGAGAGGAAAGTGGTCCTCCTTTCTTTCCCTTCTTGGACTCCCTCTATATTCCCTGCTTGCACAGACATGTAACAGCAACAGGCAGTGAGCAGCAGTCTTTTCTCTAGAGTTATGTGAGTACATCTGGACTTTCCTTCTTTTAAATGTATGCACACAACTCCAAGTGTTTGAGCAAGCAGTGAGAATTCACAGAACTGAGCCCAAAAACTTACTGGGAATTGCCAAGGGAGAAGAGGCCCACGCTCCTGCAGAGACAGCCCACTTGCTCCCCATGGTCTCTTTCCTCATTTTTTCTGGAAGGCAGTAAAAGGAGGTCCAAGCACTGTGCCCAGTATTTCCCTGGGAAATCAATACACATGGAGAACTTTTTCAAGAGGTGTTATGGTCACCTGCAGTACACCATTTCAGTTTGACTATTTTTATTCCAAGAGCTGCCAGTTGCTCATTCTTCTCCCATGTTTGACATGCAAGGTGCAGCTTTTGTGATCATTTCCCCCTCCCAATCTCACTTTATAGTTTTCATATTGTTTAATGGGTGAAAAACAAAAAGTGACACATTCTTCACTTGAAGCAAGCAAACTATCAAGAGGGGTTTGTGTGTAAATTGCAGCTGTGCCATCACTGTTTTTCCCAGACTGAGCTACTTAATGATATTCTACACTGTCTTTTCAACATGTTAAAAACAGTGACATATAATTAAAGACAAATTGATGGGGCAGAAATTGACTGGATGACTGTAATTAACTGTAGCAAAGAAACTCTAGAGAAATCAATTATTTGGTCTAAACAAGTACTTAAATCTACTAATCTGCACTGAAAAAATAAATGCTCTATGTGTTAAGTTTTAGGGGTTTGTTTTTTTACCTCTTGTAGATGTATTACTCCAGACTTCCAGATGAGAGGAGGAGACTATGAATGAAGAGTGTCCTGGAGATTGCATGCAGTTCTTTTCCTGGGTCAGAACTGGACTGATCTGAGAACAGTAATTATGAGGCTGACGTGTATGTTCTCCTTCATCTTGCTGTTTGGAGCAGCCGGGCTCTTTGTCTTCATTCACCTGCAAGATCCAGAAGAAATAGCTCATCAACAGACACCAGGTTAGCATTCCTATTTGTGTTTGACTCACTGGGTCTTTGTTATTCAACAATTTGTACTTATAGTCTTTAACATGGTTTACATATTTCACCGAGGTTGCCTCAACAAAGGTATGTTCTTTTTGTAATGAAGACTCTTTCAAAATTAATTAATTTCTAAAAAAAAAAAAAAAAAAGAGAGAGAGAATGGGAATTTGCTTTAAAAATCAGCTCCAGGATCCAACTGATAACACAAGTAACTTTGCCAAGGTGTACAGAGTCCAGCTGGATGGAGTTAAATTCCTGCTAAAGCTGAGATCTGCAACCAGTTATATATACCACTACAGCTATGAAAATGAGAAATGTCACCAAAAGTTCATTTTCTATATTTCTATAAATACATGCCTCTAATTCTACCTTTGCCTGTATATAGTACTCAATGTGTCATGGAGATGCAAAATAAGAGACGTATGAATGAGTCAGGCAAGAAACATAAAATACTTTGGGATCTACTAATTTAATGTGCTTAACTTCAATTAAACTTTCAGTAACTTTCATTCATACACACACACCATCTTCCTGAGCTACTCACTTCAAACTGTGAAGACCCCCAACAACCACAACACTGTGAAAACTGGAAAACTGGGCTGAAATAGTGATTTCCTTCCAAAGGAGGGTCATGCAAGAAGTATGAAAAAGCACGAGATCTTTAGATTTGCTTACAGTTACTTTTTGTCTTTGACTCAGGTTGTAATGATGACTGGTTTAGAGCCCAGATAAATGCCAGTGCAGTTACTGCAGCTCATAATAATGTCCCAGTACACCGAGGTTTGGTCACCGTCTCTTGTATGCACTGAAATTTTCCTTTCCCTAAATATGTGCTTTATAAAAAAGTCTGTTTGAAATCTTCACTGTACAATGAACATGACTGTGGGTGTTTTAAAGTATTACTAAAATTTTTAAAGGAATTAAACACTAACGCAGAGAACTCTTAAATAACTACATTAAGTGCTAATTTCTGTGCTTGGGTTTATTAAGTGCTGATTTCCATGTCACTAACAATCTATACTTTAATATGTTTATTACTTAGTCCAACTGCACACCAATTCTGAGAGCAGCTACTCAGCTGAAACTATAGAAATAATGAATCAGCAGTGCTCTGCAAAGCAGAGAATTAACCCTTTGGTGCTTTTGAGATTTGTTTTTATATACTTAGATGCAAGAGAACTTAACAGATTAAAACTGGTGGCACTGGCCACATTCACATGAAGTCAGCCAGTAGACTGGGAGTGAGGGAAAGGACATATCGACAGCAAATGCAGGCAACTTAATGCATTCTTAATGAATTTAAGAATGTGCAACTTTATGTTGAAAAGTTAACTCTTTGCTCCTGACAGGGAAGGAATTGCTAGTGGAACCTCAGAAACAATTCTGCTCCATTGTTTCATTACTGGTCCCTCATCTTGAGCTGTCTTACCTTTGTTCTCTCTGCCACAAATCCCTTGAACACTGACTGCTCATTGTAGTACACTGTGAAGTGATTTTTGAGTGATATAACTGTAGAAGGGGATGCCCAAGCACATTTAAATAAAAGCTCATTTGAACAGAGGTCCTACCCACAGCAGGGAAACTTTCCATGTAACATATGTATTTTCTGTGGGTAGGGTATTGTGAAGCTAAAACATGAACATCCCAATGATGCTGCTACTGCCAGAGGTGTGCAATCAATTGTAATCAATTCTCACATTCAATTACTATTTATGTTAATAGGAACCAGACTGTGCCCTTGAGTAAAAGGTGCTCAATACAATTACTCTTATTTCTGTTTGGCTGATTTTCATGTGTTAAGTGCTTTCAAGTCCCCGTGGATCCAGAAACTCCTTATATCCACTGCTTCTGAAAAATGATACCAGTTATCACTAAAGCATATTCGGTGGCTTAAGGGACACAGGAAAAAACATCCATTCATTTTATTAAAAAGAGAGGTAGGAATATTTCGTCTCTAGACAGTTTCCTGTGAAAATCTGTCAATCACAAGTGACATTTTTGGCATGCTGAGAAGGATCCTTCCCCTGTTCAGAGCATTTCTCCTTAAAAGGTCCTGTTTCTAATGGAGATCGGATATTGCTCCAATTTGCTTGTCTGATCGCTCCCTTAATAGAATTGATCAAAGGAATGTGTTATTAAGCTGCTTAGAACAACAGATTCTGCATAGCAGTTTTCTTGGATGAGCTTTTGCTTTTGTGTTTCCCAGGCAGTGAGTTACTGGGTAGAAAACATATTGGCCAGGTGCTGGGATCTCATCAGGAAGGCTGGAGAAAAGTCAGTAATGTTTCATTTCCCCTGCAAAGCAGCGTAGGAGAATTTTGTATTGTCCAAAAGGACGTTTATCATTGTTAGTACATTCAGTCATCTTTAATTTAAGATAGTATAACTTATAAAACAACATTAATAAAAATACTTTGGTACTTTAGTTTTATCTGTCTGTTTCAGAAATTGTTCTTGATTGGTTTAGTCCTAGCAAGCATGATGGTGAGACCTTGATGTACTACTTAAACCAGTATAAAATCCACAGTCATAAAACTTTAAGTAATGCTTACATTACTTTCAGTGAGCAAAGTACTCCTGACAGTAGCTGTTTGTGTTGATTTGTTACTATTCATTTATTCTTTCCCTGTGCTTCACACTGCTACCTAATTGTGATGCTGTACTGAGAAAGCAATATCAAAGTAATTTTCCACAACATTAGTTACAATTTTCTTCTGATCTTTCGAGTGAAACAATCCCATCCTGTTGGCTTCTGTGAGCATATAAACCTTGATTACATTTATCTGTTGGAAACCAGTGCTTACAAAGTATATGTGCCTGGGATAGCTGGTGTAGAGCCTTTTTTGCTGATTGACAAACACAGTGCCAATGTAGTTTTATTTATTTAATGCACATCACTCTGAGCAGATGTATCTGAGACAGACAGCCATTTGGGGTGGGCAAAACAGATTTCCCAAGCCAATATATTAAATTCAGTAGATATTTCTGTGGTCATTAAACAGACAATAACTTTACTTACAGCAGTCATTTTCCCAGCATCTATAAAGTGTGCTATTACGATGGAGAATGCTGGATAAAGCAGGGATATGGGCTGAGAATTGGTATAAATGATAGTAATACACCATACAGAAATGCAATGCTCTTCTAATAATTCTCCCCTATAATTATATAAAACTTGGCTTCTGCAATATCCATGCCATTAGTCTTAAGCAGGCACAGAAAAGGATTTGTCTGGGGCAAGTCAAATGCCTTTGCATATGGTGCACAAGAAAAATTTAATACATATATCCCTATCCTAATGCTACGAGTCTTGAATGTATACATCTCCTGTCTGTGACAGGATATTAAACATGCAAAAACTTTATAGTAATTATGTAAACGTGCAGCCACTCCACTGCTGTCTTTGTCCTGCAACAACAAAAGCAGCTGGGAAGGGGCCTGTCCAGCCCGTGGTTAGCAGGAGGTTTCTTCAGCATAACGGCAGATGCCCTCTCTTGGTGTGACAGTGGAAGAGGTGACAGGACTAATGAGCACCTTCACAGCCTTGGCCATGAGATCACTGGCAGCACAGAGAACCTGGATTTGTGAGAGCTGCATTTGGGTGTTACAAGACAGAGCAACCTGAATAAATGACATCAGCAAGTGAGGGAGGAGTCTAAAGGATGCAACCCATCCTTACTGCTCCCAGGATTTCAAATGCTTACACAAACTTCTGAGCTGCAGACTAGCCAGTCCATGGACTGGAGACAAGACTGTGGTTGTGAATAGCTGGTGGTCAGGTAAGGTCACGAATACCAGGACTACTGCTCCCAAATTGCACCACAGTATCTATAGCTGTAGTTAAGACCATGTGCTCTATGCACTTTAGTCAGAAAAGATATTCTAAGATAGTATCTACTTTTCTAGTAGGAGATTTTGCCAAATAAAAAGTAGGGGAAGTATTAACATTCCCCTGCACCTTTATTTGTGTAGCAAATTAGCAATTAGCAAATTTCTCTCTGTAGATGAATAAGTTGGGGCAGAGTAGAACTTGGGGTTTTGCCATATGGTTACTGAATTCACAAACCTGTAATAGTTTTCAGATAGAACTTTTAACGTGAATATATATGGACACACACTCCCTTGGGAGCTGGTAAAAGGTGGAAAATAGATTTCCAAGGATGCATGTTGTGAAAGCTCCTAAAGGCTGAAAACAGAGCATAGAATGGAAATGGCTTTGCACTCAGACTACATCAGAATTTGAAAGTCATGTATGAATATAACCAAGGCTGAAACTCATCTGAGATTCTGCAGTGACTGCTGTCCTTACCTCATCTACCAGTTTCTAACATAACACTGCCACCTTCTTTATTTTCTGCTTTACTAAGGGTGTGATGTGGAGGAGAGGGATGGAGAGGTGACAGTCTGAAGGGCTGGCATGTGAATGCTATTGCAAACCTGACAGCACAAGGGAGACACAATGCAGAAATCTTACTGTATATTGCAGGAGCCTTAGAGCAAATACCAGTATTACAGCTATACTGAAATTTCCTTAATTACTTATTCAGGGCACATACACCTTGCTACTCACAAATTATAGTCCTATGCTCATCTCCATGTTCACTGTACATTTCCATAATACTATCCTGGTGCACAATGTACCACTTATTTATCATAGTGGAAACTTCTTATAAATACAATTGAAAATTAACTAGCTTTGATATATAATTTCAGAAGTAATTTTCCTACAATTTACAACTTACTTCTTTTTATAAACTGAAGGCCATTTAATCTGCTTCTGAACTATCAGCATCAGCAGAAATCGTGAAAAAAAGAATCTAGGGACTGTAATGAAGGCAAGTGGGCTCACCAATACTCTTTTCAAACACAAGCAGCACACTGCTCTGTGTGCAAGGGTCACCTCCACCAACTCAAGGGTAGATGAAGCTTCCACAGTTGCATCCTCCGAGGCTTCCTTAGCCAGACTTGCTTCAGCAAAGAATTTCCCTGTGTGCAGCTGAAGAAAGCCACTTTGAAGGGAAATGTGGATCTTATAAATAAGTATTCCCTTTTCTGTTGCTTGAAATGGTTGTGGTTTAGACTGACTGTGAATGTAATCCTGGTTATTTTTTTAATTGGAAAGAAGTGCTGGCAATGACTTTATCAATATACTGCTATAGGGAGATCAAACAGTGCCCAGATGCTTACAAAAGAAACTGTACACCACGTTGCCAGTGCTGACCTGTTAAAAAGAAATTCAGTCTAGTGCTGAAAGCAAACATGTATGAGCTGCTTTATCACAAGTAATATATAGAGATTGTCTCCTACAATACTTTTTCCCTGCTTTCATGAGTATGCCATATCCTTGGTAGTCATATGGAAAACAGCAGTTATTTATGATATGGTATTGAGAGAGGGGTTTTTTGGTTTTGTTTGGGTTTTTTTTTTTTAGTTTCTGTTAACATGCTTTAGCCTAAAGCCCATTAATGAAATACAGCTCTTAAGCTCTAGCATCACAGGCCAGCATTTAAAGGAGCAGTATTTCCTGTCAGCCACCAGCAAGTGCTTCACAAGAGTCAGAGCACTTCAGTGCTAAGACTCTGAAACTGGGATCCAAAGATGTTTGTTCTTGTCCTGCCTTATTCCTCAGATTGTCCCGTGTTGTGTAAAATAAGGCAAATCACCTGCTAAATTTCTCCATTTCACAAGGAGTTGCTTGCAGGTAATGCAAGGTTCCTAAGGACTGCAAGGCCCTCCCTACAACAAAAATACAAGACAAAACCATATTAACTGTGACATTATGACAAATTCCAGTGTGTTACTAGAAGCAGTTATAATCCCACTGCAGTGGTGCACACATACATCAGATGACTTAACCAGATCCCCTGCCCATTTTTTGCTGGCATATAGTCCACGTCACCTAATCCCAAATGTATTTAAGAGCACAAAACCAGTGATGCAGTGCTAAACCTCTCACACAGTGCAGCTTCCACTACCACAAATTTCCCTATCCCCTCTTCTTCTCTGAGCATTTCTTCTCAGATGCTGACTGGTTAATAAAAAGGTTTGATATTTCTTTTAAAGCCTATTTTTAAAAACTGTCAGAAGTTGACACTTCTTTGTTGTGTCTGGCAAAATAAAAAGTGACCTGCCATCTCAGAGCTGCATTCGTTTATGGTACTTGGCAACATATCACAGGCAAAGCTCAGCTGCACTGTGAGATGTCAGAAGACTCTCAGAGTGGCAGCTTTATATAAGTATATTCCTAGGGAATGAGCCTGGATTCTTCTCAGATTCCCCTGGAAATTTGCAGAGGCATCACAGAAATGTGCAAAAGTTGATCAGCAGACTTTCATTGCACCTAAAACATTTATTCTAAATATAAGGCTATATTGATTTTTTCATAGAAAATGTGTCAGCACTAGAAAGCCTCAGCTTTGTCAGCTATCATTCTGTTTGCTTGATTTTAAACACCCAGTACCACAACGAGGAGCTTAGGTAAGTCTAAAATACTCTCTAGGTTTTCTAAAGTTTATGCCATTTTAAATGTTTTCTAATACATGTTCCCATATGTCGAAGTTATTAATGTTTTCCTAAAAGCTTACCCAAAACTTCCTCTCTCCAGCAAGATCATCCTTTTTCATTTAGTAAACATTAATTTTCCTTTCATGATTCTAGTGAAGCTTGAAATTAAAGGTGGATTTCTTCTCTATTATAGCTTGCTTTGTGTATCAAAACTACCAGTTAACTGCTGCTTTAACAGCAGTGAGGAGAGCATTAAAAGCCAAATAACTGATCCTGTATAGACCCTACAGAAGAGCAACTTCTTGTGGACATCTTTATCATTTTCTCCACATGAATAAACTGTTTTTGAAAGCAAGTTTTGGGTCTGTCACCACTGGACATATACAAGGTGAATAACTGATATTAATGTTACTCTGTACAGGTCCTATCCTACAAGCTGCTGGCTTATAGCATCAGTGCAGAGAAGCACTTCAGTATCAACTGAGTGGCTCAGCTGCTACCTCCACTTGGATGCCTGAACCATCCATGCTCTGCTGCCTGGGGGTCTGAATATACTGCATCTTGTAAAATTAAGCTCCATCTCTGTCCCTTTTTGGTCTCAGACACTTAGGAAGCCTTTGTGGTGACTAAGGGGAAAAAGGCTCCACCCAGGCCCTTCCTCCAATGCCATTTCTGCATATCAGGGCAATTCAGACATACTTCTTTTTTTTCTTTTTCTTTTTTTTTTTTTTCCCCCTTTTCTCTTTCTTTTAGAATCACCATCTACTAGCTATTCACACCTATAGAAAATGAGTTTTTGGAGCTTCTGTTCCTGCTTGATTTTGGTTTTTCACACATTTTCTTATAAAGCACGTTGCAGGGACTAAATGTATGATGTTTTGCTCTTTATAGTGCATTAGCCAAGAGATCAGTGTTTACAGACTTCATGTATCCCTAGAAATCCCTATGTCCCTAAGAGAAACACGCTGTGGCACTGAGTGTATATGTGCATACACAAGGAGGGTTACATGGGAAGGAGAGTTAGGTGGGCTGGGAGATCAGGGGACATCAAGTCCCTTTATGGAGCAATGGGAACTGAACAGCCTCAGGAAGGAAAAAATAGCAGGTTGTGAATAAAATTCATTATCCTTTGAGAAGGTGCCTGTGCTCCAGTGCCCTGTTTCTTCTCTGTTCTGATACATTTGCCTTTTCCATTCCATTTGGTATAATGATTGGCAGTGCTGAACTGTCTCTAATGATGGTGCAGATAATGCTTGAGACAAATGAAGGTATATTTGGCTTTAGAATTATTTTAGGCTTGAATTGCACAGTGCTTTTCAGATGGCCTGCACACGCTGCAGTCAAGAGTGGCAACACAGAAGCAGAGGAGATACATAAATACTTGCTCTTGTAGCCAGGAGGCCAGAAAGCACAAACTTAAACAGAGGAAACTGGTCATTTTCACCCAAGTGACTATTTGAGAGGGGAGACTTCTTTTCTCAAGCTGTAAGTAGTGCACAAAAGCCAAGGTCCTACATACGAGCTTTTTTTCTTGTCTGACTTGACTTTATTTGTTAATAAAGTTCTGCACAGCTTAATGCCCGTAAGTCAAACCACAGGAGAAATTACAGACAGCAATCACTGCTGCTCTGTGTGAACTGAATGCAGTTCCTTAATTGGGCCTTCCTAATTGTGCATGCAGCTGCTAGGGAAAAAATGATGATGCTTATCTCATATAAGAAAACAAATTCCTCTCACTTCTCCTTTGTAAACAAATGAAAAGGTCTGTATAGTCATCAAAGTAAATGTATACATCTGCAGGTAGATACCATGAATTTTATGGCATAGCAAGGTGATCCTGTAGCCATTGAGATTTTAATGTAGCTCACTGTAATGATTTAAAACTCACCCTAAAGACTTTGTTGACACTCAAGCAGTCCTGGGATAACGTTCAAATGCCCAAAGCAAATATTGGCATCTCAGCCACCAAGTTCACTTAAATGCTATGAACAGCCAAGATTAATAGTGAAAACCAATCAACTGCTCTTTTATAAGCTGTTAAACTGAAACCTGCCCCTCCATTCATTTAGCTCAAGAGATGTTATTACCTTGTAAACAGGAGGAATCCTTAAGTCACTATGTAATTAAAATTCCAATTATTTTGCATTTATGAGCTGCCAATTCTCATGCTATTGAAGGGAATTAAGCTACTCAAGAATGTACAAAGTCAGGTATTGTTAACACCTAGATATAGATTATGTGTTCTGTGCTGCATGTTAAACCAGCCATGTCACTGCCTATTCCAGTAGCATATTTCACCAATACCCACAGAACATTTCTTGGGATGATTTGTATGTAGTAGGAGAAAGATAAAACAAACAGAACTTAGGAAACCATTTTAACAACAGCATTAGGAAAGACGAGCATGTAAATGGGAGAGAAACAGGGAAAACAATGTGTGCAGCACAAAAACAAGAGCATTAGGAAAGGAAGTCTGAGAAACAAAATTTGAGATAGTATGTTCTGTTTTTCACACGTGAAATGATACAAAGAAAGGAGGTTTTGGGGTGGGGGCTTTTTGTAGAAAACCATCTAGCGAGACTAGTTCTGCTAGTCTCATTAGAAATACTTTTTAAAGGAAAATTTTAAAATGTTATTAAAACCAAAATGTCTGATTGAATTAAAAAAAAAAAATTACTGCAATTTTATAATTCATGTTAACAGAGAGCAGCCCCAGAATCGGTATGACTGAAGTTCCCAGGGGTGAGAGACTAGGGAAGTCGGAAGGAGCATTAATATTTCCTATTTCCTTCCTTTTATGTACAACTTGTAGTAATTAACAAACTTAGAGCACCTTAAATAAAAGCTCTAGATATTCCTAATTAACACTAGAGATCTAGTTGTACTATACTGCCATGTATAAATCTTTGAGACATACCACATTGATAATGTCCACACATTTGCACACCATATTTTTCCTCTTGCCTTTTTCCAGACATCAAATTATATATTCAGTTTATTCTGATTGTTCTCTGCATTTTCCTCTAAAGGCACTGGCTTCACTTCTTAATTGAGACCCAGTGGAGATAAGTTCACCACAACACAATTTAATGAACTACGGAAGAGCTACCTTTTACTGCATGAAGTATCAAGCTGCATGACATAGAAAGAGTATCTCCTAGGTGATGTTTCATTAGATAATAATTAACTAAGACACCTCCTAAAATAATACCACTCACACACAAATGCAGCCTCTTTCCCTTTAGAAACTGGACAACACATGGTGTGCATTAATAAACCAAGGACACAGTTCCTAAAAGGAGTTCATTGACACAATTTCTTTCCTTCATTAAATCACAGATTAGCAATCAGACCTGCAGTATAGATAAATGAATTTTACTTTTTCCCCTTTCCCTTCGAAGGCTGAATTGTACTTGATTTACCATCCACATTAGTCTTGGATGTGCTATCACCCCAGTCCCTTCCAAGAGGGAAAAAGATCTTCCTTTTAGCTCTGAACAATTCTGAGCAGATCAGCAGTGGTACTCAGTGCACACAGCTGTCATCTCAGCACCTCCTGCCCCCTTTACTTCATGGCTTTGGGGAGAAACTTCTGCAGCATTGGCCTCGTTGTATTTTTTTTTTTATTTACTTATATTTCTGGGCAGGGGAAATACTCTGACATGATGCAGCCTGGGGAGCAGGACTGAGCCGCCTGCAGTCTCTCTCTCAGGACACAGCAGACAGCACACTGCCAGCCTTCTTCAACTCCCTCATCCAATTGTGCTGCTCCCAGCCCTGTCCCTGCCGTAATCCTTCTGCTGCTTGATAGTTTTATAGTTTTGTTGCAATTTAATGTTAATTAGATTTCATATTCCTCAAATTAGGGAGTGTGAGTCAAGCACTGTCTCGTACTGACTTCAGAAGGGTTTGTGTATTTAGAAGCATTTTTACAGCATTCAACCACTTTGATTGCAGCCCTCCTCACCACCAAAACCACAGTCATTTGATTATAACAAAAGATGTTTCAAAAAGAACTGCTGAGACAGTACTTCAAGAATTTTGAGTATTATAATATTCATTAACTAAATGTTTCTGGGTTTCTGTCCTTTTAGCAACCAACCACTGATGCTGTAAAAACAGTGAAGGGCAAATTATTATTACTCCAAAAGAAACCCTATTTGCTACAAGAACAGGTCTAATTGCAAGGCAAACTATCTTCTTTTATAGGAATGAGAAGTAAGCACAGCAACACTGGTCTTGATAGTGACAAAATATTTATTGTCCCCTGTCTCAATGGGAGAGATTTACCTTGGGAAAATGCAGCTCTGTTTCCTGACTTTGATTTTGCTCCCTAAACAAAGCACTCATTGTTGCATGTTAACAACTGCATTTTCTTAGCCTAGTTGCATGAATCTGTCTCATTTTCTTTTATCTAGCAAGCAAAACTTTCTCTGGCAGAAATTTCACAAAACAAAGATTTCTTGAATATATAGCTGTGCTTGAGTTGCTGTGTCCATCTTCTCCACCGCTATGGCTCAGCTGTGGAGCATCTGTAGGCAAAACAAGAACTGAGGTACAGGTGGCCAAGTGCGTTTTTTAGACACAGAATGGGACAATCCACAAGTGATTTCTCTGATAATGTTCTGCCAAAAGGAGATTATTTTAAACTAATAAATACAGACCTCACAGTCAAAGCAAACTCCCTGCTAAACAGCAGAATGCAGTCATGGGGTAGGAATGACCACTGATTCCTGTTAGTGCTGTTGAGAAAAACCCACATGTCCCACAGGGAGCTGAAAAGCAATAGGGTCTGATTCTGTCATGGGATGAAAGTATCATAGCAACCAGTTGCTGCAATACAGCATTCAGCACAGAGTTCACATTGCCATGATGTTTTGCTCCAGGCAGCAAGCACTTCATCCTGACATCAGGCCAGTGAAAGCTCATCCAGCCAAGGCCAGATTTAATGGCTCAAAGCCACCAACGGGTGGTGGCCAGGTCAGATATAAATGTGTGCAAAATATACAAGAACAGTTCCACACTATATTTTCAAGCCTTGTTATCTCTCCATACTATTTTAATTTAAGGAGCTAAACTGTCCCCTCTTCCTTACCAGTGGGCCTAGGTATTGCCTAAGGAGATCATGGAACAGAGCTGATTGCTGTAGCCAGCTCCTTTTCTCTGCAATGTGTTTGATAATTGTACAATTCCTGGGCAGGAGCAGGACCTAAAGATGATAGGGCTTTTAGCCCTCAGCCTAGAAGCAGTAATAAAGCAGTCAGAAAGTTTCTCCATCCTCACAGTGGGCCACTGGGGTGTTGGTGTCAAATATGACTTGACCACTGATACTAGCAGGATTCTCAGAAACAGTGAAGGTAATTCAACATATTTCTTCAAATCAAATCTAACTTGCAGATTATTTATACTGAAGGATAAAAACCTTTTCTAGTTTTATTCTTTGCATTTCCTGGACTTAGCATAACACATTTTGTTTTTTAAAAAGGAATACTCAAAATCTATTGAAACATACTGCAGTTAGCATGTTACCCAGCAAGGCTGTTTCATGACTGCCATGTGTAAATGCCAAATAGCTCATGTCACTGACTGGCCTTGATAGATCAGAGTTTAAAACAAATATCTCTCAAGCTTATCTACTGGTACTATGGCTTATTTGCAGTCAATACCCTAGGGCAGTGCCAGCTGATAATGTGCTTCCCAGTACAGGGGAAGCTTCCTCACCATTCCCACCAGAACACTCCATTCTTCAAATAGGTAATCTGAAAAGTGTGGCGAAAGCTGTAAAAAAATCTCCCTCATTTTTATCTAGAGAACTTCATTAAGGTAAAGCATTCTAGTCTTAATGAAAATAATTACTGCCAATTAATATATTTTTCATAGAACACATATACTAAAAAACCACTCTCCCCAAGTCCAATCACGAACCATGTTGCAGGATCACCTGCTGACCACCACACCACTCCTGAGGAACCACCTTCCCATGGGTGCCTATTTTCAACTATTTTCAAATCTGAAAGCAAAGTCCTGCATACATGCACATACAAAAACTAATGAACCCCCAACATCCAACTTGAAAATGTTTATCAAAGCTTTATAGAGAAGCTAATAGCATTTTAAGTGTCACTCAGATTTATTCAATTGGAAAGACTATTAACATAGTATGCTAATGAAACCTGCAATTATTAAGACATATATCAATTCAAATTCTCTGTACCTTTCTGTCAACACAGCATCCTGCATAAATGAACCATCGAGACCGCAGTTTAATCTGATATAAAATCAAATGATCCATGTTAACAAGACGATTAAATAACTGTCAGAAACTAAAGAAAAAATTATCAGAACTTCACCAGATATAAACTGGTTTTGAATAATAGGAAAGAACAATTACACAGTGCGTAAACTGAAAGTTGTTACTCTGATTAGAATAATATGGGTGGTAAATAAGATATCAATTTTATTATGAAAAAAATCTAGATCAAGCGCTTCAGAAAAGAAAGGGAAATTGAAAATTACATGCTGTTTGTGTTAGCCTATTTAAAATTACTGAAGAATGCAATACAAGGAAATTAGTATTTGGAAAGGTTTTTGAAGGCATTAAAATTAAAAATTATGCCAGCTGCTTTTCTGCTGGCCACGGCAAACAGACTGATGCACCACGTTTGTAATACAGAGGCTTGGTACATACTCTTTCCCCCAATAAAACATTACCATGCAATGAGTGCAAACCAAGGGAATTAAGCCTCACTTAAAATTCAGCAGCTTGTAGATAGTGATACTGCATACCCAGTCTGAGGATGCAGTATAGGGACCTCTCCTCAGCAAAATTTTATTCAATTGAACATACTGTTGATTTATTGTACAGCTTCCTCACAGGCACATTTGTCAAGCTTATTTTTGCAAAAACAGCCCAGGTGGTGGATGCTTAGAAACACTGTGAAGTTGATTTGTGAACACAGCACTGGGATCCCCTTTTCTCCCTCTCCGTATCCATAGTTATCCATAGAATAATGTATCAATAATATAATATAAAATTATCCATAGAAAAAATTTAGAGGCTTGAAGATTTAATGATTTAATGGTTAATTAATATCAGATATGCATCTAGAGCTGCGCATATGCTTTCAGCTTCAAAACTGAAATTCTGTCTCCAGAAGGAGCTTGAAGTAAAACACAGTTCTGCCTGAGTGTGTAGTGTCAGGAGGGTTCCCAACAAGATACAAATAACCACAGAGCTGCAAAGATGCATTACTGCACTGGGCCAGCAGAGGAGCAGGGTCAGCAGTAAACGCGCCTGCACTTAATGGCCCATTTTTGTAGGCTCACTCAGTTTCAAGGGGGAAAAAACCAGCACCACATTTCTTCAGAAGTCACACAGTATTTGTTTTGCCTTTATTTGAGGATGACTCTTCATGTATCTGTTCTCTTCCCCCCCTGTGGTTACCTATACAGCTTATCCATCACCCCAGCAGTGAGCAGTGCTGTGTTCAATTCTTGGGGGGAGCAGACACATAAAAACAGCACATTAGATATTGTCTAGCTGTTCATGGCAACCATATTTAACCCTCCTTGAAAATGCAAATCTTTCAGATCTCTTCTTCTAAAATTTATTTATATATCTGAAACAGCAGAAAGAGGTGTCTGGAGTAAAACAAACAAAAAACCTCAACCTTCAGAATTGCCAGTTTTGTTTAAAATTCAACTTCCCTCAGAAAGGATGCAGAAGTAATGCACAAAGCCTCTGCTAGAGCTGATGGCAACCTCATCCCTTTAGCTGCAGTTCTGTTCAGCCACTGACCTCTGTCCAGACAACAGTGCAAGTCCTCACAGAACTGACCATGACTGGACAGAGAGAGCATCCAGTAATCCTACAGGCAAGTTAGAGCCTGCCCACTTCAACACACAAAAGCATCAGGAGTCTCAGCAGGTGCCAATGACACCTCTGCTTTCAACCTTTTGGTGCACTGGGCCCATGGATTTTTCTAGGATTGCTTTGTCCACTCATAAATAGCTAATTTGCTCAATGATTATGGTACAACCTAAAGCAGGTGAAGATTCATGTACATAACTTCTTTATAAATAGCTTCAGAAAAGCTGATTCAAAGACCAGTGAAATCTCTGGGAACTTTTCCATTGAGTTGCTTTTTGGATTGTGTCCCAAGTACTTATCAATTCTTTCAGCTCCTGTGCTTCAATAGAGTTGAACTCAACTCACTAAAGATGATACTCTGTTTTTTTCTTATTATTGGTTAAAATTCATATTCACAATGCAGCACTTTGAATCAGTGGTTTTCCCCAGATGCTTTTGATGCTTATCCTCCTTTGTTGAAGAGAATGCTAGTTCATATAAGAGAGCTGGTAGCCTCTATTCAAAATCCACCATGCTGCAAAGAATGATGTTGTCACGCAGACTGATCTTTCTCCAATAGCTTCTGCAGCATTTTTGTTACAAAGATGTTAAAGATAACATGGAAGAGAAAAGGAACAGATTTACAGTCTTGGGATAACAAAATACAATGCATGACAAAGAATCATAATACTTAGAACTGAAAGAGCTAGTGAGAAAGTGTATCCTGGGCTTTGCAGAAGAATAAGGGAGATGAGTAATGTAGATTGCTAAAAAAATAAATAGATTTTTTTGAAAAAAGTTAACAATAATTTTTGAAGGATCGTTAGTTGTTTTGTTTCACTGTTGTAATCACGATTTAATTGTAGTAACTGGAAAGAACATCTGGCCCAAATAGTGCACCTTCAGGAGTATGAGCCCCCAGTTCACAATTAAATTAATCCAGGGATCTATTAAGTACAATAAAAGAGTAGGAATAGCATGTATATCATGGGAACAGAGATTCACAGCAGTTATTCTAGCTCTGTGAAATAGAAATTATAACAGATTTTAAAATGCATTGATATTTAGATTCCTTAGTAACATTGCACCAATTTACCTTGTGGTGCAGCCTTTAAGGCCAGATTCTGCTTAGGTGGTCAAGGTTTGTATGTAGACTTTTAGAGGGCATTTTCCAAAGCAACAACAAAAATATCTTAACCTCCCAGCATTAAACTTGAACTGGTAACTCTATGGATAGCAGATCTATGCTAGTGTTAAATACTTTTCAAATCTTAAAATACTGAAGAGTAGAAAGTCATATAAAGAAGAACGAGTTAAATATACAGAGGACAAACTACAGGTTGGCCTCAACTCACGTTAATTTTGTTAGATTCCATGTTTCTTGGAGTTAGTCCTTGTCCTATTAGAAAGACAGACAAAGAACACCCCAACAAGGAGCCCCAAGACAGCACCTACAGTTAAATAAAACCTGGATTTCCTCATTGCTGAGTAATGGCCATTCTATTCAGCATGCACCAAGGTGCAATATCCAAAGAAAGGTTTTTGAAGCACACTGATGGGCTGTTTAATGGGCTGAATGTGTTACAGTGTGCAGCCCGGCTTCCTCACATTCACTCCTGCAATCTTTCCCTCTCTTTGATACACCTAATGAACAAGTTTGAAAGGATCACACCACTGACTTGATAATGTAATGACTGGTGGGCTCTCTCCAAGTATCTTTTTCTTGCTTTCTACCTTTGTAAACAAGTTAAAAATGCAGCAGAGAGGAAAATTGCTAGTGACACCTCAGACCTTGCTGGCTTTCCTACATTACCTCAAGTTGTAAAAAGCCAATCTGAACAGCATAGAAAAGTAGTTATGCCAATTAAAAGGCTTGGAGTGCTAATTCTGAAGTAGCAGATGTCTAACTTGTCACTTTTAAGTGAAGTTTTCTAACACAATTTCTGTATTTTCCGGGTTTTTTTGTAGGAAGTATTGTAGCTTGCAGAAGCCTTATAATTAAACACCTATCATAGTGAATAGCATGCACCAGGGTTGAGGATTAGGGGATCTTATTCCTGTAATAGGATTTTCCTGCTAATTGTCACTGAAATGACAGCAGCCTCTGTTAGTAGGAGTGTATGAATTGCCACAGTGGCTCAGATACGCAGCCCATCTACCTATTAAAATATCCTGTCTTTAGCAATGGACAGTATGATGTGATTTCAAGGAAAATGCAAGATAGTCTACTATGGAATAAACCACTAAATGTAAAGTTTCTTTAATAGTCTCATTAGGAAAAGCTAGGTTACACCCTAACCCAGAAGCACTCATATTTCTTATAACTCTCCTTTTACTCTGGCGAAGAAGCTCAATCATTTTAATTTCTCTTCATAAAATTTTCTTTCTGTGACTCACAAACCATCTTGGGATTCAGAAGACATACAGTGTGATGCCTCTCCTTGTTCTTCATTTGAATTTGTTTGCAGCATCTCCATCATGCACTGAGCAGCTCATGGTGGTTGCATGATTAGAATTTCAGGGAGGACAAAGACCAGAAATTGATGGGTTCAAACAAAACAGAAATGTGTGACATGGTGGTGCCAAAGCTGAGATATGTAGAGAAGACTCCTTCCTACAGCCTGTTGAAGGTAAAATGGAGTTTTGTGATCAAGAAGTCTTGGAATTCACAAGACAACAGCAATGGTAGTAGAAATTGCTACTGCATTCAGTGGTAACTCTTCCTGAGTTCAGGAGAAAAAGCTCAAATCTTTAGGCAGAAAGATGTGAGCATCCCAGAAGCTTCCCAGTAGCCAGGGATCGAGAAGGAACAAAGAACCACCTGTGCTGCATCAGCATGGTTCTGCCCTGTCACCTCATACATATGATGGGCAAGGAAAGAGGATATTGAGGAAGCTGAGGAATGGAGGAGAGTGATGAGAGCAGCACAGCTGTCTTAAGATTTGTCTCATCAAGGCTCAAAATAATATCTGCCCTTGGGCTAGGTCACACATCAGTTTCTGATTTCACTTGTAAGCTGCATTCCTTTAACGATTTCTTCCTCCTCCATACTCACAAAAGCAAAGTGATTCTTCAGAAAACTTACCCTGTGACTTTTGCATTATTGTTTCTACTGCATAAGTACGACAAAAACAAGCTCTGACTCTGCAATATCAGGTAATTGTATCGCAATATACTCAAGCTCTTTCAAATAATTAGTTAGTCAAACATCTGCTGCAAATTAATATTGGGCCAAAATTGTCTCCTGGGTAATTCAATGGACTTCAGTACCATTAGGCAAGGGATGATCTGTTCCAACACATTTACTGCCTGTGGATAATTTGCTCTGGTTTAGAATCTTCCTTGCATTGCTGTAGCTTGAAATCCTCTTGCAGTGCAGTTGCTATTTACCAGCTTGTGCTGATGCATCCACTTTTTCTGGCTTAACTAGGGAAATTTCAAAATGCACACACTGCCAGGGAAATTAATTTATTCAATAAGCTCTGCAATGTCAACTCGTACTAATTTTGTAATGCTAGAATGAACAAAGCCAAAAATTATGCTTGGCTTTCTAGTCATCAATAAAACCTTATAAATCTGTAAGGACTCATAAATTTCACTGTACAAAAACTGATATTAAGACAAATCTTAACTTAGAAAATTCATATTGCATTTTAATCAAATAACACATGAAGCTAATATGTATTGACTGTATTTCCAATTCATAAAAGGCACAGAAAAAAAAAAGCCTTTATAATGTTGCCATGTCTTTGAGGCATTGATTAAACTCTAGATGCCAGTCTGTCACTCTAGCAGCTATTCAATAAGTCCTGTGTTTGTCCATCAATGTCCTTTGTCATTGGTCTGACTGTCCTGCTCAGGTTGGCAGATATTTCAAAAAATGAACTGTCACTATGGGATAATCAATTAATCAAGCATGAATTGCTTGAGTGAGTCTTCTAATGAATGTTAGCATGCAAACAACTTGTCAGACACTTTGCAGGGTTTGTGTGGCTGTATTTGTATCTGGGAAGCTGCCTGGCAGCAAAGCCTGTAAGCACAAACCTATCTCATTGTGTTACTAATGTACATTGATTACAAGTATTTCTTTAAAATAGATTAGCTACAACCATAGTGATTTTATTGATTTTACAGTCTTTTTCCCTTCTGTGGAAACTGAGGTGAATTTCTGTGGGAAGAAGTTAGTACCCTACAGGAGTGAGGCGAGCCTGTATCATCTCATGCCCTGATGTGAAAGGTTAATGCATTTTCATGGGCCATTACCTCCTCTCACATGTAAGAGGAATTTATATCTCAGCCCTATAATTACAAAACTGCTTAGCAACACCCTAAAAGTTGCATTATTATTTCAGTGATAAGCCTCATTCTTAGGGATTACATTTCTCAAATTAACACTAAAACCATGAAACAGTTCTCTGTGAAGATGTACACTTTAATAATTTTGTATAAATGCAGTGGCTCAATCACTGTGGTTATTATTAGCAGAAGAGTGGAGAATTAATTGTCTGCTAAACTGCAGAGGATCCTGAGCCACACTAAAGTATCAAATTTGTTCCCTAGACTTATTCTCAAACCTTTAAATAAATAATTTTACTATCTAAACTGGTGAACAGAATGGGTTAAAGACCTTCCTAGACAAACAAAAGAATTTAATTCAAAGGCAAGTAAGTGGATTACAACAACCAAACACTAAATTTTGTCCCTCCCAATTTTTGTTGCCTTTTTTTTCCACTGAAACCTCAAAAAAAGCCCGCAAGAGAAAGGTCTGTACATGAAGTTCATGTATTGAACACATGAATACTTGTAGACACATGAATACATGTAGAATACATGTAGACATGTCTATGTATTACACATCTTTGATGTAGACACATCAAAAACCACATCTTTTTTGAGCATTTCACCTCCTGAACAATCTCCAATGAAAACCCTGCACTTTTTGAAAACTCATTTAGACGAAGAATTACAGAGCTGGGTGTCAAATATTAGTCAGGGTGGTTGTAAATTCAGAGCCTCTAGTCATGTATTTATAATTATGAGCTTCACTGTACCAGTTCATAAGCAGAACTCCCCTCTGGTTAACATGGGGAGGTGTGCTGGAGACTGGCTGGATGACACAGCCAAGCATCAGAAGACATTGCACACAGAAAAGATTTCACAGTAAGTCCTTTTTTAAATTCAAAATCACAATTTATGGACAAGAACAAATTTTTTTTTTTTTCAATATTGCCTCTACTCCAAGCATGTTTTTGAAAATTATTTGAGGTAATTTAAATATGCAAAATGTCATTCTCTACCTCCATGCCCCATCTCTGTGTGTGCGTGTCTGCAGAAAAGGGCACCCATTAGGTACAGGAACAGGGGCTGGATCCCTTCTGGATCCTTCTGCTGCTGGCACACTCCAGCTCAGCATATGGGAACGTGTGTGACCCACAGTATGCACATTATTTTGTAAGATCTGACATTTATGAACTTGGATTAAACTGCTTCTCATGATTACAGATTCATGTTTCTGGATGACTTTACCGGGAGAGTCTTGGAAGGAACCCTCTGGGACTGTTCCATGAGGCACCAGAAGGGTAGCAGCATGCCTCATATGGTTAGCCTCAGAATTCTCTGAATTTGAGTAAATGACACAGGCAATCATTCTAGGAAAATGCCATTTTAATTATAATAATTCTTATTTTGCAAATTCCATTTATAAAGATGGCACACAGTACTGTGATATCACATGCACTGGGCTCTTCCAAGTACTAAGGACTCAAGTAACACTGTTTGGAGACAAAAGCAAGGATGCTTTTAGATATGGAGATTCACAACCTAATTTAAGAACTCTGAAGAACTCTACAAAAATGGCCATAGAAGCAAGCTTACATATCCGTGTGTTTGATAAATTGGGGGGGAAACATAAGTAGTCTACCACAACTTTAGAAATAAGAAAAAAATTTAAATTTTTGTTTCTACTTCATAATCCTATGATTGCTCGTTAGTGACCTAATATTTTGAATGTACTTTTTTGAAAATAATGTATTTTGCAAGAATAGATCTGAGGCCAAGACTGGAGTCCAGTTCAGGAAGCTAATTCCAATGAGATCCATGCTTCTGCCTCTCTCCCAGAGATCCCAATATTCCTGCATTACAGCTGGCCAAAAACCAAAAATTAATGAATTTTCATTTTCAATGGAAAGTCAGGCAGTTGCTTATGAAACCAATATGGATGAAAAAATAACTTTTTCTCTGGGTTATAACAAGTCCAGCTCAGTTACTCCAGCTGCTTCATTCTCCAAGATATATAATTTTTTCACCAAGGTTAGCTGCTTGAACCAGCCCAGTTCCCATTTGTAAAAGAATTATGCAGCTAAAATAAGAACATGGCAGCCTGGACTCAGCCCAGCCATGCCTGGGTCTTAGTTTAAACTTGCCTTAATTTAAGCCACCAGTAAAGGTGTTTTGAGCCAAGATTACCACCTGAACATGGAAATACCTGATGTAATCAAACAAAGACAAATGGATAAAGGGTAGCAGCATCTTAAAATGCCACAGTCTCTACTACTTATCTGGCAACTTACTCAACTTCCAGTGGTTTCAGAGATAAAACACTGCCAGGAGGATTATTCTGTTCTGAAAGAAATCTCTATGTTCTTTTAAGCCTCCCAAATCACACAGTGTTACTAGTCTAATATAAAAAGCATCAAAGAATGAAAATAACATCTGAGGCAATACACATTACACTGTACACCTGCTTTTAAAAGCATAAGTTTACCACTGAAAATACACTTCCATGTATTTCTCTTTTTGCCACATTATTGCAATAGAATATTTACTTGCAAATACATTATTTCATTCATTGCAAACACCTGAAATTAGTTTCCAGAAAGATTAATTTATAAGCCTTGAGCTTTACCAACTTTCAGGTTTCCAAAGCTTTAAGTCAGATCAGCCAATATACAGAAATTTTGTTTTAATCAAAACTGATTTTTTAATATTATCGCCACTTCTCTTGATTTTCTGGAACTGCATGAGTGATAGGGCAGAGCAGCATGTTCCATTCGTTCCTTAGATTACTGCTAGTAATTTAAGTACTTCTTCTAAACATCCATGAAATTAAAATATGTGTGAAGTAGCAGATGTTTTCTCAAAAAAGAGAAATGCCTTTGGAGGAGAGGCAAGCAAGAAAATCCCACCCAGGCTGCACAAGATGCTCTCTACCTGTGCCCTTTTGAGTGTTGTCTTCAGAATAAAATGAAAAAGATAAGAGAAACATTCAAGCGTAACAAAAATGTATCAGTTAACACAGCTATCAAGTTCAGTTTGCTTAATGCCATGGAGCCTGATTCTCCTTTATGCTTTTCTACTCTAATTTATACACTGGGAAGGTCCATGTAAATTGCTAGAAACTATAGAGGGGTGTTAATGTAACTGAAAATAAAGCCCACAATGTACTTTTTTCTTTTCTTTTTTCTTTTTTTTTATTCCCCTACAACACAGCCTGGAATCTTCAGACATTATTTACAGGTTTTATTTAAAGGACAGACATTTTTGCTCCTTCCCTGGGCTTAACAAAGTCGGTAGAAGGTATACATAAATGTAAAGGATTGAAGAAACATTCTCTAAATTTATACCCACATGGGTTCCTCAATCTTTTCAAAATTCCGTGATGGCATTTCTGGGTTGATAATAATTGTTCTACAGTATTGCTCAGGTTTTGTTCCCAAGCCCATTTAAGTCTGCAATATCTGTATAGCTGGAAAAAGAAAAAATTGAACCAGAAAGGCAAATTATAGCAAATACATTAAATTTGTGACTTCAGTGGAACCAGCTGTGCATTAGCACATAATTTAGTCCACTGCCTCCTTCTCCCACATGCTCTAACCAGGCATCACTGCACATGATTTCCTGTCCCATTGAGGGTTTACTCATTTCCAACTGGTACAGAGGCTGAACAGGGATACTCAGCAAACCCAGTTTAGCACTAGATTTTAATGAAAAATGGCCAGATTAAATGTGCATGAAAACTACGTTGCACTACACCTGAGAGGACCATCTCTTTTCAGCAGCACTCACTTTCATTTACAGAAGAGTGATGAAATTTCTGACACATGCTCTGTTGCCATCATAACATTTTTTCATGCCCTTTTGCCAAAAGCACCTCGGGCTGGGAGCTCCCCACCATCTACCACTGACAAGTCTGCTGCATACACTCTACAGGAGCAATTCCAACATCACTCTTAAAGCATCAACCCACCAGGAGCTGCCTGGGAGGTTATTGCCTGTCAGGCTCCTGCATTTTCCTATCCAACAAAGACTTGACTTTGGGGAATCTGTGAGGTTCAAATACATTTCATAGTTTCATATACATTTCAGTACCTTCTAAAGTGTTTTATCCACAGCACATCTACGATTCTCTGGCACCAGATGCTGGGGGCTTTTTGGAAAGACTTTGCCTGAAGCACTGGTTTTGCAAATGCAGTTATACATGCTCAGCCTTAATCATGTGCCTACTCCTGTGGAAACCAGTGACACAGTGTCAGTATTTGCTTTATACTTAATACTCTACAGAGTGATCTAACAAGGACAGGAAAGCATCTCTGTGCAAATAGACCAAGGATTGTGAGAAACAGAAGCAAAGAAACAATACCTGCACTTCTCCCTTCCTCCTTCATTCCAAAAGCTTTTTTTCTCTTTTGGTGTATATTCCAGCTTCTACCCTTCCAAAGCTCTTTTTAATTCAGTGTTTTCATTTAAAAATGCTGGCTGAAGATTTAAAGAACCTATAGTATCAACACTTCCAATGCTATCAGAACTCAGTATCAATTTGCAAGATTTTTTAAATTCCTTTGTATTTATTTGGTTAATCTTCACATAATAGAGGACTTTTTGTATAGCAATCTCTATTAGTTTTTCTGTTAATATGAGGGCAGAACAATTATTTCAAGAAAAACAAAATGAGAACTATTCACATTATCCCCTGGCTGTTGGAGTCAGGGATTTAGAAAACAGCTCATGATTATAAACAATTTTTTAAATCATGTTTAAAATATGATTACTAGGAATAGTTTTTAAAAATTGTTATTATTAAAACCACATCCTCCTGATGTCAACTTGAGGTTTGCTAAGGCCTTTAGCATAGAGAAAAGTGCCAGATGCTTCAGTGAGCTGGTGGGCAGGATTATCAGAACTAGTGAGACAAGCTGTGAAAGGGGCAGCACAGATGCAGGAAGAATGCTCAGATAAGGACCAGTCCTTACAGATTTGAGAGTCCCCTGCTGATGCCTAAAAAACTTGATTCATCAAGGAGCAAGGATGTGGACTTCAAGGGAAAGCAGGATCCCAGGCTGTCAAGGAGGGCTGACTACCACTACACCAGGAGCAACTCTGGTGAAACACTGTTCCTCCAGCTACAGCCCAGTGACTCATGATGACTCTGGCAGGCAGCAGTACCCCCCAGACTCCAGTGACATGGCAGACTGTAATGTCAACCTTATCCTGCTGCTCTTTGAGATAAATACAACAGGCTCCTTAATATGACAAGTTGTTTAGCTGTGCTTTTTCCCTACCTACCGCTTACAGGATCAAGCCTGGAATTGTTAAACAATCCAAGATAAGTAAGTTACAGGATGTCACTACTTTCAAGCTTTGCAAAAAAGGGTATTGGTGAAAAAGACAGTGAATAATGATCTTTGTTCTGCTATAAAGTGGCCAAATAATAATGAATAAAGCACTGAAGTAGATCAATTCAAAACACTTATGCTGCTATGGAATGCCACCTAAATAAAGCTGGGTAGATCAGCCGGAAGATGGAATTCACCATTGCAGTTGGAAGTACAGTTTGCATACAGTATGCACCTGATTAATCCCCAGAAAGCAGCAAAATACACAGGCAGAAGGAGAATCTGAAACCCCTCAGCAGCACAGTATCACCAACTCAGGTCTGAACTTTACTGTGGAGCTCACCTCTAGCAGGAATTATTTACCTTTCACTGGGAGAACATATCATAGGAAGCAATGATTGAATTACATTTTCATGAGGAAATGCAAGATTTCTGATCAGCTGGTGAGACACAAACACTGCAACTACCACTTTCCTCATACAAATACATCCCCCCCCAATTCAATTGCACACCCTGTTAGGCAGTTGTCATAGAGCTGTTTACAGAAGAAAGTATTTCAGGCTGCTATTCCTGTTAGAACACTTAGTTTAACATTTACCTGATGCATTAGATAATAGGATCAGATCTTCAGTTACTGTAAATCCATGAAAGAAGTCTTTGCCAGAAGCTAAGGAACTAGTTACCTGCTTGATTTCTTTGGCTAATTACATCTTCTCCACAAAGTATTGTTTTGCAGACAGCATTGCACACATGCTGAAAGAGTAATAAACTAGTAGAGCAGTTCATGTTAAGTGTTCGTACTACCTATACTTTGTTAAAGAAAATGTAAATCTATTTAGAAAAGAAATCATGGCTATAATACAGAAAATTAGCTCGAAGATAGCTTATTTGTCAACTAAAATGCATACCTCTATCTCTCTCCATATATAGCTATAAAAGGATGAAAATAAACCACTTTGTGGGTTTAATTTATTCTTGCTCTAACGTAATTCCTCTGTGCCTGTTTAAAAGGAATGCCTGGCACAGTTCATGAGCTGGTTTGAGCTGGTATCATGAACCTCAAGGATGCCACAGCTTTTTCATTGCAGAGGTACAATCCTTGCTACCCAGACCTCTCGATCAATGAGCAATTCCAAACACAACACAGATTATAATATTGACTGATTTTTTTGCTTGCTTTGTTTCAGCAGTTGAGGGCTTTTACAAATGCAATTTGAAGTACCAGACAAGCTCAACTGTTTCCCACCTACGTGCTCAAGGCCAAAGGAAGAACTCCCACACAGTTTTTATCACGACACCAAAGTCATTCTGAATTAAAACTTTGGATAGAATACATGACTACCAGTAACATAGAAGGTCCATCAGTAGCATTAGGAGACCTTCTAAAACCCTAAGATGAATTTACCTAGGGTTCCTAATTTTCATAAATGTTACAAGTGGTATAAAAGGAAGGCTTTCTGCTATATTTAACAACCAGCACATGTAGGCATGCTGCCAGCCCTCACATGAGCCAAGGGACACACAGTGAATTCTTACAGCTTTAGAGTTTACTTCATGGCTCCTTTGAAAACAACAGTGACTAACTATGTTGATGGACGTCTTGCCTGAGGTCCCCAAACAGTCATTAAACTCTTAGCCTTCTGTTCAATATAAAATGACATGCTCATTCTGCATTTCTTGCACTGAGCTGCTATGGAGGAGCCATTATTCGATTGATATGCCTGGCTCTTGCTCAAAAATGATTGCATTACACTTTCCTGTAGCAGGCTGTCAGCTCACATTCAGAAAGCCATACAGGATGCAATTGTGTGGTCACTGAAAATAGCTTTGGTGTATATTTAAGCCATTTGACTGTGGCAATATCAGAATTAATTTCCTCTTCTCCTTCTGGAAATTTATCATTTGCACGGCAGTGCCATTCAGTGCACACAGAATCATCGCATCCCATAACATATTAATATTTTACTTTGTTATCTCAAGTTATTTTTAGCAGCCAACTGTCCTTGCGTGAGGCTCAAAGCTGCAGCAAGATGCTCAGACATGTTCTGTGCGTGGTCAAGGACGTTCCATCATACATCTGCTCAGCAGGCTCCAGCCTTGGCTATTATTAAAGTAATCTCTGAATTGCTACTGCAACACATGTAATCATCAGACGCAGGGTGTCTTTTTCCACCTGCTCTCTATTTATTGCCCTGTTATCCTACAAGTTTTAACAGTAACTTGTATTTCAGCTGATAAATACCTAGAAGTGAGACTCACTATAGCAAAGTAAAAAAGATCAGACTATTTGGGGTTGGTTTTGGTTTGTTTTTTTTTTTAGCCTATAGAGCATATAGTCAACCTTTTGCTATATATTTCTATTCTTAGCATTAGTTTAAGGACACAAATTCAAAACAATCGAACCTAAATAAATATCAATATTCTGAATTTACAGGCAAGAGTCACATTTAATAAACCAAGCAGGTAATATAGTTTATTGCTTTGTCCTACTTTTTGAAAATGCACAGGTTTTCTATAGGAACTGGAGTATTATAATATCATATTGGAAATTGATTTATGTCAAATTTGATATGCTTGAAGCTTTTGATGCTTTTTCATGACATATTAAAGGTCTCAACAATTCTATAAAGTGCTAACTGTATGTACTTCCCTGCCAACATATTAACTCTAATTTTTCTATTCCTTGAGAGCGAAGCATTTGCATTTTGGCAAATTTAGCATATTGCATGTAGGTTTTAAGGGATAAATTCCCTTTCCTGTTCAACACAGAGGGTGAGAATATGAGTTGACACCACCAGCCAGCATTACTGTTACAGCTTTTGAAATTACTAGATATTCTCTCAGAAAACAAGGCAAATAACCATGTCACTGGAGGTTGCCTTGCAGGCTCCCAGCCTCCCAGACTTCACCTTCTAGAATCAACCTTTCTGAAACTATGGCTTTATCCATTTAGCTAGCTTGCCTTCCCCAACTAACTGCATTACACTCATGCTGTTCTCTGGAAAAAAAAAAAAAAAAAAAAAAAGAAAGAAAAAAAAAAGAGAGAGAGAAGATTCGAACTTTCTGAGAATATAGAAAGCAAATTCTCATATTCACCTTCAAAACTAAAACAAAAGAACTGTAGAGAGCTGCAACATGATTTTGCTAACATATAATTTTGTGCCCAGCCCTACTGTTGTGCAGTTGCCATCACTGCAAAAAGGACACTTTCCAGAAGGGGCAAATACCAAGCCAGAGCAATCCCCTCCACTCAACAACAGCACTTGTGCAGAACCCCCATGCTCCTTGCTTGCTCCCTCCACTGAAGCATCCAGACTGCCCCTGCCTGCAAGCAGGGCGTGTGGGCACTAAGTTACCTTCACACCTTCCCTTCCCTCCTGCTGTTTCATCTCTAACCCTACAGCTTCTGCTGTCAAAACAGTTGATCCTGATAAACCAGCCAAAAGCAACATGGCTGGAATTTTTGTCCTTGGGCAGAGGTCAGGGCCAGCTGATAGCCTGTGACAACTGGCTGGGAGAGAGCAGAAGAGGAAATCTTTGCACCAGTTACTCTGCTTCATCTGGAGCAGATTTGCATCATCTCTAAAACACCACAGCATTCAATTCAGCATTTCGTTCCATTGTGTTTAAGCAGTACTAAAGGACAAGAGATGAGAAAACAAGATCTGGAAAACAATTTCTAATTCATGTATTTCACAATACAGCTTTATTTCACCAAAGTGGTGGATCCTACAGGTGTTATATGTTGAGTAGGTTGTTATCCATAGTACAGGTTAGGTAAATATTTTACCGAAAGGTAATGAAGTGTGGTGCATTCAGCTTTTGCAATTAGTTTCCAGCCAACTTCAGCAGTTTTTAATTTTTCTTTCTTCAGCTCCTGCTTATAGATACATACTCACCTGTACTGGTTCAGCTGAAATATGATGCAAAAAAGAATATGAGCAGGCTCTTCCTGAGCAAGTTATATTCTCAGATCTGTACCATTTTCTAATAATAATTCTATAATCATTTGACAATTCTATAAGAGGTTATAAAATTCAAAGTCTCAGTAGTAAACTATTTGGAATATAGGAAGCATATGACAAAATACCTATGCAACTGATTTAGCACTGTATTTTTCAGGGAAGATATTAGAAACATAATTATTTGATTCATAATTTGTTACTAAAAAAAGTAAGAAGTTGGAAAGGGGGGCTTTGTTTAAAACATCTAGACTTCCCTGTAACCACATGTTAAAATCTCAGCAGGACTGCTTTTAAGAGGAACTGGGATAAAATCACATAATTAATTAACTCATAACTTATTCATGAAAAAGGAGTTAGAAGAGATGGCCTTGTTTAAAACATCTAGACTCTATTGCTATGAAATCTCAGTAAGATAAACAAGTCCTTGACTCTACCCAGTGTGTAAACCAAGGACTGTACCAATTACTGTAGACATCTCTGGGTGGGCTGTATGCACACATGGGCTCTTCACAGAACTTATAACCAATAGTCTTGCCTGTGTTTAAATTAGAAAAGATAGCACTCCCTGGAAAATCAAGAAAGTGCTTTGGTACAGTAAGTACAGCCTGACTGTACCCTGCCTCTGCTCAAATTCCCAGGCTATGGAAAACTTGTTCTGGATACTTGTTCAGTTAAGGTATCAATATCTAAACTGCTCCAGGAGCCTCTGGGCTGAGAAAAACCTGGGATGAGCACCTAGACCTAGACATAAGAGCATAGCATATGGCAATTAAAGCTGATAATGGCTTACTGTGGGTCTGAATCTAGCAAAGCACTTACATGCATGCTAAGCTTGAAGTAAGTAGTTTTGCTTACATGCTTATAAAGAAAGTCAGATGAATGACTTCCGCAATTAGCAGCAGGTCTGGAAAATTAAGCTGAGGCTTATTTTGCAAAGACAGATTTCTAAAAGCAACCAGCAGTTTTGTTTCCCTCCTTTTCTGCATCCCTCTCATCTTTCAACCTCATTGTTAGGTTTTACACGGCAGCACTACACCCAAACATACCCATTCACTCTTTAAAGCCACTGCACGTCTCAAACAACCTAACAAAAGGTTTTAGGTTTCAACAACACTTTCAGGATAAAGCTTGTAATGAGAGGCAACTACGTGTATGGCGTGCTTCCTGAGTAACAAAAGGTAAAAGATGAGGACTCCTGCTTGTACTCATCTACAGTAAGATGTAAGCTCCCAGCTGCAGCCCCAGCTAATTGCAAAAATCAGGTCCCATGGCTGTGAAGGGGTAAGAAGACATCAGAGTCCCACCTGAAAGAGCAGCTTTTTGTCATTTCTTCCCTCTCTTCTGACAGCAGGGAAAGTAAGAAATAAATAGCTGAGTACTGTATCAGACATCAAGAGTAATTCCGTTTCAGCTCTTCTGTTGGAAAATGGTTTTAGGAGTAGCTGTGCAAGCGACAGAAAATATCCTGTGAAATATGGGCAGTATTTAACATGACTTCAGTGGCTCACAAGAAATGCAATAATGACTGATGCGCATTATTTCAAATGAGTGTCATCTGCACCTCCCTGTAAGCTCATGAGCATGCCATATATTGTCCAGAAAAGTGTTTAATACCTGTTTAATAGACTTGTTCTGCAAACATATACTAATGGAAACAGCACTTGCTAACAAGGACAGCCCTGCCCATGGCTTTTAGCAGGACTACTCAAGGACTAAATTGTGATTCTGTGCTAAACAGATGGATATCATTGCTACACTACAAAGCCTGTGCTTACGTTCATGTTGGTAGAAAAGGTAGACTGAGGCTTGTTTTCATACCTGACTGCAAAAGCAAATGCAACAGTTAAAACATGTCCCTGTGTGGAAAAATCCCAAAGAGCCAACAAAATCTCCAAGTATGATCTCCAAAGAGCTTTTCTAAACTTCAATGACACAGCCTTAACACAGCATCTATAATTAATGTAATCATTAAATTAGATGTGCAGAGAGGCAAAACAAGACAGCAGATAAATGGGTGACTGGTTTACAATGACTGATCACAACCACAGTGAAATGGCTGTAAACCAAAGCAGCTACCTCACCGCATCTGTGCATGACCACTCTACAAGGGCCCCCAGCCTCTGAGTAGGGGGACAGAACCTTTCCAAAGACTTGGAAAAAAAGAGCTACCCAGGGACACCGCCTGGGCTAACAGGAAAGAACTGTTCTAGGTTCATTCATATGTTGCAGTTATTTTAGACTTTGTCTTCAATGAAGTCTGAACCAAATTCCACAGCCCTAACACAGATACCTGGCATCCTTCTACTGTAATTGGTGAGGCAGATGTGTTTGTGACAGAGAGTAGTTTTATATCAAGTTTGGCTTTCTCATAGAGATTCATTTCCACAGTCTTTTATTTCTCATTGACTATAGAAATTCACAGCAACAACAGATCATGATAACATATGATAAATTTGCAGTTTAGCAGCAGGAACTACATGAAACTGTGTCACCTGTACACGTCAGTGCATTGCAATCAGTACCACTTCTATTGAACAAACAGATATTGAAGTTCCTCTGAGCTAAATTACTGTGAGACAAACTTCAACTGTATAAATCACATTGGTATCAAGGGGTCACAGACAGACAGGTAATTAGGAACTAAATGTCAAAGCAGCCAAGTTGAAACTCTTATAATAGAACATCCTTAATCTTTAGAAAACACAACAGGTTGGCAATAGTATCTCCTAGTATCTATTCTTTCAAAACTATCAAGCAGAAAACTAAAAGCAAATACGGGCTTAAAAACACTTAATTATTTGCATAATTGCTTGTTTAAAGGAAAGAGAAGCTGCCTGACAAACAGATCCAGGTTGCCTGAGAAATGGAGTACTCAGGAGAATAATGCCAACCTCTGCCCTGCTGTGTGCTGCTTGTGATAAGAGGGGGATTCCTCAGATGGCTGTGCAGACCCAAACAAGGTCAGAGACACTGCTTTAAGCAGTGCTACATAAAACACACAAGCCAGCTTGCTAAAGTACCTCTGCTATTTTCCTCAGCAACCTGATCCTTCCCTTTGATTTTTGATTAAGGTGTAAATCAGGTCCAGTAAGCCAAGAAAGGGTTAAAAAGAAAACCTGGCCTTCATACTTTTTTGATTTTGTGAGCATGAATCTCTTTCATGGAACAGCTGTCAAGTCAGCCAACGAAACAGGTCTGCTTAGGTCTCCTGATAATACCAACTGCTGTTGTTCATGTATCCTCAGTGACAGCAGCAAGATGAAAATCGAAATGAATTGCTCTACAAATGAGACACTTTTCTGCTTTGACTTTCCAAATGTGACAGTGTTGTTTGTTTTCTCAGTCAGCAACATTTAGAGATGTTAGAAGGCTCTGGTGTCAGGCAGTTGCTCAGGGGGCAATTTCAAAAAGAAGAGAAAAAAAAAAAAGAAATCTGCATACTAGTTCTGGCACAACTATCCAATTATCTTTACATTTCTGTCTATTAGTATTACTTCCACTAAACTGCAAAATATCCCTAGCATTACAAACTAATGAAAACTGTGAGCAGCAACCGTTAATGTTTCATATCTCTTCTCAAAGTATTTACTCAATATCCTTACTGTGCTACAGATGTAAAATGTTGGGTCTCACCCTAAGAGCTACTGATGAACCTGAGCCCACTGACGGGCTGCAACAGTCCAGATGCTTTACCTTCTGTGTCTTTGCTTAGGAGAAAAGGGTTTTTCAACAGATCACAAACAGATCACAAATTACAGAGAAAAAGCATTCTTGCTTCAGTATGAGTTTGAAATACAAATATTTGCCCTTCTATTGAAAGAGCTGAAAACACTCTCCAAAAATAAATTAATTAAGCTTGTGCTGTATATGTGAAATAAATTCTGCTCTCCAGCTTGCAAAAGAAGAACCTAAGGCACAGGGTACCCACTGGAACTTATCAATTACTCTCTTGATTACTGCAATATGTAGCTAGAAACAAAAATTAAACTTGCAGAAGGCTTATTAATTTTTTTCAGCAACCACACTGAACTCATGAGCCAGACTGAAAAACTGATAGTTTATGCATCCAAATGAAACTTCCATTTTAAAATGTTTTATAATTTTCCTCCCTATCTAGCACCAATTCTTAATACTAGAAGCACAATCCAACATTAAGATTTCCCCCCACTTTTGAGAGCAGAAAAACTTTTTTATTCATTAAAAATTTTTTTCATAAGGTAGCTTTTAAAAATGTGTTATGTATTTAAGTTCATTTGGCTTCAAAGGAACAGAGACCCTAGAGATATATCTGTGTGATGGTTACAGACATGCTTGCTAGACTAGACCAGCTCAAGGCAGTACTGCACTAAAATCTCTCATATCATTATGGTTTTGGAGTATACCAAGGGATATCATGTGCATCTACCTCAGTTACACAGTGACATCCCAAATCTCTGTCATATTCTTGAAGTTTTACTTCTAATCGACAGCAAAAATCTGTTCTCAGTCCATGAAAATATCTCTGAAGCCCACCCTTGCCAAATAACTAACTTTAAAACCTAACTCTTTTGTCAAACAAGATTTGAGGGGCTAGCCATCCAAAATCCCCCAGTTTGTACATGCCAGCTGTGATCATCCACAGAGCCCTATTATGATTTACTAGTTAGCATCAGTACTATCTGCTAACAGCACTTTCAATCTGAGAGTCTCAAGATGCTTTGCAAATTTGCATTAAGCCTCCAAACATGCAACGAGTGTCCCCATGTTACCAATGAAGGAAATAATACTCATCATTTGGTCATTTTGTACAGAAAATCTGTGGGAAATAAAAAATAGTATATAGAACCCAATAATCCCCATTTTATGCTGCTAGCATAAAGCCATCTTACCTTTTTTTTCTTTTTTTAAAATTATTTTTAAGCTATTTTCTGATTATACACAGACAACTTTCCCTTGAACAATACAGCCATACCAAGCAACTAGGTCCACAAACTGGCCATCTTGAAAGAGGTTATTTAAGATAACCAGATTATTTTGCATGAAGGTAATTTTTTTTCTCACCTTGTGGTTTTGGAAACTGAGGAAAAAAGTGAAGATAAGAACCATGTCACTGCAGTTACCCACCACATCCTTACAAAATCTTGTATGTTAGTTGCTAAACTTGGAACCCGTTCTTCAAAATTTTCCATGCTGCATGTGTTTAGTTGCAATGATTTTGAAATTTTTTCTTTTATTAAAAATAAATGATCTAACAGTTTTTTTAAAAGTTAGGGAAAGAGAAGAGGCAATTTTATCAAGTGAACATTTCCTTCTTTTGTTTCAGCTGAAATCAGGTGTATATTCTGAACACGAGGCATTCTTGCTAGAAAAGGGATAGTGCTAGTGTTAGAGAGATTTGCCTCTCGTTCTACTTTTTTAAAAGTGCTCACATATGACCCTTTGCTCCCACCAAAGACAATATCTGTGAATTTCTAAGTTGAAAACCTGAGGTTCAGTCCAAGCTCACACACTGGAAAAACTGAAAAACTCTGACCAGACAACTAACAGGGTAGGCAAATAGATAAAATCCTTATCAAGTAACAGATGATACTGCTGTTAACGCGTTTTCTTCATTTCATTCCTAAAACTTGTGCATCACAAACCTCCCTCAGTCCATCTGTGGAGGATGTCAAAGTAGAAGCATGAAGTATTTTCTTTAGGCACTCTGCCTTCACCTATAAACATGAGGTAGCTCACTTCACAGGACTGTGCTCCCCAAAATGTGGATACAGAACAAAGGAACGAGTGATCCTGAAGTACACAGAAATGCTTTCAGTGCTGATCAATCATTTCACATTCCTTCCCTAAGAAAACAGAGCTGGTGCCACCTGGCACAGTGCCTGCATTCCCAACTGTCACCAAAATAATTAGCTCACCTGTAGATTCCCAGCCCAGGCACTGCAGGGAAAGCTGGCAGCACAACACAGGCACTGCCCACTGGCCAGCCTGGCCAGGGAGGCTCAGGCAGTGCCAATGCTCCCTCCCTTAACAAGAGGTTGGAATGTTGGGCTCACCATGGGTATGGTCACTCTCCTGGGTACTTTAACAAGTAACTCCAAAGGCAGCATATGAAATTTAAATAAGAAACCTGTTGATACTTAATGAAGCACAGTTTAGTTCTGGGATATTTTTGCATCATTGAGCAAAAAAATAATAATTAAAAAACTAATAGGCACTTCCTGAGCTGGTAGCACCAGAATGCAGATCTCCTGCATGGCAAGCCCTGCCACAGGGCCATACACATCAAATGAACACCTGAGCTGCTATGGATTTCAATCTATTGATATGAAGCCACTGCTTCCACCCTTCAGATAATTTCCATGTGACGACTTCTTCTTCCTAGATCTCCTGTGGCAATAGCCTGTATTTTATAAGTCTTCTATATTTCCCCCAATACATCTGGTCTCTTTCCATCTGAATCCCCACCTAAAAAGCACTCTCAGCCTTCGAATATCTCTGCAACCCCCTCCTACCAATCGGACCAGCAATTGGAAATTACTGTACCATGCCCCAGAAATCTGCTGCCCAGGCTGCTGCTGATGCAGTGAGCTATAGATAATGCTGAGGGATGGGAGCTCCTGGTGTGAGCTTCATGTGCCAGTCGGAAGCTGTGGTGAAAGAATGAGCCTGACCCAGGGCAGTCTTTTACTGGGTTAAGTGTGGACACGCCAAAGGAATTGCCACAAGGACATCAGGGTCGCCCTATTGTAGGAGATAAGTGGTTTTTTCATAGTATTTAAAATGTATAAAGAAGTTGTTGCTGCAGAACTGAGTTGGTTTGGGGGCTGCAAAAAGAAGGAAATTTTCACATCTGACAACTTTATATAAGGCTGGTTGGTCAGGGCAGTTTGACTTTGGAAAGTCCAACTAAGTTCTTAAGACATGATGGGGGCCTCAGAAAAGCTGATGATAAACATAATTTCCAGTAGGCTAAGCAATTTACTGAAAGATCCTATACAAGTGAGTGTAAAAGCAATGTGTGTCTGCAATTTGCACGTGCAGACACACATTCACAAGCCAGACTTCAAAGAAACAGTGAGAGGTCTTTTGTCCCTGAACATATTAAAGCAGAATGGATTTAATCAGCAGTTTGATAAATGATACAGCTGCTTAATTTGCTCAATTGCCATGGCATAGATTCTGTGCAGTGAGTGTCTCTGGATAATGGATGAATGGCAGACCTGCAGGCATGGCAATGGCATTCCTGGTCCTGTCCACAAGCAGCTACCAGGCACACATTGGTACTTTGGAATTTCTTGCTGTGTGGTCCTTAGCTCATTGCAGGTTACCTCCTTGATAAAGTGTAGCCTCTGAATTAGTACTGCCTTAATACTTTTCACATCATTTTAATGTCTTACACTAGGTGTATGTTTGAAGAATCCAAATCATAATGATAATCTTATCTTTTATATTGTATTTTGGTATTATATTCGAGCTACAACAGAAAGATGTAGCATTGACTTTCTCCCAGCATTTTGTAGTGTGCTTCAGAAGCCCAGGAAACCCTGTATGATCTCCTTTTCTTTTTACCCGAGCACTTCATTTTCAACCAGAGTACCAGTTTGACTGGCTTTTCTGCATGTGAAACCATAAAAAAACAAGTGTTTCCAGGACTATAAAGCAGGTACATCTCATGGTTCAAGCATCAGCTATTGATCTTTGCTCTTACACTTAGTTATAGTACTAGTGCAGCCCCTAAATAACACACAACTGAATTGCTAGACTATAAACAAACCATTTGTACAGATTCTCCGTGACAAACATAGCAACACCCAAAATCCTGGGTAACTCAGCTTCTCCTAATACTGCACAGCATAGATCAATCTACCAGTCCTTGATCTCTTTCAGATCAGTATAAAGAACTGGATATAAACTGAGGACAGAATCTGATACCCCAAGATCAGACACTTACCCTGGTTCATTTGCTCTGCACCAAGGACCCCCTGAAACAGTTTGCTCTTGGAGGTGGGGAAATCTGCTCATCCAGCCACCAGCCTGCTAGTAAGACAGTTCCTAATGTTTTGGGTGTTTTTCCAGATTATCAGAGAGCCTCTGACAAGGACTAAAACTGCCCATAAAGAATTAAACTTGCAAGACTTAAGGAATGTGGTTGTAAATTTTATATATTGCAGACAATCAAACGCATACAGAATAGGTGAAGCCTGTGTTATTTGGAAAAGAAAGGCACAAGAAGGTGAGACTAAAAAGCACTATGGTGAGAGCCACATTCTCTTGAACCATCAGTACACTGCTGTATCCCAGGCAATCCCTACTTCTGTGCTCAGTGCACATAAAGCCTTGCTTCACAGGAAAGAATCTCTTACTATTTTTGTTAAAGATACATGGAAGTACTGACTAAATTTTAAAAAAACTTCTTGCAGATATTTTGGCCCTGTGATATATTTTAGGTATGATTTCATTAAGAAAAATGAGGCATTAATTTTATAGGCAGTATATGTAGTGCAAAAAAAAAAAAAAAAAGGTTTCTGACAGCATAAAAGCCACTTGAGTATACAGGAGATCAGATCAGGAGTCTACTTCTATTGTTATTCTCCTCTGGTTTTGCTGTTGTCTTTTACTTTACTATTGACATATACCGTGTAAACTGAATTGGAGAAAAAAGTCATAAGCTACTGCCTCTGAAGCATGCAATAATACATCATGCTTACAGTCCCTACCTCCTTAACAAAGGACATTTTTCTGGGAAGCTTTGTTTCTCCTGTTTACTGTTTCCCTATTATGCTGTTTGTGGAAGTTGTTCTTCTGATTAGAAGCTGACTTTTGTCAGGAGATTGCACACAGTATTTTTTGCCCAATAAATTTAAGAGAAGGAAACCTCATTATGCAATCATTCATGTGAACATTAGGAAAGCTATTAAAATTTCATGTGATTGTTTATCACAAGCATAGTTATTACAGATACTAATACAACAGATGTGATTAGTTTACAAGTCAGTGCTACAAGAGACAATGAGATGTTGGCAACTGTTATTTGTCACACTTGGCTGAGAATTAAATCATATTAAATAATATTTTAAATGCATAATTTTGTTTTCTCCACTATTTTCTCAGATGGATGTCTGTCTTCTAATAGCTAACTGTTTAAGTTCCATAAATATTTGTATTTTCTAAGGTTAAAATGGGTAAATTCCCCAACGGTGCTAAGCGTTACTGCTCCACTTGTCAAGCACAGTTTGATACAAGTATTTGGTTGTGCATTTTTCAGGGTGCAGGGCACATTGTACAAGATTTACAAGGAAATGTTCTTCCTGGCCTGATTCTATGAAACATTTTTTCTGAAAGGAGTGTATATATTTATGTACATTGTTTATTTTTAACACATATGGAGAAAAACAATCCTACCATGTGGTTTCATTTCAGAAATGCAATGTCAGTCAGGCATTGCTCTGTTAGCCAAGAACATCTGCCTGCTCTATGTCTAAATAACATACAAACCTTTGTGTTCTGTGTTTCCATTTTGGACAGCTTCTTTTAGGCATACATATTTGCTAATATCAAAATACTAAATAAATCAATAAAATGTCAGACCTTGTGTGAACAGTAACAAAAGATGGGGTGTCCCAGCAATAACCAGGTCACATGAGTGACAGTTAATAATTTTCTACCTGATCTATAGATAAGATCATTTTGCTTTCATCTAAATACCAGAGTATATGCAGATATCATCAGAAATACCTCTTCTACTCATTTATAGCAACTCCTGCATTCAGCTGATCCAACAACCTCATTTATGAACTTCAGAAGCTGAGTTTCTGACTGATCAACCACATATAATAGTATAATCCATTACTACAGACATTAAAACATCTTTTGTCAACTATTTAGGGCTGAGTATACAATATGCTTCCCTAGAAAAAGCCACAAATAAAATCACATAATGGTTTTGGTTGGAAGAGACCTTAAAGATCATCTGGTTCCACCCCACCTGCATGGGCAGGAACATTTCCCATTAGACCAGGCTGCTCAAAGCCCCATCCAGTCTGACCTTGAAGACATCCAGGGATGACGCATCCACAACTTCCCTAGGCAACCTGTTGCACTATCTCACATGAAATAATTTCTTCTTAATGTCTAGCCTAAATGCACCCTCTTCCAGCTTAAAAACATTACCCCTTGTCCTAGTACTATGTGCCCTTGTAAAAAGTCTCTGATCAAATACTATACAGAAATGATATTGCACTCATTTCCAAATCTCCCTGTTCTGCCACCAATTGCTATTCATTCACGCATCTCGACTCTGGCCACTCCCCACTTCCACCCACTCAACACCTACCCACTCTTCCCAGCTTCTCCCAGTTATCACCATCTTCTCCCTTACATGCAGAGTGGCTCCCCAAACAACAGGAGACAGCCAGAGGGAGAGGCAGCAGGGCTGGCTGTATTTGCCCTCCCTGAACCTCTCTCTCAGGTACCTGCTGAGACAGACTCTTTCATCTGCCTTTGGTGTGGCTAACAGTGTTTGTTTGCTTGGAAATGCAGGCAAGAAATGCACTTGGCAGGATGAAGAGCATGCTTCAGTTTTATGGAAAGGTTATTAAAAGCCTTTTCAAAAGTTGCTTCTGTGATAAAAAAAAAAAGAAATGGGAGGCAAGTTTTGTTGACAAAACAAAACCCCTTGAGACATATTTTATTTGCCAAGCAATGTACACAAAAACCTGATTAATTTAAAGTTATATTCATATATTTTAAACAGTCTTAAATTATTCATTTCCATTTTAAAAAATATATCTGAGCACAGTTGTTTCAGTAATAAATTTTTAAGACGGTAGGACATTTTACATCATACTGTTCTCCTGAGACTTTAATTTGCATCTTGAGTTGTTCCTCAAGCAAGGAATAGTAGAATAGGAAGGACTGAACAATACTGAGCAAAATATTTCTGGATCTGGACTCACTGGGCATAAACTCTGGGAGTAGCTGAAAACAAGGAACTGGGGGCTCTGGCTGCTACAGGTGGCTGCTGCAGCCACTGTGCATGTCAGTGTAGTAGCTACACATAAATTTTACTAGCAAAAGTAGGAATTTCAAGTGCTGCTTCTGTTTTGCTGCTGTGTCCCTGCTTGAGCCCCAGGCCTCAAGTGTGCTCTGCTCCCTATCAGACTGTGGACTGAGGTGATGTTCCCATGCTGCCTCCTGAAGAAATTCCCCTGGTTAAGATAAGAGGTACCTCATATATAAGGATTTCCTACCAGTTTTGTGGACTAATCGAGCCACTCTTTTACAGGACAGCATCTCTTGCCATTCTAAAGTTGTCCAAATCAAGTATCATACTGCACCAGTAAGCTACAACTCTGCACAGAATGTGTAATGCAATGATGCACAGAGTGCTTTACTTTTTAAGCTGGAAATCTAGTGAAGTTTTACACACATATGATATACAGAGAAGCCTGTATAGGCTGAGATTTAAGTCAGCAAGTTCTTGCAATTTGTTTTCAAAGACTGAGAAGTAATAAAAGCACCTAACCTGTCTCTCCCCAGCTCCACAGAGTGAGCAGAATGTACAATGAAGCACTACCTGAATTGGTACTTGACATGGAGTACAGCTACCAAAGCTGAAGCTTTTGAGCTTTTGACAATTAGAGCTCTACCCTGCCATCCTTACTCAGTGAAGCTGATGGGAGTTTTGCCTGAAATTGGTTCTGTGAAGCCAGCAATGTGAGACTGCCATGAATATTTTAAAGTAAAGGAGCTAGAATACTCTAATGATCTTATGTAAATCTAGTCTGAGAATTTCACGGGAAATTTTTTGAATGGGTCATTAAGTAGGGGAGAAAAGGTTGGAAAGAAGCCTGAAAAGGAGAACATTTTCAAAAGCCAAAATACTCCCCACATTCTTCAGAGCCATCCAATTAGCCTAGCTTGGGGAAGTCAAAGAAAAAGTGACAGAGCATCAAGTCTAAGAGTAACGATAGCCAGACCCTCCAGATTGTCAGGAGGTGGCAGAAAGTCAGTAACATGTAGTTAGCATGATCAAATACTAAATTTGACCATTAGATGCATCTAAAAATACCTACGATTCTCCTTATCATCAGTGCTAAAAAAAGATGTCCTGCAAAAATTCGATATTAAACAATAAGAGTGGTGGTGGTAGCACTGGTAAGAGTGCAAGTGCCCCATGAATCCCTTTGGGCCATGGCACCTGGCCCACCTGAAATGGTCACCAAAGCAGAAACTGGTGCAGATTTGATGAGATCCTCAATTAATTTTTGTTGTTGTTGTTGTTGTTGTCAAGCATCATAAATATTTCTTAAGGAATTGCTCTGAAAAAAACCCAAAACAAAATACCTGTCTGACAGCTGAATGACTTTTAATGCCTGATTTCATCAGTCTTTATGTGAATGCATGCTATTATTTGTGATGTTGGAAGAAAATATTTATGCATATTTTTGATGAATAAGTGATTAGGATAAAGCTACATATGCATGGTAGGCAAACAGTTTTACAGTGTGCATCTGGCACAGCTCACTCATTAAATCTCATAATTTTTCTGTAGACTTTTCTCTTGGAGATGTATTCCAGAAACAGCACTATGTCAGCATAATCTATGCTGCATTAGCAATTACTTATATGTATTTGGAATGTTTCAATACATAAACACTTACTCAGCACAAGCCTGGGTAAAGGAGTTTTCTTCAATATAAGGTTTTGTTTAGCTGTGCTCAGAACCATAAATGCTGTTCAGCCCTATTCCTCTCCTGCACTGGTGCTGTACTTTTCTCTCAGGTTCATGAGTTTCAAGCTAAGGAAGCTTGTGCCCAGTTTTAATTTTGACTGCTATTATTGCTTTTTCAGGGAGACAGAAAGCATGAGTTACTGGGATACATTTAGGGCATCTTCCTATTTATTGATACAAAAGAATATTTTTCTCTAATTCCTGCTAAAAAGAATTATCTTCCTATCTGGTCTCATCAGTGCAGCACAATGATCAAGTTCCTCACGAGCTCCAAGATGCCACCTTGGCTTCTATGAGGGACAAAAAGAGCCATTATTCTCATTTGGTAGCAGGGAACTGAGGTTCTGCAAGGCTAATTGTCCCCACCAAGGGGAATGTAAACATTCAGTTCACATTTGGCTGCTCAAGCAGCAGTCACATCACCATTTTTAATGAGGCCACAAAACAGTAGCAGTGCACAGATTTAGGAGCTCTCCTTCTGTATTTATAGGGATAAGCAAATTTGCCAATGAAACAGTCATCTGAAGCACTTGAATCATTAGAATGGTCAGCTCTTACTCATGTTGAATTCCTGAATTAACTTGAAAGTGGTAGATGACTGAAGCAACAATTTGTAAGAGATGATTTATTCTAATTATAAACACCAAATTATATTTTACAAGAAAAAAAAAATAAAGCTTTCACAGTTTTACCTAGAATTAGTGCTGATGCCAGCAGTTCTGGGAAAAGTCTGGGTTTATGTGACAAGGAAATCTTCACGAATTACTTAGGCTTTTTTGTCACAAAATGATCACTTGTTGTTCGTGCAATATGCAGGTAAGATCTGGGACCATTCCAGTTATTTTATAAGAACAAGTACAAACAGAAGTAAAGTTTGGAAAAAAACAGCAGATGAGCCTCCTGTTCATTCAGCGGATTAAAGCAGAAATCCATTAAGGTAGATATAATCCCTGGTAACATTCTTAGAGGCTTCACAGCAAAATCAAAATCCATGGAAGATAGCTTTTGTGTGTGTGCTAGAGAAAGAATTAATATTCAGAGATGTGCTAGACATCTTTGTGTGACAGACAAAAGTATTTAGACTGTTTTCAGTGAGAATTAAGGGATCTGGACCACTAAGTGACACTCAGAAGGGCAAGTAAAAAAGCAATTTCAGTGACATATTGTGAAGAATAACTAAAATAGGTCAGAGAAAGTTTATCTAGAGCTCCAATTACATATCAGATTCTTAGGAACATCATTCTCTATGCTTCTTATTGAGGAAACCAAATTCTTTTCTGGTTCTCTTCCTGCCAGTGTCTACTTTGGCCTCTAACAGAATATTCTCCTAACTGAGGCTCGCAAAGCAAAATAAGACTTCCCAGCCATAGTTCAAAAGGTAAATATGTAATGGGAGATGGCAGCTGAATACAAAATGACTTAGACATCTAATACACTTCCTACATAAAGAGTATGTTTGAAAATACCACACTGACTAGGAAGTTCATAGTTGTTAATGACATTAAACCTCAGGTTTTCCTTCATACTTGTTAGGAATTAGGGAATGGAAAATAATGCTCTGTAGTACTGATAGGGGTGAAAACTTACCTTTAGACATAACAATAATCTCCATGCACAGTCCTTTAAATAGGTCAACATGTATACTGGATATTTATAAACTGATTCATCAGCTGATTACTTCTTTCTTCCCTCCCATAACAAGGATGAGCAAGAGCAGAAAACCTCTCATAGCACCATGGTATTATTGATCACAGTCAAAACATTCTTGTGTCAACTCTTTACATTTCCTACTGAACTGAGTTAACTCAAAGGTGTTGGCATTATTAGAGAAAGAATTGGTTATCATATTTCTGTGCAAATTCCATCTTTTCATCCTGCAAATATCAGTGCATTTTAAATATTTGAATTTTCACTGCATTAAAGGTTCTAAAGTTCAACAGTAATTAGTGCAATCAGGTGCCAAATTATTCAGTTCCCAGGAAAGCAATATTATAGAAGGAACTGTGGCAAAATTCCAGGAACCAAATCTAGTACTACTAGCAGCATATAACTCACATTTCTAGCATAATAATTTGTTTCATGGACTTTGCAAAGCACTACCTTCAAAATAATATCTAAAGCATATTAATTTGACAAACGTAATAGCTAAATTATCTTATAATGCTGATGTTACAGTTTGAGGGGGAAGTCTTAGAAAAAAGTCTGGTTAGTTGGGTAGATGTTACTGTAGCACAATTCAGAAATCAAAGTTACATTTATGTAAGTACTGTTTAGTTTTTCTTACTATTTACTCTCTCATTTTCCACCCACCAGACTAATTTCTCTTTCACATATTTGATAATGAACAGGCTATCAGCAAGAGGTAGTACTTCAGAAACAAGAGCACATCCATATGTTAACTGAAGTAAAATAACTAAACTGCATGTAATAATTACCAGATAACAGTTCAAAATCTAATTTTAGATTCTAGATTCTGGAAAACATGACAAATAGCAATGAACTCACATCAACAGCACAAAGGGATCATTGAGACAACATAGTTAAGCCCTTGCTTATTGGGAATGATATCTTTCTGGACATCATTGATTCCAAAGGTAAATTAAAAGACCTCTAGTGCTTATCTCTTATTAAAAAAAAATCTCCAAAGATAGTATTTAATTAAAGCAATATCATTTCCCCGAATACATAATAGATGCTTCTATCATAGTCTCTCAGTAGTGGTCTATTCAGACTGGTCTTAGATAACAGCAGTTGTGTAAGAAGCAGTTTTGTGAGCACCAAGATTAATGAAACCCTCATTTCCTACAGATTTGTGTGTCATGGTTGACTGAAGAACTGAGCTGCTCAGGATGAAGCTTTTCTAACAGCTGGGATATTTATAAGTCTTTTTTCCTTGCAAATTCTTGCACACTATCTAGCATGAAAGCTCACCCACCACCTTCCCTTGGAGGGGGCATTTACAGGGCTTTTTAACCCACTTCAGTGAAGCTGGTAGAAGTGTAACTATTGCCGAGACCCCTTCTGCTCCTTTTACTTTATATTGGCCAGTGGGTTTAACAGGTGTTAGAGGCAGAACACACATGACACACATGACTCTTGTATAAGGTTTTTTCCACATAAAACTAAGTTTTAAAAACAAGCAGCTGCATATAAGTGACAAAAGCAGGGAAAGACTACATAGATTTTGGCAAGTATAAATATTATGCTTCTGCCCTATGCCCTTCTTTACTCAACACCTTTCTATCTTGTTAGAGTTGTCCCCTGTGGGAATCAATGGAGCATCTTTGAATCCTATGCACTCGAAAGCATGTTGCAGTTCAGTCATTCTCTCCATGTAGCCCCAAAGGGGAGATTCATTACAACTGTAGGATAAAAGAGGCACTGATAAAGGCTGTCTTCATCATTTTACATTGCTGGGACCCATTTCTCTCGTCTTTCTCAGGAAAAGTTTATATTATGGGAAACTAAATAATCTAAAGGAAACTGCAATACTCAGTGTACCACTTAACTGTTTCCCCCAGCTGAGAAAATTGTAATGGTGTGCCCTGTGCAAGGCTGATTAGTACTTAAAATGAACTAACCTGAATGTATTAGGTCTGTCAAGAGCTGTATTTTTTACGAGTAAGTTTCACAAAACATTCATAAACTATGGCATCTTAACTGCAATTTGTTTGATTGATAATTTAATATCTTTTAAGATTTTTTTTTCCTGGAAAAGGTTCCCCACTTCACATAATGTCTGCTGTGCTTTTAATCAAATGTCAGGTTTGAACATCTCGGCTCAGGTCCCTTGGTGGAACGCATTTGGCAATTCAGGTCACGTCAAATTGAATAGAGCTGTAAAAGTTTAGTAGAGGAAAAGAGCTCCCAAATATGTTCTTCTGCTTCAGGGTTGCCTCTTAGATTGCAGATTAGATGTTCATTTGCCTTGGCTTATGTCAGAGAGTGCTGTCCTAGGCTGTAAGAACAACTTCTGTTCCCTCAAAGTGCAGACTATGCTACATTTAATGCCGAACCTTAGGCAAAAAACAGGTAACATGGGGGAGAAAGCTACAAACTACTCAGTGTTTCCTCCTCACATTGAGATACTTTCTTACCACTGCAATACTCCAGCTAAGCCTCACAGTAAAAACCTCTCATCTCCCCTCCCAGAGAATGCTTATGTACATCTTAATTACCGCATCAGAGTTTCAATATTTACTGACACGCTGTAAATCCATTGTGTACAAAGCAGACTAGAACCCAATAATACACAGTCATTGTTTAATTATGTGTTTATTAGAACAGTAAAACTAATAATCCCCAGTAAAATCTTTGAAAATTATCCAATCATGATACAGTAATCACTCTCCTTTCAGCCCAGGATAAAAGCAGAGCAAACAGACATTGCTGTAGCAGAGTTACGTCCCACAAGCCCAATTCATACTGCCAGCCTCACATAATCCATGCATTTAAAAACATGCATTACAAAAGCAACTGAATAATTCAAGTTTTGGTGCCTATATCAATTATTTCATTTCAATGGGTCTAACTCACAAGGAACAGCTTCTAGAAGCTCATTTTATGCATGCCTATCTGATCCAAAGCCAGCAACAGCTCCTTTGTATCCACTGCCTATGGATGAGGCCAGTCCTGACAAGCCCCCTCTGGGACAATTCATCAGGTTTTGAGCAAATTTTTTTTTTGTATGTACAGAACACATCCCTGTTCAGACAAAATAACAGAAGGGCACTTTGGTTTGTGCATGTTTATTGTGTGCATGCCCTCTTGGTTACAGGGGCCCATATTATATGAGAGAATGCAAGTCAGCCATGTAAAGAGACAATGTATTTAATACAGGCTTTCCCTATAAATTATTTCTTATGAAGAGGAGAAGACAATACAATGTGCATGTATTTTTCCATGAGGAGACAAAGCATCAATGTCTCTTTTTTCCATTTGTGACTTAAGAAGCTGTTCTTTAGCTTGGGGGATGTGGCTGTTGCTAAGACAACTGTGGTGCAGCCACTTACAATGTCCGTGATCATGCACCACGAGCTGTAATTTACTCTCAGGTTCCTCATTTATTAGAGCAGAGAAACAGCAGGATGGGTACTGCACCATGTCCCACATGATGCAGCCTGATGCCAGTGGCTGTCACTACCTGATCTGGGTCTAAACCAAAGCTGCATTTGAAAGAAAACCAAATATTTACTTAATGTTTGTCAAAGCAAAGTGTAACATCTGAGCGTGGGAAGGGAAATGAAGGAAGGCCCTACCTCTCTGCAGTTGCCTCAAATAAATACAACTTCCTACATTATAGACTTCTGAAGGATTTCCTAGATGTTTGTGCATGCTGGCAATGAGATTTAAATGCAAGAGTCCTTCTAAGTCTGGGGAAACAAGACAAAACTGTCTGGAGCTTTATATTTGATCTCTCCATTGTTGGGCAAGGAACAGCGTAGTAATTAGGTTTCTCATGCAGAGCAAGCAGTACCTCATGTTGTATGTCTTTTGACTTAGAATTATGAGCTAACATCAAAACTTCTTTGCTCTGTGGATGCTCTGCACCATGCTGTTCTGAGAACACCTTCAGGATGTCAGCAGCATTACAGTGTCCAAATCTGTCATGGGGAGCACTCCTACAGTAAATCCCTACCTCCTGATAGTAAGTTTCTACAACACAGAAACTTAATTTGGCCAGTGTAGTCTTACATTCTTGTTCTAGCCATGATATAAAGTAATTTAGGGAGATTTGTAAGGCCTGTGTGTTGTAATCCTATGTTCATGGAAAAATCAGTGGTAAATCACTATTACTAAATGTTCCTAAGATCAGAGATGTATGTGCTAGGCTGAGCAATTGCCTACTTTCACAAAGATAAAAATGAAAGAAATATTGTGCCTGAGGGTGGAGAAAAAGGCACTGTAAGAAGGTAACCATTCAAGAGAGACAGAAGAGTACGTAACACAGACTGTCCATCCGAGGAGTTATTAGAGCAGCAGCACCTGAAATCTGAGTTCAGTAAAGCACCTTGAAATATCGAAATTCCAATTTTAAAAACTTCACAGCACTTGCAGCATACAGTGGTGTCATATCATCACTGCAATGACACCGAGACATGTAGAAAAAGCTCCTTCTTGTCTTGCTTTGTGTTTGCAGTCTTAATAGACATGCACCTTGTGTGCAGTAGCGTGTCAGTGCTGAGCAGTCTGCATTACTACTGATAACAAGCATCAGTGAGGAAAGAATTGAGAGACAACTATGGAAGATAACTATGAAATGTATGTCAAATATTCATTTTCTTGTAATCCAGTACTTCCATTTCTCTCTTAGAGGTCTACATATCATCAAAACATTTCTAAGTACAGGTTCCTACTTAGATATTCATGTGGACGACAACTGAGCCATTCATGGTATTTGAACAGTTCACACTCTATGGTATATAGCTCTCGTTTAATCATGTATTTCTTCTGTGCATAGTCATTTTAGTTTACTGCAATAAAATCCATTCTTCTTAAGGCACATTCCTTAATGGACAAATAAAAAAGTATTATTTTGTTCAGAATGTGTTATGGACAGCTTAGTATCAATTTTAAAGAAGTGTGACTAGCTTCTTAATGGCTTCTTATTTCAGTTATTTCTAGCTGCTACTAAGCCAAAAAACACTTTAATATAATTTTTATTAAAGCTTTTTAAGAGGTTTTTAGCAATGCTTGAATGTGCCATCAGTATAACACTTTAACACACCTAAAAATAGAACTGTTTCTAGAGATCATAGAGGAAACATGCTGTAAGAAAATACACTTACGATAAAAGAGAGATCTTACACATATTCTTAGCTTTATAAAGCCCCTTGAAAATCTAAGCCTACAGAGAGGAAAATTATATACCTTAATCCCTATTTATGTTGCTTTGAAATCAAACTAATTTTCCAAGTTGCTTATGTTTGTATGCTCCATTTCAGTCCATGGAAGTTGCTAAAGGTTCAGCATTTTGTGACAATTTCTGTCTTGAAGGGCCCCAGTTTCAGATTTAGTTTTTGAGTATTCTTTTTCTATACTTGGAGTCACAGTGGAATCCAGTGTATGTGAACTCAACTAGCCCAAATTTTCCCGCAGCAATTCACATCTGCAAGGTTTCAACATAAACTCTGATCGACCTTTTGATTCCCTGAGTTCAGCTTCATAACAGAGCTTCTCAAATGCCACTGAAATTTGTGAGGCTGCTGAGCATAAACGGATTACCAGAGCAGCAGGTGAGGTACACTTATGTCCCACTGAAAGTCTTCCTCCTGATGCTCCTTCCTGCATTACTTGTCTTTTTGCCAAGAAACATCTAGAATCTCAAACAAGTGTATGTTAGAGTAATACCTTACTCAGAACTGAATTAATACTAAATTAATACTACCAGGATGCATTAAGATATTCTGTTGAATCTTTCAAGCACCTTGTCTCTACTGAGCATTATGATGGTGCATCCTGACTTCCCATCTTCTACTCAGTCAGAAAGGAAAGAGAGAATTCCAGTACAGAGGAGCAAGGTCCAGTAATTTCATTCCTTTCTTGCTGATTAATTCTTTGGTTTGAACCTGTGTAAAGACGAGTGCTTTGTTTCAGAAATTGAATAACAGATTTTCTTTGGAGAAGCAACCCTTGTCAATCTTATACTCTCAAAGGAGTAATGAAAATTCATATCTGCTTGGATCCCTATAGGGTGATATTTATCCCTGCTGGGTCAACTGCAAAGGTACTCAGTACAAAAGTAAAAGGATGTTATAAATGTCAGTAAAGGCTGGGCCAGGAACAGTTAGAAATAAAATTAAACTAAATGGAATAGACTGCTCTGAAGAGTTCTAGATTTCTTTTTCTAATTATACAGATTAAAATTTATATTTGAAGGGATGTATCCACAAGTAGTGAGCCAATAATTCAAGGAGGAGATGTAGCAGTAAATAACTGGGAACAGAGACACCAGGGACTAAAAGATCTGTTGAGCTGCTTTTTTGACTGATGGAAATGTTGACATTTTTCAGGAGGGGAAAAAAAGCAGATTTCACATAGAGAGCTGAGTTTTTATACTCATCCAAAACAACAAAGGATTTTCACTGCAAGTGAAGCTTGATGGTACAAAAAGCAATATTATTAATAGGTGGGGTTGACAGTCTCTTTTCTCTCACACTCATCTGTTGACTCCCATCTCCCTCCCCCAGGCTTTGTTCCTGCCTCATGGCACTTTGTGCCTCTCTGCCAAAGCAGGTCCCTGACACGAGCAAGAAGAGGAGGGGAAGATAAATAAAAACTTAGAAAGCTTGACATATGTGCTATCCATTAAAAAAAAAAAAAAACCAAAAAAAAAAAAAAAAAAAAAAAAAAAAAAAAACAAACCACAACAGTTTGATTTGGGGTTTGGGAGGTTTTTTGTGGCTTTGGTTTCATTTGGGTTTTTTGTAATATTAGACAAAATATCGATCAGTTATCATGGTAATATTATATGTTCATTAGAAAAATGGCTCAAAAGTAAACAATAGAGAGGAGCTGCTAAAAGGGAGTTCAGGTAAGCAATAGCCACCAAGGCAAATTTACCTCCCAAGACTAAAGCTCAAAGTTCCAAAGGCATGCAAAATTACCAAAATTAGGCTTCTATATTTGTTTCAGTCTCCTCTGAAAATACAAAATCTATTTACTGACAGTGTCACAGTTTAACACTGCATTATTTTTAACTGTAGCTAGTAATTCATGCCATCTAAGAACCAGACAACATTAGGGTTTTCTCCATTGGTAACACTGGTGTACCATGGTGGAAGAAAAGATAAATGACTACAAAGATATGTTTCTATCTAGGGAGTTACAGTAAAAACACTATCACTAACAAAATCCAGATCAAAGACCTTACTATAAGTCTGAAATATCCCAAATAAAACCAGATTACTTAAACTGCAAATCCCTGAACAAAGTTTAAGGCCTTCATAGTTCAGTAAATTACTCCAATAATGGACAAAACATAACACATCTGCCCTAAATAACTTCTCAATAACTGTCACCAGTGAACTTTCACAAGGAACTAATTTTTAAAATATCTTAATTAAAAAAACAAATATAAAGTATTCCTACAGAGCAATTGTGGTATTCCTTATGTCTGACATGCCTTCACTAATGAGGAAATATAATGAAGCTAATTTTTATGAAAGTTCTTGTCATCTAATATTGTTAAATTGGTCCAGCTTTCAAGGGGCTCGTAAGCAATTTATTGAAACTGAATTAAAAGGTTCATGTACTGAATTATAATAGTAAAAAATTTGGAACAGAGGCACAGAGAACATTTCTGGCTCCAGTTCTCCAGTTATTTACCATGCAAATTATGTACCTTGTGTTACTCATTTTAATATTAACAATTTATACTTGCAAGAATATTGAATATTTTTCCAGAGTTGCATACTGTCATGTTATCTTACTCTCATGTTTGTATTTTGGTGATGATTTTTGTAATGAATTCTGTGCCCTTGATGTGTATTTTCCATTTTCTCTGTGTCCTGGTCTTTTTTTTTTTCCCTCTCCAAAAGGGTGTGCAGTTTAATTTATTCTAAGTAGAAAAAAATAGCTGAATGGAATGAGAATTTTAATTTCTTCAGGAGGTTCAGGTATTGAGCCTTACTAGCCCTGTCATTGTCACTTTAACTTAAGACCTGTAAGGAAAGTGGCTGCCTTGCAAATCACACATAATGGTAATTTTAAACAAAAATTGACACAGTCAATATAAACATCCAACTGAAATGAAAACAGCCTCTCAAAGGCACTAGGTATAGAAAGAGAGCAATTTCAGACTGACGGAGCCAAAAGAAAGAGTGCTGTGAAAGTACCTGCCAAAAAGATGGACCTGTAGTACATCCATATAGTAAAGCCCAGTACCCCACTGCTCCTGGGGTGAAAAATTTAGATGCTAAAATAGAGGCCTGGCATGCAAACCACTTTTAGAAATGAAAACAGTGGTTTTCAAAGAAAGTGGTTCAAAAGCAAAGCCACTTTTCACCATTAACTACCTTGATTTGATGTTAAAGGTCTTACAGTCCACTACAAAGCATCCAAACTGCAAACCTGTGTTCATCCAAACATCTGAGGGTACCACAAAGACCTTGGAGAGCTATAACCAGACTGTGATTAAACCATTTCTAATGACTTGATAAGCAATAAAAATGGTGCGTGAGAGGCATTGTAAACTGATTAAATAAAAAGGTGTCAAATGCAGCACTGAGGGTACGAGAGTGTACTGAGGAATTCAAGTGTTCACCTAAGCAATTTAACTCTCTCCACACACAGATATGATTCAGACTCCAAGCATGGGTAATTTTCCAAAATAATACTTTCTGGGTGTCTCAAATTTTGTCTTACAAGAGGAAGATGAGACCAAAGAGAGCTGGGTCCCTGGGGCTGTAGGCTGCTGTCCATTTGTGCTTGAAACCCCTAAACCTCAAAAATTTCAGCTTCTGTTGTAGCTACAAGACAGACTTCTGTTAGCTTTTGTGGTAATGCCAGCTTTGGTATGTTTGCAGCACTTGGTGCCAAGCTATAGATGGCATACAAATCACTGGCCAGTGTTGCATCATTTTATTGCTTATATTTCATGGTTTACTTTAATCTTAATACAGTCTCTGGCATTATATTTCCCATTTAAGAGTAACATGTTTTTTACTTCCCCCACAGTTCATTACACAGAGCATTCAATAATTTCTTCTTGTATTGCTGGCACATTCTTTTACCAATTCAGCCTGCTTTTGAGGCTTGCTTTTAATGTCAAATAAAATGCAAAGTAGAACAGATATTAGACTACAGTAAGATCACGAGCTTTCATAGCAATGGCCAAGAAAGGTGCCAGGTTGTTAAAGTTGAGAACTGATTCTCTGTACTTGTCTGCATAAACGATGCAGCTTAGAAAACTAACTTCAACATTCTCCTATGCCATAAACCATTCCTCATCTGCCATCCAAACCAACAGCTCCAGATGCAAGGGAAGGTGAACAACTCAAGTCTTCTGCTCTATCAAAACTACATCCAGTTGCAACAATGCTTTGTCAACAAATTCTAGTGGCACATGAAAGTTGAAGTAAAAATCAAAATACTAAATTTGGACTTCCCTGTTCTAGTCTTATTTTATATTGGAGCCCACTCAGAGATGTTTTGAGAAACAATGAAAAAGCAGATGGGATACACATCTTCCAGAAATATTTGCATAATGAAAAGATCTTCATTTGGGTATATGCAGTCAATTATTGATGGCATGTAACCTCTTTTTACTATATTATTGACACAAATTACATCAGAGGCATTGCAGATTTGATTTGGGGACCAATTAATTTACAACTTCAGAAGCAATTACATTGCTCAGTTTTTATCTGAGTAAAATCTGCACAAACACATTCTCAAAATACAGATGAGGAAACCTGGTATCTCTTATAAAAGCCAACCCATGTGTTGCTAAGAGGGCATTTCAGAATACAGCAGGTACCCTCAGCAGATGGCAAGTCACTGACAGCTTTAGATGTTCTAAATTAAATGAATCAAGATACCACTTGTTCCAAGTGAGTGGGTGGTTAATCACATTCACCCTTTGTATTGTTGACAGATAATGTTGATTTTGGTAATAAGAAAACTGCGAATTTTGCAGGAGATGGAAATGTGTTTTAAATTCAGAATAAAAGGTCAATTTTGCACTCATTACCACCTCTCACATTCTCCTATCAAGCCACATTTGAAATTTAAAAAAAAAAAAAAAGCATTTCAGAAGGCAGAAAAATCTGGCAGCATCCACGGTGAAGGTCAGGAAGGGTGTATGCAACTGATTCTTTCTCTTACTCAAAACTACAGCATAGGTTACCATATTTGATTTCAAACTTTCAGGCATGTCCATCTATATGTCAAAATTCACATGAAAATGTAAATCATTTCCATGTTCAATTACTATGAGAGATGTGTACAAATGAGTGCCATTTTTTTCATTACTCTCCTTCCATTACAATCCTTTGTATGTCAGCTTGCATTATAGGCCTTCAAAGGCAGAATCTGAATCCAAAATCTGAATGAGCAGTTATAAGGTTTCAATAAAAAAAGGGAGGGGGGGGAAAAAGCATGATTTTGTTTTTCATGTGTGTTCACATACATGAAATGTGAAGATATCTTCATAGAAGTTAGGCCCAATTTAGGGCCTGAACTGACATTAAGGAGTCCACTGAATGGGCGACAGCATTAGGAGCACAGGAGACCACTCACTGCTGTTCAGAATTCTCTTAATTGGCTTTTCCTCAAGGAAAGCAATTCTGTTTTATGATCCTGACAACAGCCGCTGCCTGAGCATGACAGCATTATCAAATATTCTACTTAATGGCCACATTTGGTCAGTATTGAGAAGTAAAGCTGTGTTTTACCAGGTGTTGATGAGGCATGAAATGTTACTCTCTTGTCTTTTACCAAATAAGCAACCCTAAAAAGATCAGAAAAACCTAAAACAAAGAATGAAATGCAGTGAATGTTTTATGAATTTACTTCAAATGATATTGTACTTTGCCATTTTAGATTTGCCACCTTCCTATGAATTCTTCCTACCACATGCAAACATGCTACATTCAAAGCCCTGCAGAATAAATTACATTCCCTTTAAAGGAGATAATGGATCCACTGTGGTGTCCCAATTAAGAGAATTTGTGTGTGCTAATTTTATGCTTTCTAATTAAGGCTCAATTATGGCTCTTTGAGGCTGGCCTGGACTCTGGTTGAACAGCAAAGAATCTGAACCACCAAGGCTGGAGACATTCAGGCTTCCAGGTCATACGCAGCCCTAACATCTCCCCAACGCATGCTTGCCAGCAGCAACACTGCTGCAGGTAGGGCAGATGTAGTACAGATGTACAGAACTCTCCTGAGACTGTCCTAAGCTGCCTGCCAAACCTACTCATGTCGTTTTCACTCTCTATGAGGACTAAACCCAGCTCCAGCAACACTGTGACAAGCAGTCCCTTGCTGACAGGTTGAACCCTGGGCACTTGGAGTAAAAAGCAGAACTCTCAGCCCTTTCAGATGGATTTAGAAAAGAGGTGGAATAACCTTCTGGGAAGGTTATTGTTAACCATGTGAGGGACACAAAAGCCCCCACTCCCTCACCAATATTTTATCATCTAAACAATCAGTGGTAAGAGACCATTAGCAAATGCATTATACTCAGGAAAAACAAATAACCCGTTTGCTGTCAATGTAGTGTAACAGTGTTAACACTGCATGTTGCTGAAGGATTTCCCAAAAGAATACATCTGCTTTGTGTTAAGAATAGTAACAGGTATTTATTATATGTCTATTCTGGAGACAAGGACAGACACAGAAGCAAACCTCCTAAGGACTTCACTGGTCCCAGGGCACCAGATAACCGAAGCTGACAATGACCTTGGTAGCAACAGAAGGCTGATGTTTTCACAAGGATGAACTGACTATTCCTGAACAAACTCTGATGTATTAAGGTACAAACAGGCACTGATTCAAAATCAGCCACGTATGTCTTCAGATCCAAAATATCTTCCCCAAATGGACAGATTTCCAGGGGCCAACATAGCACATCACTGACCACCTAGATCTGAGTTCTTGTTCTTCCAGCAGCACCGAATATCAGTGCTGGAGAACAGATGCACACAGATGATACCTGCACACACAGACACACACACACACACACGTACACACCTCTGCCACATTGGTGGCACTGAGCCACAAAACACAGCACCCACATTCATAAGTCTGTTAACCCTGCCAGAACCAGAGAATGCATTTATCCATCTGTGTGATGCCCAGAAGAGCTCTCAGAGATGAGCACATGTGCCTCTGCTACTGCCACAAGAGTCATCATTACTGAATGTCTGACTGGCCTCCTGTTCCAACAAAACTCATTTCCTCCTCCAGACTATCATTTGAGCAAAGAGCAGAAAATACTACAGGAGTAGAAAAAGAAAAATGAGAGTTGGTAGGATTACAAAGATCAGATGGGTTTGTTAGACTGGGAACAAAATCACATTTCCTGTTAGGAAAGAGAACGGAGAGGCATGTTTCCAACCTTCATTTTAGCCCCTTCTGGAAAGGCTGTAAATGGGTTTGGAGGAAAATGCTTTCCTCAACAAGTTTTCTCCTGCTTCAGTTGAAATTTTACCAGGTAGTCTGGAAGTATGCTAGGGAGACCTGATGCCTTAATTTTTATTTTGTGTTATAAATAAACAATATTATGAAAGAGAGAAAAATGCAAACAGAAATGACTATGTTTACAGTACGTGCTTAAGAATTTGTGGGCAGAAATAGAGCAGCTGTCAAAGCATGGCAATACAGATGCACTTCTCTTACTGTGACACCTTCATTTTTTGAGTGTTGATAGCAGGGAAGAAAAAGCAGCTCAGGGAGAGAAAACACACTGGTTATTACAACAGCAGTTCAAACAAAAAATTAAATAAAATAAAAATTTAAGCATCCAGGAATATTGAATCTCTTTTGTCTCCACACTGGTATAACATTAAAATGAGTACAAGCTATAAGCTCATTATGCAACTATAAACCTTGTCTGTGCTGCAACAGATTCAAAGGGTAGCTTACCTTTTAGTGCTCTCATTGCCAAGAAATGATTTTATTAGTAATGACTTTAAGCTTCTACTTTGTGTAAAAAGTAGTGTAGCTATGTAATAACACTAATAAAAGATGGCCCACGACTCCACAGCTTTTCTTTGTGCTTTGTGTTGCTGTGAATCCCGAGTAAGGCATTCACATCTTCTAATGTGCTCTTCTGCCTTTCTTCCACACACAGAAAGCCTTGTTTCCTTATGAAAATACCTGAACTGGGTGCCTAAAGAAAGACAAAACGAGTCCTTGGGGAAAAAAAAAAAAATAAAAAAAAAATCCTCAACTCAAGGCTGTGTCAGTAACTTAAATCTTTGGGACTAGTACAGCAAGCACATAAATATCCAAAGGCAAAGATAAATTACTCCTGTCTATAAACACATTATATGGGTCTTCCCCCACATCTCCACTTCCACTGAAACTTTTGTGGTCTAGATACTAAGTTTTTCTTTTAAGATTTTATTCCTGCTGGAACAGACCTTTCCTTGGTCCCCCATGGGACTGCTAAAGGCATGACCTCCAATGATTCTGTGCAAAATCCATCTGAAGGTTAAGCTGTAATTTGGTGTGGGCAGTCAGTAAGTGCAGTCTTTGCTTACCTTTGCTGCAGAAGAATTTACATGTTACAAAATAACTGACTGTGGACTGGATTATTAAAAACATCTTATTGACCTGCCAGTCAATGGTTCTTGAGGTCTTAAACTACTTAAGTGTTTTCAGAAATCCAACTCAAGTCTGCAAATCAGATTGGTTCCATCCAGTTTGCCCAAGAGGCAGCACTTTAAAGTTTTCTTCCAAGTTCCAGAATCAGTATGCACCACAACCAGTTACTTTATTCTTAAATACTCAGAGGTCACACACAGAAAATGAAAACTGTCTGAATCAAGAAACCTGTATTACTCAAACTTCTGAAACTTCAGGTATGACATATGAATGCTTCAAATGTTCTTACTAAAAATAAAAATTAGAAACAATTTTTTATGAAATAGAGAAACAATTAAATTGATAAATTTCAGTTTGAATCATTAGTCTTCCCTTGCTAGGGGGAAACCATCCTAACTTCAAGAGAAGTAAATATTCCCTTCTTTACGAATTGGAAATTCACTTATTATCTGCTTCTGTCACAGTGCACCTGCTCTTTTCAGCAAATAGTTGAAAAAGATGTTGCTGGACCATGGAGAGTTCTGTGAATTATGACCGACATGGAGGAAATTGCTTTGTGTTCTATCTGGTGTACATTAAATATGAGCAGTGTTGAAGCAGTCAGATGAATTTTGGTACTGATGGCTACATTTTCATCTGGGCAACACGTGTAGATTGCTGTGCCTGAGCTGCAAGCTCAGGTTGTGATAGAATCTCCATACATGAATAGAGACAAACTTAAATTCAGTTGAGGTACTGTGGTTTGTTTGAACCTTCACCATGTATTTCTGTGTTAATTTAAAAAATCTGATCTGGCTTTTCTGCTGTTCCAATGAGCTACTGTGCCAAATTCCAGCAGAAGCAGAGCCACAGAGAAGAACTGCTCCATCTATACATGCCTGTGTTGCTGGAGGTAGCACTGCCTGCACTGCCAGGGCAGAGGTGTTGTACAAGAGCAGCCTGAAGTGCTGGAGGAGGAGTGGTAAGGTCCTGTTCTGTCCCTTACAGGCAGGGTACCACCAGCAACCTGTGTACTGTGCTCCCTCAGCATCCATCACGGCTTTAACAATGTGAGCCATGAATGTAATTATATAAAACATTCATCCAGATTTACATGGTATCATCCAACTTACTTTGGAAGAATTCTTAGAAAAAAGCAGTGCCTGTGCAAGTGGGTGCATTATTCCAAAGCCCTTAGTTGCACAGTGCCCCATAGACAAATAACTGAGTACTTTTATTTTTTATTAAACTTGCTTCATTGAATACCTTTGCACTTACACCATCATATTTTTCTTATTCTGAGCCAAAACTTAGTTCTGTGCATTTCTAAAATGGCAAAATCATCAGTCAAGTGGGGGATCCAGGTTTTAGGGCTCTTTTGTTCATTACCACCTCTCCCTATTTGCCTTTGCAACAAATATTTCTATGTTTATGCCACTTTTTCCTACTGGAAACATTTTTTCCTCAGTTTAGGTTGCCTCCTGCCTCAAGACTAAACCTTCATGTTCTGACCTTTACTTTCTTCAGATTATTTCTCACAGCATATGACCACTATGCCAAGGACAGCATCATATAGGCAACCTACACACAGGCAGACTCCACCTGCTGAAGAAGCCCTGCTGGTCTCCAGACACTGGAAGCAAATCTTTCTGATCTCAGAGGTCAGGAATTCACACAAACTCTGTCAGAAACACATCAACTTTCAGTCCATGTTAAAATCATTATATGTTTTCCATTAATTTTCTAGGAAAACAAAAGTACAGTCAGACCTAATTCAAAGCCTTGAACTTTTATCGTATCAAAAGTAATGGAGAAGTAAAACAAAGAATTGGTATTCTCCCCACCTTTTGTTAGTCAGAAACAGTGGACATTAAATGCAATTGGCAAGCTCAGAGAATTTCAGACAAGTTTAGAGATTGCCAAGGCAGACAACTAATGAAATGCCAAATAAATGCCTACTGCAGCACCATCTTACCCTCTGTTCTGAGCGTTTCCCAAAAGTGCCACCCTTGCACACAACTCTTACCAAACTGTGCCTGATTAAATTGTGTGCAGCTATTTGAAAAAAAAAAAGGTACAAAATCCATTACAAGAATCAAGTTTCAAAATGCCCTTTTAAAACTGAGCCAAAACATTTAGGATTAAGTCTCCCATGAGAAATCCTACTGCTCTTGTCAAACAAAACAGGAATTACATTCACTAAGCAAATTACTGGATTATAAATTGAAACTGATAACTACAATTATATACGGCAGAAAATAAGCTTGCAAATACATAGGTGTAATGTTGAGGCTGTCTTTATATTTCCTTCCCTCCTTTGCCTTGTAATGAAGAAGCTGTTACTGGCAGATGGAATTAAGCATGCACTGCTTTGAATGCTTTTAATCTGTCATTTGGCTTTGCTCTCAAGAATTGACACTGCAAGTTACGCCCTTCTAATAACTGTGCAAAGGATTTCCTGAGTATTCTGCTCTCTAATCAAAAACTGTGGACATTTTCCAAATTAAGTCTGACAGAGCTTATCATCACACTGGCACTTTAAATAGCAGCAGAAAAAGTCTGTCTATTCCACGTAAATTTAGGGAGGCGTAAACTTCTGTTTTCTTCAGTTGCAATTTGCGAACATCTAAAATCAAGTCCACAGTCTTACAATAGCTGCTAGAGCTGTTACTACTGGCTGGGCTTGTTTGTGCATTCAAGTAGTTTCTATCTATGGAATTCAAAGCACTTGGAAAATATTGATGGGAGAGAAGCCCAACTGCCTCTATGCATCCATCCCCAAGGGTAAACAGACAGGAGCAACCCCTGGGTGCCTTTGAAAACATCTACTGCTTTCTCCGAAACACACACAGAACCTTGGCACAGACTTGGAGGACCAGTGCACTGTTTAAAATTCATGAATGCATTAGGTGATACCTATGCTAAGGCAGGCAATACTTCTACAGTATTTTATCTTGTCTTTTCAGGAGGGTTTACCAAAGTGAGTTCTGTTAATGGCATCACACAGGAATTTCCTGAAAGAGATAGGAACAGATCCTAGGAGTTCTGACTCTTGAAACCGACCAAGTTGTCCTCCTTTTATGTTATCTGCATTTAGTTCTCATTTGATCATTTAATCTGGTATAAACTAACAAAGCCACACTGTGTTGGGAGTTTTCCAAATATTAAGAAGGACACAAAATGGTTTTGTGTAAGATGTATGTCTCTGTGTAACAATTTCCAGAACCTGAATTTACAGTGCTAGAGTCTCTGTTACTGTACCGAGCTCACTTCCAGACAAGCTGATGAGCCTGGCAAGATCCTACAGCCACACACTCCTAAGGCTGACACTGCAATTTTCAGCAGCATCGCCAGTACAGAACCTTTTTCCCTTTTGATGTGAAATAAGTCAGTGTAATTGTGTATTGTTTCACTAGAGGGACAGACTGCCACGTGTGCCTGCCTGTGGCACACACCTAAACATCATGGCTCCCAGGATGGCATTCCCCCTACACTGCCTGCTCTACACTGAGAGCTTCATGCTCTGATGGAAAAGTGACCCCCCACTTATGTTCAGGATAAATTCTCAAACACCAGCTTATTAGAATCATACCAGGGAAATGGTTTCACTGAAGTTATCCAAGGATGGATACTGTGTAGAGTCTTCCTGATAGCAACCAATAAAAATGTTCACAGCTACGGCTACAGAAATAAATATCCACAATAGGTATGGCAGCTGCTAAATGAGAAGCAGCTTGTGTTGGCCACAAACTGCTTGAAGGAAGGCAGGCCAGCAGGAATAAGCCAGTTAAGGATACAGCAGTGATAAAACCATACAAACTGTGTACATACAAACTACTTCTAAATCTTTGTTGGCCATAGCCCTGCTGGGCTCCTTCCCTTGTATATCTGACAAGCTTCTTTTCCTACTACATACAAGGAAGTACCTATCAATTACATTTAACCTTGAAACTCTCTTAGAAAATATCATGTGCCAAGCCTGCTGCAAAGAGATGAGATCACCTGAAAAATTCCTAAATCAAAAATAGTATTTCTGGAGGTAACAAAATGCAGTGTCCACATATTTTAAGCATCATGGTACAGAATATAAAAAGCCAGTATGGAAACTGACTGAGATCTTAGGGGTTTTTGCCCAATTGTTCCATGAACAATTATCTTGTTTTTAGATTGACTGTATTCATTCAAATTACATTCTGTTGTTTAAAACAAAAAAAAATTAGCAAGTAGTTTCCCAAGCAGCAAAACTAATGTAAAGTGTGGAGTCTCTGGTGACTAATAGGGTACAAATGCTAATTTAAGGTTTTCTTGTGGCTGCTGGTGTTCAGAACATCTTATTAGTGCACTTGTGGATCAAAAACAGCTGAAAAAAAATGTTGCTCCAAGGTTGGCAGCAGAGCTGGATGTGCAATCCCTAGCAATGCAGTTTCTAACACACGATAGGACAGCAACAGGAACTCCCAAAATCCAAAACATAATGAAACTTCCTATTTTATATCTCTTTAGGAATGGTCAATTTCTTTGGGGGCTTTAGCAAAGCAAAAATCTTGAGTGGGAGAACACCACGCTACACCAGTGTTCAGTGACTTCAGTTTTTAGGGAACAAGCAAGCACTGCTGGGTGCATACAGAAGTTTCCTAGAGATAATCTCACCAAATAACAGAATTTCTCATTATTCTTTCTGTCCTGTGCCTTCTCCTAACATGGCACAGATACAAATGCCCTTAGTGCACCAGCTACCACACTATGGGCAATCCCCTTAAATTTCGTGGAATGTTCAGCAAGCAGAATGTTGTTCTGAAGTGAGGGCACTGAATCCTTATTACTTTGTAAAGAAGCTAACTGAACACAGAAGAGATTAAGTGTGGGGTTTTTTAGTTTCTTACACAGATTTCAGACTTCAGAATACTGTGCTCTCACTGCAATTTTAGCAAAAAGCCATTATTTTTGTTGGAAAGCATTTAGACCATATGTGGGTATAGAAACCTTATTTAAGAAATGCTTCTACAACATATCTCATTTCATTAGATCTATTTTTCAGCCTATATATTTGAACACATTAATAAAATATGTCCAACAGATGGTGTCAAATTCATCAGTATTCAGGAAAATAAAATTCACTGCTCTATTTCATTTTGACTATTTCACACACCTTTCACCTTGTATATTCATCAACCTTTCAACAGCTGCAGGGATCTACAGGCTCTGGAAGTAGTTCAGCTGGTACCAAGGATGCAATTTACATTGCAGTGTTTTAACACCCTGACCTCTACTTGTAGAAATTTATGTGCATCCACAGCTACCTAAATATTAGAGGTGTCGTGGTGAACATGAAGCTGAAAGAGAATGATTTGTTTTCACTTATGACTTTTTTCTCTGAAGTTTCACATTCACAGTCCAGAGACCTTCCTGTTAATCATTCAGCTTCTGAGAAATTTTATTGCCTCAGAAAGAATCTGGAGAATTTCAGACTTGTTAGCAGACTGCATCAGGTCAAGCCTGACATGCAGCATGAGCCTGGACTACTGGCTGCAAGAATGGGCTTTCTTTTGCTGCCAGATTTGGTGACTAATAACAAAAATGCATGGTCTATCATACCAGTTAATGAAATTTCAAAATATAAAAGATGTCTTAAAATTCACAAAAGAAAAGACCTGTAAGGTTATCCAAGCTATCATCCTTAAAAACATTGGTTTGCTCTTGACAGTGTTTTTTGAAAAGCAAGTTTTAAAAGAGCAAAGTGATGATTTTTTTTCAGCACTTGCCTTGCAGCAAACAGAGACAGGAGTCTGTATCATACCTGGCAAAGGGCACAGAAATAGCCAAGGTCCTTCACACTCCTTAGATCCAGATAACAGAGACAGCTCTGTGAGCAGCACTCACACCAGGGACATCCATGCAATACAGTGGCAGAGGATGGCACAAGTTGCCAACACAGGAGCCTAATTAATATTTTTCACTGCATTAGTGAAATTTTAGCCCATGTAAACCAAAGATGCTGCATTAATTGGCATTCCATTAGGGTTTTCAATAGCTTCTGAGCAGAAAGCAAGGACAGAGAAAAATATTCATAATGGGAAATTAACTCCAGAAAATCTTGTCTTTTTGGTAGTTGTAAGGGATGTGACTATGTACTACTTACTTTCTGAGAAAAATTTTTTCAACTGCATGCTAAAAACACAACACCACCACTCTTTTCAGACTTCCTGGTGTCCTATGGGTACACAAAAAAAGTAAAAAATTAACTTATTAGAATTTTCAGCCACATGGGGGTCTTTTTTTTTCCTTCTAGAAAAGAAATACAGATGCAGATGCTTTTCAGGCTACTGTGTCTGATTCCATAATTTTAACTGTAGCACCTTTCAAATCAAGCTTTCACTTTTTTCTTAAGGTGTGGTAGGTGGCCACTTTGATCACTACTGCTTGTGGCTTTCTTTTCTTGCATTCACAGTATTATTCTCTCGTACAAATACAGAAGAAATTGTAGCTTAAAAATAAATGACCATTGTGCAGCATAAGGAGCTGATGCTAAAGTAGACTGAATGAGTTTTAATCTAATACTGAAGCTTGTGCTTCCTAAAGCTCCTAGCTCAAGGCATAGTAGTTCAATGGCAAATTAACATAGACTCGCAATAGACTTTGAAAATGAATGTTATACACCTTCTACTACACAGACAAAAGAAATATCATGCTGTAATATGTGAGATTTTCCTGATGCCCTGATGCTCTGATGCCCTGGTGAGAAACAAAAAAATCTTCATATACACACCGAGTCATATCATAGCTTAACCACAGCACACCTGAGCATGGAAGAAATTAATACTATTGGCATGGGGTGAGCTTTATTAGAAAAAGGAACAGGATTAGCTTAGAGTTGAAAAATGTGAAGCTCTGTTTCAAAAGTATTGGTAATTCAGCACTGTAAATCCACAAAGAGGAACTGGGCCAGCTGATCAAGATATCCAGGTTTAATGGATGTCCTGGTTGAGAGAACACAGAGCTGTAGCACTGAAAAACCACCTAACTCAGCAAGAGAAATAGCAAAATTACCATTAAAGGGAAAAATCAGTATATTCTACCTCTATAAATGATCAACAGGAATTCTGGCCCATGGTAATAAAGTTTACACTAGTGTGAACACACTGTCACCTGGTCTCCTTTCACACTGCTCTATGTATATCTGCTCACAGAATCCAAGGACTCTTACTAAGCCCACTGTTTCTGATCTCAAAGAAAACTCCTGGTTTGGAATACATATTTTTCCATAGCTCTTTCTTGAAACATTTTTTTTTTTCCCTCTACCCCGAATGCCCCATTTGGAAGGCAGGCTGGTTCATCTCTGCTGCTAAACAGCACCCAGCCTGGCACCACACCTGCCTGTCTCACACCATGCTCTGCTGGCATTTCTGGAAGTTCTCCAGACCACCAGACTTTTTCCTCTTCCAACATTTCCAAAAGCTTTATGCTCATAGCATAGTTATGCTTGACCCCTAAAGGCACAAAACCAGCACATTTCTGCTATTAATTTCACATGTGATTTTGCAGTCCCCAGTGTTTGTAGCACCACACTCCATTCACGCAAGCCACAAATTTCAGTAAACATCTACTTCTGCACACATCATTAATGAATACAATGAGGAGGCTTAAGCCAGGACTGGTTTCTGAAGGGCATCTCAGTAATTGCCAGCTGACCCCTTCTAACAGGATCCGCTGCAACATTCTCTTCATTTAGCTCCCTACACACATTACAATTCTTGCACTGATTGTTTTGTGTCTTCAAAAAGAAAGGTTTTTTCCTCTCTCACTTCTTCCTCTCTTCACAGACCCAGAGCTTCCACTCAGGCTGTTCATTCATTCATTACCTCCCTCTCTCCAGTAGCACAGTGTCAGCTGAATATAAAAAATATCATCATCTTTTCCAAACTGCTCCGTGCATTTAATTTTTAAAACTGTTGATTAATCTCAACTCTTATGCTGGAAATAATTGAAAATGGCCTACCTGAGCAAGATGACAAATATCTGCATTACAACAAACTCATTCATTTCTAATTTCATGCTTGCCCTTTCCATGAAGCTCATTAAGCTACCAGACAGGACCTCAGCCTTCCTTGAATTTACTGATCACATCCACACTACTCCAGGTAAAGGTCATTTTACAAGTTTGTGTCAGTCTTTGTTTGAAGGAGCTTTTGCTCACAGCTGCTCTACTTTACTCTTAAAATCCAAAATGCACAGCCTTGATCTTGTGTCTTTGTCCTGTTTCTCTTTCCCTCTTTGGCATAATTTTCAAAGTATTTCACTGCAAAACTTTGTCAGAAGCACTTTTAGTATCTGTAGGGGTTCTGCAAGGGGTAGCAGTATGGTCGTCTCTTAATCCTAATATTGATACATTCACCATCAGACATCGAAAATATAAAATATTCACATATATAGATAACAGCATTAAAGAGTTTATTGGGCATTTTATGTCCATCTCAATGGACTCTCCATGGTCTCTTCTCCAATGACACAGGTAACTGACAAATGGCCTAATAAACAGCTACAAATTCTGTTCCAGTCTATTGGAAAATTTCTATTCAGTGTGGCACTTCATTCAGCTGACAGACGTAACAGAAAACATTGTAACATGACCAGGGTGAAAAAAGGTGGATTTAAATTTTAGTCGATGAACATTACAATGTATATGCTCTCCACCCATGTGAAGGACTTTTATTGGATTGCTGGCAGTTGAAGTTCAGGGAAAGGGGTGGGCAAGGTGGGGCACAAGGTAAAAGAAATACAATAAACATACCTAATGGGAACACAAGCATAATTTTTGTCTGATGGACAGAGAAAGAACAATGCAAAGAAGAGCAAAAACTTAAACAGAACATGACATGACTCCCTTGTTTTCAAGAAGCCAATAAGGTTTTTCAAGTTAAGTATACTGTCCATAATAGATCTACTACATTATGTTTGAAGAGTCTTCATAATACAACATCCTTGCTATATGTTATTATTATATCCATGCTGAAAGGCCTAACTCTGTGCATAAGGGAAAAAAAAAAAAAAAAAAAAGGAAAGATGCTAAGTTACTTGTTTTCCTGTTAGAACAAAACATTTGCTTATACCAAAGGACAGACATATCATGTGGGAAACATATATAAGCAATTCATTTGTTAGGAAGATCTCTACATAACATCTAAATATATTACTAGATGGGAAGCAGAGAAGAAAGGTCATCATTCATTTAGGTAAAACGACAGAGGGAGAATTCATCTGATTAAAACATTAGCATATAAATATGACATGAATACTGAACCACATTGCATTCCAAAAACAACACAAGTTCTTAGGGGTTTAAGTCATCCTGCCAGACATTTATATAAGATATCAAAATGGCATAGATTCACTACTAGGAAGGAAATTACACCAATTTGAGAAAAAGGATAGCTTGAACATAAGTCTTTTCCAAAACTTTGTGATACACAACTAGAATGCATCATAAATTCCAGAAGCTGGTAAATATATTGCCTATATAGTGCCTGGGAAGAGAAGTGTACAAATACATAACCAAAGTACAATTGAATTACAAAAGCTTTATAAGTTACTGCTTTTCATCTAAATCACTGCAACTGACTGAGCAGGCTTTTAGCACTGTAAACCTCAATAAGGATTCTTTCAGCAAATAAATTTCAATTCACCATTGCCATGACATAGAGTTTGTCCAAAGACAGCAACAGCAGCTCAGCTGAAAACAGGAACACAGGAAAACACCATAACCTGATCTCATACAACTGCAAGCTCGCTTCCTGAAGGACATTTGCTATGAAGCAAAGCAAAAAAAATTTCAAATCTTCCTGGTATTAAGCAGAAATTTATGATGGAGAATGCCTTCTCTTACCCAAACACATCTGGTACTTTATATCTAGTCAATGACAACACATTTAGCTGAAAACAGAGCATGGTATATAATTGGTATACACAAAACTCTGATAAGAAAAATTTGGTAGTATATTATCTGAATATTCCATTGTTTCACAACAGTAAATCTACTGTTGCTAAAGGAGGCTGGATGTAAACCACAGTACTTTCACAGAGTTCAGAAACAAATTGTCTCAACTTTTATTATCTTGCATCTCTGCAATGAGCAAACTCATCCACAGACATCAGAATTCTGCTTCCTAATAAGAGATTAGGCATCTTAACAGCCTTCACACATAGCAAGAAATTGTTTTAACTTCTTTATCCACAGTTTTACAGCCATCAGAACCATCCAACAAAACAAACAAGCAAAAAATTCCATATGATAAACTAAACCTTTTCATAAATCTGCCCTAACAGTTACTTTAATTTAGAGATAAAGAAATAACTGCACTGCACTTTATGATCACAGATCCGAGACTAAAGTGAACTCAGTGAATAAACAAGCTGGGGTTTGCTTCATGCTGCAGGCCAGATTCCTCTTCTGTTAAACTTATTGCCCAGGATATGATCTGTAAAGTGAAGATTTATTAATCGGAAAGTGGAAGTAATCAAACTTGCAATTCAAAGAAGAAACCAGTAACAAAACATGCTGCCCCAGCTGTTGGTGGGCAAGAACACTGCCAATATAGGCAACTAAATTAGAGAACTTTGGCTGATCCTACTGCAAATAAAGCAGGAGTGTCAGGAGGGCAAGACACAGCAACCTTAAAACTCAAGATTAAAACCAGGTAGCTGATTAAAATGTAGTATTCATTTCATACTGTTAAAATAGAGCTCTGTTTGCTTAGTTCAGGGTCCCAGTCCAGCTCATTCTGTCCTCCAAGAAATCCCTCAGATGAGCAATGCAAATGGAAACACTGCTGCACAGCTATGCTAGAGGCTCCAGAACAGAAAGGCCATGCAGGAACCCTCCATCTGCACTGCAAAAATCAAGGCTTGTTTTAGGAGGAGATGGCAAAAGAGGCTGATCACCAGAAAATCAGCTCAGTTTCCTGGATTCAAGAAGAACAAATACATGAGAGTAATGCAACACAGGCACATCCAGCCTAAAAAAAATCAACAATAGTGTTTTACCACTGACTGGGATTTACCTCTTATTTGGTAACAGCCTTATACCAGACAGACACTGTCTTTACTGTTTATTATTTTAATGTGGATAGGAAGCTTGAGGAAGTAGAAAGCTCACCACTACAAAAAGCAGGATCTACACTTCAGAGTGTGCCTGGAGGGACAGAAACATTTCTTTCTGACTGGTACTTAGTGCCTTGCCCAGATCAGAGGTCTGTGCCTGGGACTAGACTCAATTTTACTACCCCCTCCATTGTGCACTACTTCAAAGCAGCTCTTATAGATTAAATTACTGCAGAATATCATAGTAAGTTTCCTTCCTGCATTAAAAAAAAAAAAAGTCATATTTCACTTTCCTCTCCTTTACATAATTGGTAACATTTTTCTTCAGCAATTAAAGTCTTATTTTAATTAATTCATTCAGAAATTAGAAGATAGAGACATCTTTTCCAAGCTAGAGATTTCTATTTCAAATACTTGATAGAACTGGGGAAACAGTTTTCCTCTAATTTCCGGGACTTCAAGTCAAAAGGCTTCAAAAGCTGCTCTGGTTTTTTCATATTTGCCATTTATGAAACATATTTCAAAAACCACAGTAATGTGGACAACTCAAGCTTCTGAAAATTACACTTCAAATATAATGTTACAACCATGACAAGTGTAAAAATGGATCCAAATCTCAACTGCAGTGGGAAGGACATCAGTTCTCATTGGAACTCTTGTAGAAAACAGTAATTTCCAACGATATCACTATCATACTGGATTTCCACCTTATTTGGTGGGATTTTACAGCTATAACAACATCTGCCCCATTATCTAATGTGATCTCCTTCAAGTAAAACAGTGCCAACATAATTTAAAAATTATGTTAAAGCAGACGGAATAGTTCAGTTGCTTGGGCATTAAGGCAAACCTTCATCACTAAAGATGATTAATATCCTAAATGCAAAAAATTATATGCTCTTTATACAGCCTCGGTATTAGTAAAAGATTGTCAGTCCAAATGGGGGATAAACAACTAAACATTTTTTTAAAAATATTTATTTCAGTATTTGTTGATTTATAACTACTCAGTGAGATAACAACTGCAGGAGCAGAGAAGGAACCTGCTATCACTGCTGAAAATTTTAAAAGATGACCCCAATTTAGGAATTTTTATGTTTAGCTACAGAAATCCTCAACAGTGGCTATTAAGGGAATCATATGCTCCCAGATCACATCCAACACCCCCTGAGTCACTGATTACCAGTACCAGGCATCCTAAAGATCTGGAATCTGAAAGGAAGTTCATCTTTTCGGCTTCTGGGCATTCCCTGTCAGAGCAAGCAGATTAGAACAGAGAGTTTCAAGGAAATTAGTTTGAATGCTAAGAGGTCTGGAAAAAAAACAAAAAAAAAGTTCAGTTTGTTTTTTTTATGTAGAAAAGGGAATCAGAAGACATGAGACAAATTGTCTTAATGTAAAAGGCTCTTACTAAGAGGGGGTTTGATGAATTATTTTCTGTGGCTGCTGGGGAGAAGACATAATTGGCTTAATTTTCAGTGAAAAGGACTTAGATTGGGAAAAGCTCGATACATCAAAAGGTAATTATAATGGAACGGGAGGCTAAGTGAAGCTATGGAAACCCCATCATTCTTCATAGGTACAGAAAAGGTAGACATCTGTCAGGCACTTTGGAGGTATAGCTCATCTTCTCCAGTGCTGCTGTTCCTAAACTTTTCAGGTCAAGAAAAACTTTTTATACCTAACAGATTTCAGCTTGTCTCTAGGTCTAACATGTGACCCTTTATAAAGCATTTTGAAATTAAGACACTATCAAAGAGGGATGACTTCATGGACCTCCTCCCTGGGACTTGCAGGCCCCTTTTTGCAATCTGCACATATTGAAGGGGGGGGAAAAAAGGAAAAACAAAAAAAGATACTAAGCTCATACAGCTTTAAAAATAGTGACTGCTTAATTCTGCTCATTTCTTTTGCTTCCTGCTCCTCTATCCACAGTTTGTGGTGTTGCATATTTATCTCTAGGTGGATCACAGCCTCCCCCAGTTCTGCCCCATTCTCTAGTGAGGGCTGAGGAATGGCTCTGGGCTCTCTCATCTTACTCTGCACATTTCTAGCAGAGGAAAGGTAATATGAAGACAGGAGCCTACATTTTGCTCAGTTTATGCAAAGCCTCAGGTTCTTTGATCATCCTACTAATATGCTACTAGCTACTTTGAAATGTACCTCTGCATTCCTGACCCACGTGACAGAATTTCTAGGTTCTCCTTTCGCTTAAAGGGATTCTAGAAAAAACAAGATGAAGCCTACAGACCCTTTCCCAATGCAGTCACTGAGGGAAGATGACAATTCTTACACACCCAGTTTTACTAAATGATAATTGGCATTAACTGCTGCTTAAGATATTTTTGAGTTCAGCAGGATCCAAGAGAAGCCCACACCTACTGAGCAGCAGTATGGAACAGAATTGCTGCCAAGGGAGTTCTATTAGGAATTATCTGTAAATTTCTGTATCATTTCTTAAAATCTCTTTTTGTTACTACTTTAAATATACCCACAAGTGCTGATCTAGGGAAAAATCTGACATTATATGATTGCTGCATTCTACTTGCTTTCAAGTATCTAGAAAAAACATAGGGGGGATAGGAAAACAAATCAGCCAGTGTTTTCCCTCTGTAGGACACTTTTCTCACCTCTTGGACAGTTGAATCTGTATTTTCTTGAATAAGAAATCTGTAGCTGGATTAGTGTTCCTTGCCTTTGAGTTGCTTCTTAGTAAAATCACTATTTCACCTACAATCTACTGAAATCAATGGAAAAATTATTTCTGGTCTGTACCAGTGGTGTTATGTTGCTTATGTAAAAATATCAAGTTATGGTTCAGCATTTAATTCACTCCTAGAGAAATCTTTACTGTCATCCTGAGTGAGAAGTGGGTGCAGTTTTCATAAGCACAAGTAAAAACCGTAGCTGAAAAAATAGATGTGTGACTTTAAACCTACATAAGGAACATCTTGACATTTAAATCCAATTACCCTTTCTCCTTCCTGATGAAAATATGGTATCAAGTTGTGGGAAATTCTACTAGACAAATATATCACATTCTCCAGCTCAAATGAACTTTTCAGCACCACTTTTAGCATTAGATGTCATTTTTAATCCATCTTTTTTACCAAAAAAAGCATTACAAGTGTGTGGCATTGGATACGTGATGCCAAGAAGTCCACAAAATTTTTGTTTGGGAAGTCTTCCTAGAACAATGATCTTCTCCCCAGTAGAAATTATTACCTGCAAAATGGAGATGAACTCCAAATTAATAGACTACTGTTTTTTGTAGGAAATTACTGTCAATCACTCAGAGCACCCTTAATATTATACTGTTTCCCCAAGCTCTTAAATTACAGGCTAAATTTCATTTATCAGCCTGCTGTATGTGGAAAAAAGGATTAATTAAACTCATTCCAATGTTATAGTAAGTTTCTATTTCACTTAGTAGTAAAGAATAATTGACTCCAAGTGAATTGGAAACTGGGTAAGTAATTGTAGTTATTATTCTGATGTAAATATTAGTTCTCTTCTAACATTTCAAAAGATTTAGTAGAATCATTTTAGTGATCAGACAGATCATTACCCTGGCTAGGAAGGAAGAGCTAGCACAGGGAAAGTGGAATTACAATAAGTAGTTTATATACCTAAAAATACCCCTATCATATTTTTTTCATATACTCACATACCTTACAGCACATTTTCATTAACTGCTGCTCCTGATTTATTGTAGTAGGTATACTGCAGTGAAGTGAGTGCATTATTATCCATTTATTTTGGAAAGAAGTAAGATGTAATATGAGTTCTCATGCTGGAAGGGGACTTAATGGAAAGGCTGTCTCAGAGCCATTCATGACACAAGCAGTGCTATAAAATTCAGATCAACTGATTATCTTTGTGAATGATGAATTGTGATGAAAAATCATGCCAACAACACACTGAACGCAAGAAATCACCTTTTAACTGGACAAACTACCTTAGACAAGAAACTGCAGCACCTTCAGAATAAGCAAAAGGTTTGGGCTTTAAGGATCGTGGGTAAAATGAGACACTGAGACCATTTTCTAAATACAGCATTCTCCTAATACCTCTCTAGAGATCAGGGCCACACATTCAATATTAGCAGCCCAAAATTCAGCTTCTAAGTCTACATTTTCATTTTGGGATAGGAAGACTGATCTCAGAAATTCTTTGACCACAGAAGTCTATTTTTAAAAACATTCTTGTAAAGCAAAACTTGAAAAAAATACTTGCAATCAAAGCTTCTGAATCTATTTTTCTCAAGCTTTGCTTTTCTCCTTTTACTTTTTAACTTCTCTGCAGTTTTGATTCTCAACCTCTCAACAGAAGATCACAAGAGAACTTCAAAGCAGTTTTAGCAATCTGGCCTCTTGAGCAATGATTGAAATCTAGTGTTTTGTTCCCCAAGCTGACCTAGGACTTGGCTGTTTTGACTGAACTGTCAGCACAGATTCTGCAGTTTTGACATTATTACCATGAAGAAGCAGTTTAGACAGAATGCTCATTATTGCTTTTTTACTGCTATTATTTTTCCAGGCTAAAATGGGCTGTTTACCTGACAAAACTTTAAATAAATGTTTCTCCCCCAAGTGCACAAAATCCAAACCTGGCAAGGACTGCAAAAGATTTAATTTCTGAGAAGGTATCTGTTCTCTAAAGATATCCTCTTTTCTAATTTTTTTTCTCCATTAATTGAAGTAAACTCTGCAGCAGTTTGGACTAACATTTAATTTTACATATCTTTGAAAGCAGACTGTCAGAAAACAGATAGAGTTGAATTTTGGTACAAACAAGTTTTCTAGTACATTGTGTATAATAAGAAGAGGTAGACAAATACAAGGTTGTTTTGAATTATTGTAAGGACACCCAATGGTATGTGGGATGCGGAATGAGAAAACCATTAAGATCAGTTAATTCAGAGAGTCAGCTAGCAGATGAAGACTGTAAAAGATGGATCTTGCACAATCAATGGTAAATGAACTACAGCAACAAGATCTTTCTTCTTCCGTGAATGTAAAGTTAAATGCCACATTCATTGATTGCTTAAAATAGTCAAGACAGTATTGAGAATAAATAAACACCAATTAGTATACTGAAGTGGATAATTATAATAATATAATAATATAATAATAATTTTCAGCTATACTTTCAAGACCATTAGTATCAGGGAGGTTTAGCATTTTCTCTTTATAGGCTTGTTATAAAGTACTGCATTTCCTAGACACTAAGACATTTTGCAACTAGCTGACTCAGTTTGTTCATATTTTGCTGTACATTAAAGTAGCAGATCAATATGGCCATTGAAGCAAAGTGATTCTTTAAATTAAAAACAAATGTCTCTGCAATTTACATTTTGCTGGTTTTGCCACTACCCACCCTGCCTGACTTGCCACCTAATGTTTCAAACAAGCACTCAGATATAGTGATCATGAGACAATTTTAAAACTTGGCTGGAGACAATTTAAATAGCTGCTGTTATTACTTAGTTATTTACCACAAAATATGGAAATAGGGAAAAGGAGAAATAAAAATAGATTACAAAGAAAAAGGGATCAGGGACTTGATAAAACTGCTGTAAGACAAATCTACCATAACATTAAGGAGTGATCACGTGTAGTCCATGGAAAGTTCAATACCTTAAGTAAACTTTACAAAGGGTCACTTGAACCCTTATAAAACTCCTCTGATTTGGCAAAGGATAAGTATCTCAGCTTTAAAGTACAAACCAGAGGAACATTAATTTCTCTAACTTGTATGCGGGGTCATGAGTTTTATATAAATCTGTAACACTCTTCTGGAAATTAGGCAAAACCTTTATCATGAAGAGCAAAGAAAGAAAGAAAAAAAGTAAATGCACAGCAATTCCAGAGAAAAAGATACCAAAGATAGACTGAAAAATAACATCAGCCAAATAAAGTTGCACTCATCATGCAGACATACAAAGTTTAATGTGAAGGGCAACACATCAGATAAACCAGTCAACACTTAAAATCTCAGTAAAAGATGATGGATATTGTCAAAAGTAGTTTAAATTCAAGGTGCCAAAATTTGTCTGATAAAATAAAAATAGAGAGCTTCAATATACTGTCTGAATAATATTTGCTGGCAGGTGGGGTAATGGGAAACATGGGGTGAACACTTCAATCAGTTTGCCTCAGAACAATCATCTATTTTTCAGAAAGAAAGCCTCTGCATCAGAAGCTCTGTATAACTTTCACAGCATTGTGTCTTTTTCTGACTCTTCAGTTAGTGCCATTATGCAGCTCAGTGAAATCACAATGCCCTGCTGCAAAACCCACACAAAATAAAAATCAGCCTTTAACCAAATCCTGAGATACATTTCCAGGAAAGCAATTCCATCTAATGAGGACCAGTGTATTTCACAGAGTATGTAAGGCTTAAGACCCAGGTTTCTCAAACATCTAAGGAATACTGGATTTCAAATGGAGTTATGGCAATAAAATGGTAAAATAAGATTTGAATACAATTGCCTAGGAGGCACAGTGGAGAAGCAGAGGACAGAACTGTCTGGTCCTCCTCCTGGCTGAGCATAGTTGTAAATCAGTTATTTCAAGTAAAAACTGTGTCTTTAAGCTTCAGTTTTCCAATTATGCAGTTTGGGGAAAATTCCCCTTTTCTTTGAGACACTGAGATTTCTCAAGCTATGATGTGTAATGCAGGAGTGTGCAAGCATCTTCCCAGGGCTTACTGTACTCTTGGCACCAGGGTAAACACATGGAAGTAGAAACACAAATAAGCAGAGTTCATTGGAAGTAGCAGTTAAGAATAATGGAAAACTGCAGATGAGGAAATGCTTTGAGGCATTCCACATGTAGTAATTTCAAGTAAATTTCCAGAATGAAATAAAAGAGGTAAGAATTCTTGCTGACCCAGAATCAGGGGGTTTTTAATGAACACACAAACAAGCATTTATTACCTGAAAGCAGGTAATAAGAGCATTCTGATTATTTAAATAAGTTGTCATAAAAATAAAGCAATACATGCATCCAATTCTGACTCAGACTGAATCAGTAGAAAAGCACCTCTAGCTTCAGTAGAATTAATATGTAGCCCATTTGATTAAAGTCTATGGATAGTTACAGTCTTGATTACATATAATATGGTAGTACTATTAAAACTTAAATTGAACATAAAGCTTGAATTGCAAACTATTCAAATCTTCTACAGTGTAATTATTTAAAATTTTAGTGTAACAGGTAACAAATAGAATCTGTACCTATTCACTCCTCTTCCTTTGTGTGTTTTAAGTTGTGAATGCTTCTCTAGCAAGAAACCTGTCCCTGGGTGTGTGCAGGGGATTCCCACTAAATTAAATTGCCTATTATTATGCACTCTAATCAATTACAAATAGCAGATTAACAGAGAGGGTGCAGCCGAGATTGCACGGTGCATTTCAAATCTGGTTTCACATTAATGACACAGGTCAAGTTAATCACATTGTTTAAAATTTTCATTGCATAGAGGATTCAGGAGAATCTTCAGACTGCATTCAAAAGCAATGGTTTAACAATGCCTGGCAGGCTTCTTTCTTACGTAGTTACATTTTGTGATCATCGTTCTAGTGACACCTCATTACCCAAACAGGCAGCACTGCCAACTTGAAATTTCATCAATCTGCTGCTTCTCATGGTCTTTGATCCAATTGTTGCACAGGTATATGGAAAGAGCAGAGTTCAATTGTATTCAGCTCTCAGTTTTTCCTCTTGTCCCCCTTTCTTGTGCCACAGTTGACTGACACAATCTCACCTGTGCCTTCAAAATAGCTTAGCACACCTTTTGCATTTAATATTATATCCTTCTCTTACTATCTTTAATAACATAGCAATATTACAGATTGCATTTAGGTCAAATCAAAAAGGAAAGTGCCTTTCTTCCTTTTGCCTCCCAAAAGATACAAGTCAAACAAATTACTAGGACTAAGTATTCATGTAGATACTTACCTCAAAGTACAGTTTTTAATGTGCCTTTTAAAAATTGAACGCCAGGACCCTGCCAGCAACTAAAGGGCACGAATCCCTAGGGTTCAGAAAGGCCAGTCTACCCTTACAAAAATAATTTCTTTGTTCCCTAGCACCTAACCTATCTGAACTGGTCAAGTCAGGATTTCAAATTAGTCTCTAGCTCAGAGTGCACTGCTGATTTCAGAAGAGACCTGCTTTCAGGAAATGTAAAGAGGAAAAGGCATCTAATCACAGGTTAGCTATCTATAGGGTCACAGACACTATGAAAAACATTCCCAGTATGAAACAGTCTGCCCAATATATTGCTCTGTAAACTAAAAAAGTCTATATAGAGTTCATTCAAATCATGTTCCTTTCAGTCTTTTCCTTTTTTTTTTCATATTTCCTACAAATTTAACATTGCATCATTCAAAAGAAGCCTGATAATGTCTCAAGTAGGTGGAAAACACTTTAACACTGCATGTGAATGGTTACACTCTTTCACCAATAAGTGAGGAATATTTTATTGAGTGTTATTTTCACCTATGCTCCTAAAATATTTCTTCCCATGTTCCCCATTGTTCACCAGCCAAAATATTGAAATAATATTCTTTTTCTCAATACTACATTAAATTATGATCACAATAAAATCCTCCTGTGTTTGACACACAAAATCAAATTTATTTTCTCAGAACTTCTAGCAGCACAATCCACACAAGTCATTTACACACATAGGAAAAACACCTTGATCAAATTGCTTTCTAGTTATTCTTAGAAAAAAACTTCAAATTAAAGTGGTGCATTCTTAATTGCTATGAAAAAAAAAATTCTCTCAAGAACTGCCAGAAGGCAATATGTAAAGTTATTGTATGTGATCAAGAATTGACTTGGAAACAGGAAGTAGATAAAGATTAAATTAATCTTAAAAGTGTATTTCACAGACTCATGTTTAAAAGATCTGGAGTTCTACTGATGAAACCGGACTCCAAAACTCCTTATCTGAAAACTTTCTATAGTAGTTAGAAAGAAAAAATTCTCATGAGAATAGAACACCACATTTGCCAAGTTAATGCAACCTCCAGGCAGTCACCAGGAAGTGCAGTTAAAGCCTTGGTGTGTCATTGTGCCTGTACCTGGCCCACAGTCCCTCTGCAGCCACAGCTTTGAAACCCAGCAAGGTCAGCACACAGCTCTAATGCCACCTCCTCTTTTCAGCTATGTACAGAAACCATGGAATCAAATTTCTTCAACTCCGCCTATATTGGCTGAAAAACAACTTGCATGAAGGGATATCAAATGTCAGCATAAAACCCAGCTATACACCTAATTATTTAGAGGCATGAACAAATCTGTGAGCAAGACATCTAAATCTCCTTTTTCTCTCCGTACAGTATATGTTATACAAGGACCAGATATTCAGTGACAGTTCATACCAAATCAGACCCTAAAAATCCACTAGCATTTTTGAAAGTTAAAAGCTATATCCTGCTCCTTGCAAACCACTGGGAGTTTAGTCACTGAGTTTAGTTTGCCACTTACTATATGCCAAGTATTGTCTCCTCCCAGCATGGCTGAGATACCTCAGCCCAAGATACCTCAGTGAGTTCTTCAGGCTGAAGAGAGAAAACTGTGGAGTGACTTTTCAGATATTAGGACATGAAGGCATATGCTTCACAGGGGTTTTTTCAGCACTTCTGAAAATTTAATTCAACATTTTGACTGCTAATATACAAACAGGAAACCCAAAAAGCCAGTTGGCAAAAAATCATCTTAATGTACAGGACCAAAATGCGTGGAATGTTTTTTTGTTTTTTTAACTCCACCTGTAAAGAAAACACAACCTTCTTTTATGGATTGGACAATTAAAAATACAACTCTGTAGTGACTGCAACATGCTACACAGTCGTTTCTTTTCTGTATATAACTCCCTAATTTCCTTTGAGTCCATCGAGCTGTCTATTACATTAATGGGGGAAATGAAGCACTCTGGTAATTTACTCTGTTTACACTCCCACTGAACACCACAGCCTTAACCATAAGATGGATAAAGATTATTTCCTAGGTGAAAAGGGTTACATGTGTGGCAATAAGACATGTGCAGCATGACAAAGTTACAAAATGCCTTCAGATCAAGTCTGTGTGTGTGTCTGCTCCTGTAAATCAGGAATGACACCAGTGGACATAAACCAGAATAACACTGGTTAGCATTATGTGTGACATTAATGTACAGCGTCTGCAATCCACAGCTGGCATTGATGAGCCCAAGAGAAAAAAATGGGTTGTATGACTTATTTGGATTTTTAATTAACCTTCTTAAAAATCACAATCAGAAGCACAGTATTTCTTAAAAAAACTGAGTTAGAGCAGTGCAAACATTAAAGGTACTAATCACAATTTTAAATAATCATATTTTCATTAAGGGACAAATTAACTTAAGATTCAAAATGAGGATTTAGCTGTATAGGACATTAAAAGACCACTGAGGACCTTTCCTCAGGACCTCTCTGTTTCATGACCTCTTTGTAGTAACATAAATAACTTTTCCATCCTCTCTGGAAAAGAAGAATGTAATTCTTTTTTCTTTGGAAAATTACAGGTGGTGTTGGAAGACTGTCAACACTTGACAGCACTAGTCTGAGTCCTCATAAATGGCCCTAGTTGTAATTACCCAATTTATAGTACCTTCAAATTCAGGAAAATCAAGTTAAAAAAAAATCATCTTACAAGCTCACACTGATAGTGCTTTATGAAAAGTCTGGGACTCTGGTTAAGGCTAAAAACACAGTTTTGATTTCAACTACCATTTTGCATGAACTTACAGAAATTATACATGATTATGTCTCAGAAATCCTCCTGAATAACTATTCTAAAATACTGCAGTTTCTTATGCTATTTTTAAAGCCATTGTCTGAATTATTCAGAGAAGAAACTGAAGAACCCAAATTAAAGATGCTAAACTGTGTTAAAGAAAAATACATATTGCAAAGTTCAGACCCATATTCTAAACTTCCCAAAACAGGTGGGAAGGCAAAGAGCTATAGGAAATTCTGGGTGATCCATGACTGGAAGGAAATCCTTGCAGGAGGATTTCAGTCAAGTTACTGTTGTTTACAACAATCAGGCACAGACCATGCTTACAGACATGGCTGTTGTTCCCACCCTGTACAGTGCTGTTTGACTATCAGTGCTGCAGAGAAGATTAACAAGGCTCCTTTGTTAAAATTCTGCCAACTTGCATGTAAACTTGAAGTTACTTTGTTTTAGTTTCATGGGCTAAACTCCTCATAACATTAAATCTTCCACAAGAAAAGGCTTTTTAAAGGAAAATTGTTAACGTATTGTTAGTTGCATGGTCCAGTTTCTCAATATTGTTACCATTTTGAAGATTTGGTCATGAGGCAACTTGTCATGAAGCAATTTAAGGAAAGGCTAATGGGGATGCTTTTCCTTTCTCATCCATAACTGTGCTGGCAGCAGATAACATGGTTCATTATTACCCCAAAGCAGTTGTTTGGAACTGGCACAAAACAGCAGCACTGCACCTTATCTAGGGCTGATGTCTGGAGCACTGCTGCCAGTTAAGCTATGCCACTGACTTCTGTGGGTGATCAGGCCTATGTATTGCCACAGACTGAGAAACAGAAAAGGGAATTCTATTTTCTGAACTATTTGATCAGTGAAGCTTCTTCAAATGGCAGAGGAAATAGAACAGAGTTAATTGGATAGAAGAGAATCTGGACTGAAATATGAATAGCAGAGAGAGATGAAAGAGGCCAGAAAGATACAAAAATTAAATTGTGAACAAAATAGGGGAAGTGCACTGATAAAGGGGTCAGGAACTGTGCGGCGAAGGGCATGAAGATCAGAGGGTAAAAAGCTGATTAGCTGTTAATATACAAGCATATCTGAAATGAGGAGGTAATTGTTTTAGGAAGCAAAAGAGACTTAAAACACATGATAATGCTATCAAGTACAGAAAACCCTTTGAAAAATAATTTTTAAGAGAGCTTCATACAATAAAAACCTAAAAGGGAAATGAGGTTGTGACAGGAAAAAGAATTCAGAAATTGCAAAAGGCATCTGAGCAAAGGGAAAGCCACAGGAAAAGATCCAAACGTGAAATGCATTTAGCATTAGCTGCCCAGCATCTCCAATGTCACAGTATTGATGTTTGGTGTCCTGGAGTTTTTTCCTTTAAACTGAATCAATTGAAACTCAAATAGAAAAATTTTGGCTCTGCAGAACACAGCTTTAGGCACCACTCATAGGCAAAATTCTTGCAGAAAGGGAACAGCAGACAGGTAACTTAAATCATGATCACACTGGAATTAGTGAGGAAGAACACCTTCAGATCAACTCCTTAAGCCCAGCCCATATCTTGTAGCTCAAATATTTTGTTTAATGTAATTCATAAAATCCCTTTCTAATTATTTTGGGCATCACTGAAAGTGCAGAGACCTTAACACTGCCAAAGGAAGATAAAGCATTTTAGTGTTGAAATGTAGCACTAAGCAGTACACAATAAGAGCATAGTAGAAATGTGATGACCTGCTACAAAAGTGTCACGGAATCATAGAAAACTTTGGGTTATAAGGCACCTCTGGAGCTCTCCAGTGCAACCTCAGCTCCAAGAAGAGCAGGCTTCAAAGTTAAATCAGGTTGCCTCTGGCCTATTGTAACTCCCTGAGAGTTAAAAGATTAAGAACATATTTCTAGGAGCCGGTTTTCTTTCACTGTTTCTGCCAAATCAGAAATAACACTCTCAGAGTTCTGCAAAGCAACCTCATGCATCAGAGAAAAATCAGAATTCACTGTTAGTGGAGCAAATGCACTGATTCTGACTAGATGATGCTTCGTGTAGGTGAAGCAATAGCTCTGATCAGGTCACTGGCATATGATCCTTGGATGAAAAGCAGTGTGGGTTGCAACAAGAGTGAATGGAGGCTATTACAGCACTTCCTGCTGTGAACTCATTAAAAACTATGCACCAGTTCAAGGGAACTGAAAACGCCATTGTATTGGCATTTCTGTTGGGAAGAAGAAAAGGAAGTGCTTCTGACCCCACAAGTTAAATTTTGTAGAAATTGGTTCTCTCATAGATAATGGATTCATTTCTGTTGCATTAACCAATGTCCTCATGACTAACATGACTTCAGTAGAACAGAGAAGAAAGCTTTGCCCCAGCACCATCAAAATCCTAGTGATGTTAATAGGCTATTTTAACCACAGCTAAGACTGACTTCAGTATCTGGACATGCTTGTGAACCACACAGAGATAAAGTGAACCAACATTTCATCCCAGCTCCAGACTCCCAGAAAATACAGAAACAGCAGACTGCTGTTACAGACCTGAAGGGAGGAAGGAGAAAGTGGCTTTGGTAAACATTCCAGTTCCCCATACTAAACAATTACATGAAGAAAAACAAACAACAAAAAAAGTCAAACTTTTGCAAAACAGACACTAGTTTCTTGGAAAACATTTAAAAATAGGTCTTATTGAACACAGTAAAAGTTGTAAGAGAGCTCTTTTGCCTCCAGTTTTACCAAGAGTTCATTAAATGATGCTGTCATTCAATGATTGTGCTGTTAAATACCAGATTACTGCTGTGCTGTGTCTAAAGGCCATATGCATATACTGGCAACAGGCACTGAATCATTGTCAGTGCTCAGAAAGACAAAGAGGGAACTACAGTCTCACTCAAAACTGTATTAACCTTCTATTTACTGTTGTTTTCATAAGCAGTAAAAGTCAGAAATGGAAGTACAGTGGCTTCTACCTCGTAGTCACAATATCTGGCAACCCAAACTGTTGCTTTATGAGTGAGTCTGGAAAACCTGGGTTCTAGGTTTGCTAAGAGGAAGATAAACATTTCTCTGAATTTGCTTCACATCTAGTGATTGGCACTGCTTAATAAAAAAGTACAAACCACAAATCAGTCTCAAAGTTGTAATGACATTTTTACATAGACTGGTCTCTTTGCCACCAGTGTTCACTGTTCTAGTCTCAGTCCTCTGACCTCTGTTTGTCTCGTAGACCAAGGAGTTAACACAGCCTCTCTGCAACATCTATTGAGGCCAGCACAGCTGAGCTGTTGCCTAAGAAAAACTCACTTCCATAATATGGGACCAGTTCAATCTGGTTTCCACAGTAAGCTCTGGGTTAGGAAAGAAACAGACAGCTGTGCTCAGATACACAGAAGCTGAACATGTAGGCTGGGACAACCTCACAAGGGACTCCTTTCATCACTGAAAGTCCCTTATGAAAAACTGTGGTGAAGAAAAATGCGAAGGGAACCTGAAAGAGGAGAACAGCTAAAGGAAGAAGGTTTAGAGACCTGCCTCCCTTGCAGCCAAAGATCAGAGCCAGTCTGTTGCAGGCCACGCTAAGAGCTCGACAATTCCTAATTCCTGTTGTTCTTTGGGAAGTACACATCCCAGTGTTGCCCATGCATAGCTTAGCCTGTAGGTCTCATCATCTGTCTTGTGGTATGTGATGGGGCAGCCACTAGGGAAGACTTCTGTGCTGGAGGGGTAGAGACTAAAGAATCTGCCTTTTCTTCCTAGGCTACCATGCTGTATTAGTTCTCTCAAATTTAAAAGGTTTTGATCAGATGAAGCAGTGCTACAAGGAACTGTGTCTCACTCATCAATGTCTCTGAAGGAAGACATCACAGATGAGTACAGTTTAGGCTGTCAGAACTGTCACTTTGTGTTTTATTTAATGCAGATTTATTAATCCCCATTAACAGTGAAGTGAAAATGTAGTGAGAAAAAGGAAAGGGATACTGGAAACATTTCAAGCTCTTACAAAGGCTACTAAACATAGGACAAGATTATGAAAGCACTTATTTCACAATCCCCAAAAAGAATTAAGCTGTTTCTAATGTGAAACACATTGACCTCTTTCATTATTTAAAAGTCAATGAGAAAGAAATTTCTGCCTGAGGCAAATTTTTATGAACAGAGGCACTTAAAAATATTTGGACATGAATCCATGGCTCTCTTTACAGAAGCAATTGCATAATGGACCCATCCTTGTTCCATGCACATAGCCTGGGAGGCTGGCTGCAGGCTAGGATGGTGCCCCAGGCTGTGGAACAGAAAAGCAGAAATTGCTTTGCTAGGCTCACAAACTGAGCTCACAAACACTAAATTTCACTCAAGTCTATCATGGTTTCTAAGACTCACTGCAATTTTCCCATACAAATATATAACCACCTTCAATCACACCCAAGCAATTCCAATCACACCCCAGCTTTTTTATAACTCTCCTGTTGACTGACAGAGGCTTCTCTTCCACTGAATTAATTCCTTGTGTTAAAACTATAGAACAAGCCTCTTACAGAAGCCAAATGTTGAGGGAACCCAATCCTCCCCATCTTCCTCTCAATCATACTCTCTCAGTTTGCTGAACTGCAGCAGATAATGTGCTGGAAAATCACAGTGCTGCATGTATCAAGGGCAGTTTTGCAGTTCCGTATTTTAATTGAAAGGCAAATTTATTAGAAGTGAGGGTGTCTACTCTCCTGCACTTTAGGACTCATTTCTGCATATGCAGAGTAGATATAAGAACACTACCACCTTCCTCTGATACCATCATGTGAATCTGTACAGGCATTACTGTGACACAAAGTTGAAAGAAGAGGGAATTAAACCCACAAACTCACTGCTCAAATTGTCATTTGAGAGAAGACTTGGTAAATGTCAAGTGCTCTTCTTGGAGCAAACCAAGACCTTAACTGTACACAATGTGAAAAGTTTCCTATGTCATCTCCAGAAGCTTTAATTCTGCTCAGCCATCCTTTTCCTGATCTCAGTCTATGAACCTATTCTACAAGCAAACAGAGAAATATAAGCTTGTTCAATTAAGTCAAGAATCCTATAGCAAAGACAGGAATAAAACACCAATGATGGATGAGCCTCTCATCTTAACCTCACACTTGGAAGTCAAGAGCATTATGTTCTTCTGAACCTCAATGCTATGAACTCCAACACATTGCCCTTTGTGATCAGACTTTGTAGCTTCAAAGAAAATTGAAGTTTTGAGTCCTTGCTCTAAATAAAGTACAGAAAACAAAACATATTGCAAGTCTCCGTGTATTAACCTTCTTGAATTGACATACAAATCAAAATAATTCAGTTACAAAAACCAGGTTTACTTGTGTATTCAGCAGTTACAAGATGTAGATCTATTGTAAAATACACTCTTCAATTTGTTTTTTGAGTTTAATCATATCTATCGTTCCCCATTTCAGTGGCATTTGGATACTACCCTGTTTTTGTAATAGTAGTAACAACATAATCTTCATTAGTATGTAAATCTACACCATCTGACAAGCTCCTGTTCTCTTTCATGAGTTCCTTTGTTGTGTGGCCTCGTGAATTTCATTATGAGGCTAGATTATTATCTAATAGTGGGAAGGGGGAGTTGGGAATACTGAAAATTATCAGGAAATTATAATCTCCTGGTTTAATAATGAACCCAGCTTCATATTGCAGTTTGTTCTTGCACCAGATGCTGCTGAGAGAAAAGAGAGCAGAAGGGAGAGTATTCTTAAAAAACTGCTTCTGCACAGTAACCTTTCCAGCAGATGCCACTGGAGGGGTGGACCGGAGGGAGACATTTCCCAGCCCTGCCTCTCATTTACATCTCAGATAACAGCCATGATTCTATCCATATGTTTTTGCAATGCACAGCTTCACAGACAGCAAAATAAAACAAAAAAATTCTTGCCATTCAAAAACTGGTGGTCATTTCCTCTCCAATTAAACGGATATCAAACAACTATGCAATCACAATAATTGTTTAAAACCCATAATTATATTTGGAGCAGTCTGTGCCTGTAAAAGTTAAGTACAATTTGTCAGAATAGGAAAAACCTTATAGGAGTGCAAACATTCCTTCAACTCTGAAAACATCAGGGCTCCTTCTCCTGGGCAGGGCAGCGATTTCCAGATTTATTGCTGCAGAGAAGCCATCAGAGCAGCCAAGGTTGTGCCACTCTGGTTCCTCTTGCTGTTCCATCATTCCCATTTATACCTTGGTGCCCTTCTGTATCTCACCACCCAACATCAATGTATTTTTAGACTACAGGGAATTTAGGGGAAGCTAAAACAGGAACAGAGATATTAAGTTGGAAATGTCCATCGCACCTCCTGGTGTCCCCCTGTTGCCCTTCCTGGCTGCAATCACAGGCAGACCTTCCAGCCATGGCTCAAGCCCAGGACACCCACAGGCACTCAGCAGCCATCTCTGCACCAGTGCAGCTCCCCACAAAGGCAAGGGAAATGACACTGCTACTGTCACACCAGAGGGGTATCTAAAATTTTCTTAGTAGCATAAGAATTCACTCCTCTTAAGCCTAACAGAAATAAGCAGTTTGTGAAAACAAAGCAAATGCTCCAAGATCTGATATTCAAGAGAGAGATCTAACCCTATTGAAAAACTGTGTGACCTGAATTACTGTTTAGTTGTTATTAATACCAATGTAAACTCTTTCATTAAAACCTACAAAGCTTTCTACAAAGGACTAAACATAGAACATATTTTTGAGGTTTAGGCAATTGTAGAAATTCTGATCATCACTAAGTATAGGTGTATCTTCTCCTTTCCTAGCAAGCATGATTATACATCAGTTAACTTGATCACATGAATTTAAATAACACTAACTGCTCTTCTTCAATAGCCCGTTTGTTACAGATCTTCCCTTCTCAAGCACAGATTTTAGTACTAGAACAAGACTCCATGAATTGTGTAATTACTCTAAACTATTTATCACTCTCAAAATTCACAGAAAAATTGGTGAACTTAACAAGAATGACCAATTTTAAAAGATAATTTTTAAAATGTATAAGAAACAAGAGTGAATGTTCTAGATTATGTGACTTACAGCATAAGATTTCTTTATCTTTTTGTTATTTAAGACATTCAAATGGTAATATAAAAAAAGTTTCTATTTTAAAATGCATACTAGGAATTCATAGCTTCACATTAATTAAACAAACTGCTTGCAGTTTTTCTGTTTTCTTAGTGGGGGCTGTAAAAAAAAAAAATCAGAAATTTTGTCATATTGAAGTCACATCAACATGTTAAGAGTTCTCTGTGTTCTGCCTTCTCATTAAGGAAAAACCTGTCATTAAGAGAATCTATTTAAAGCAAGCAGAGAAATATGTTTGGACTTTGATTGTGGCAATTAAAAAAACCCTGCTATTCAAAGATGGTGCTTTATTATTATTTAAATAACATTTCACATTCTTCTATGACATTTTACTAAGCCAGTTAAATTAAGTGATAAAAGGTTACTTTTGTCTTTGAAGCTGAAATATTTCTTATCTGTCTAGAATTAGAAAAGCTTCAATATCATGTATTTTAAAGAACTCATTATCAAAATTCACCAGACTTCATAAAATAAACAAATGCTTCACTGCCTGCCCTTCTTGAATCCCAGACTAGACAATTTCTTCTTCTTTCTGAAAAGGAAGATTCCTTTCAACACTTGACAGTGCACTGTGTTTTTATTTTCAAATTTCACTGTGTGGTTGGGAAGTCACTACGCTTTCAAAGGGTGTTGTCAGGGATATATTGTAAGATAAAGGCTCAGGCAGGACAGGGTACCTAAAAGAAAAGCACTTTTTTTTTTTTTCTTAAAGGCAAAATAAGACTAACACGCAACCCAAAGGGGCCAACTAGGTCAGATCATAACACAGAAGTACTACAAAACAAAATCTTAATTCTCTTTGCCTTCTACATAATTTAATGTTGTTAATTTATTCATAACCTCCACACAGAAAAATTTCTACTGGCAATATATACAGAGCTGAAATAGATGATGAAATAGATTTTCATATACTTTCAAAGTTTTGACAGCTACTGAAATTACATCATTTCAGAGCTCTGAGCAGACTTGTAATGTACCATCAGCTTTTAGATAACCTGACAATAATATTTCCCCCACTGACCTTCAAATCTATTTCCCTACTAAAATCCAAATGATATCAGGATACTGCTTATTCACTCCTGGGCAGATAAGTGGGTGGAGTTATTTATAATAAAACAAAAAGCACAAAATATTTGCCCAACATATAATGAAAGACAAAGTGACAGCATGAAGGGTAGAGCATATACATGTCCATCAAATATATGTTTCATTTTTCCAAACAAATATGGAGTTACACAAAAGAAATTTACATGAGCTGTCTCATCACTGCTGAACTTCAGCTCCTGAATTTTTCACTCCCTTTTTACATAAAAGTAAAAAGGCTCTCTACTGTGAAATAATAAAAATGTTATAAAAACTTATATTGGATTTCTTTCACTGCCCTACAGCCATCATTGAAATGCTTGCTGGTCTTCTGTCAGTGCCAAGAAAGCGATAGTTCACAAAATAACATGTCTGTATTTGACACTGACCAAGTCCACAGGAATCTAGGGCATCCACATGGCCTTTCTAGTGTACCCTCAGAACCAATCCCCAGTCTCCTACCTGGCAGGGCCCAGCAGGCACTACTGCCACCAGCCCCTGCTCAGCACCACAGGCTCCAGCTACTCCAAAAGCACTCCAAAAGAACCACCCTGGCACAGCTGTGCCCACTCCTGCATCCCCCAGGATGAACACTAACTCTGCCCTAGGAGCTGCCATGTGGTGCTGCAGGCTGCTCTGTAACCAGCATATGCAGCTACCAATTCCAGTGGCACCACACCCATCAAAATCATTTTGCAATATCTGACTACCCGAAAATTATGCTGCCTTTATGCAGTAAGCTTAATTCAAAAAATAATTGAGTCTTTTAGCTCTGCCTTTTATCTTTCTAAGATGATGCACTGTCTTCTTCCAGATGTAGCCATCAAATCCACTGATAAGCCAGTTCAACACCAATCTTTTTGGCTGTTATGTTTTAGCATCTCAGAAGTCTGAAGATTCAGTCATGAAATCATATAACTGAAGAGATATAAATGTAAAATAGAAATTTTGCAATCCAGCTGCTAGCCCGTGTTATTTTTTAATCGACTCAGAAGCTTATGTGACACACAACACATTAAAATTCCCAACATTTCTGCAAGATTAACTACAGGGACACAGGCCTGAGTGTTAGAAAAGTGAGCATAGGCAAACAGTCTGGAGAGAGATACTCAGTTTAAATTGATGTGATTTTCTGACAGTTGTTTCAGAAGTCATTTTCAGGTTTCCTAAGGCTCACTCAATTATAGCTTTGCTAATGAAAAAGACACTAAGTTAAACTATTTTTCAATGATAATACATATTAATGAGGGAATGCAAGATACATTAGACCATTCTACCTTTCAAACTTCATCCATTTAAAAAGCATAAACAGCTCAGCATTGTACTTCAGAAAACAGCCCTTTTTACTAAGCTCTCTTCTGTGACCTTGAATTAAATAGGATTCCTTGTATTTCTTGTTGACTCCAAAACTGGAGCATGTCAAGCTATTATGAATGCTTTTCTAAATACTATCAAGTTGTTTTTTTCTTCTCTATCTTAATTAACTCTTGTAATAGATATTTAATAGTAGGCATTTTTTTGAGATCTAATACACTAAGGTTGTCTTGCAGTTACATGTTAATAGACAGAAAGGTTTACAGAGCCCTGTTAAACAGGATAATTATAGACTATTTAATGGCAATTTATAAAAATATCTTGTTAGTCCCAAAACAATATTTACATAATTTTGTAAAAATTAGCCTCTCTAAGAAGGAAGCCCTCTCTTCAGCTCTAATTATGTTGAACATGCTAAAGCATTCACATTTGACACCTGAATTTTGTGACTTTGCAATCCTTGTTCTTGTAATTGTTTATAAACCAGGGAAATACAGTATTTTCTTAAAAGAAAGATACGGCGTACCAGTAATCTTGATATATAATATATATGATATATATAAACTTTATATAGTAAACCCAGGCGCTACTGAGAAAATTTTGTGTGCAGTTGAATTAAAATTATTAGTTAAACCTGAGAAATGTTTACTTTTTCCTACTAATAAATAGACTCAATATGAGTATAAATAGTAATCCACAGCCTATGATCAAGCATCCACAGTTAGTTATGGTATTGTAATTCTCAAAACCAGAAGCATTTTAGTCTCATCATCTCTGCTTTCTGAGAATGTCTTGTGGTATTCTGACAGCTGCAGGATGTGCTATACTTCAAAGGAAGCAGGAAACTAGCTTAGGATTTCTTTTTTGATTCCACCCCAGTGTGACCTCCTGCTATACAGACAGCTATCCATGAAACTGGACTGACACTGTATTTGCAAGCTGACTGTTCCTATTTGACAGAATATTTCTGGAGATGTTACGGTAGAAGACAATGAAAAATATAAGTCTTAAATAGAATATCTCAACTTTAGAAACACTGTCAAGCTTTATAATGAATTAATTTCACTTTCAGTTCGGGAACAAAAAGTAATACAGTGAATGTTTTCCAGCCTTCGTTACTCCCATTGTCTCCATATCTCCTCCTAGACAATACAGTTTGTAAAGAGTGGCCCCATGTTTTGATTGTGTCTGCAAGTTATACAAGTCCAGAAATACAGGAATAGCTAATAGTGTTTAAAGGAATTTCCTGCATAAGTTTGCCTCTTCAAAAGACAGAAATAATGAAGTGCATCTGGAGTGATAATAAATAGGTCTTTAAAATGGCCACCTAAAGAGCTCCTACGAAGAACTTTGGTAATTAAGGGGTTCAGTATCAAGCTCCAGAAAAATTGCTGGGAAATCCATGCATATGCTCAAGGATGTCTGTCATCAGTATGTTTGAAAGAACCAGCTAGTTGTGGGCACTATATTCTTTTCAATCAACCAAGGAAGAATTTACTTTGGGAACTTAAATCCAAAATGTGGCTTAGGACATTCATATATTTCTAATTAAAAAGTAATAATAATAAAAAAATCTTTCATCAGTATTTAAACATCTCAGTAAACAGAACTCATTTTCTTAAGCATTTCCTTCTTTTAGAAGGGAACTCTGTTTAATATGAAGACACCAACAAAAACCAAAGCAAATGGCATTTCAAATCCAAGGTGAAGCATACATTATAGGAGAAAAATTACTTTCTGAGACACACTTACACCACCTCAACATTATTATCCAGTTGTTCTCCTTTAAATGTTTATCATACTGCACTGCTCACTTGCTTTCAGGTTTTGTCCCATGTTTTTCCCTTTTTGGTTACTTTCAGAAAACAGAAACACAGAGACTCATAACTACATATAAATAAACTAATTATACTGTATAATGTAAATAATTACACTCATACAAAAATCTTCAGGTACCTTTTCATTCTGTTTTGAGTAGATGTAAATCTATCCCTTTTTGAAGCAACAGCCCATTTTATCAAGAGAAGGTGAAATCTGGAGAAAAATATAATTAGCAGAAATCACCCTGAGATGCACAAACCACCGATCTAATGAACAATTCAAAGATATTGCTGCTTCTTACTTCATCACCATAGGACAACAGTTTTTTTGTGTGTGTAATATTGACTCTTCCTTATTTACAGACTTTAGAAATATTTCACGTCCATTTCTTTTCCAATGTTTCTTGCAAAAAGTAGAATTTTTCTGAGTGATTACTACTTCAGGTACAGCCATTATGATCATCTGTAAAGCCAATAAACTATATGGGAAGAAACACACACCAGATGGACATTTTCCAAAGTGCATTACTTAGGTGGTAGCACCTTGGGGCTTTCTCTTTTATTTCCACTGAGTACTGTGGATTTCTTAATATATCTACGTGCTTCATAGAATCATAGAATCATAGAATTAGCCGGGTTGGAAGGGACCTCAGAGATCATCTAGTCCAACCCTTGACCCACCGGAGCAGTTGCTAGACCATGGCACTGAGTGCCACATCCAGTCTTTTTTTAAATGTCTCCAGGGACGGAGAATCTACCACCTCTCCGGGCAGTCCATTCCATAGCCTAAAGAAGAACTAATCTGGCAATTAGTGTTAGCTAATGGATATTTCATAACTTTTCATAACTCCTCTTGCAAGGCTGTTCCACAGATGTATTTCATAAGATGATGTACCTTTAAAATTTCAGTACTTACTATTGATTGCTACCCACTTCCTGCAACGCACAGGGCATCTTGCTGCCTCACAACCCTTCCTATTCTGAGCAATGAAAACTAGTTTTTAATATCTTTGTCTGCAAAAGACAGACATAGGCAGTAGAAAAAAAAAAAAAAGAAAAAAAAAGGCAGGAAAAAGCAAAAAAACTTTTATCAAGCTGAGTCCCAAAACTCCCCTTATATAATACAAGAATCTGAAATGCATGTTGCTCTTTCTACTTTTTATATCTGATTCATTTCGTTAGACCTTCTTTCATCTCTCCATAAAGTGATTCAAACAACAGAAATGGTCTGAGTAAATAGAGTTGGTTTTCATTTTGTTCCTAGAACAACTATGCTGGCAGAGATGAAATTTCAGTTATTACATTTAACATGGTGAACTAGTTTTTCAAACATATGAATTTATATTAATATTCAACAAATGGGACTTTGTCTCTCACTTGGGATAAATCATGATGTGGTGCTGCTTCCATAATAGCTTTAACTAAATCTGTTCTCTTTCTGTCTGGTTGGAGACCACTGAAGGGCCCAATTGGCTGTCTGAACCTTTTGGCTATGATGGTACCAATGGCCAAGGCATGGCACAAGCCATTGCCAGTTTTTAATATGCCTTGCTAAGGTCATTTCTATCCACAGTACAGTAACAAGAGGCAAAAAGAAACATAACAAAGGTAACACATGTATTTGTATCTGGTCATGTGAAAAGTGCATTTTTTGATACACCACAAGAGGAACAGCAGCACTGACTTGCTCTGCTAACTGTGAAAAACATCTTGTCCTAAAACATGGTTAACAGAGCTACCACCAATCATGGGTTCTGTATTGTGTCTTCCACTGGGGACTTACCTTTGTTACATAGACATTTTTGTATACAGTGAGATACTCAAAATAGATCTTTCTTTGCCAAATTCCCTGGATTCAAATGCAGTTATGACTCAGATAGAAGCAATAAAAATGGTGACAATGAACCAGATTTTGGTTCAGCTCCATGATATTCAGTTCAGCAAAATTCAGTTCAGGGTTCAGTGACTACACTGAATGTGTGGGATAAACAGCTCAAATAAATATCTCTGGCCTAAGTATTTTCCACCTGTACAGAAAAGGAGCCTAACAGCAAAAGAATAAGTACTCCCATTAGCAGGAAGGACTGACTTGCACAATATCCCCCAGGGAACCTGGAGCAGAACTGAAACTCAAAGCTGGTAAGCCCAGCTTGCTCCATCATCTGCAAAAGATGGTGCACATGTAATACTTAGGACTCCCTGAAATTAAAAGGATTTTGACCCCACAAATCAATAGCCATGAAAAAATAAGAACTACATAAGAAAAACTAAGCAAGACAAAGAAAACGCATATGCTTTTTATGACGGTTGCTGAAATACATTTTCCTTCTTTAACTATGCTGTGGAATCGATAGGAAAGGTTATTTATCCTGTAAGTGCACACAGCAGTTTCTCTCTACTAGAGCTGCTGTTTAATTGAAAAACCCAGCACTTTTGTAACATTTATATCACATAGAACACTTAAGAAAAGCAGAAAGACCCTTTCAGTTTGACACGCTTATTTCTGATGTGATCTTGATCAATGAACTCAAGTGGAAATATGAGCCAAAGAATTATTTCTTTACTGCCTGTTTCAGTCAGTAACTCCAGCAGCAGAGGCAGCTGCCTGCAGAGAAGAAAAATGGGCCAAGATTGGCTAACTCAGGGGACTGGCAATGGGATACAGAGCCTTTCATCTACAGCTCACTGCTTGGAATCCAGCACAGGGCTGTAGCAACCAAAAAGTTCATAACATCAAATTGAGATTCCATAGCCTAAGAGAAATAATTTACACGGCTTCAGCTCCATACATGCACCCACAGCAGAGAAAGTATGGTTACAATTAGCTGAGCTGCTTAGTCTTTTGGCATTTCTCCACTTTCCTAGAAAGGAGAATGGTGTCACTGAAAAATCCTGCAATGATTTTTTTTTGGCCAAAAAAACCTTTATTATAAAACTGAAGACATGGGGGCTTTTTCCATTTGCATCATTATTTTAGTTTTATTTAACTCCCTTTGGTAGCTTTCTTTGCCTTTCCCCATGCTGTAGATCAGAAGATAAGCCTTTTATGCTACTTTTTAGGAAAAGTCATTTTTACAGTTCTGTAAGGTGAAAAATTACAGTACCTTCAAAGGCTAGGGAAGGGGAAAATTCTTCTGAGGAAAAATGCAATCACTTTGCAGGGAAATAAAATTATAAATCAAGTGTAATCTAGACAAAGTAAAAATTCCAGTCAGAAGCACACCTATAGCATCTGGTCAGAACCAAACCACAGCAGCACGTCCAGGTGAGAAACCTGGCTTAAAGATTGAACTGTGCTACACATCCAAACCAGAGCTTTTCACTGCTAACCTACTTGCATTTAGCTCAAACATTAAATGCAAAATACTTTTAAGTGAAAACTTAAAGTTTTCCAGAGAACTGGTGTGTGAGTCTCTTGTGTGAAACTGTGGTGTTAGTCTTATCCTGAAAGTTGCTAATTTACATTCAGACTTTGTAATGAGGCATTCTTTCATCTGTCCTTTACTCCACTGGTAAGACTGTTAATTGTTTGAAGACAAGATTCTTGTAATACGTGGAATTAAAAATCCTTAACACTTCTTTCATAAAATCATTGAATCAAAGAATGGTTTGGGTTGGAATGGACCTTTAAAGGTCATCTAGCCCACCCTCCCTGCAATGAGCAGGGACATCTCCAACTAGATCACACTGTTAGAGCTCCATCAAACCTGACTTTGAATGTTTCCAGAATGGGGCATCTACCACCTGTCAGGGCAACCTATGCCACTGTTCCACCACTTTCATCCAAAATCAATTTCTTCCTTATATCTAGTCGAAATCTACCCACTTATTTTAAAACCATTACCTCTAATTCTATTGCTACGGATCCTACTCAAAAGCCTGTTCCTATCATTCTTGTAAGTCCCCTTTAAGTTCCAAAAGGCCACTGTAAGGTCTCCCTAGAGCCTCTTCCAGGCTGAACAACCCCAGCTTGTCCAAAGGGTGTTCCATCCCTGTGAAAATTTCTGTGGCCTTCTCTGGACCTGCTCCAACAGGTCCCTGCCTTTCCAGTGCAGAGGAATCCAGAGCTGGACTCAGTACTCAAGGTAGTCTCACAAGAGCAAAGGAGCAGAATCACCTCCCCTGTTCACTGAAACATCTTATGGATAGATTAATTGTTTCATGTGTACAGATATAATCCACTGAAGTCTAGAGCAGTGGTTATACATCCTCCAAGTGCCACAACACTGGCTGTCCCTCTGCTTCCCTTCAGAGCATCATACACCAAAAATCTCATTAAAAGGCTTCCTGATACTATAACAAACAAGTTGCTATTTCACAGGAATAATTACTTGGCTGTAGCTGCTTAGGAAGAATTTTGTCAGCCCCTTCTATTTAATGATACCACTTTCTGCAACTAAAATGAGTGAATTGACTCTACTGTGGCATATACACAAGACAGAAGCTTTCTCCAGAATCCCAGTACAGCACTTACACCCTTCTTATCCGAGAAGCAACTAACCACAGTCTGTCAAAGCATTCAGGAAAGCTAAAGCCAGGACTGGATTCAGGCAGAGACATTGCTTTTGTATTTTGTATTCTAGTTAATGTTCCTGATCTTATCAAGCACATAACATCAGTGCAAATGTTACAGCAAAAGCCAAACAGTTATTCAGAGTTTAATAGTTAAAGAGATGCTACTGCTAAATAAATCTGTGCAGTTGCATTGTGAAAATTCTGCGTTCAATAGGTCTCATCAAATCTTGTTACCTGGCATGCCTTGATTGGTTTAATAGCATGTTCAGATGTAGAAAAAAACATGCAAGGGCAAGAGTTAAAGGGTCTTGATCAGTCCTTTTCTACCTTGTAGGTACATGTAATGTTTGTGCAACTAGAAAACTCATGTGCACACTTACTGCGTTTCTCTATTGTGAAGAAAAATGTTTCTGCATATTTATAACAGCTCTGAGTACCCTGCTCAGGGCTTTATGTTGCATAAAGCTCAGAGTACTAAGATTATCCAAATGTAAGATTTCTTTAAAACAAGAAATTGCTGCAAATATTTACAAGATGAAAAGAGATTGTTGAAAAGCTGGCTGTATATGACAATAAACATGTAATATTCACTGTGAAACTTCACAGCAACACTAAATATATTTTATATAGGTAGTTATAATTTAATTGAAGGGTATGACAGATACTTGAGTTCATAACAGACACTCCAGGAAGCATCCATTTAGGTACATCCACAAAGGCAAATAATGCCTTTCGTATTTAAGAAGAGAGACATTACAAAAGAGCTAACCCCTGGTGAAATATATGAATGGAAATCCCAAAGTTTCCCTCTAGAAGATACAGAACTATTAAAGCAAGCTGTGATTTTGTAAAGGTTAGGCTTCACAATTCTGTCTTTTGATCATCTTGCAACAAATGGCCATTTATTTGAACTTTTTGCTTTCTTTTTGACATATTAGTTTGGTGCACAATGTAGTTTGACCTATAATTCTCAGCTCAGCAGCCAGGCATCTCTCATATAGTCAGTATTCTTCACTTTAAGGTACCTCTGTAGAACAATAGCCCATTCTATTATATGAGCCAGCTTTAAGGACTATAGAGAAAAATCTGGTTCCAATGAAGTGAGCATCATGGCTTCAGCAAAACAGACATTACACCGTATATTATGTAATTATATTCCTATAGTGAGGAATAAAAGTATCTCAATGAAGTAAAAAAGCAATTAAGTTTATTTCTTTTAATGTTTTAATCCTATCCTTTGCCAAACCCTCTTGTAGGCTTCCACAGCAATTAGTCTTTTTCAATGCTCAGCTTTGTTGGTTGACTGTAAAAACCTACAGGAAAGCATGGAGTTGGATACAGAAGAGATACTGAGGACCATGGTAGAAGTAGAGGCTTTTCTTTATTAGATAACTATCTGCACCAATTTGCACAACTATCCAACACATCCCATTAGCTGTGCTTTTAATTTCCAGATGTGAGGCACTACCACACAAAGGATGGAAAATGGTCAGCCTCGGTGAGAACTGAAAAATGACCCATCACATTTTACTTCCCATGAGTCTTAAGTTACCAGTTACCTCATACACAACCTCTTCTATTTCTCTCCAGTCTGTAGTGCTTGTACACAGAACACTTTTGTTCTTGTTTCTGTGTGCATTATCCACTAAACATTATTCTTCTGGATATCTATGACACCTATTGAATTAAGCAATTTAGATTAAGATGAATACCCAGTATGTTTAATATAAAAAGCCCTCTACCTAGACCAATATAAGGATGCAAAACTGGCACACTCTGAGTATATGGCAATGTAATTATTTTGTGGACCTTGACTCTAGAATGGGATGCTCATTAGCTCACATATATATATATGTTCTTCTATTAATTATGTTAACATGGCTAAATGATAACATGATCACTTTATGCCTCATTAATGCTGCCACAAGGCACACAGCTGATTCATGTTGTTAGCTATGTGGACACAAAATTATTTATAATATTCATAAATTTTGAAGGAGTAACAGAAACGGGACTTAAAATCCTTAACCTTCTGTTAAAACTAAGCACTGAAAGGAACAGTATTAAGGGATGATATAAACACCAGGGTTATAAGGAATTAATGACACACGAAACTATCTTTTTACTCTGAGTCATGCTGCAAATCAGCGGCAGAGGTCAGGAAAGCAACACTTGAAAGGCTACAAAAATAGAGCTGTTAGAAATAAAAAAAAAAAAGAAAAAGAAAAAAAAAAGAAAAATACAACATAAAAATGTCACTACCACGTCTTTGTTAAAATCTTACACCTAAGTTCCTAATGGCACGTGTAACACCTCAGTGCCAGGTCTCTTTAATCTATAGTGTGCTGTCTGGAGATGAGCAAGCCATAATTTTACTTAAATTCTTTTCTTGTCAATGGGCAAAATACCTCGATAGCAATAGAGCAATGTGTATTGATTAGGAATTCCTCAGGTGTTTCAGTATTTCCCACTTCATACCCACCAGGCACATATTTCACACAGAAGTGTCAAAACAATGTATCGACATCCAAAAATGTTTCTAACATTTCACGCTCTGGGAAAATAACCACCATTTTCTGAGGTACAGAAGGCAAAATTTATAGAGCAAATTGCTTATTAATGCAGTTCACATATATAGTCTAAACCTAGCACTCCATGACTGCATGCAACAAGCATGATCCCAAGTTACAGAGCCTTCGTCTCTGACACAAGGGAATACTTGGCACTCTGCTACAGTCAGTCAAATTCCTGAAATAGTTAAGAATTTACTGTGCAGAATCCCTCTCATCATATCATCACATTCTTAATCTTTCCCTCTGGTTGCTTCATCCCTGTCTCTGTATTTCTGAGACAGAAAAATATTTGACAGAGTTGCCTCAGCACTTGTTGATCAGTTCTGTGGAGTGGAAGGCAAAGCACAAGCTGGGAGCACAGCAGTGGCTATGGAGCCTGGGAGAGTTTACCAGATATAAAGGAGAGTTAGGATTGTATTGGTTATCTTACTACCTCATTCTCCACTAAATTCTACTGGGTAAAGCTGAGAAAGAAGTGCAAAGGGAGGGGGAGGAGAGAACAGGAGGAAAAAAAGCGGGACCCTGCTCCATGTGAACTCATTATTTCCACCTTAAGTTCCCATCTAACTGCATTCTCCAGGGCAGAGAGCAAAAAAAAGAATAGCTAATGCTAAATTTCTCATAAAAGTATGACCAGTCATTGAGCTGTAACTGTGGTAAGGTTTGTATATACACTCAGTTTCAACCTTGGCAATTCCTTTAGATTACTCATCAACACTTGTTCACCATTTGCAAGTCTTCTTGCACTATCAGCATAGCAGGACCCCATCCTCCTGAAAAAACTGTTTTTTCTAAAAAAAATTTGGTAAGCCTTACATTAATTTATGCCTTAATTTTATCCTATAGTAACAGGAAGAAAAGTAATTGGGCTATAGGTCAATACAAGTAGTCAGGAACCTGGAATTTTCCCCTGCTATATACTTATATAAGAAATAGTAGCTACACAACAGCTCTAACCAGAGTTGCTTGCTAATAATTATTTATGATTTAATCTCCTTAGCAATTTTATACTGCATACTGAAGGAAGCAAAATGTATTGATCTGATACAAAGACCTGGTTTTTTTAGATAAAAAAATCTCTTTATGGAGATCTCTACAGCCAAGTGAAATACTGCTTATTTACCTCTTCAGTTCTGTTTAACATGTATTTAGGACTATAATATACCAATTAAATGCTGTCTTTTAATTGTCATAATCTCCCTGTCAGTTGTGGAAAAGGTAGATTTTTGTGCAATATTAGAAAATGAAAGAAGGTCGTGACATTCTAGTTGGCTTTTTTATGGTTTATGAAACCTTCATTAAACTTTTAGAAGACACAGCTTTGAGTGGCTTGGGAAAAAGCAAAAATCTCAGAGTGCTTCTGGGGAACATCACCTGTAATTCATTCTCTTTGAATGCTTTTTATGGTGCAGCTCAAGACAGATGCATGACATGATTCCAACATCCACAAACCTGAGGCATGAAGTAATTGAATCCATAACCAGAAGCTGGTAAATGGGTAGTCTTATGAGTGATTCTGTAAGTGTTACATGGAGAACAGCTTGCTTCACAATCATTATTTTGCTGTAGAGCAGAAATCATGTAATGAGGACTACATGCTGTTAGGATCCTAACCCTCAATTGTTATAACATTTCAGTCATATTAAAAAAATGATTTATTGCAAGAAGATAGGGAGAGAAATAGGAAATAGTAATTGGAAGCTCAGCAGTGGGTTAACACACAATTTATTTACCATTTCCCTTACATTAGATGAAGCATTAATAGGATTATTAATAAGGATTCTGTACTGGGTTTGTCACATAGCAGTAATGTATCAAACTATCCTGCTACCAAAAGCATTTTTCTTAAGTCTACAGAGGAATCTTATCTATTCTAAAATTAGTGAAAAAAGTTAATGTTTATAGTTGCTTGAATTAGGACATGATCTTTAAAGTAGAGAGACAAAACCAATACGTCCATCCACGGACACTGATTTCTCAGTTACATGAGGCAAATGTATTGAGGAAATTGAATTACAAATTAAAATTCAAGACTGACTTATTAAAAATAAGGTGCTGATGAAAAGTTATTTTCTTTACAAGATGCTTCTCTAATTTCTTATGCAATTGCAATTAGCACTGTAGTCATTAGACATGAGAAAACTCAGTTCTGTTTTTTAACATGGACCTATAACTCAGAGGTTTGAGGCTTTTGTATGTTACTGTTCCGTTTAAATTAGCTTGATTCTTTGGTCTAGGACACAAAAAAAATCTAAATGCTCAATCTCCAGTTCTGAGATGCCCAAATCAACTTAAGAATAGCAACAGGGAAAGAAGATAGAGAGGTAGCCTTTAACCTCTGCAAATGCAAGCATATTTCGTTGTGGTAATATAAAGCTCTTAACAGTTCACTTAAGCATTTACCTCTTGGGCTTTGAAGAAAATTCAATGTTTCAGGATAAAAATAACAAAAATATTACTCTTAATATCTCAAGTGAAATCAGTCAAATTGATTTAGACTTCTGCTGTGGCATCTTCTCTATATACTACATGGCTTTTATTTTTAAATTCCCAAGATGAAACCATTATAGGAAGTATTCATTTTCATAGTTCATAGATTAACAGAAAGATGAGTTCATAAAAATAATATGTGCATATGATGAAGTATATAAACTCCCCTATAGTTTTTAACTATTCCTAGTTTATTTACTCAAAGGAGAAATGTACTTTGAAACAGATTTTGATTTGTTACTTTTTTTATATACACACACATTTCAATTTTTTTTTTTTTTTTTTTTTTGCAGTAATACACCTTAGATCAGTCTCAGAACACCAACTTTTAAATATGAACCCAGCTGCTGTTGCTAACAATTACATGAAAAGTCACAAAACAATAAACAGGAAGACTTCTGATCTCAGGTTAAGGATGAGAAGGAAGCAGCTTGCTCTGAAATAATTATTGTACTGCAGAGCAAAAATGGCATAATGAGAACTTCATGCTGCCAGAAGCTGTAACCCTTGATTGCTGGAATACAGCTGTCACATTAAAAATGACACATTGCCAGTAGACTGGCATAGCTGCAGTAATCATAGACCTTGCATCTGTGCTACACTTGCCCAATTAAGGACATCCTTAGTGCAAGTCCAAGACAAGGTTAGGGAAATTATTTAATATGCTTGATTGCTGCAGTGTTGTTCAAAGAAATAAATGGAAAAGTACATTAAAACTCATTATTCTGACTGACAGTAGGAAAAAAAAGAAAAGGCAGAATCTGTTACTCTAGCAAACTGTCTTTAAGAAGCCATTGCATAGAACTACAGGTAGTTTAACCAAATTGTTCAGTTACAGCTGTATACTTTAAAGATAAATGCTTAAACCAAACAAAAGAAAAGTTTTGATGACACTGATGAGGGAAACCAAACATATCTTCAGTACAGATAACATTTCTACATGAAATTCTAAATTAAAATTTAAAAAGTCCTTTCATTGCTAATACCTTGTATTCAAGAAAAACACATTATGTAGAAACTTGTTTGTAAATCTACAATTCCAGAAAAGCAAAACTTCACACTGAAGTTTCACCAACCATTATTGCTTTGCTGTGAATATCTCAACTATCACAATTGTGAATATTTAAAATATTTGGACATGCTTCCTATCTTGAGAGTGGGAGCATCTTTAGCTCTGGAAATAAATATCTTATAGTTAAAACCCAGTCAGAACCCATTTGAAGAATCCTTTCTCATCACTCTGAAGACTTCAGGAACTCCAATGAAAACCTCAATACAGTTCACAATGATCTAAAAAGTGCTTTGGAGATGCAAACTCTACAGCAAATCCTGAAGCACATTGCATTACATTGGACTAAACACAGAATCTGTGTAGTCTCAGCTGGGTGAAAGCTTCATTTCAGTTGGTCACTGCGTTTGGGCAAGTTTGAGGTTCTTTGTGGGAGCAGGGAGTAGGTTTGTTTGTTTTGTTTTGAGGGTGGTGAGGAAGTCCTCTCTTTCTCAAAAAAACACTAAACTTTAACATTTGGTGGCAGGAGAATGGGATCAGTTATTAGCAACTTGACATGCCTGCAGCTATTTATGCAGCTGGCTGTCAGTCAAGAGAATTCGTTTAAAAATTCTTTACAATGTGACAAGGAGGATCAATATTACACACCACATAAGAGACATTGTCTTCTACAATTTACAAGTTTATTACCTTAATTTTCTACCCTTATGAGGAAAAATCCAGACAGGCAACAAGGATTAACGAAGATAGAGGGGAAAAAATAAAGATGGCTTTTCAATGTTTTGTTATCAGAATTTAATAAGTTGAATTTTCCTATTAATGCAATTGAAAATTTAATGAGTTGCTTAATTTATTACTTCACTAGGCTTGAATTATAAAACAATAATACAACTGCACTCTAATTGCTTGTGTCTGAAAATGACAGCATGTTTAGGCTTTCACTTTAGCATCTAATCTAAATATATTAACAAATAACACAAAAATCATTGTAGTTGTTCCAAGAGACAGGACAGAATTAATTATTTCTGTGACAAACAACCCCATGCTATTAAAGCATTAGCCTTACTGTTATATTCCACATTGTGGTGGAGAATCTCCAAGCTCTTTGCTTAATATTAATAAAGTTTTATAGCACCCTTGACAGCTTGCTAGGAAAGATTATTCCCACTAAACGATAAACCAGAAACAAGATCAAACTGGAACCACTGAAAATTTAGGGTCTAAGCCAGTTCTTAGAAGGTACTGAATGTACTCAGCTCTTGAATGTGCCTGGAGATGGAGACAGGTATCACTGCAGAAGACAGAGCCAGTTTGCCTCGTTCTGTGATACTGCAGCCTCTCTCTTGAATGACTTTCCCATTCATTTCAAAACTTCCTGGGGCTAGACAGTTACTAAAAAGGTCACTGAGCTGGTTACAGGTCAGCAAAAGCATTACAGCTCAGAGTCCCTGTAGTCTAACACAGGGCAGTTTCATGCCATGTCTTAAACTCCACCTGTTTGCACTGCGTGGCAAATAAGTGCACAACACCACAGCTGAGCTCAGCTTGCTCAGGCCAGATCTCATCAGTACAGATCCTTACTACAGCAAACTACTCACAGAAGATATTTCCCATCTGAAATTCAGGTTTTGAGATGTATCTCCCATTATCCCAAAGACTTTTCTATGAGATATTAATTCTTAATTTTTAATTTAACAGTTTTATGATGAACGGTTTATCAGTAGTGTTAACTACAAAAAACTTTTCCATTATGTAGAAGTTGACCTGTTAACTTTAAAATGTTTAACATTGTCTGAACTGTTTTCTTTAAAAGAAAAAAATATACAATATTAAGACACTTCATATTGCACTAGTAGATTCAGGAGGGAATTAATTGTTTTGGGGTTTTTTTAATAATTTCATATGCATTACTCATACATTAATGCATTATGCAATACTCATTATTCATATGCACTGATATTTCTGATAGTCATGAAATTATGTTCCAGGAATGCCTTTAAGAAAAACTAAATATGAAGATACAAGATTCATTTTAGGAATTTTACTAACTTACATTCTAACCTAGAGTCAAAAATCCTGTTTTCACCTGAATCTTAATTGGAAAAAGGAGTACAGTTTATTTTATTTTGTCCTTGGAAATACAGTTATTACTTCATTACATCTGCCTTTGCATTTTGTCACTGACAATAATGTTATTCATATATCCGAGATGCTACTGTACCTGTCTGCTAGTCTTCCCATAGTGGTAAAGGTGAGGCAGACCCATAAGTTTCAGAGTCCACTATTGTTCAAGCCCAACCCAAATCAGCTACTTACATGACATATGCTACTTCTCACTCATTGTATGACTTTCCCCAAGAAAGCCATTGGCTACTTTTTTTGCCACAGAGGTCTAGAAATTTTAAAAAGCAGATTACTGGGCTTGCTGGTTGCTCTAAGGTGCTGTGCGTTACTTTTTGAAGTAATTGGCCATACAGACAATTTTTTCAAAGAATACAATAAAATCATTGCAAACAATCTCAAGAGCACAAGATATTTCCCACCTCTGAAGACCGTTTACCTACTTCAAATGGTTATGTGCATTTTTGTTGGAACTAAGTGATCCAGGTGGCTGTGGATCTCTGATTATCTAACATTACTGAACTCATTACCCAGGCAAACACATGGTTTTTAATCAGTTAACTTAGATTTAGAAAAAAAAAAAAAAAAAAAGAAAGAGAATGTCTCCTAGTTTTTGCAGACACAGTCAGTTTGAGGAAGGGGAAGAAAAGGAGGATGTCACTTATAGGCATTAATATTCAAACTGTCTTCTCCAGTCCTATTCCCCTCCTCCTCCCTCTAAAGAAAACACACAAGGAAGAATATGAAAAGAAGTAGTTGCAGGATCCAACAGTGCCATTTGTCACTGCCAAGATTCATCACTGATAAAGGATTACAAGAGGGAACAACTGAAAGGTTAAGGATTTATCTAGAACATCTGAAACAGTTATTAAACTGAGATTTATTGCTGAGTGCTTAATGAAAATTAATGTTTACTGTCCTAGCTATTATAATACTGGAAACAGAAAGATGTTCCTATCCCAGGAGCCACAGTTGTCCTCTTCCACTGGTTATCAACACCCAAAAGCAGGTACATTTTGTATGCTGACTTTACTAGAAGAAACTTAGAAAAGAAATACATTCAAAAGGGTGGGGCACTGTAAGCACAGGGGCGAAAACTTCGAGTTTTAAGTGCCTACTGCTCCCTGAGACTGAGACCTTATGAGCACTAAAGACTTTTATAAAAGCTAATAAAGGCAGCTTTATTGGTTTTGTAGAGCCATCATCAGCATTTTCCTTTCAGTATCTATCTAATGACATACTTTTAAAAAGAGTTATAGGCTTGTAAAGATCAATGGAAAAGGAAGGGACCATAAGCAGAAATATTACAAGCCTGACATCTTCATGCCCACGCTGTTGTACAGGTTCACCTTAGTCCAATGAGAGATGATGGTACTACTGTACAAGCTTACTTTTAGTAAGCAAGACTCATAAAACAGGATTTTATCTTTCACTACTAAACCTGGTTGAGATGGATAAAGTTCTAAAAGAATACTTTTTTAATTTATATGAAACCACAAAAACAAAATGCTTTCATCTATATAAAAAATTTCCATGCTCTGCTTTTGTCAATATCTGCTTCTTCTCTGAATATGGACAGTGAAAGTAACATTTTTGTATTTTCTGCTTTTAATAAATTATTTTTAATATCTGGGCTTAGTCCTGTAACTTACTAACACCACACAGAACTTTAATTAAAATACCTTATTTGGAATGAAACCAGCAGAAGTCTCATGAAAAAATAGGATTCAATTACTACCTCAATTTCAGAAGCAACGCATAGAAGGGAATTTCAATTCAATAGTTTCAAAGTATTAGCAGCATTTTTTGTGCCATGAAGATCTGAAAAAATGTTAAAGGAAACATTAAATACAGACAAATACAATTAAATCTAGCTGAAACAAATGCAATTCTTCATTTCACCCAGGATTTCTCTGTTACTGTAGTCTAGTAATCGATAGCTCTCAAATTCAATAAGTAAATCAGGGTTCCTCAGTCCTTGTGTCACTTTAAGGCAAGAGAAAACCCTGTTTGAATTTCTAATTATTTGCAAGTTTACTCCTTAAACAAAGCCACATGCAGATACAGAAAGGTGGAAAAACTTTCCAAACATTTAGAAATCTTAACAGGCACTTCTTTCCCGTTCTGATGTATGTGTATATTCCTTTTGGGTATTACAATGCCTTCAGGGTGTTGAGGAAGAAGAAAGAAAACCCTAAGAACAAGGAGGTGGAACAGTTCTATGGGGAAAATTGATGCACAGCAATAAAACAGACTAATTCCTTCTGGAGAACTTGGAGTATGGTTTATGGAAAGATACTACAACTTCTTGTAGATCTCCATAGCCTTAATAGAACAGGGAAGAACTTTTTTTGCATTAGCTTGCTAACAAAGGGAAAATAATAAAACCTGCTGAAACAGGCTTATTTTAAACAGCGTTACTGATGCAGATTTTTAGAATATGACCAGAAAGTAGTACTTTAAAAAAAACCAACACAGACACATATAAAAGCCTCTTGGTTTAATATCTGCAAAACCATCTATATCTAGGTTAGTTTTAAACACTCTGTAGGATCAAATAAAACTTACAATCCTCCACACTGAAAATCAGGTGGATGGTTCATGTGTACACAAATCTAATTTTTGTAAGGAAAATTTCCATTCACTACATCAGTTAGTCCATGGTAACACTAAGCGAGATAGGATATGAGGCCAAAAAAATGGATAACGGTATTTGGAAAATTATCCCATAGGAACATCCACAGTCAGAGCACTGTCAACAGTAAGTCTGTCAACCTCAACTTACAAACTCAGACAGTACTTGCAAGAAATTCCAAGACAAAAAAGGCAGCACAGCTACCAGAATTTATACCAGATGTTCTGCATTTGAACTTTAAGGTTATTATTGCTTCTCTCTAAAAATAAAAGATGCAATGAATCATTTAGTCTTTCAGTGAGCTGCCCAAGACAATACACCAGTACGAAACTGGCATGGCTGGTGGCTGATTTCAGTATATTGGCTAGAAACAAGCTCCCTAGAGACTACATCATCTGCCTTTCCCATGGTGTATTTCTGTTATTGTGAATATAGTTTGAAAGCCTTGTGTGAAGTCTGACAGTCACCAAGGAAATTACTCATATTGCTTCTTCCAGCACTTCCTGTCAACAGCTTGACAATTACCACCTTTCTTAATGGGAGGACAAGGGGAAATTATGTCATTTGATAGTCTGGAGTCTCATTCGTTAGCAAAATACTTTTCATAAACCTAAATAAAATGTAATGTCCTTGTCCAAGTCACACTATGAAGGCACTGGAAGGTATTAAGTAAAAATTGAAAGTAACTGCTGACGGTGCCTGAAAATTAATGATGCTAATTAATTATATTCCCAGGGATAGGTCCGCAAAAGGAGTGGGGAATGCAACAGCACAGCCTTGACCTTCCTGCTTTCTCCATAAAATTTTTATTAAATATAAATTAAGAAAATGGCACTCCTTAATTAGGATGGCTCAATAGCAAAGAGAAGACAACGTAAAGAAAGAATGGTACTTTCTTCATAAAACATTCATACCCAGCTTCTTATATTCATTCAATTAAGCTTGGAATATAAAGATACCATGTATTTCCCTTAAAATATGAACTTACGAACATTATGAGAAAACACAGTAAAACACTTCTTTCTTTAAGGATTCATATACCTGTTCCCTTAGAATGTTGGAAGACAAAGTCAGGGCTATTCTGCCTGGAAAACGCACAGCTCAGGGAAGACCTTATTGTGGCCTTTCAATACTTAAAGGAGGCCTATGAGGAAGATAGGGACAGGTTTCTTGGTAGGGTGTGTTGCAACAGGACAATGGGTAATAATTTTAAACTAAAAGGGTAGATTTAGTCTACATATAAGAAATTCTTTACAATGAGCATAGTGAAACCCTGGAACACGTTACCTGGAAAGGTTGTAGATGCTTCAAAACTTCATGAAGTTTTGCTCAATTTGGATGTACAGGATTGGCTAATGGTGCCACAAACAAACTGGGAATACCTTCTCTGATACTATTAAAGTTCTCAAGAGGCAAACATTAAAAGTCACTTAATGTGCGTTCTGCTTTTGTTCCCCCATTTGTAATTTTTTCTTGTTCAAACTGATGGATGAACCTAACGCTTTTAATTATTTCCAGGGTATGCCCTTCAGAACTGCACACATTTCCCCATATACAGAACTTCTGTCCAGAGACTCCCTTACTTCATTAAGATGGAAAGTCATTTCAGTCAGAAAAAGCCAGAGTAATCGTGTTTTAATCAACTGAAGTGCACTCAAACTGCTACCACCACAAGTACCCCATGATACAAAGCAGGACAATTCTGCATTGCCAACTGCCTAGGGGATGAAAAACTGCAGATTTGCCTACCTTAGAAACATGAAGCTAATGGTTTCGCTTAGATTCAATACCTGCCTCTCTGAAGCCGACTCGGATTGAAAAGCACAAGATCAATATGAAGTAATTCAGTTTGTGCACAATACCATCACAGGAGAGAGCAAAACAAGGGTGAACAGATATCTTTTGGGGAAATATTCTACTGCACAACTTCTTAAGAATAAGCCACAGATCAGAGTTCTATGTTTAGATTGCATTTAAACTTATTTGGCAGTGGTAGGATTGAAATAAAAAGCTACAACTTCAGAAGCTATGAATTATCTAAAGGAATTTACATATGAAAGAAAGCTCATAGAGGAGATTTAAAGACCCTTAACCCTTGGCAGCTTGGCAAACATCTTACACCTTTCCAAAATTAGGGGGGGAAAAAAAAAAAACAACAAAAAAGCCGCACTCTTTACTTAAAGAACAATGTTTAACTACTTAGAGCTCCAAATGGCTACTTTGGAGACAGGGAAATAGCCACACTATCATTCTATTCATCCCCCCCCTGTACAAAGGAAATAACCATAAAATCTGTTAACTTTTCAGCACCTTTAGATCAGCAATGGATAATTTAATTTTTATTAAAAATACTTTATCTGTGGTATCGTCTGAGAACAGAAGAACACACCAGAGGCAAACCAAAATTAGGTCTTGAAGCAGAGATACAGGAGAAAGCAGAGAGGCAAAGCTATATAATATTACACAAGGAAGATGAAGGCCATTTTATTGTGTTATAGTAGCATTTTAAAACAAGAAAATGCTCTCAATGGGCTTGGCTTTATGGTAGGACTGGATGAAGCATAAGGCTCATATTTCATGAAAGACAACAGAAGCAGACATAAAACATAGGCCAAGCTCAAGTCGGGAAAAATCACAGTTGCACAAGGGAATGACAAAAGAACACCATGAAAACAGACAGAAATTACGTACAATTGATAGAATGATTCTGTCTCTTTGCTACTCTCTCTCTCTGTTTGAGCACTAGCAAGATGTTGGCCATCATCATGTCTGGCACCAAATATTTAATGATCACTAAAGTTCACCTTTGTGCAGACACTAGTATTTTATTTATGGCCAAAAAACCCCAAACCATCTTGTCAACAGCATCTGAGAGCTGGTATGTAACACGGATACTAAAGATGTAGCATAACATTAAATTTAGATTTTGATTAGCAGGGATCCATGCAATATAACTTCCCTGAGTTCACTGCTCTTGAGGTTTTTTCCATGAAGCTTTAAATCTGAAGTGACAGACTGCATCATAAAAAAGACAGTTAAAAGAAGCCAACTTTAAAAGTCACAAATTTAGACAACATTGAAGAGATTGGCAAGTGCTTCACTAAACATTTACATTAAACATGAATTGTTGTTCTGATTACATCTTAGAGCCAGTAAATGAAGCTTAATTTTTAAACAGTTACTCATTTCCTACTAGCATTTACTTTTAATTTTTTAAAGCACAACCTATCAGTGCAAAGTACTAATGTCAAATAAGTTGCCCTTATGAAACACTACTACAAAAATGTAATTAGTCATAATTAATCACAACATTTCATACCTGCTCTTTGCACTTTTGAAGGGTTTGTTAAGCAATCATTATTCATGAGAGACACATACCAACTTCAACAGGTAACTAAACAAGTATTGCTACAAACTATCACTGCTCCCATTGATGCCAGGATAAATGACCGCAACTAAACAAAGGTGGGGAAAAAAACCTAGTAACTTTTACATTACAAATAGGACACAGGAAATGCTGATATTTACATCTAATTGGCTGAAAATACTTGCTCAGTTTTCAAATAAGTGACCAAGCTCAAAGTGCTTTCAGAAAGGAAGTGGATTTTTAGGTGCTATATGATCTTATCTTTTTAGGAAGTTTGCACCACCATCCTCCTATCTTGCACTGGTAGGCATTAAAAATGTCTCCTAGTGTAAAACAGTTAAAATGTAAATTCTGACCTATCCATATTAAAAGTATTGACAACCAAACTAAATCTCCAAGACTTGCAACAGAGTATGAAGCAAAAGTTACTTAACATGACTCAATCCAGTTTAAAGAAAGACCAAAAATTAAATAATTGAGAGGAATAAAGTGGTACTGAACAGAATGGTGACTGTTGCCTGTAATAATATTATTATGAGAATTATAATAATTCTCATTGTATTATATATACCTAACAAGCAAAAAGATATCCACAGACATTGAGCAGAATTGACCAACTCACAACAGACTAAATTTCTTAGGGTTAACTTTTCAAAATTGTATCTGGCATAAGATTTCTGCCTGTAAAAGGAGAGATAGCATAACAATATTCTTAATTTATAATGAAAAATATTTACTTTCAAGCTCTGCTACAAGAAAGACTAAGTGAAAGTTAAGCAACTACTCCAAGGACCTGTCTTAATGACCCAACAGAGGCTGAACAGCCAACACAAATCTAGCTTAAGTAGCTTAAAGTTATGTCTTTGAGGTTAGCAAAAAAAGATTACATCTGCTAACAGAACATTTTCATAGCTTAAACAGATCACTCACTCATGCTCTACTATCCATTCTTTCAAAGTGCTCAGTTTTTGAGATAGCAGTTTCCTTACCTTCATTAACCTGTACACATTACACAGCAGGAGAATAAATGCTTTTTAAACTAATCACATCAAGAACTGGACAACAGTTCAGTAACATCTGAAGCCTACTGCAACAGAATCAGCTTTAATCCTCCAAAATCCACAAAAGGATGCTATAGATTAGCTCTGTTTCTCTTTAGAATACACATTCTGACTTTATAGAAGAAGACAGGAAAAGGCTTAGGAGTCACTCTGTAAGATATCCAAAACTTATTTCTGATCAAGTAACATTCCCTTTGCTTTTAATAGGCACAGAATCACAAGATGCCCATCCACCTTAACTTGATTTTCTTGCTAACAAGTTGCTGCAGTGGAACTAAAGCTAAAACATGAGCCAAAAGAGTAATGAGCACTTTTATATGAGCTCCAAAAGCACAGATCTAACCACCACAGTTTTACTGATACTCTACTATAGACACCAAGTTGTAGATCTGATTTTTAAAAGCAAAACATGCTTGATCATGTAAGTAGGACTACAATAAAGTACAAGATGAACTATGGATACCCAGTGTATTTGAAAGCTTTCATAGTGCCATTAAAATTAATCTGATGGGACTGATGCTTTCTCTTACAATGTTTTGCAATACTTGGACTTGTAATATTGTTCTTGTCAAAAAGATTGTGGATTCATAACACAGACTTACTAAACTCAAGTCTTAAAGCAGCTGAAGTTCTTGAGCAACTGTGACCATGCCAGCAGTTTGGTAAGTTGACAAGCCCTAAAATAATTTAATTATGAAGTGTTTTCCATTAACTATTCCTTTATTATTAACCTATCTTTTGTAGAGGTTGGGAATAGTAAAGAGATCCTACACACCTGCTGCTAAAATGCCTTCTAGGATTTTCATATCTTTATTATTTTATTTCCAGGTAGACATCACTGTAGACACCAGCAGATTGGGAAAAACAATTATTTATTGCTTCATCTCTCCAACACTCTACAAACATTACCTCTCTTACATGTAACTCCACTGTGTGTTGCTTTGGTTTTACAGCAAAGGATAGCACTGAATGCCAGCTGTTATTATGATTAAGTACCATGCTATCCAAAGCTGGAGGAAGGGGGATGGCAGGGACAGGGAGAAACCACACAGTTTTATGCAAGTAAACAAAGAATAGCCTTATTTTAAAGCTCTAACCTGGGATGACAAGTTTCAGCTATTTTTCATTCTGCTGATGGTTTTTTACCCAAGGTTAAGGAATAATTTTCTTCATGTGTAAAATGGAGATAAATACATTCACTCTATTTCACAACTGTTATGACATGTATGAAAAACAAAAAGAAGAGGCTAAGAAGTGCTATTCCTATGAAATATAAATTATGATTTGTCATTGGTCTATTCATCATTGTATTAACACACTTGTTCTTGTTTTTCTTTTAGTTACTGAGAAGACACAGTTAACGATCCAGCTAAAATGAAACTAATGTTTTATTTTCACTAAGTAATGACTTTAATTTCTTTCATTTTTTAGGGATAAAACATAACATGGGATTCCAGCAACCAAAAAAAGTAAGTTTTCAGAACTACTTAAAGGAAACTGAACCCATATTCTGCATATGGGCTACTGATAGAGATGGCTTAGATAAGGCCACTGACTGGGGCTGAAGAGATGAAAAGTAAAGATGCCACAGAGTGCAAATTTTCCTTTTACAACATGGATTCAACAAACTGCACAATTCCACTTTTATAAGTATTTCTAAACTGGTTACTGTTAAAAATTACTGTAAAGTTTGTATACACTGATATTCTAGATAAAATCAATCTGATCAAGTCAATGTCTTCCGAGGTACTTGAAAACAGGCGAAAGAAAAATCCTGGTGAAATTCCTCCATCTAGTGGCTGTCAGCACATTCACAGCAGCAGTGGTAGCCCACCACCACCCTTCCCTGTTTCGTAGTTTAAATACAAGTACAAAATATGCAAAAGAACAGCTGTGCACCTGCCAGCTGCTACCCAAATACCATTGCCTGGTGAAATCAGTGGGATCAATATCACTCTATCTCTGCAGCCCCAGCTTGATTTTCTGGAAAAAGAGTTACACTGACAGAAGACACTCAAAGCATGGCACGGGGTTTCCCGAAAACTATAAGCTCATCACTGTCATTCCAGGTGAAAATACCTAGAAATTCCAAATTTGATAACCTTGAAATATCAGGCACATCATGAACAAATAAGATTGAATTTCAGCCACTCTGAGAAGGGTAGATTCATACATCTGGTATTTTACATAGACAAGACCTTTGATACACCTTTCATTACTGGAAAAAACTGCAAGATAAGAAGGGAGTATAACAATCACTCCCAACAGCTGAATACATGGTGTCTTGTATGACAAATCATCAGTTCATTTCCCAGTCTGCACACCACATATGACCTCCACAATCAGAACAGCAGGAAAAACATATTTTAAGCCTCAGTTCTGCCAAACTTGCTCAGCACTCTGAAAGTTATATTTAATAACAATCTGTTCTGTTTTTCATATTATAGGTATCAACTTAAGCAAGCCACCTATATAATTTTTAAAATTGGGTTTTTTTCTTTATTTACCAGTGCTTTTTGTAATTAATACTTCATTTTTTCAGCCTTAAAGAATAATGTGGCAAGATATAACCTCCATGACAGCACAAATTTAAGTTGCACTGCTTTTTCAGCCAGACTTGCAAAATCACTATTATCATTAAGATTTAATCTGCCATGTTGGAAGAGTATGACCCTACTGATCCACATACTATACACCTCAAAATTAATCCACATCTTATTTTTGAAGCCAGTTTTAAATACTATTAGGGAGCAAACAAAGATTGAAGATCAGAAATTTGTAACTTACAAAACCTCTATATAAACATTTAAGTATTTGAGGCAAACAATAATCATGCTACTACTACATTGGCTTCCTCTGAATCACTAGGGAGTACTTCAGTATTTGCCACTCTGCTCCCAGGTAAGTTCTCAAAACATGGATGACGTAGTTAAAAAGTGTCCAGAGCCAATTTTAGTCTTAGAGGCATGGACACATAGGCATGTATTCAAAGCAGCTGGCTTGAGAAACAGGAAGCAATGAAGCACATCTGGGCTATATGCCAAAAGAAGTATTGAACAGAGATCCACCTAATGAAAAAAAGCAGGTCCCAGGAACCCCTTATCCACAAATGGGATACTCTGCTTACTCTGTTTCCACTTGGCCACACCACCATTCCCACCCTGTACGGCTTCTCATCAAGTCTCAATGGCTTTGGTCCCAGGCTCACCTCACTCAAGCCTCTCTTTGGGCTCCCTATTCATGCTGCTCTCAAATTCACTTCTCTGTGTTCTCGTTGCAGACCTTTCTGCTTCCCTCTCCCTGCTCTTGTTCTCTCTACATCTTCTCTTCACTTTACAAATACTACAGACCTCCCTTCCCCATTAGGCTTCATTTTGTGCACATCTGCACAAGGTGGGGGTGGGGGCAAGGAAAAAAATTAATAAAAAATAAAAATAAATTAAAAAAAAAAAGTCACACAATATGTGACAACAGGCAGTCTGGATTTTTTTTTTTTTTTTTTTTTTTTTTGACATTTCAGAGACAGCACATCAAATGCAAGAGTATTTATGAAAGTCTGGGCACAAGCACCAGCCAAATACAGTTAAACCCAAATGTGAACTGGAATTCACCAGTTCAAGCTCAACTCAACCTTTTAATTTGTGTAAGCAAAAAACAAGATGGAGGGAAAAGTAATTACTATGATGTAGGCACAGGCTGAGGTCTTGTAGCATGGCATTTTGTTGTACAACTCTGCTAAACTCAGTGTGTGAACAGATACATGCTTAAGTTGTACAAGCTGTTAACGGTGACAGTCATTTACTAACATCTTTCATCTTTCCCTCCACCCATCAGGACTGTGTTTCCAGCAATAACCAGGACAGAAAATTAAGAAAAAGTACTGCAGATGGAGTAGCAATGGTAAAGCAGACTGATTCATCACACCTACCTGAAAACATGCCCAAGTTTCAAAGCACAGACAGAAGCCAAAGCAGCGTAATGTTTGCAATGAAAGATCAACAGAAAGGTGAAGACATTAATTCCATCAGGCTCCATAAACGGAGGAGGAGATTTATAATTAAGAAGAGCCCAATTCTGATTTCCATGAACAGCTCCATTCTCAACCTGCCCACACTTAAGTCTGAAGATAGAAACAACAACAAATGGAAAAGTCTCTATCAGATCCAAAGAGAAAGAAAGCAGATAATGAGGGAAACTTGCTCTAAATACAAGAGTAATAACAGAAGAATAATCACCCCTTATCATGTTTCTAGAATATTCGTAGAAGATAAATATAGAGTTTTATACTGTGAAGTACCAAAAGCTGGCTGCTCTAACTGGAAACGTGTGCTCATGGTTCTCAATGGGCTGGCTTCTTCCACAAAAGATATACAGCACAACACAGTGCACTATGGAAACTATTTAAAAAGGCTAGATGGGTTTGATCACAAAGGAATTTATCATAGGCTCAACACTTACACAAAGATGCTTTTTATTCGAGAACCTTTTGAAAAACTGGTATCTGCATTTCGGGACAAGTTTGAACATCCAAACAATTACTACCACCCAGTTTTTGGGAAAGCTATCATTTCCAGATACCGTGCCAACGCCACCAAAGAAGCATTAAGGACAGGCTCTGGAGTAAAATTTAAAGAGTTCATTCAATATCTCCTGGATGTGCATAGGCCAGTGGGCATGGATATCCACTGGGACCATGTCAACAGGCTTTGCAGCCCATGTTTAATAGACTATGACTTTGTTGGAAAATTTGAAAGTATGGAAGAAGATGCAAACTTTTTCTTGCACTTAATTGGTGCTCCACAAAACTTAACTTTCCCCAAGTTTAAAGACAGGCACTCCAATGAAGAAAGAACTACCACTAAAATTACACAACAGTATTTTGCAGAGCTTTCTCCTTCTCAGCGACAACGAAGCTATGACTTTTACTATATGGATTACCTGATGTTTAACTACTCAAAGCCTTTTGAGGATTTATATTGAATTGAGAGCAGAGACATTTCCACAGTAGCATCAGTTGAATTATATAACAAATCCAGGTGGCTTCTGTTCACATATACTTGTCTGTTAGTAAACAACTGTTTAAGAAGCAGAAAAAACACAAAATGGACCATAAATGGTTAGTGATGTTTACACCTTCACCTTAATTGCCTCCTTTTTCAAATCATATTTTTTCTATAATTTCTCCATAAGAAATGTATGTACATATGTGTATAATATTATATGTCAGGGCTCCCAAATAAAGCACATAATTTTCCATGCTAGTGTGGGTGTGTGTTTGCACTGGGGAATCACAGATGACAATTCTACAGCAGAGCCAGGCTTTCACAAAAAGCCAGGCTTTTTACTGTTTAGAAAGAAGTCTGAAAGTGACAGTAGCAAATAAAAAATACACTGAGTAATATTTATGGCTTGTGGAAATCTGCAACACATGAAGCCATACACTAAGCAGGTACTATATATTTGAAGCCATTGATCATTATTTCCTGATATTTCTAAGTTAGTTAGGGAGAAAGGTAAGTCCATGACATACTGTACAAAAACATTGATGAAAACAACTAATACTCCATGACCATGTGAGTGCAGTATTAAACCAGATGTTGTAATTCAGAGTGAGGACATGTTCTCCCTCTTCAATAATTCCCTTATGGCACATTCATCTGCAGAAAGATAAAATGTAGTCGAACATTTGCATCTTTATAAATGTTATTAAGATTCTTTTAATCCTTTGCATTAACATAAATCTATGGTTTAATCTTCATAGTCACCAGGAATATCAAATCTTTCCTTCATAATAACAAGCAAGAATAAATGCAACTTCCTGCCCAAGAGGGCAGTTGTTTTTATTGCTGCAAACGATCTGCACAGGTTTATTCCAGTAACAAATAGATCTGAATAAACATGCTAAAATTTTTCAAAGTGTTTTACTTCAATTGTTCATTTTATATACTTAAGAGAAGGCTTGCTTTCCTCTCTAGCAGAAATTCCTTGTAATAATCAAATACTCTACTTCCATTGGTTTTGTAAGCCTACATTCACACTAGCTCTATGTGCAGTATCCTTGTTTACATGTCATTTAACCTCTGGAAATTAGTTCAAATTGGCCAAATTGGAACAAGACTCAAACTCAACCACAAGGTCAAACTTGGACACCCTAGTAATTTCTAGAGTTTGTATTTCACAAGCAAGAATTCCTCCACAACTGGCACTGTACAAATGCACAAACATCTACGAAAACAAACCTGATTCCGGCAGTTTCAGATTGACAAATTCAGATCCACAAACTTTTACTCATACAGATGTAGTTACACACATCACAAGTGTTGGCCTTGCAGTTTATGCAGGCTCCCCCACATCATTTTTAAGTTTTAAAAATTTTCCATAAAGTAAAAAATGTTTTAAAATACTTTTCATCAAAAGCTTGACTGACAAATAACTCACACATGTCTGATGTACTTTTTTGAGAGAGAGAAAATTAAAAAGGTAATGTGGAACTTCCACTGTTCCATAATCCAGCTACCATTCCGTCTGCTCAAGCTCTTCATTGCTGCTTTGCTGCTGCCACCTTTCCACTCCCCTCAGATGCTTGATCAGCTCACCTGACTAGGGAACAGCCTTTTTATTCAAAGTAATTTTTCTGCTAGACCAGCCCAGATCAGCAGCAACAGACTAGGGGTCATTCACCAACAGGTAAGCGTGGCAGATAACTCCACTCAGAAGATTAGGAATATCCAGGAGAAAACAAGGCACATTAATCCCTTCATGGTGCAGACTGATAAGAACACCCATGTCTATAAGTGGTAGGATTTATGGGCAGATAGGGGGAAGAGTTGTAAGTCAAGACCACCACTAGCAAACAGAGTTATGACATCCTTAGATTTAATGATATTAAAGTGGCCTAAGAATTAACAGTAACCTAATTAATGTAATGCATTTGCCCATAGTTACAGAAATCTCACATGGTCATCAACATAAGGAAAGGACATAATAAATATTGGAGCCCTTATAGCTTCTTTTTCAGAGTCTGATCTTGCAAGCAGGTCAGTGCAGAGCAGTGTTTTCACTGATTCTGCAAACTAGTGCTGAACTCATTCAAGTCAGTGGATGAGATTCCATTGAGAGAGGAATCCTAATTAACCTATACTGCAGCATCATTACAGCAGAAGAGAACATGCAGACTCATGGGTTAGCTCAGTGCTGCAACCAGGGTAAAGCTGGATTTCATTTGTATTCAGATCTCCACTATATTTAGAAAATTCTAAGGGAAGGATTAAATAACTTAATCCTATAGCTAGATTACCATCCCAGACCTGACTTTCTCCTTTGTCCTCCCTCATCTAAGCTCCTTTTCACCTTAATCTACATCTACACCTAAATTAACAAAGCCACAAGGTCATGTTTACATCTGAAAGACTCTGTTGGTACAGTTGCACATCAGTAAACTGTTCACTGTATGAATGGAAAAAAAAAAACACCAGCAACATTCCACTTCTGTCTGTATCAAACTGGTTCTTTCCTCTGACTACCTTCCAAATCTATTCCAATTAAAAACATTTGCTACTCCATTAAAAGCTAACAAGTGAATAACATTTTCAATGACAAATGAAGATGGAGACTTTGGCAGGGTTTTTTATCTGGAGTAACAAGCATTCTTAAAACAAAGGCTTAAATAAATTATTTTCATGTTTATAATAAACTGTATATGGCAGAGTAGCATCTGCTTTACAGTATCAAGGAAGACAGAAATACACTTCTAAATACTTGAACGTGTTCAATACTGGCTACTTACATTAATTTGCCATTGTTACTTTCATCATGTATTCCCTACTGACTAGTAGAAACACATCAAGAAATAGCTTCAAAGAAAAAAATAAATCAGATCTGTAAAAATACATAGTTTAAAGTGAGAAGAGATCATTATCTTGAACAAAAAAAGCTAAGCCAACAGACAACTAATAATTTCATATCAATCAAATGTTTAAATAAAAAGCAACAATTTTAATGAGGTGGTATTATGTTTGACTGCTCATTTCCTTTTGGGTTATCTTTTTTTTTTCCTCACATATAAAGTCTTGACATTTACTTTTCTGAAAATGCAACTGAATTCTTTTCAAACTTGCTCCCTCTGAGGTGGGTTTTTTTTTCCTGCATTTTACCTTTCATATAGAAATTGGTATTCAATTTCATATAAAAAGGAAATTCAAGATTAATTAGCCAAGACAATTCAAATGGTATCACATTGTCTGGAATTACCAAATAGAAACATGGTTTCTTTTTTTCTTGTTGTTCTGTTTAATTAATATTGCTTTATTATTGAGACAAGTTGCTTTAAACCATTAAGACATTCCTTTTTTACACCAAACAAGAAATCACATAGGTAGCTGCACATAGTCCAGCCAGCCATTTGGGAGAGAAAATGTACAAATAAACACACAAATCTCAGCCTGATCTGCTAATTTTAATTCCAATGATACCAGAACAACAGCATCTGCATGCAGCAGTGGTTTGTTTTCAGAGCACAACATGAGAAACAAGTCACAGCTCAGCCGGTTTGAGCTGATACTGCTCCAAAGGATTATTTTCAGGTTGGCATTATTATTTGTGGAGACTTCAAAGCCTCAGCATGCACCTGCACCCTTGAACAATGACTTGTAAAGTGTACCAATTTTCATATGCCAAGATGGATATAACGAATTTTCAGCCCAAAGCAACAGCTACCAAGTTAAAAAAGGCCCAGAGTTTTTTTTGTTTGTTTTTTGTTTTTTTTTTTTAGTTTTCATTAACATGAACCTAGCAGACAAGCCTGTAAACACATATCTCTAATGGCTTCCAGCATAATACTGCTGTAAGAATGCACTGGAGTGAAGTACAAGAAAGAATGAGATTTTAGATTAGTCATAAACAGTGACAACTGATACTTGCAGCTGATAAGTCACTTCAGAAAGAACTTTTCAGAACTATCCATTCAAATAGAGGTGTCCAGAATTAGACATGGAGTCAGATGCACAGTGGATTTGAGTTCTAAGAATGACAGGTCCCCTGTTCCATGCTTCAATTTAATCCTGAAGCAAGTGAAAGCATTATACATAATGCATCACTTGAGCTGTAAGGGCAAGACAGTATAGAACACAGTGACACAGAATGGGAAGACAGACAGATGTGATCAAGCCTTCCTCACTGTCACCCAACTATTTGGTTACTATTTTATGAAGCAATTGGTATAGGTAGTTGTGACTCATTATTAAAGAATAAGAATGTTTAATTTATGACTAGTAAAAAGAAAACATTCGGCCTTGTAAAAATATTCTCTGGTCAGGTTTAACAAGTATGTAGTCTGTAAGTTTCTCTTTGGGAAATCCTATGCATAGAGACAACTATTGCATTAACAAATTAATTGCATGTAGCAATTACATAAAATACATAAAACCTATATGGGTAAATCTTTTAAGTGTCATTTCCAGGCAGTTTGTGCCACAATGATTTTTACTCATTTGTATGAAGCTCTTTCAAATTCTGCAATCTATTGCCACTTTTGCCACTAACTTTTTTTATTTTTTTAACTGAAGACACACATGAAAGAACTGAAGTGGAGATCAAGTTCTCTATCATGTACCTACTGGGTACAAGACTTGAATTCTTGTGTTTAAATTCAGCTCTTAGAGTAGTGCTGGCCCCATGGTTCACATTTAGCTTTATAAGATTCTTTATCAGAGATCTTTTGTACCAGTGTCATCATTTTTTCCTGGAGCTTAAAATTGTGCTGTCAAATTATGAAAAATGAAACAGGCTTTCACAATCCAACTTTTTCACAGTTCTTTTCCCAATCTGGGATTCCTGCCCAGATTTATTTTTGCTTAATATGGGAATTTTTCTCTCAACATACCCAAACATTAGGTAATGTCATCAGCTGCAAAAGGTGTTAAGATTATGTTCAAGCATAGGGAACAGCAGCATAGGAAGCAATGGCCTAAGGCAACTGCAGTAAGAGCTTGTCCCAATCCATTAAACACTAGTGGAGGTGGCTTCTTTCCTAAGAAAGGAAAGCTCTAGGCTACAGTTCACCTTCAACTTTATAGATACAGAGTAATGCACGTTACAATCACAAGAAAGTTCTTTTATCTTTGTTTTGAGTGTGCATCCAGTCAGTATTACCCTTTCCAGATGTCATTATGTAGCCACTGGGAAGTCACATGGAGGTGCTGCCATCCTACAAACAGATAGATTTACATTCTGAAGACCACAGGGCACAGTTTTGGCTGTGTGTGTATAACATGTCCAATAGCTGACCTGTTTCTACAGTATTCATTCAAACAATACTCCTATACCTAGTAGTAGTCAGGTATGCTAATGCTTAGGGCAGACAACTGGGAGAATAGCTCTACTGTTTGTCCATTATCTGATTTTCTTGGGTCTGATCCCCGGGAATTGCTCTGCTTATCTCTTTCTTCATTTCTAGTGTGGAGGAAATTCAAGAATGACATAGCCTTTAGTGGTTTTCATTGCATTTCATTGACTGATCTCAAATTCATTTTTAATTTGCATATAGCAATGTAAAATGGGAAAGGTTTTAGACTGAGTTTTTCCCCAGAAATCCCTCTTTTTCTGTCAATGTTTTTAATAAAGCTCCCTCCCAAGCTGGGAAGAAGTGTGGACCAACTCGAAGGCAGGAGGGCTCTGCAGAGGGACCTGGACAGACTAGAGAGCTGGGCCGATTCCAACGGGATGAGGTTCAACAAGGCCAAGTGCCGGGTCCTGCACTTTGGCCACAACAACCCCATGCAGCGCTACAGGCTGGGGACAGAGTGGCTGGAGAGCAGCCAGGCAGAAAGGGACCTGGGAGTCTGCATCGACAAGAAACTGAACATGAGCCAGCAGTGTGCCCAGGTGGCCAAGAAGGCCAATGGCACCCTGGCCTGTATCAAAAACAGCGTCACCAGCAGGTCCAGGGAGGTGATTCTTCCCCTGTACTCAGCGCTGGTTAGGCCACATCTCGAGTACTGTGTCCAGTTCTGGGCCCCTCAGTTTAAGAAGGATGTAGAGGTCCTGGAACAGGTCCAAAGGAGGGCAACCAGGCTGGTGAAGGGACTCGAGCACAGGCCCTATGAGGAGAGGCTGAGAGAGCTGGGGCTGTTCAGCCTGAAGAAGAGGAGGCTCAGGGGAGACCTCATTGCTGCCTACAACTACCTGAAAGGAGGCTGTAGCGAGGTGGGAACTGGACTCTTTTCACAGACGACCTTCAACAAGACAAGAGGACACAGTCTTAAGTTGTGCCAGGGGAGGTTTAGGTTAGATATTAGAAAGAATTTCTTCACGGAGCGGGTGATCAGGCTATGGAATGGACTGCCCGGAGAGGTGGTAGATTCTCCGTCCCTGGAGACATTTAAAAAAAGACTGGATGTGGCACTCAGTGCCATGGTCTAGCAACTGCTCCGGTGGGTCAAGGGTTGGACTAGATGATCTCTGAGGTCCCTTCCAACCTGGCTAATTCTATGATTCTATGATAATATGGAAAAAAAGTCACAGACACTGCAGCACAAGTAACCTGACCAAGAAAACAGACAATGTGAAAGAACAAGAGGCTATGATATATAGTTTCACACTATATTTCTCCACTAAAATCCATAAAGACATAAATCCTGCTCAAGTGACACACTGTGTACTCATCAAGGTGATATTGTCTTTATAAATCAGGCACACAATGACCATTTCAAGCAGCATGGAAAATGTGGCAGACATAATATAAGGTGGGTTATGAATCTGACACCATATCCATGTTTATCTATGAAAAAAAGGAGTTTATTTTTATTATCTAAAATAAATCTGAGAACTCCATTAGATCATCACACCAAAATTGAACGTCAGGTTTATATTACCATCTGTGAAGCACGTAGCAGCTGGTAATGATCAAAAACATTTTACCTTGGAGCTATTCATAGGAAGTCTCAAAATTAACCACTCAGAATAAAAAGCTAAGCCTGCCATATTTGGCCAAAATATACAGTTTATGAACACAAGAATGAACTTGTGTGGCAGTAAAATTAATTTTAGACAAATTTAGAAGATAAAGGGATGATATTACATCCTGAAACACACATATATATGATTACAGAGAAGAAGAGAGGCAAATAGATAAAAGCAATGACATTACAGTAAATTATGTTAAAACACAAACACTATATATTTTCATTTAATTTCTGCACCACTGGTTCCAAAATAGCATCATGACATCCACCTAAACATTTTACCCAGTCCTAATTGGAACACTGCTACCCAGTTACTCCGGAGAAAGGATGAGCTGAGAAGAGGAGCAGCTTGTTAAATCTGTATCTGAGCAAGGCAGTGGTGAAGATTTTAAGCAAAAGAGTAATTTGTTCAGAGCCAGCTTAGCTGAAACAAGTGGACTCAACTTGCTGTTCTAGCAGGTGGCAGACAGCCCTGACTGCACAGGACAGGACAGCCCAGAGGAGTAATTAAAAAAAAAATTAAAAAATTCTTATATTTGATTATCAAGACAACACCAACAACAAATTTGGCTAATGCCAGAGTGCTACTATGTGAAAGTAGAAACCCTCTAATGAAACAGATTTTCAAATCAATTAGTTTTCTTTGGTTTCTGGACATTCTGAATAAGTTAGAGCTTTGTATTGACTTCATTTAATCCAGAGACTAATGAGTTTAACTGAATCATTGCCCTCTCCCACTGAAGATGCATTTTCACCTACCTTCTGCATGGCTGCATTGCCCAGGGAGGTCCCAAGTGGCATATGCCATTTATAACTTTTTTCTCTCCCACAAGGAGCTACTTCTCCCCCACTATTCATCATTCTAAACTACAAGATACAGAGTTACAGTAAAGCCTTGTTTCTAACACATTTTCTCATTCCCTAGTTTCAAATGAGAATCAGTTTCCTTGCAGATGTATCTGACAAGCAGAGCACCCTTAAGTACCACCTTCCCAAATTCTGAGCTACCAAATCATTTTACTTTGAAGACATTGACTCTCTGTTCTGTTTCTGCAAAAAAAGGAAATACTGACTTGCTATTTAAGGGGCACTGACCACTCACCAGTCACAGTAACTTGGGAGTAACCTGTGAATGTTCAATGTCAAAAGTATCTTACTCCTCTTCTCTTGTCTTTGGTTCAGATGTTATGTTGTTGTCTTGCAGACTATCTGCAACCATAACATCTCCAAACCAGATGCATCCATTTCTTGCATATTCAAATTTCCCATCCCTCCTGAAATAACCATAAAGAAACAAGACTGGGGAGAAACTACATTGCCCTGCCCAACTAGCAGTCAGGTTCTAAATTGCCTGAATCTAATCACTTTATAAACACATCTGCATTTGGACTAACACCTACCTTTTGCAGGTTTAGCATATGGCATAAATAATACATAAAACTGGCCTGCCAGTTTTGAAAAGCTAAACCCATAACTTGGATTCCCATTCTCCACGAGAACAATTACAATCTGCATATACACTCATGCTCACTAATCCAAGTCTGTGGAAGAAATACTGATGCAAATTCAAGTACATGCATCCCCATTTCAGTTCTGCCTTCGTTGACTGATTGATAATTAAGGCATATATTTGGATCCAAAGATATAGAGAAAACTTTAAATCCCAGAGGAAGCTGCTGAATTTGAGCCCAAGGTTATTAATCATACTGGCTCTAATTGTATATGAAGTATCTTTACTGCCTCAAAAAAAATTTTTTTAAATATTATGAGACTTAAATATGTCACAATATTCTAGATATCTTGATTAGATCTCCTTTAATATACTGCCTCCAAATAATTTGTAATTTATTTAACACCACTATAAATCTCACAGAAATGAAGAACACTTGCTAATCATTAAGATTAAGCAGAATCTTTAGCCTGACTAGACTAGCAACAAAATTTGATAAGGGGATTTTTTTTTTCCTTAAACAGTGCTTTTTAGTGTCTTCTTGTAATTAAAATTTCAACCAAGGTCCCATTAGGCCAATACTGATCCCGCTGTGAATCAGGCAGACCCTCAAGTCTTCACATGTTCAGAGTTAAGTCTCACTGGTAAGTAGCATCTGGGAAGGCTTTGACTAAATCAAGCGAGAACTCAATAAGATTAAAGCCTAAAGAATTTTGCTCCTCACTGACATTTAAAAAATTTTCTACATCATTGCCCTGATCCTGCAGGATCACATGCCCTCACAAAACACCACACAGCTACTTCACAGGGCTAACTGCAAGGGAAGGCTGGCTACAGTGGCTATAGGTATTGGTAGCCTAAGTGCATTAAAGCTCACTATAGATGCCTCCTTCCTTCTGTCATCCCTCAAGATTAGGGCATTAACAGTACAGTGAAGTCAGAGAGAGCACAGAATCTCTATGGAGCAGAAAGCCAACTCCAGGGCAAAAGGAATAGAAGGACTATGCAGAACCCCTGGACAGAGTAAGAACTGACTTGGGAGAAACACTACAGGAACTGCCTAAGGGAGAACACACTGCACTTAGGCAGCTGGACCAGGACTGGTCCTGAGGTGAAACCCCTTTATATGCATTTCTCTCACCTACAGAAGCTGTGGCAGTGGCATTCTTGCTTCTTTTATGGCTTCTTTGCCCCTTCATCTTCATAGTCTTTCCATGAGCATCCCTACTTTGGTAAAAGCCTACCTCCTGCCTCTGGCAAGAGCACTTACAATTTCTCTTTTCCAAACTTTTATCATAAATGTTCTCCATAGGGCTTCATCCACTTGTCACCTTCTGATCCTAGCTTTCAGTTTATCTTCTGTGTTACCCATACAGTTTATAGGAGAACCTCTCCCTTAGTCTTTACCCCTCCTCTCAATCAATGTGCCAGACTGCAAGACCCAGTTCAGCCTTTCAGACTCTCTCCTTCATGGCAATGTCATTTTTGACATGGACCACCGAGTCTACTGCCTCACCCAAATAACCTTCCTACATTCCCCATTTCATTTGGTTTCATCTTCTTGCAGACTATCTGTAATTACTAAGCAAAGATATTTGCATGTCTATAAGCATACATTGGCCATCAAGTAATGCTTACAGATCTTGAGAAAGCTCAGTTTATTATTTTTATAATCCTCCTTCTTAACATTTGTTCCTCTGCACAAATCCAGAAGACCAGCCCACAGGCAAAATAATAAGCTGTAAAGCTGAACTGATAACCAAAGTCTCAGACTCACAACATAGGTGACATCAGTCTTGTCTACCCATCAAGGTCTTTAATAAAGGCAGTTGTATGGTCCATCTGCAGGCATGGGTAGTCAGTGCCAGAGAGATGACATGTCTTTAGGTAAGAAAGGGATACCCAAATACAGGCAATTAATACAATTAATATAATTGCTCGATGCACAGCTTTTTTAAGCCCTTCCAAACACACCTCAAAACAAGCAATAACTTTGAGCAAAGGCAGGTCTTAAGCAAGCATTAGAATACAAAGGACACTGTACCTTTTTCTACACCATAGCAGTGTGAGATTGTTTATATTTACCATGAACCCAAAACAACTGTGTATATAATAATCAGCTTTAGTTTGCTAATATCAGTTGTGTGTTATTTTTTTCTTCTTCAAAGAACTGGAAATCTGACAGCATTGTAGTACAGCTAGTCAAGACAAAGGGAAAGTAAATCAAAGCACTGAACAGAGAAGAGGTAGGAATCTACACACATCAGCTCTGCAATCAAAGTTACTTTCCTGCTTAGAGAAAGTTTTCCCTTTCATTCTCTTCTGAAGCATCCAATACAGCTAAGTGCCAAAGGCAAGATTTCTCATACTCAGTAGAAGAACAATTCTGATTTTATTATGGAAAGTCTCATGTAGCTCGTCCCAGTATGTTTCACTTACTTCCTACTGCCAGTCTGTAGCCTTAAAGAATAAGGACATTTTATTACAGAGGTGATCAGGTGACAATGTTATAAACTATTCATGTAAAACACCTTGCTGCAGTTCTAATATTTGCAGACTCCCATGTTCCAGTTTTGGGGAAGATACTTGATCTTGTTGGAAAAAAAGAAGTTTTTAAAGTCTAATTAAATTCCTTAATATTTAAGCTATGGCACTTAAAGTTGCAGGTATTTAAGTCCTATGACCTGGGAAAAGCAAATTTATTTTTTTGTTTTAAATAGTCAGGTCTTCCAGAAAGAAGTGAATGAAAGAAGATGCTGCCTCCATTTAGAAACACAAAAAGCTCAAGCAACTTTTGATTGAAGAATATTGAACTGCTTCAAAGATCAAGTTACTACCACCAGAAACATCTGAAGTAAGATTGATAATGTACTAAAAAGGTAAGCAGCTCAATTATTTCTTCAAAGACAAAAACTGTTATATTGAAGTTTGTCAGAGATCAAAAGTATCAAACCTATCTAGGGGCACCAAGGCAAAAACCATCCCACAAAGAAACTACTTGTTTCTTTGGGATCAGAATATGGGTCTTAAGAAATGTCACTGCCCTCAGCATGTGTCCCCCAAATGTGGGGTGGTTCTTATACACCACTCAGCATTTCACACAGAATGTCAGTGAAAAAGACAGAAATGTTGCAAATGGCCATAGGAAGTGCAAGGCCACTTGAACAATTAGTTTATTGTAAATAAGAACAGAGTCAAACAAATTTAGTGTGAGAGCTATTGCTCAGACTTGATCTGTTAGGAATCCTTTCCAAGACACTAAGTGGATGGGTAGGAAGTCTGTCAGAGCTTTCCATAACTTGAGAATCAGTTATGAATTCACACTAGGCAGGTTAAAAATACTGGCAGTTAAGCACAGAGACACTCCAGTAGAAAGCAGCCAGCTCTGTCTTTGACCACTGGTGTTTTCAAGTACCACATCAATCCAATTCAGAATGACAAGAAAGAACAAATCCACTCTTCACAATTCTCAACATGAGTATCAACTCAGTCCTACAGGATACATCTTAAAATGCATTACTATCTTCCTTCCACAATCTTTTACTCTTCTGTCACTCAGCCTTGTTGCAGGTGGGCCTTTTTTTTCCATAAGAACAGGAAAACACATGACAAACCAAGATATTTTATTTATCCATATAGAATATACCACATTGTAATACTGTTTATCATTAGCAAAACAATATAGATCAGCAACAGCACTAGAATAACTTGAAAGGGTGACTAAAGCCAGTGAATGGGGTATTTACCATAATTACTGAAAAATTAAACTAATCTCTTTTCACCCTGGATGACTTTCACCTCTTGCCAGCAGCATTAATGTAGAGTATGGGTCTTAATAATGAGAATAGTAGGAACTGGAAGCATTTTAAGATTTAAAGGCTCACTTTTTAATGGTGTTCATTTGGCATGCCACATAATTACTACAATTCCTTTTCACTAAAAGTACAGTGAGTACTTTTACAGTGAGTACTTCTCTACACAGAGCTGCAGTTCTGATGTTATTTAGGGCAATACTTGGCCCTTTTGCAGTCTGTCTTATCTCAGATCATTAAGTATTTCAGATCAAGTTGTAGTAATGAAAACTACTTTCATTTTGTAAGGCCTCTACTTTCAAAAATATCATAGCTAGACCCTTAGGATGTTTTAGGCAGTCACCTAATACATAAGGTTGATTGACAAGTATTCGGTAGAGACTGACACAGTAAAGCTTTCCTACCTTTCTCTAAGCACTGCCTACATTTCTTGTGCTGCACTCACAATTGCAATTACTTACTCCAACCACAAGGTTGTCTCAGCTTCTAGAATGCACACAGAATGCAAAATTTAATCTTGTGTCTTTTAATCAAAGAACTAATATTGTTGGACAGCTTTTAAATTTACACTTCTACGACTATGTTGTTTCAAAAGATAAAAACTTACTTTCTTAAGGATGACAGTCTTGCCTTTACCTTCTGCCCTGCTTTTATATATTCACCTGTAGACTTCAGTATCAAAATATTTTAATATAAAGATGTTTTCATGCACTGTTTAAATAGTGTCCTATATAAAGTAGAAATAGCATTAGCTTAATTTCATTACATAGGAGGATGGGAAAGAAAAGGAAAAAATAAATTTAAAGAAATATATATATCACATTCTTGGGGAATATAAGCATGCAGTAAAACACCAGCATCAAATCTCTATCTAGTGTACAGCAAAGCCAGCACAACAAGGTTTCTATAAGTCAGGTAGGATCTTCACCTCTCCCATGGACTTTTACTCACTTTTTTCTTTTTTTTTTTTTTTTAAAAAAATCAGCAAATGTCTGTTCTGTATCTTTGTAAGTGATAAGATTTCCATGAATAGCACAAAATGATGTGGAAAATGCCTTCTCTAATTACTCACTACTAAAGCAAGAAGTCCAAACCAGAATTCACAATTGGCTTAAATAATCAGTCTAATGATTAGGTTGGTGACACAGAGACAGAAGTTTGAAGTAACAGACTGTGTGACTGCAGGGTTATCACAGAGGAAGCTGTTGCTGATGAGATAGGAGCTGCTGAAAAAAATAAGACTTTGAAGAGACTTGCAGTGAAGAGCCACAGAGATCCAGCACCAATTGAAAGAGTTATGAATAATTTTGTACCAATGCACGTTCCATATACCAGCAGCCAGAGGATGAAAAATCCCCTAAGAGACTAGATTAATTACAAAGACCACCCCCATAGAAAAGGAGGCTGCAGTTATGCTCACATCTTTAGCATACTGCAGCAAAATGAAAGACAAGGACTGTAGAGTGAAGAGCTACATTGTGAAAGTGTCACCTTTGATATTTACACAAACATTAAATTGTGAAGGTTACAAATAAAGCAAAAAGAATGAGTGGCTGCTTTCAAATAGATAAGCAAGCAGAAGCTTATATGGGGTAAGAACAATTGGTTTCTGCTTTGTAAGGATTCATGGCTGTAAACAGTCATATGCAAAGCCCCAAAAATGCCTGTGGCATAGAGAAGTGTTCAGTCTCAGCTTCAAAACACATTTGCTCTTTGTCTCTTGCTTCTTTTAAAAAAATTCAAAACATTTGCCATTTCTGACAGTGAGTTTTCCTGTATACATGTATCAAGGTTTCCAGTGAACAAGAGAGGTAACAGCTAAGAATCAGTAACATTTACCTTTAAAATGCTCCTGCTACAGTGGGGACTGAATTCTGTACGTTTTAAGGAACACTGAAAAGAAGCTCTATGCTGGAAATATTCCTGATCTTTCTATAGATATACATGCCAGTAAAGAGAAAGCCTGGGGACAGTGTTCAGTACTGGTCTTCTGCATCCACTTATTCCAAAATGAAGAGGGGATGAAGCAAGCATAAACTCTGGTTTCATTTGTACACCATGCTTTTTTAATCCTTCTCTAACTTTGCCCTCTACATTAGGTAACTAAACTCACCACAGCCTCCCAAGAACCCAGTCTTGAATCCTGCTCTGTTCCATCTTATTCACTTTTCAGCAGTTTACACTACATGTAAAAGCCCAGGTCTTTGTGTGCAAGAGTACATATCATACTTCAGCTACTTTTACCTGAAAGCTGCAAACCACAAAAGGTAATGATATTCTATTTAGTCTGCTGTCTGAGACACCAGCAAGATGCCTATTTCTTTAGTCTTGCTATACCTCACAATTTATCATGTGAGCAAGCCCATCATATCAGGCCACAGCAAAGCCACTCCACGTTCATCAGCAATGAAACCAGTCATACTGCAAGCCAGTGAGAACTGGGAGAACCTTTTCTTTGTATCATATAATATAAATGGGAACTTTGGATGGAAGTGAGATGAAAACACAGCTGAATGCAGAGCTACAGGTAGGATAATTTGAACAGTAGCCTCTGCTACACCTAAGACAGAAGTAGAAACACAAAAGTGCTCTTCTGAGAGCAGCTTAGATGACTGCTAGGAATTCTCAACAGACATGGTAGAGAGCACAGGCAACCATTTTGAAGAGGACCTTTAGTAAGGACTCTAAATTACCATGATTTCCAAATTGCAAGGACTGTGTTTTTTCTGACCATACGTATACAACTAGAGAGGAACTGAGCAAAGCCCAGCAAGTCCCACAGTTTGTCAGCAGTGGGCCAGTTTCTTGGGTAGAATGGGGCTTAAGGGCAGGTACCATGGCACAGCTGGAGCTCTGTGAGGGGCTGCAGGAGACATTTATTTCTCCTGACACTGTAACTTACTGTGTCAGTCACAACATTATCTGGGTCACCACTACAAGTTTATGCAGCATCAACAACAGTAGCAGCTCTGCTGGCAGGCTTCAACAATGTAATATTAGCATCCACTCCTGATCACTGGAAAACTTAGATTACAACACCTAATCCAGGCAAAATTTCAGCCCAGGTTCCTGAAGACAAAGGAGAGTTACCAGCAAACAGCAGCATAATGAAATTGCTTTCTGTCTGTCCAACATTCAGCATAGGGGATGCTGCAGCTTCCACTCCATCTTTGAAAATAAACTTGGTACATTTTTTTGTTTCTATTTCTCTCCCACAGTTCGAGTTATAAACCAGTTGTGAAGCAGAACAGATATGCATTTTAACCTTCCCCCTCCTGCAGCCCCACACAGGTTACGTGGGTGGTGCTGCCTCTAAATCCGCAGGAGAACCACAAGGCCGGGAGAGCCGAAGGGATGCGGTGCTCCTGTGCCGTTTCCATGGCACTGCCGAGGCCCCGCGGCTGTAGCCCTGCTGTCTCCCTTCTCCCGCCCAGCTTGCAGAGGGAGAATAAACGTGCATTCTCAGGGCTACATGGTTATTGCTTCTTTTTCCTTCAGAGCCCTCTCAACAGATCTTTCCATCGTGTGTGCCTTTTCTCCACATTTCTACTGTCATTAACTGGGCTAGCACATTATGGAACCAGTAATATTTAGGGCTTACCCGATCAAGCAGGAGCAGAGCAAACTGAGGTCCCTGCCTCCGAAGAAGCCAGGCCAGAGGGCTGCAGTCACCACCAGGGCACTAGAACAAGCTCGTGTGTCGGGGGGGGTTCCAACATTTTTTCTTTCTTCTCCTACAGGAAAGCACAGGAATTAGGTGCACGGAGAATACAAAAATCAAGCCATCTGAAAATTAGGCTTCAGGTTTACTTTATTTCATCTAATTATTTAAATTTTGGGGGTGGCTTCAGTCAAAAAAAGCAAAATAATTTAAAAAAAAAAAAAACAAAAAACCAAAACCAACATATAAATACTGAATGACTTAGAGAAAATCCCCTGAGTTGCCAATCAGGTGTTACAAATGAGCCTGTAGCAAGCAACAGCCATCAAAAACTCATCTGATTACCTTCACTCTCCCTGTTTCCCCTAAGGAGGACAATATTGTAACAAGCAAAAAACATTCTTTCAAGTACAAAATGCCCAACATTCGGGAAAGGAAATAAACAGGCCTTAGCAAAACTGACCTCCTACCCTGCTTTCTCGGATGACATTAAAACAGGAATAAAACCTCAGTGTCCAAATCTAGTTGTGATTAACACAGGGATTCAGAGGCAGAGAGAAGGAATTCAGTTACAAGAAAAATTGGCTGCTCTTTCATCTAAACTTTTCTTCTTTTAAATAATATTTTACCGAAGGGGAGGAAAAAAAAAAAACAAAAAAAAAGAAGAAGAAGAAGAAAAGACAATTTTGTGTCATTCTCTTTTCTTTCCTGTGACAAGCTGTCACTTCCAGAGGCAGCAATTCTATCACCATGTTGCTGGAGAGAATAAGTAGGGCATGATTTCTCTTTCGCTTTGATATGAACAAAGATTAAAGTAATAAAGAACTAAGAAGAGAGTGAAGGAAGTTTTCAAATACAGAGCCAATGTTATTATTGTGTGATATTCCATGAAGCAACAGTGGCATCCAGTGGTATATTTCCATAAGCAACTTTCATATACTCTTTTCACTAACTTTTGCCTTCTATGAGAATTACTTTTTTGCAACAGGTTCTCAAGGAGCTCTTTCTCCTCTTCCCCCAGCACACACCATCAGAACCATAAACCCACAGTTATTGGTACCAGTAATGGAGACTGACATGTACAAGTGAAAACTATCAGCTTTCTAGAAGGCTGTATCATACCTGCATAGTCAAGGAATTAAAATCTTTTCAAAGAAGCTGCAATGTTGATGCAAACACATTTTTTAATTTATTCTAAGAATTCTAAAAAAAAAACCAACCAAAAAAACCACAAAAACCCAGGATATTTTTTCTTATCAGCATCCACAAGAGTATAGCAAATATTGTTCTGTACTGTTGCTCTCCCTACTTTGTTTCTCTCTGAGGCAATTTATTAATTTTTTCTCATTTAGTGACAGTAAGATTATTCACAATTTATGGTATCTGAATAGATGCTCTGCAGCATACTTTTACAATTATAAACCCTTCACTTTTCCCAGAAGGAAATTCATTCAGTGAATGTATTACGATACTTTCAGACTAAGCTCACATTTCACATTTGCAGTTAAGAAAGCACCTTGTACTACCACAAGCTCAGTACCATCCCAAGTTATAGTTTAACATTAAAGAAAATTATCTCCTCACTAACGCAGATCTTACAATCAAAAGTTGCTAAGCCTGATCTCAGGTCAATCAAAACTTCTGTTGTGCCTTTTTTTTTTCCTATGTTAGATCTTGATCTTTTAAAAGAAACAGGTTTCAAATTCACAAAAAGGAAAAAAACCAACTGTTTCTCACTCAAATTTTCCAAACAGTTGAACTACAGAATCTGCCCGTTTTTAACAGCAGTACTTCTCTGTCAACATACCCCATAATAAACCTCCAGAAAGCTATTGACTGGTATAAGTAGGCTCCCTGAAGGAAAGGAATAAGGCTTCTTTTCCTTACATCCAATAAAAACTAAACTGAGCAGCTTGCGAAGAAACTGAAGCTTGGTTTCATCCAGTCTTTGTATGACAGTACAGTAACAGAGTTTAACTGACTGTAATTCATGTGATTCCACAAGTACAAGATTGTCTACATAATCTACCCCAGCAAACACAGAAAAGGCTAATTACTGACACAGGAATGATGAGGAAGAGATAGATTGGGAAGGAAGTGTTCAACACAGCACTAGGCTGTACCAGAAAGCTCTTCACCATAGGCCTTCCTCCACTCAAACCCATGTGGATTAGCAAAAACTCTCATGGAAGATGCATTTCAGTTCTGCCAGCTCAGTAGAACAGTACAGTCTGTGAACAAAAAAATGTGCTTTATTCATTGTGGTACTAAAGCACCATGGTTCATAAATATCACCCAATTTGTGACTAACAATCAGGTGACCTGAAGGATCAGGTTAATCACTCATGCTGATGTTAAATGCTCAGAGTGGCTGACCAAGCAGCCAGTCACCTCATATAGTTCTATCCCATTTCCATGTTGCTTCATTCCAGCTGGGACTGTATGACCAAAATGCTCTGTCTGTGGTTTTGGGTGCTTACTAACTAGTTTCCCTTCTTGATACTGCCCAATTTCTAAAAGGTATTATTTCTGAGCAAGGAGGCAAAAGCTTGCCCTCAAAACAAGAAAAAAAAATCACCATCAATAGCAATACAGAACTGGTTTATAATATATTATTCTAGCAAGTGATATGCTAACATTGAAAATAGAAGAAAAACAAACAAAGAACAAGACAAGCTTATGACCTATTGCCTTTTTATGAAGCAGAAAATTCCAGATGATCAGGGTGGGGAGGGCACATATGCCCAGGAGATGAGCCTGAACTACAAAGCAGAATTGCAATTGAGCTTGTACTACAGTTAGAGTAAAGCAATCTTTCAGTAGCCAAGTCATAGCATCGAAAAATAGCAGTGACTTGGGCAGATCAATACCATATGGAATGAAGCCTCAGAAGAAGCAGGCATTTTAAAACACAGCTGAAAGATTAAGATGAATTTTCTTATTTTCTTTCCCTTGCGCTTCTCATTTGATCAAGGAGCTTCCTGAACAACCTTAACACAAAGGTTCCAAATGAATTCCAGACCACTTTTCTGCAATGTACTATAACACTTTGGAAATAAACATAATAAAGCAAGATCTCTGCATCTGTGAGCCCACCATGATTTCACCCAAGTTCTACTAGCTGAAGGACAGCAAATCCTAACTCTAGCAACTTGACACCAAGTAAAAGGTATCTCCACTTTTCTCCCCTTCCTCTTCTACAGATTTCTTCCTCTATCCTCCTTCATGCATACCATATTGCAGTATTCCTGCACTCTGCAGAAGAGCATGCTCACAATACCCAGTGAGCAATGAGGAAAACCAAACAGGGCCTCTACTGCTAGGCTGTAATTGCATCTCCAAGTCATTATCAGACCAGTATGTTCCAGACTAACAAACAGAGCTACACAGCAGCAGATTGTCCTGGTAATCTGGGATTTGTACCTGGAAATAATACTACAGAAGACTCGAATAACTCAAGCTTCAACAGAAGTGCTAGGATATGCCACCTAGGTAATTATGATGCTTATTTCCTGAAAAATTACTTGAATCTTCAAAGCTAGTTAAGCCAGTATCATGTTAATTTCTTTTTAGCATAGATTACAGGTTTAGGGGAGCTACTTCACACCATAAGCATTACTTGGTATCTTCGAAGAAGAGATCACTATTTATTAAGAATATAATTGGCTTGGCACATTTACTGGTTTGGACAACATGAACTATGAGATCACAAGATAAATCACCCACTCTGGTTTCATCTCCATCAGTGGTGTATATTTTTTCAAGCATCAAATATTGCATTTTCTTGTCAAATAAGCCCGTTTATCATTAATGGGTCTCATACTCCTGATACCATCTTTCCACCAGGTGTCACACTTCCCCTTTATTTCTTGCCTACCTCTTTACCTGGTAATTTCAAACTCTAGTATAAAGGAACAAATACACCTGTGTATGGGGTTTATTAATAATCACTTCCACAGTCTCTCCTAAACTAAATATTAGCTTACTTGGCTTGCAGTAAAAACACTACAGTTAAACACCATTTCATGCATTATTTGTGTAGCTAAGTTCCAGGCCTTACTTACACAGTAGTTCTTTTACACTATAACCAGAAACACTGCATTGTTCTGCTACAGTCCAAAAGCCACACATGAATATGCATCAACAAGTTATTGAAGACTACCAAAATCCCTTTCTTGATGCCCTGTTTTAAAAGAGTTATTTTTTAGTGGTTCTATTTTTCAAGCCCACCAATACTTACTCTAGAGAAAAAAAAAGAATATCTATTAGTTAAATGCACAAATTAGGAATATTATTTTCAAACCAGATGCTTAAATCCCATCATTAAATAAATGCTTCATGGAACAATTTAACACAAGAAAAACGAGTTATTTGAAATTAGTGGGGTTTTTTAAGCATAGAAGCAAAGTTTGGTCCAACCCTGCTGCCTTCCAAGTTGACCTAAAGTTTGTTTCATTCTGAGAATTATTTTCAAACCAGTGTGTCAGGCATAACCCATTAGCATTAGTGATCTTTGAGTGTGCAGCCAGCCTTCCCCCACTTTCCTAAATGCAATGCTAATAGATTATTCTAGAAAAATAACCCATGGAAAACTACAATTTTGAATACAGCATTTGAATTCAGCTTCAGAGTGTGCTATCATATTAGACTGCAGTGGTTTGGTATATAAGTTTATACAAGTGCTTTCCTGTCCTTTGACAATGACCTATTTTTAGACACACATCACACTGAGTGAGTATGTCACTTGATAGAATACCATCCTGAAGATTCAAGTCTGTCATAAATAAATATGTAAGACAAACTGGTACATACAAGTTGCCTCTGAGACCTGCTTTCAAGTCCATTCCAGAATGCAGTGAATGAAAATCATTTCAAATGAATGTCTGCTGGTCTCTGCCATGTTTCTTCTCTAAGAATTGCACATCACAGCACAGCTGAGCATCTCCAAACAGACAGCTCTAAGAAGGTACAGAAGGAGGAAGCCAGAAAGGAAACTAACCAGGTGACAACCCTTCCTGCCTCTTAGACGGGAAAGTATCTTTTGGGATTTTGTTGATGCTTCTCCTGTTAATTCTGCAGAAAGAAGAAATTGCTACCCTATTAAAAACAGAATAATATAAAGAGCAAAGCAACCTACAATAAGTCCTGTTCTGAGGAGACAGTGGTTAACTTCTAGGGTTTTGTTGTTTGGGGTTTTTTACTGTTTTTTTTAACTCCACCTAGCAAATATTGCCTAGCAACAATGGGAGAACCCTCCTAACGAAATGAATCATGCAGGTATTGGCTGTTTATTCCCATGAAGGGCTGTGTTTCCACCCTGTCAAATGACATCAAGGCCATATTGCCAGAGGCATTGGGAGTTTTGACCTCTAAAAGGCAATTTTCTCACTGTCTGCTCAGAAATGTAACATTTTTCATATTGAAGGCTTTTATATCATATCTTGTAGGTTTCAGATATGTAACATACTAAAAATCTCCAACACAATAAAGCCACATTACATTTTTTATATTAACACTGTAAAAATCAAATATGACTAAGTTAGCATTCTATTATCATGACTATCAGTCACCACAAAAAAAACCACATTAAATTGCCTGACCAAATTTACTGCAGATAAACAAAGGCCAGAACTTGGTTCATACAAGTTCCAAATTTGAGAAATAAAATATCCACTAGATCACCAGATATCCATGTACGATTGGCTTTGGGGTTTTTCATACTTAAGTAATTCCTCCTCAAGCTATTTACAGTGAAGAGTTTTAAGTTTCAGGATGGACATAAGTTTATAACAGCATGTGAACAGAAGACCTAAGAATTGTTATTTGCACAAAGCGTAGCAAGGGTGCTGTAAGTTTCACCAATAAATGGGTATGGACAGTTTAATTCCCATCAATAATTATTACTTAAAGCTTCCTATATTTTAATTGCAGTGAGCTTTAGTCCTCAAATCATTGCTTGCCCAGTTGCTCTGCAAAGAATGAAGTACTCTTATACGCAGCTTGTGATGACTCAATTTGTCCAATCAACATAGTTAACACACACTGGAACCAGTAGAATGTTTCTCAAGTAAGGAGATACTGAGTAGTTCTGGAACACTACCAGCACTGTTCTGTTAGCTGCACTGTTAAATACCATCAGAGGTTTTTTGTTTCATTGCTTCTCCCCCCTTTGAAAGAGTCATCAAATCTCTAAGAGGATCAGCATTTGCAAGCCAGGCAGAGGCAAGATCAAGTGATCCTGAAAACATCAGCATTTTCACAAAATTGTTCTACCCTGATAGTCAGCCTTTTCCACAAAATTATTCTACACAGCCTACAGAGACTGAGCATTTAGACAAGTACTTTTGATGCTTTCCTCAGAATGAAGATTTTTTTCTTAAGCTACAGAAGTAGAGGGCAAAGAAACTCTGTTCCAAATACTACAAGATAGACTTCCACATCCAGAGACAATCTTCACAAGATGCATTTGTGAAAAGAGATGGAAGGAGTCTTAGTGTTGGGGGGTTTTTTTATTTTTTCTTACAATCTGTAACTGTTCTTAAAATAACAGAAGGTAATCTTGCATGATTAAGCAATGCTTTCCTTCAGAAATGGTAAAAAAAAAAAAAAAAAATCACGCTTGGCTTCCAAACATCAAATGCAGATTGGCAAGCTTTTCCAGGTATCTGTACTCAGGAACAGATATTTGTGATTACATTCTTCCACAAAGATGAATATTTTTTTTTAATTAGAAGTAAAGAAAGTCAAGGTAAAGTACTGTTTAGAATATTTTTTTAGAAAAGTAAAATATTAAACTGCTTAATATCCTATCTCAGAAGTCTAGACCAATAGTTTCTTAGAACTGACTAATGAATTCCAATATTGTGTATTTTCTATCCTAGGAATGATCCATTACTCCTAAACAGAATTTTACTTGCTAGTCCATTAATTTGTATAGGACATAAAGAAGAAGAAATTGTAATATTATTTCAGCATTCAAACACTTGAGTTAAACATCTATTTCTGGCAGGCCACGCGTCAGCAGTGCTGGCACATTATTCCTTGACGAAATTAAAGAAAAAACAAAAAAACAAAAAAACAAAAACCACCACAACAGTTGAGAAAAGCTTGCCATGCTTTGCAATGCAGTGTGAAATTCTAAAACTCTACATCTTACAGATATCTAGATGGCTATATTTCTTCAGTCACTGTACATACTATACCCAGCTCCTAGATTATTTCCTTTCAATTTAGCTTTAATTGGGAGAGACTTTCTCCCTTATTATGTCTCAAAAAAGAATTAACTCCAAAATAAATATTAATGCATACATATTTGCAGACAGAAATCAGGCCTTTTAAATCAAGCTATTTGTTTGAACCACATAACTGCAAACAAGTCAGTCATATCCTAAATATTTAAGTGCCCTTCTGAAACTGGGTTCTTATAAAATACACTTACAGAATGCTGAAGAAAACTCGTATTAGACACTTCCACATGTACTACAAACTCGCCCCACATAAAAATTAAAAACTTACTATAAAATGAAATTGGAAACTATTTCATAGAATTGTTTCTCCCGAGGACTCCTGCCAAAAACTTCAACCCAGCGTGCAGGCACAACCAAAACCTTAGCCCTGCTACAAATCTCAACCCTACAACCAAGCACAGCTACAGGGGCAGCTACCGGCATTGCTTCTCTACCCACCACCTAGATGGGTGCTTTTCTACTGAGAAAGCTGAAAGCAGGTATCAGCCCTGCCCTACCCTCTCCTCTGCTGAGCATTCAGATAGCAGGCGGAGAGCAAGCATTGGGTATCCTTTGAGGAATGACTGAGATAAGCAGAGAAAGAGCTCTACAGGAGGTTATTCAAACTATTGCTGTAACTGTATATATACGGTATATTTCTTCTGTGGTACAGCCACAACAGCAGAGTTTAGTTAAGTGCAACACAGGACCTAGGCAGATTTATAAGTAATTTTTAATTAACTGAACCCTAAAATATACCTTTGCTGCTACAATACTCGTGAGAGCCCTGAAACACAGAGTAGGCTACCACACAGGCATTAATTAGAAACAACACCACTGCCTACCTCTCAGAGGACCACCACTCTCCAAGCAGCTCCCTCGACACCTCACACTTTTTTCGGGCTGCTGGGAGTTATGGCTGGCAGCGGCCCGCGGCCCCTGGGCCTCCTGACACCGAGTTTTTACATCAGGCTGCGGGGCACACCGCCCACACCCCGGGCACACCTGCCTCCCCTTTGGGCTCGGGGCTCCTGCCAGGCCCTCAGCCCCACAGCCCCCTCTGCAGGGCCAGGCGCTCACCCTCTGGCCCCTCCATGCTGCTGAACCCCCACCCCAGAGAGTCCCCCACAGTGCCGAGCCCTCAGCCCCGAGAGCTACTGCAGAACCAGACCCCCAGAAGGCCAGCACCTCAGTCACAGACACGGCCCCACAGGGACCCCAGCGAAGCGCCGGGCCCCATCCCCCAGGCCCGTCCCCTCAGGCCCCTGGGGCGCCGCTCGCCTGACAGACCCCACAGCCCGCCCCCCCGCGAGCAGCCGCCGGTTTCCACGGCAACGGCGGGTGGCGGGAAGGCCGCGAGAGGGCTGAGGCGGCAGCGCGAGCCGCGGGCATCTTCCCCCCCGGCCCCCTAGCGCGGCCTCCCCGGCCAAGCCCTGCCCTGCGCCTCGGGCTCCTCCATGAACTCACGGGGAGAAGGGACCCGCGGTGACCCGGGGCCAGCTCGCCCTCACGGGCCGGACGACATGGGGGCAGCCGGCCCTTCGGTCGCCCATCACTTGTCCTGCTCAAAGTCTCGAGTTCTGCACTACGAGCGAGCGGGAAGCCACAGCATTTGTCCTACATTATTCATGCTCTCAGCACTGGAAATGAGGGGGAAAAATGAAAAAAACCCCACCACACCAATATATAATATATATTAATTTAAAACTATTTTTCAGATCGCTTCAAAATTCAAATTAATTAAGATTAATTAAAAATTAAATAAAAAATAAAAAGCTCTGAAAGTGAATTTTATTTCACTTACATCTTTAATGTAGAAGGAACTCCAGTGGGGTTGATATTTTTAGTTTCATGTGGCATAACGAGAGATGGGGACTCACTATCCTACTGCAGCAGCGCCAACTGGGAGAACAATGTGGATGAGGACCTTCACCTGGGGAAATGGAGGACAAAATATGTGTACTGGGACAAAGAAGGGACAAAGGAGGAACACTGTGGCCGACATGTCCTCCTTCCCCTAAGCCAGACCAATTTCCTACCAGTTCTACCAAATGAAGAGAGAAAAGGGGAAAGGAAAGGACGCTGCTTTTTTCCATCCCTTGACCTTGAGGAAACCACTGCAGCTGTCACCCAACCCTGCTTCATCGTGGCCCAGATGCATGAAAGAAGAACCTTTAATCCTCTTGGAAGAACTGCCCTTTTCACAGTCAAAACCTGTCATAGTCATCATCCCCTGCTAACCTGGGAATATGGATGTAGATGCTTCTGAAAAGCAAGTAAATATGTGGCCCACCTGAGGGAAAAGTCTGCATTTGAATTTCAGGCCTGTGACTGAAGCGTGAAACTCCAAAAAGCAGCAAATGCAGAAGCAATATGGGATCCTTGTGCAGACCCAAGTGTATTTATTACGCACATCCCTTATCAGTTAATCATCTTACCAGAGCTGATGCAGTAATCATGAGGTGAGTGCTGTCATCCAGGTAAGAAATGGATTCCCAGCATGTCAGGCCATTGAAATGCATTGCTGCTCCAAAAATTTATGCTTCATCTGAAATAAGATGCAAGAATAGAATGAAAAGCAAGAAAAGGAAAGGACTAGAGGGCCACAGTGACATAGACATGATAAAGCCTTGGACACCTTTATGGTCCTCTTGACTGAAGATCATTTCCACTTGTTCAGTTAATTTACTTATAAGACACCAGTTCCTCAGAGGAAAGGCAGTGGCTAGCCAGTAGGTCCCTTTGTTATGTCCTCGCTCAGGAATATCTCAAGAGGAACAGGAGGTAGTATAGAAAATTAACTCAAATATGAGTTTCTACAAGGAGAGTCCCTTCTGAGCAAGTAGAGGAGCAGAGCCAAGGTTTACCTCCTGTGTTACAGATAATGCAGTGCATTCAGAAATACAAGATTAATGTGAAACACTGATGCTAGGACTCTTTGAATACTTTTACTCACCCAAGACTATCGCATCTCCAAAAATTTACCTTCACTTTTTTCCAAGATGATGGAAAAGCTTCCAACAGGAAGCTTAACTGAATAACATGCACAAAAATATTAAACATGCACAACAGTTCTTTGTATAAAGCAGAATGAGTGCAATGTTCTAAAAATGGACAAAAACATAACCATGTAATTGCTGCTACAAGCCATTTTAAGAAGAATGCTATGCCGGGTCCAGTAGCATCAAAAAATTTTTATATCTATTTGTACTGGAGTCATCTGTTTGTAAATTTATTCCTACAAGTTCCACAGCTCAAAGGATAAGTAAAAGCTGGATATAAAAAATACAAATTTGATTTCCTTTAATAAGCTTTCAAACTGAAGACTGAATACAACATAGCAAAACCTGTGGCGTTGTAATAACACTGAAACTAAAGGTTAATCAAGGGCTTAAAGACTGGGCATATACTTCATGGTGAGAAGTATGCCTCTCATTTAAGAAGTTTATTCCAACAAGAAAACAGACATCCCACTTTTCTCTTTCTGGAAAAGTGGAATAATCCAGTCTATAAGAAGGTAAGAGTGAAAATCCATTAAAAATGATGCTGTGGCACATGCATCCTCAAAAATACAGATTAGAACAGGTAAGTATGATTTTTGTTATGTGGCAATGCTCTTTCTATATCAGAATTTTGGGGCTGCTTGTTTTATTAACTTCACACACTTGCTCACAGTCTTAGGTGATACCATGGATATTAGCATTTTTACAGAGCTGGGATTCTAAAATTTTACTCTCACAGTATATTGGTCTCTGCTTTTTCAACCAAACACACTGATTAAGTAAAGTATATGCCCCTGTGTATGCCTGAAAGGATGCCAAACAGGGGAAATTAAAAGCTCTGAATATCTGCATATCTGAAATCAGTGAAGCAAAGGAGAAGAGACCATCAGGGAGACTGCTAAGGTCCCTGATTCTCAGGCCCAGTGTAAATTAGAGCCCAGCTGGCAGTGGTACTCGGGAGACCATACGCTAGCTGAGGATGGCTGGAGCACAGCATGTTTCAACCATATGTCTGACATACTGCCTCCTTTCCAAGGGTCTCTGGCATAGCAGGATTTGGATAGGCTCTCGCTCAGCTGGCCAGGTTCAGAGCTCTCCTCGGCTTTGTGCTAAAACAATGGCACTGAGGCTGCAGCTCAGCTCACCTCCTCAGCCAGGAAGAGCAGCACCCACTTGGTAGGAGCACGGTTCCACTATAGCATCTGGTGGAAATGCTCCAGCTGAGCCTGCCTGCATCTCAGGTGGACAGGGATAACCATGGGGGGGGGAGGGGGGTGGCCGTTAGGATGCAGAAATTTTAAGACCACGACACTGTTATTTCTCTTTTCTTATACTGTAAAAAAAATGAGTAATGAGTTTTGTTCTGTGGTATATCTCAACCTGCAAGTTAGTCACAGTCCCACAAACTCCAATTCACTATTAATTTCATCCAACAGATAAACATCACAACCTCAATTTTTTTTTTTTAGTTTGTGCTTTCCATTTGTGGGTTTTTTTCCTATTATTTAGACATTTTGCAACATAACAGCGTGCTTAATTCCATCTTCACATACTGCTAAATTCAGGTTCTGCTTCTAGCAGCCAAGAAGTCATTCTTTTGCCTCCCAGGAGAATCCATCTATCTACTCAGCCTGTTCTCTGGGGGTCATGACAGCTTGTACTGCCTTACGTTTGGAGTAGATCTTGAAGTGGAGCCGTTGAGAATATTCCCATCTCTGCCACTGACATTAGACTTTCCCTGGTCTTTCTTTGACTACCATGTCCCTTTCTAGAACCAGAGGGCTTCCATATCAGGAATAATTTGCTAATTTTTTTTTCTTTAATTTTCATGTCATTGTCATGATGCTTTACTGAGCTGCTGCTCTCTCAGCTTCTGTCCCAGCCGTGCATGATCCAGACCCCTCAGTCTGTATTTGCCAAAGAAAAAGCACACTGAAATGCTGCTACATAAATAAGAAGGAATTCACCTATGATTCTAGATGCGCCTGTGCCCAAAGATCTTAAAAACAGCAAATTATTTGATGCAAAAGGGCCATTGTGGCTCATTTCTTTGTTCTCTGTATTCTGTTAAGTGGTATTTTTGCAGTTTAACATATTCCAGACCTTTGCTGGCAGAAGCAATGCATATAACCTCCCTTAGAAGTGTATTCAGTTGGGAGCTGCCTGGCTACACAGGATTTTATACATTGTTCAGCTAAGTCAGCAATCCATATGCAAAAATCAAGCTCTCAGGGACACCATGTGGATTTGTGACATTCTTCAGAGTACTTTGTGTCTCTAACAAACCAATGAATGGATTACACTCAGCCATAAAAACGTTTTTTCCTCTCTGTGACATATATAATCTGGATAAGCTTTACTTAATACATAGCTAAAAACTAATGCCATGCACATTAAAAGGTTAAAAATATTCCTCAGTATTGTGACTACTTAAGAAGGTGAACGAGAGCGCGCAACAAAATGGCAACGTATAAAGCCGAGAAACACCATGCTGACTCCTAACATGGGATATATTGATTAAGTAAATTTAATTTCTGAAACTATTTTTGTCTTTGAACAGTTGGAAGTAGAAGAGACAGGAAAACTTTTCCTATACTGTATTTCCTGACAAGCTATTTCATCTTGGCCTTCCAGTGAAAATTATTTCTTTGTATCATGCTGTTGTCATGAGTTAGATGCTGGATAATGGATAGTTTTAAAAACAGCCCATCTGTATTTAGTCAATAAAGTAATGGTTTGTAAAGTCACTCATCAGCAAGATGTTTCCTGAAAAGAATATAAGAGCATTCAAGGGAAAAGTGTGACAAGACTTGGTGATTTCCTAATGATCAGATTTTATTCTTTGCATTGTCATGCTTACTGCTCCAGGAAACCCCTTATCTATTCACAAAAGACAAATAATTATTTTACTTACTCAGCATACCACGGGCCAAGTTTCTATTCCAGAATGACTTGGTTCACCTGGGAGATGTTCTTAATTCTTCCTTTTTATCATGCCTTATATGTCAAATGACTGTAGTGAGTGTTGGGATTTCAAGGTGTTTAATACTTTCAGGTTTCTCACAAGAACAAGCCTTTCTGGGATCTCAACACATTTGTAACATCATCCTTCCACACCTTCTGCTTCTATCTCAGCTTCAGTGACAGAAGCAATGGTTCTAGTCACAGGATCCACAGCTGCCTGCTCTGCATTCAGATGTGTCTCTCCCCAGTACCTCTGCAGGGTAGGAGACAGGGCTAAACGCAGTCATATCCACTGTAAAACCTCACAGTTTTGCTGACTGAAGATGCACCAAAGTCCAACAACTTCTTATGAAGTACAAATTTCTCACTCAAATGTTCTCTGCTCAAATGAAAGTCCACTTAGACTACTGTGATGTCTTCACTGTAACTAGGAAGGGTACTAATCTTCATACATCAATTCCTTTGTTTCAAAGGCACAGATTCCTAATTATCATTTATCTGTTTAAACATTTAATTAAATGATCCATTTTTTTTTACTTTATTTACTGCTTCATCTTAACATGCCCAGTAGAACACAGTGTATTTTAGAGAGGAGGGTCAGGCAGCCCATTAATTCCTTCCTGGACCTTTTGTAGTCAGTGGGAATATCGGTGTCATCACCAGGAAGCCAGAATCAAGCCTCAGGTTAAGAGATGTAACATAAGAAGTCCTGCAGTCAGGCTCAGACTTCAAGATAAGACACATAAGGAAAACAGTTAAGGACTGAGACAGCATGAGGCCTGGTAGTATAAATCCATATGAAGCTTTCAAGAACAATAGTGACTGGAAGATGTGGTTACTCTAATTGATATATGGAAGAGGTCAATGCCATTTTTTCATCCATGATCCTTTCTTTCACACAGTCAATAAGTTTCAAATCTGATAGCTTCAAAATATATTTGGAACACCTTTTTGATAGGAAATTTATGTTTCTTCAGATCTGGATCTTTCCACTATCTAGACATTTTTGCTTCTGCAAAATATACACAATTTGTTAGTTATGGAAAACATATACAAAAGAAAAAAAAAAAAAGGAGAAAGAATCTGGGATTGTTTGTGGGCTTCTCTTTCACACTGTCTCAAGTGCCTCAATAAACTTTTTACCTGCTCATTGAATAAACAAACAGAAGCCAGCTATGGAATAATTAGATTAAAAAAACAAGACAAAGAAAGATTGTGTCCAATGCCATTTTTAAGCACCTGCACACAGTACAAAGAACTGCTGGTAATAAAAAAATCCAAAACACTTACTTTGAAGTATTTAGCATCTTAATAAACACACACTGAGCATTTGGCCAAGAATTTCTAAAACACTTATCATAAAGTTACAGCTTATCACTTTTAATTATAATATCCTGAAACTGAGCTCAAGAATCGTCTGATATAAATTCTGTATTGCTTTATAGGGAGGAAAATAGAATTGCTGATAAAATAAGTTATGTCCAGTTCTAAAAGTATTTCTTCTTTTTTGTTCACTACATGCCATTTTTTTCCTTTGTACACTTCTTAATAGTTGAGCTTTAAGTGAAACTCTTAAAAACAACATTAGGATTCAAAATACAGTGGAAGATTTTATTTTCAGGGTCACAAGTACCATAGCGAGATTTCTCTCTTAAACAATGACACTTAGTATCTCTGTAGTTCTATGAATACTTTTGAAGTGTCATATTAAAACCAATCTCTTGGCCTTCAGGCAAAGAGAAGCAATTAGTCTTGGAGTTGTGAATAAATAAAAATCCATTTATATACCCGTCCTTGACACGTACCTTGCAAATCTTAGAAACTTCATCTAGTGGGAAAAGAAATGTTAAATCATGAACGCCAATTCTAAATCATAATGCAATGTTGCTTCCTAAAACTGTTTAGTTTATATCAATCTTTTAAGTATTAATTCATATGTATATATTCATACATATTGAAAGATGACAACAACAGAAAGGAATTCTCGAGCTCGGGTGGGAAGAAAGAATGAGTGAGTGCCTATAGAGCTGTAACGTGTGCCTTGATTACCCTCAACATTAACAGAGGCAAGAAAAAACTCTAGAGCTCTCAAGTACACCGTCCTTTTCTTAGATACCGTCAAAACAATCCTGCTCAAGTTACATACCATGCGCATGTCTTTCTCATTCCAAATGCTGTGTCTTTGCCTTTATCTACAAACAAACAAAGTCTTTATTAGCCATGCATCCCATTTGCATGCCAGCACAATGAAATGATACCTGTCACAGATTCATCGGGTTGAGTCAGAAAAACAGTTTCTGCTTTTTGTTCAGTGCAGTATTTTTAGATCTTCTGTTTCGTCTTTACTGTGTCTCAGTGCAGAAGCATCCTATTTTTACGATACCCTGATTGCGGTTCAAGAGTCTCGTATTTATTTTTCATTTAGCAGTTAGTAATTCACAGAGGAAGTAAAAATTATTATGCCAAGTCATCCTAAAAAGTCCGCCTGCATCTTTAAAGAAAAGCTGAGCGAAACTTGGGTGCACGACAGGTCACTAAGTCTCGGTGGAACCCGTGCGCCCTACACGCACTTGTTGAGCAGAGTGCTGGGTAAATGAGGCTACTTAGGCTACAGCCTTGCCCGGTGATCAGGTGAAGCCGCTATCTGGGGACACGCTGGTGTTCGTTGGTTATTTTATAATAAAATCGACCCCTTAATGCCGCGCTCTCATAGGCGAAATCCCAGCCCGAAGGTCAGGTGCGATGGCGACCCCCGTGAAGGATCTCACCTGGGCTGATAGGATGGTCAAGGAAAACAAATTTTAGTCTGTTCTGGATGCAAATCTCTCTGCTGACCTAGTTCTCATTCTCCTTTTCATTTCAGAAGCTGAGCTAAAAATCCATAAATTAAGGAAATTAACTGATGGAGCCTCCGGCATCTTTGTAAGCTATTTAAATCTTTAAATTTACAACATCTTCTGCATATATCAAGTAATTGAACTAACTGCAGGGATGTAACTTTAATGAGAAAATTTCCCTCTTCTCCTGTAGTTTATACTCAAAAAAAAAAAAAAAAAAAAAAAAAAAAAAGCTACCCTTAGGAGAAAAGTTTCTGTTTATTCCTGCTATTCTTGCCACGGAAAAAGAACTAAAAAAAAAAACAAAAAAAAAACAACAAAAAAAAACCAACAACAAAACACCTCCATTTCAGGGGGTCCTGCCTGTCTTCCTCCTTTGCCTTCTGGCGGAGCAGTCCCGGGCCCAGCAGCGCGGAGGGGACCGCGGAGCCAGCCCCAACCTCCTTCCTCACCGCCGCCCTGACCTTTCCGGCGCCGCGTTGCATAACTCCCCACGCGGCCGCGCCAGGCACTAGTGGGCGCTGCAGCCCCGCCAGCAGCCGACAGCCGGGACGCGGGGCGCCCCTCCGCGGGCGCGGGAGGCTGCGGGACATCCCCCGCGCACACGCACACACACACATGCACACGCACACATGCACACGCACTCCCGCCAGCGGCGCGGAGGGCGGCCCAGCGCCAGAGCCGCACTACGAGGCTGCCCGACAGCTGCGGCGCGGAGCAGACCTGCCCCCTCCCGCGGCCAAACTTATTCCGCGGGGACCAGCGCATGCCCTGCGGGGGGTCACGAAAACGCGCAGGCATCGGCAGACCTGCATATTTGGCTAAAAGTTGAAGGAGATTAACGTGGTTTTTTTGTTTTTTTTTTTCCCTCCTTGGGCTGCCTACCCCCTCTTCCCCCCCTCCCCTTCCAGCGCGCAAGCTGGGCGCCGAGCGCGCCCGCGGAGCCGCCCGCGGAGCCCCGCGCCATCGCGCCGCGCGCTCTAATTGAAATGGCGCTTTTGGCCGGGGGCGGGCTGCCAGGGCGCTCCGCAATAGCACAATGCATGTCGATAGACGTCATTTGGTTTTAATGGCCTACAGGAAATTTGGCGTTTACAATGCGAGACATTAGCAAAGGGTGAAAGGGAGGGGGAGGCAGGATGGATGGATGGATGGGAGTAATTGCAGCCCCCTGTTCCGCCTTAGAAACCCCCCGTCCGCACCCCGGCGGTGCTGGGTGCTGCGGGGGAAGGGGGGTGGTAGTGGTGTCGGGGCTATTTTTTTTATTATTTATTTTTGAACTTGATCTAGTTTATCAACAAGTGCAGAGTGGGTGCTACCCTAATTGTAACAGAGGAGGCAAGAGATGTGAGAAACGTGCCCTGTGTTACTTATTTGGGGGCTGAAAATTTATGCCTAGTTGAAAATGCCTGGGGAAATATTACATCAGACCAAATGACAATGATTAAAATCAGCTTTTTTTCCCCCCTTCCCCCCCCCCCCCTTTCCTCTTTCTTCTTTTCAGTAAGTCTGTTGAAGGACGTGACAGTGGCCCGTTCTTCCCCAACACCGAACCGTTATCCCCCGGCAGAGCCGGACCGGGCTCCGCGGGTCTCCGCGGGGCAGTGCGGATCTGCCGCCCCAACCGCGCCGCGGCGCGCGGAGGGGCTCTGCGGGCGGCGGCGCCGGGGGCGCGGGCTGGGGCGCCGGCCGCTTTCCCAGCCTTATTTCATTTTCAAGGGTTGTATTTTATTTTATTCCTGGGGGGGGGGGGGGGGGGAACGAACAAATCTGGAGACCTTCACCAAAAGGAGGGAAAAATATCCAATTTTCATCGCAAAATTAGCTAGGGCGAGAGCAAAGGGCTGAGCTAATTGTAGCCTAATCCTCTGCCCTGCAGGCGTTTGCAAAGCCCTGAGCAAGAATTCGCTTTTTTTCCTCCTCTTCTCCCTTCCCTCTGTTATTTAGAGACGGGATTATTGCCTTTCTTCTCATAACAGCCTCGGCAGTTTCATTTAAAGGCTTTTTCCCCCCCCTCACACACACACACATACACACACACAAAATAAATAGAAAAAGAAGCAGCAAAAAAACAGAGGGGGAGAGAGAGAGAGAAGCTTTAAAAATAATAATAATCACAGCAGGATCTGGGGAGCAAAGATAGTAATAAAAGCAAAAAGCTGAGCCCATCCACACACAAGCCCAGCAGAGCCCGCAGCCAGAGAGGGGCTCGCAGATCTCTTCTGTGCTCAAGGTAAGGAAAAAGGGAAGCGGCGGCGGCTCCCGCGGCCGCCCGTGCAGGGGCCGGAGCGCGCAGTGCGCGCAATGCGCGCCGAGCTTTCATCGCATCGCAGTGCATCGCGCTGCACCGCGCCGCGCGGCACGCTCGCGCCTTCCCTCGCCCGCGCTTGCTTTTTCTTTCTTTTTTTTTTTTTTTTTTTTTTTTTTTTTTTTTTTTTTTTTTTTGGGGAAAGTGCCTCTTCAAACTAAGTCGTCTCTTGGCTCCGGAGGAGAAGCGGTGGAGGGGTGTTTTTTTTTTTTAAAGCTACAGGACCCGCGTGCAGCCGCCCTGCTGTGATAGCGCTGCGCGTGTGTGCGTGCGTGTGTGTGTATGTTTTGTTTTGCTCCGCTCCAGCATGGGCAGCGCCGGCGGAGCCCCGCGGCCCGGGGTGCCCGCGCTCCCGCTGCCGCCCCGGCCCCGGCTCTGAAGACGGCCAAGCCCCAGCGCGGCGGAGGCAGCGCGGTTCTCTCCGCGCTCTCGCATGGTACACGCGGAGCCGCGGCCGCGCCGCGGGGGTCGGGCGGGGGGAGGGGGCGCGGCGCGGCGATGCGCGGGCCGGGGCGCGGGGGCTGGCGGCGGGGCGGCTCGGCACAAAGGGAAGGCGGGCGACAATGGGGAGCGCCGCGTATGGAAAACACGGGCGGGCTGTGAATGAAACTCTGGCGCCAGTGAGAGTGGAAGGCTTGGTTTAGGGTAGACTTCAAACCACTCTAGGCTATAGTTTGCATTTCTGTTCCTGCATGCGATGTGGCACACTTCTGCAAAATTAATACATTAGCCTGGCTAATGCTCACCACCATTGGCTGCACGGAAAATGTACAGGATCGGGAATTCGGGGTTGGCTTTTTTTTTCCTTGCATGCATCTAAGACATCTCCTTTCTTGTTACATGGGAATAAGTAAAGGACGCCATGTTGTGCCTTTTTTTTTTTTTTTTTTTTTTTTTAATTTTACCTTTGGGCATACAGTATGTTTAAAAGAAAAAAGCAGAAGTTGAGTGACCGGGTGCGTTGCTTGCTGGTGATTTCCCTGACCATCAGTAGGGAAAGGCATTTGGGTGACGTGAAACTTGCACTAAATAGACTGGAGACTACCAGAGATAGGCGGGTTGCGGGGGGGTGGGGGGGGCTAAGGGGAGTGGGGGAAGGAGAAAGCCTTTCCTTTTTTGTTTCTTCTTTTTTTTTTTTTTTTTTTTTTTCGGTAACCAGCGCTCCAGAGGGAGCTCCCCCCCTCCCCTGTAAAAGTTTTGGGCACGATCTCCCCTGTCACTCGGTCCAGCGTTCAGTGGAGCAGCATGGAGGAGGTGTGTGCAAATGTTTATGGACTTTTAATTTTGGAGCCATCGAACCCGTGGTTTGCAGTCCCCGCTCCCTGCTTTGTCTTTAGGCTCGGTTCAGGGCGTAAACAGTTGTCTCGGAGTGGCTCTGGGGGCAGACCGGAGCGGTCGCCGTCCCTGTTTATAGAGACAAAGGTAATTGCCAAGTCTGTAGCTGTGCCCCTCTGGCTGCGCTAAACGCAGGCTGGGGAAATGCAGACCTTGCCATCAAGTCACGGGAGAGCCGGGGCAACTTCTGCAGCCGGTTATTGCCCCAGAGTGCTGGGGATGGGGCGGTCGGGGGGCTGCTGTGGGTGATTTTCCCCCTAGGGCTCCTGTGGGTCTGCTGGCAAAGAAATCTCTGGGGAGGGAGAACAGCTTCCCCGAGAATCCAGTCCAGTGACTAGTCGGGGAGCAGCGGCTCCCGTTACCGCCTAGCCGGGGGTTCTGCAGTCGGGGTCCTGCGGGAGGGGGGGCGGAAGAGGGGTCCTGCAATCGGGGTCTTGCAGCCGGTCGGAACCCCTCGGCCGGGTCGCGGCCCCGACCTGCCCTCCCTCGCTCCGGTTCCCCGGGAGAGCCAGCTGCTTCATGGCAGGTCCTTAAACCTGCCGTTTTCATTTCTAGTCTTAAATGTGCATGAAGGAATTAAACTGCACGAGTGAATAACAGCATTAGTTTCAATTAATTTTTATCCTGGCAACAATAAACTTTAGAAACAAAGCGCTTTTACATCCTTAATTAGTTTTGCTTCCCATCTGTAGTCTTTTAAGTGCCTGATCCTTGATTTAACTTGTCCCTCCTTTAGAGCCGCCTCCTTTTTCATTCTTTTCCCTTTTTTCTCTCGTTATCCCTTCTAGACTGCTGCTTGTTTCTTTTCCTGCAACCTTTCACCTCCCTTGTCCCTATCTGTCTGCTCTGCTCTTTGCAGTTTATTTCTACTGTATTTTCCCAACATCAACAGCAGTATTGGTTACCATGGCCCCGAGCTATGTGCAGAGGTGGGAAAGCTTCATCCGCCCAAAAGTTCTTACACTTTTGAAGTCTTTCTTTTAGTAGGATCTGAAATGTATCATCTAGAGTGTGTATTAAATGAACAGTATTCCTGAAGGCTTTAGAGCAAGAAAGGCAACACCCTGGAAAATTCTGCAGTCTTTCAGCATTCTCTGCCCTAGGGTTATAGCCCTGGGCACGGAGCTGAATGGAGCTCTTACAACTGCCTTCTGTTTACCTTTTATGGTTAAAATAACAGCTTAGCAAAGAAGCAACTTCATGGAGAAACGATTCAGTGAAATCATCTCAAGCTGTAGCAGCATAGCTAGTTTAATCACCCCTAGAGAGCTGAACAACTGTGAGCACAATGGGACACAAAATCATTTTGTGTGTAAATGAGCATGGCATTGTGATTATTTCACTTTGCATGGGCAAATAGTTTTTACAAGCAGTACTTAGGCAGTTAGCTTACAAAGGCAGAAAAAGATAAGCTGGCTCTGAAAGATCTTAGTGTGTAATGTCTGAAAAACGAAATACTCAGATAATTTGGGAATCGGGCTCTATTGATTTTGCCTTCAGCAGGTTCCTGTGTTACTTACTAGAGCAGGGTTATTGCCTCTGCCACTAGTTGGGATGCTGTGTCCAGTTGTAAGCAACCAAAAAGCAAGGATTATTTTACATGGTTTAATAATTGAAGTTTGTTAGTGTTTCTGTGATATTTACCCTTAAGGTTTTAATTTTCACATCAGTATTAGAAAATATGAGCATAAAGACTTTCAGTGGATAAATACATTTAGCATTTTGCTTTGTGCATAAAATAAGTACATTACTCAGTGTGATGAATTTTAGCCAAGGAGAAGAGGAAAGAGGCATTAGAAATAGGGTTATGGTACCTTAAGAAATAGAAGATATTTAATTTTTTTTTTTTGAGTAGCAGGAGTGTTTCCAGTGCCGTTTGTGTAGTGCTTAACAATTATGCCCCTTGATAATTTGCTCATACGAAGATGATTGAATTCCACAACTTAAGTAAAAATGTAGGGTTCCTTTTTTTAATATGAATCCTCTCCAGCCAGGGGAAAAGCCTGTGTTTTAATTTCCCTTCTTCTCCCCTCCCCCAAAAAGCCAGTGGCACCCTCTATAAGTATGAAAAACCATAAAAGTTTGAGAACTATTATAGCTTTCTAGTGATTTTCTGTAATTAAGTCTTTTTTCAGCACATGCTCTAGCTGAGATGCCAAAAGCAGAGGATTGTTCAAAAGGTCCCTCCAGTGAATAGTATAAATTAAATATCTACTGTGTGAGTATGGCCTCACTGAGAATCTCAGACTCTTTACAGATCAAGGAATTTACTGGTATACTAACATTAAACAAAATCCTAAGATAGCAGCAGTGTTTAAATATGCACAAATAGATTCAGATCACTTGATCTTTAGCTATCTGTGCATATTTTAAAATTGAAGTCTGTATTTCAAGACAAATGGTTAAATGTAAGATGCTTTTACAGAGGACTTGAACTCCTTTGATTTCATTTGGAAATTGTAACAAGGGGTGCAGATGAGCCCTAATTAGGCACTTGGTTTGTGAAACTGCGTGAGATTTATTTCTAAGGCAGCTCTGTACCGTGCAAGGTCTGTACCTTTATCATTAGTGATAATAGTTGGGGTCTGAACAAAGACAGGGTTGACATTCAGCCTGGATCTTCTGACCCTTTCATTTAAGTGAAGGAATAGAGAGTGAGCATGAGTTTACGATGCTCTTTGGTAAGAAGAAAAAAAACAACCTTTGTCTGTGTTGGCAGACAGATGAGGCACCCACAGATTAGTAAACACATAGCTAAAATACTGTAGGTACTTACATATTAAGTTGTTTTCAAAAGTTAGTTATTTTATATGACATATTTACTGAAGATTGCCCACAACAGCCTCTTGTGGGAAACAAGAAAGTAACGTCTTGAGTCATGAAAGGATTCAATCACTTTCCTTGAAGGTGGTGCTGTACTAAAAATGTTAATGCCCAATTTCACATCGGCTGACACAGAAGTCTTAGGACAGAGTTGGTATTTGCTTCGTGTTCAGTGCAGATGTCCATCCAGCCTCTGAAGAGAAAAGGATGTGGATTCATAATGGGGTGATGTATTTCTGTCCTGTAGACACAGGAAATTCTTAGGAGCTAACCAAGATGAAATACAGTAAATAGAGATGTGATGACTTTGTGAAGCTGTCTAGATGTATTAAGATTTTTCATTTATTTACTATATAGCTCAGAATATTTTTTTACAAAGAATGTTGCTAATTAGATGTTCATTGAGTGGCGTAGCCAGGCATCTTGTGCAAAATACTGCTGAGAGAAAGACGAGATCAGCTTTAGGTTTCTGAGAAACATTGTCAAAGTAATGTGGGAGAAAAGGGAATTCACTTTGCAATGCTGCATGTAAAGTGCTAGTCAGATGTAAGAAAGAGCCTGAATGCTTGGTAGCATACTTGCAGAACAAAATACCAAGAAAATTAGATTACATTCAGAAATGTCTTCAACTATAATGTTTTGCATATGTTGCTTTACCCATGAGAGGGGGAATGGATGGTCATTTTCTTAAACTTCTATAAAAGGTTTTTTTTTCCGTTTGACATGTATGCCGTCTATACCGATTTAACTGAAATCAGCTTTGAGACACATGTTTCATGCAGAATAAGATGTGCTTTTCTTATAGAAGAGAATTGAGGAATCTTCTTGTGCTATGGTTGTCCCGTTCATTTTTAAGACAGTTCAGTATTTTTTGCTTTGCACGTCAGCTGAAGACTTTCAGCTTAATTTAGAAATTTCACTAATCTTCAAATATTTTTAGGGCAGTAAATATTACGTGGAGTCAATTTTCTAATTTCATATGTCAGATTGCACAGTAATTTCTAACATGTCAAGAAAGCATGGGTCATTTTAAATACCTTCCTGTTTTTACTTCTTCCAGGTATTAACTGCTTTCAGTTTGAAAGCTTACTAGTTCTTTATGTATAAAATTAAAGCTGAACTGAAAATTATCCATTTATTTCACAATTATTGAAAATAAACCAGAAAACTGATCTTAGTTTGATGTGAAATTTACTACATGTATAAACTAAATGCCTTAGGTACTGAGGAAGTCACTAATTTAGAGGTGTCTCGTTACTGAGACAAACTTGCAAAAACCCCTGAATCCCAATTCACAAATTGGTTATTCGTTTGTCAGGGGATATTTCACATCTAACATATAAGCCCGCGACCTTTAATTAGAATTTTGCAGTTTGTTTTATGCCCCTTGAGGCTGACACCTTGAAAATTTTTTTTCTTGATTTCTTATTGCTAATAAGCATCTTTCTCTTCCCCTCTGGTACTTTGAAGAAAATGATGCAAATACACTTAATTACAGTGGTGGCAATAATTTGTTAGTTGAATATGTGATCAGGCAGATGCAAAAATGATCTGATTAGATCTGTGATCACACTGGAAAGAAAGGTAACACGCTGCTACATTTAAGAGAAACTGTTCTTTTTTGCCTTCCCTTTGCAGGAGGGAAGAAGCATGTCCCGTCTGTCTCTAACACGGTCCCCGGTTTCTCCTCTGGCTGCTCAAGGAATTCCTCTCCCAGCTCAACTCACCAAGTCAAACGCGCCCGTGCACATCGATGTAGGAGGACACATGTACACCAGCAGCCTGGCTACCTTGACAAAGTACCCAGACTCCAGGTAAGACCTTGGTGTTTTCAGACTTGCTGCCCGTTTCTGATCACTGCATGGGAAGAGGCACGTACCTGTGAGGAATATTTCAATGAGAAATACAATTTATTATATATTCACTCGTTATGAATAATTCAGTTTCCGATTTATACAGTAACTTCACTGGGGTTCTACAGGAAAAGAAAAGCCTGTAAAATTTATGCATAATTTAGAGATTCTATTCATTTTCTCTTTCAACATCTGCACTTTGCCAATACATTTGAAGCACCTGTTGGTGTGCTGCCCTAGATTATTTCCAACTGTATCAGGCAACTCCTTTCCTGCAGATTTAGGGGAAAAAAAAAAAAAAAGCTTTTCTTCCTTTAAGAAAACAGAACCACTCTGTTACATTGGGACTAATGGATGCTTCTGTCAGTTAGTCAAAACTCAAACCTCAGTAATGGTGGTGTGCCTCAGTGTCAGTGGCCATCTCCTTTGGGCAGTGGCTGACTGACCAGCTTTGTCTGCTTGCAGCTGCAGATCAGATTGAATCCTGAAAGGTAGCTGATTTGTGCTGGAGAGGTTGGTGATATGTCTGACATGATTTATTTAGATCTGGCCAGTATTATCACAGAGTGGACTATAGACATGTCAGATTATGAACAGATGCGGCATGAGAGTGTATTTGTGTATGTGACATAGAGTCTCCACGATTTGCCTGGCTCCCAGTCCCATGAGGTGCAGTGCACTGGGAAGGATGGGGCAGGATCAGGCTGTCACAGACACTAGCATGGAAGACACAGCTATTTCACAGGCTAAAGCATATTGGAGCTCTGCATTAAAATATACCTGATTTTGGTTTACAGTGGTGATCACTAAAACAATTCAGCTTTCTGTCATTCAGACTGCAGAGAAGGGTAAGTGCCTCACGAAGCCAAGGGAAGGTGTGGATGTGCAGTGTCAGAGTGCCCTGCAGACTGGTTAAGGGAGGCACTAATGACACAAAAACAAGCCAGAGCCCAGGTCAGCAGGTTTTGTTGCCAGAGGTTTGCTGTGGTGCATGGATGGCCAGCATTTCCATAAAGGATAGATTTGTTTTTTTGATACAGCAACCAGTGTAAAAGCTCTAGTTTCATTTGAAGATTTTTCCTTCAAAAGAGACTAGGGATTTTTCCACAGATTTGGCAGGTTCCCAATCAGTAAATGACATTTATAGAGGCACCTTGAAACGCCTCTGATGTCATAAAGCATATGGCTGTGATTTCATTCCAAGGAAAGCGAGCTGATGAAATTCTCTATGGAAAATAAACAACTATTAAAATACCTATATTTTACAACAAAACAATATTATTTTTTGGGCAATGTCTGTTTAATGATGTAAGTGTGGTAGTTCTTTAATCATAAAGAAGAAGGCTCTTCAGTGGGAAGAGATTTATAACAGAGAAGCAGATAAATGCTTCATAGTATGAAAAATACAGAGAAGACTCAGCAGTTGTAATGGAGTAGCACATCTGTCTGCACATTTTAAAATATCACCGCTGACACAATTTTCAAAATACGTCCCCTATCAGGCTTACTTAGTAAAAACTGAAATTATGGGACCTTTGTGAAAATAGGTAAATTCACAGATTTTATTTAAAAAGAACAGAGTACTTATCCAAAGCCCTTGTTTTGTTTCTTCTGTTTGCTAAATATCCGAAGTGCCTCTTTTCAGGTTTTGTACATTGTTTAAACTAGAAGTACAAACCTGTGACTTATGAGAGTTCATGTGCTGCCTCAGATTTTGCTGTGTATTGTGTTACGTTTGTACTTCTGTGTTATCTCAGAGGGCTTGAATGCTTTTTCATCTGCTGAAATTTCAGTTCTCACTGGAGTAATAGCTTACAGGACAAGACCTGTGAGTCAGAATAGTAACCATGTATATTTTTACAGCAAAAGATAACCCTTCACCAGCATCTCGAGTAGGACATACTGCTAAGGGCATTGTGCAGCTGGATGGAGGGTACATCTTAATATTTTTATTTTTTTGGTTTTAAAAATTTGGTTTCCTGCAGTGTTGCAGAGTAGATTTGGTAGGTGTACCCCCCATTGGGTTTGGCTGCTCTCATTCCCCCTTAAGGCAAAGTACTTGCAGTTATTTTACTGGGGATGGTTGGAGCTACTGATGGTGCTTCACTCTCCTGGTGTGTATCTTCTGTGAGGCGCAGACTGGTTTTGCAGGGGTTTGGCTGGGAGAGGAATCCTGGGTCTTTTGCAAAAGGAAGGACGTAGTTTTTCAGAGTGAGACATCTAGAACTAATGCCAAAACACTGTTAGTTTATGCTCAGAGATAACAAGCATGGCCCCATATAGAGGCATGGCCATACTCATCTGCATGCAGAGGTTTCTGGACTATTTTGGGCAGCATATTAAACTCTTGGTTTAAGCATAAGCTTAAAAGCTTCAAACATAAGAAACTAAACACATTTGTGAATTGTATTTCAGCAGAAGATGTAAGCATATGCTGAACTGCTGTGTTAAATCATAGTTTCTGTCACATAAAATATGGTTTGCACTTACTAAAATTGAAAGCTGTGGGAATAAACTTCCTGTTTATTTGTGTTAAGACCTCTATTTCTTTCTCTATGCCTCAAAATCCTAACTAGGCTGCGACTTGTGATATATGCTGTATATATATGTTTGAAGACATACAGATTGTGAGCATGTGTCAGGATATGCATACACAGAGATATTGCACACTAATGGAAATCAGAAAAAAAAAAGCATCAGATTATGTTTATCCTTCCATAGTATTTTGAGGAGGCCCAGTCTTGTTAGGTCTGAACAAACCCATTCACAGTGACTTCAGTGGGAGTGAAGAGCTCTCAGCAGCTTGCCAGATCAGGCCCAGCAGGAGCAAGTATAGGTATGACCAGTTCCTGCCTATACCTGCTCTCCAGTCACCCCTCTGGTATGATATAAATTACACCTGACAGCAGGCAGCGTGATACATTTCTTATTGTAATTTGTTAGGATTGACTGTGCTCAGCCCTCTTTGCTGGCTCTGCTCGGCTGTTCCTAAGTTATGTGGTTGGCTTTGATTTGGGGAGAGAAAGGATCTGATTCTGAAAGTTTTACATGAGTGAATGACTGGTGATGTGAAGTTGGAGGCCAAATCTTGCATTTCAGTGATCCCAGAATTGTTTCAGAGGAACTTTTTTTCAAAGTCTTTGATGTTGTTTATATTAGTGCAGCTGCTGTGAGAGGAGCATTTGTCCATTGATTAAATTTGCATAAGTAAAGGGTACCAGATTAGGCATTAAAGGGGGTAGATGCCTTCTTTCCGGTGCATTTTTAAGGGCTACATAAATTCTCTCCTCTAAAAAGAGGAAAACTTGTCACACAGCTGGTGTGACAAAAGAGAAGAGGGCTAAACAGCCACTATCAAAGATGTTTTCTAAACCACTCGCACTCACCTTACACTCTACTATTACACACCTTTCCAGTTGGCTTTTTAAGTGAAGGATCAGGGGCTGAAAGGGAAGGAAAATTAGAAATACAGAAAAGAAATTTTGTTCAACAGCAGCATAATGATGGAGATCACAAAAATTATTTCAGAAATAGTTATTCCCTTTTCCTACAGCTACTTGAGGCTGCTTCCTATGCATACCCAAAACTGCCAAAATTAACAAGGTCTGAGGGTACAAGAAGGCTGACATTGTCCTACCTGGATCTGAGGCTCAATTTCAGTAGTCTGTTTTCAGCAAGTTCTCCCACAAAAACTCCCAGCTCTAGCAGCTGTGAGGTACAGGTAGAAAGAAAAAAGAAAAACATATTGAAGATCTATTGAAGATGGACTCTTACCATCAACATCTTATTTTTAACAGTTAACTGATTAAGTAGACTGATTACTCATCTTTGAGAGCATTTTCTCTAGAAACTCCATTATTTTACCTAGAGGACCTCTAAAGCAGCCCCTTCACACATTGACGCTTGAATATGGATTTATAGGACAGTTGTAAAGGCTGCCAAAGCTCTGTCACATCTCTAAAAGTGAGTTGCAAACTGTATGTATCCAAGGGAGTGAGACAATTCTTACCTTTAAAAAACAAACCCACACCAAAAGGCCAAGCTCCTGCAGTCAGAAACACCCAAAGACACTGCCAGATCCTCCAGTCTTACTGCTACTGAATTCAGTTGCAGATATCTCATATTTACATTACATTCTTGGTTAATTAATATTTTCTGTGTAACCTTCAAAAATAAGTATCTCCTTTTGTTCAAAACATATTTATACCAGCTTATTATATCTGTGGCATATTATATCACGTGACAGAAGCCAGCAGGAATAATTTAACCAGGGAGCCCCCCACCCTTGACAGTTCATAGACCATGTTTCAGACCTCTCTGCTCCCAGCCTTTCCTCTTCAAGAAACTGGAGCTTTTTGGCCCCACAGCCCAAGGCATGGTTAGCCAGTGCTTACATTGTGCATATCCTGATCTCAGCTTTTGGGGCACCTGGGCTTTACCACCACTTTCACTGGAGCACTATCCTCCAAAGAAAACCATCACAGGCTTTAGCAACTGTTTAGCACTTTCAGAAACAGTGACCTTAGCTGTTACAAAGCATTAGTGGAATTTTCAGGGCAGATCCCCTGCATCACTTTCATCAGAACCCACAGACTTTTTTGGTGATTTATAAAAGAGTCCCCTATAGCATCTATCTTCTGGGATGTTTCTTGACAAAACAAACTCTCATTCTTGTTAGAGACTCTCCATCTGGCAAGCTCTCCTACCAAGCATGACCATATGATTCTAGCTACTTTGTAGGTACCTGTGGTTTTCAGTTCCCCTACCTCTTCCTCCAGCACCTCCATATCTCTGGTTGCTGGAGCTCAGCACTGACACCCAAGATCATCTGCTTCTCCCCTCTTTTCTACAGCCACACCAGGCTGGACTGACTTCAGGGGAATGCTCTTCTCCAAGTTTAGGGACTCTCACTTGTCCCTGACAGAACATGGTTGCTGACCCCATGTAGGGTCATAGAGGGTCTGGCCAGCTCACCTTCTGCCAAAAGCTACAAGACAGATTTTCTACATCATTATTTACACTAAGGGCTCTGTAATGGGCCCTACTGTGCACTTCTTGAGAGGGAGCAGGGAAATTCTTAAAGTATGTTTATGATACACAGTTCTTCAGACTTAGCATACTTGAGAACATCTCACATTCCTTGCTCACGTAGGATCAATCCAGTGTCACTCTTACAATAGCTTATTTGCTTTCCCATCAAATCTGTGCTAGTTATTGAGTGCCCTGTTTGTGGGGTGACACCAGGTTCTGACACTAACAGGCTGTGAGCTGCTGTATATTACCCAAAAGGCAAAGAGTTTCCAAGTTGGAGCCAGCAGCCCACATTCAGGCAGAGCACTACAAAATATGTCTGCATGTAAGCTGCAGTGCAAAGCTCATTAATTTTAATAGGCATTGTGAACTTAAACCATACACACAGGCTTTAAAGCAAAACACCTGAAGAGGCAGGAGCGTTTTCCCTGCACATCACAAAAGCTCTGAGATGCAGGCTGTGGGCACAGTGTACAAGCAGTGCACACACATAACAAGACTGCACATCAGCATGGCAGCTCTGCAGAGCAGGGTGAGCCTGCCAGGGCTCCCTGGGGCTCTGCTGTTGGTTGAGGCAGTCAGGTGTATGCTGCAGATGAGAACAAGTAAAGGAGATGAAAACCCGAGGTTTTGGTTGTATGCAGCACCTTTTCTGAATTGACAGAAGAATTTTCAAGGAGATTAAAATATTTTTTTGTTTGCTTCATTTCATGTACCTGCAATTTAGAGATAAATCTTTTGAGTCCTTCTTATTTGGTTGTTGAGTGAGCAAATCTCAATATAGTTTCCAAGGGAATTTTGACCAGCAGAACCCTTTAGGAAAACCCCCCTAAAAAGCACTTCCTCCCTTCCCAATCTGTCTCCCTCCAGTCTGCCTGTGGATGTTTTACTTACCAGAGCAGGAGCTGGAGCAAGTGAAGGAACAGTCTCATTGCCAGGCTGCTGAATAGGATGGTGTAAAACGAACCAATCTTTTCCCATCTGCAAAGCCAAGTATTGCCATTTTGTAAGGGGGTGCTCCTTGGCTGAGGTCACACAAGTCCATGCAGCACTTTGATAAGCTCTGGGAAAGGCGTGAAGCATTTGTTCCTGTGGGCAGACTTGTTGCTGTTGGGACACATCCAGCACAGCTCCCAGGCAATGTGTGGGACAGAGCACAGTGGGTGGAACCATTTCCTCCTGCAGACAGGATGGCCAGGGCTATTACAGGAAGAGTCGCACCAGTTCCAGCTCTGTGAGCACCAGGGCATGACCTCTGCTAGAGGAGGGATGCATGGCTTGGCCTCTATGGAAAATAAAAATATCAGAGGGATGTAATTGCAGCTTGGAGTGATGCTGTCTCTACCTTTCACTAATGGGAAAAAGTCCTGGATTCAGGTCTTTTTTTCATGGGTCAGCCCGTAGAAGCGCACCATGATAACAGATTTCCCCACATTACCCAGGGCTGTTGTTGCACTGCTGGAGTGGTGGCTTTGATAGTAAAGGAAAATAGTCCCTGTGACCCAAACCTGAGGTCTTGAGAGGGCAGGGAAGGAATTTTTATGGAAACAGATGTTTCAGATCCATCTGTGTCCAACTCTCCAGGATCTCCTACTAACTGGTATATAGGGAGCCACAAAAGAGCTGAGCTGTCTGTGGTGATGAAGATGTTTACTCCTTACTGGACTTCGAAACTGCTGCCTTGCCCAGCATAGCTGCTGCCCAGGGACTGCCCACAGGCTCTGGAGAAGAAAGCAGAGTTTACTCTTTGGAAGTACATATCTTACTGTAATTGGGTGCTGAGGTTTGGCCCTGTCAATGAATGAATTATTTGTGTGTTTACTTGGAATATTTGATGAAATGTACAAGAAAATACTGCCTAGCTAGTCTCTGAACACTTCTTTTGGAAATTACTGTTTCTCTGTATACATTTGCAGCCTGGGTTGTGTGGAGTTCTAGGCATTAATGGCTATTACAGCATCTAGGAAGGGCAGGCAAGCTAGTCCTAGGGAGGAGAAGATTGCAAATCAGCACATAAAATTATGGCTACAGTGCTATGCCTGGCACAGGCTGTTAAAAAAAAAACTTGAGAAAATTGCACATTGATATCTAGATGCTAGTTCACTCAGCTCAGCTAGTCAAAAGGAAGAACCTCTGTGCAGCCTGGCTGTGGTCAGGAGGGATGTCACTTCCAGTCTGTGAGAGGAGTCCAGAAGATGTACATTGAACAGCATCTCCATTACTTTTGGTGTAAAACCCAGCTGACCTTGTCTCATTTCCTACTCTTTCCCTTTCTGTTTTCTGTAATGATAACATGACTGTTAGCTGAGTTACACATAGCACATTAATAATTCCCACCCTTCCTGCTTACAACAGGTTGAAAACTAGTCTGGTTTAGTAAAACTCACAATGAGAAGCCTACAGACAAGGAGACAAAAATTCAACTTTTTCTGTTTGTTAGCACTCTGTATTGAGCAGTTTCTGAGGTTATCTGAATTACTTTGTAATTTCTTTCATTGCTACTTTTGCTTACCACTCATCTGGCAGGGCACTTTGGTGCCAACAGTGCCAACAGCACCATTGTATTTCTCAGAACTCATTTCTGGGGCCATAACATGAAAAGCATTAGGAGCACATTTTGATAAAACCACTGCCCTGGGATGCTCTAGAAGCAGTTTGTCCCCGCCTTCTATGTGCTGGGAGTGGAGGCTGTTCCCTGCTGCTGAGCACAGTGTAAAGTACTGCACCTGTACTGAGGTTCACAGAGCAGGTGTAGCAGCTTTACATGTAAAGCAAAGAGGAATCTCCCTTACTGACTGCTTCTGCATGTGCTGTGCATCCAGCTCTCTCATCACATGGAGAAGAGTTATGTAAAGATGTGGATTCTGTAGCTTTGTACTGGAAGATGTGTCCTGAGGTCACAGCTAACCACCACACCAGTGGAGCAGATGAGGCATTACCTCTTCATATTTGGTCTTTGAATACATGTCATTTGTGTTTGTCTTTTTATTTATAAACTTTTGATTTATAAAGACTCCAATGACAAGTAGACCTGGTCTGCTTCAGGGGATATTTCATGAACTACTTAGGAAGTTTATAAAACAGGCTCCCTAGATTATGAAGCAAGGGGGTATCTGTTTTGTAAGGAGCATGTTATGAAATGAATTTGTCTCTAGGCCTAACTTAATTATTTTAATGATCCCACTGGTGGTTGTCGTAGGTGTCGTTCTGTGTATATATTGTGACCTACATGCCTGTGATCATTTATGAAATCTTAAGATTTAAAAATATGTTGGACCTTATTAATTCCTTGCCTACTTTCACTGAAATAAATGGAGGTGGTTTGGATATTGGTACATTTGGCCACATACCAAGTGAAGTCAATGAGAGTTTTACTGTAAGATTGAATGGAAACAAAATAAGCCCTATTCTTTTAGAAAACTGACCTAATAATAAACCTAGCCAAAATAATCCTTTGTGTACCCTGTTGACCTCTGTGGAGTTACACCAGGGATGTATACTGATGTGATGTGTGGAGATGAACTTCAACATTGTAGTGAGGTGCATCTACTGTATATCCACAGTACTCAGTCTCAGAAACATCTGCATGTTAAAGCTAACAGGCACGTACCTTTCCTGCTCAGGTGGACTTCCCAAAGAGATGACTCCACTGGTTTTGAAGGAATTACTCCGAATTAATACCTGTAACGGAAATCAGAACTATCACTATTGATGGATTAATAAAATCTTTAAGAACAAAACATATTTAAGTAGAAGAAATATTCAGGCTTGCAAACACAGGATTCAAATGTGAAGACATTAGGGAGGTTAGAACTCTTGGGCAGAGTAACAAGATGGCGTGGAGGATGCCAGGCTGTAGGTGACACAGGTTGTTCCCCCTGTGGCTGCTAATCACATTGGCTTTGCAAAGTTTTGCTGTACATTGAGTACAATGAACTGATGAGTATACCTGGTACTTGCAGCACATCAGGTTATTGCCTTGTGCTGTCCTGACATGAAATGTATAATCTCCTGACTGAAATGGGTAAGTATTGTCAGTCAGTCATCCCTGGCATAACTCCATTTTTAAACAGCTACACCAAGTTGGTGGCTCTCCTAACCCAGTTTGATAGCTGGGAGAAGCTGCAGAGCTGGAATTAAACTCCAGTTACAAACTCACATCTCTGTGCTCTGTTCACCAAACTGCCGATTCCTTCACCTCATCTGCTGTGATTAGCATGTAGTTCAGTCTTCTGTTGCTTAAAAAAAGAAATTACACCTGTAAACACTTTAGAGGGGTTTGTTTTTTGTTTTTACCTGATTTGCTCTCACTTGAAACTCTGCCAGGCAGGATGGCTATTAGGTTTGCCTGTGTGCACAATTGCATTCTTTACTGATGCAGTCACTGTGAGGGCTGCCTGCCTCTCAGAGCTGGGCACCAGGACACATAGGCTGAGCAGAGCTATTCCAGTGTTCACCTGTACTGTGTTGATTTCACTCTACTGCAGTATGGTATGCGTTCAAAGGCTAAAATTGCTGCTTTTTTATCTGCTGAGGACCACATAGAGCAAAACCTGAAAGGAGTTCTGCACATGGATGCTGGGAAGCTATTATGCAGCATTTGCACTGTTGCTCTTGGTCAGACTCAGAAGGGATCAGTTGGCAAGCATTGGAAACAGATTTGCATCGTAAAGCTGAAACGCTGAAGGAATCCCAGTCCAAAGGGCAGGCTCCTGTTACGCCTCTCTCCTAATGGAGTGCAGATGCTACCAGTCCTGCAGGTAATCTGTTTAGATCTGGTAGATGCTTTTGCAGCAGCAAACCTCTCTCTTGAGAAAGCTGACAATGAAAACCACAGACTCTTTTTAACCTCTTTGGTGTCATCCCGTGTTATGCCAACAAGTTGAACCAGTACAATTTACACCAATGGCTGCAGCTTTGGCATTTGGGGAATGTGGTGTGCCTTCCAGGAGACTGCTGCCTAAATTCTGACACAGCAAAACTTACATACAGTTTCACAGACAAATTTGGCTAGTGGAACTCCATGGGAACCAATAGATGACAGCAGAGAAACAGGTTCCTCTGCTTGTGCTGAGGTTGTCTGGGAAGGAACAAGGGCTAAATTTGTGCAAGTAGTACTTAACAATGCTGTTGAACGAAGAAAAAAATTCAATTACTGCTTTTCAGTCTTTTGGAGGGGAAGGGGGGGGCAGAAGATCATGCCTGGATTTGTAAACAGTTCCAAACATATTTTCTCTTTTGGTCACATTCAGTTATATTCTGTTTGCACATGCAAGGGTTAAAGAGCTTCTGCTTTCAATTAAATCAAAGTATGTTTGGGCTTGACTTCACTGGGACCAGAATCAAACCTGTGACCACAGTATTTTATTTAAGAATTAATCTTTTGTAGTCACATAAAAAGGCCAGGTTCAGCTGTCAGTGTCTCATCAGAACCCAACAGTTAACAGATTTCTTCTTATTTTGAAGTTCTTGCCAAGTTTTAATTCTGGAGGGCCAGTGTCCTCTGTGCAGCAGGTGTATTTCAGTCTCCTTCCTCCATGCGGATCCCCTCTCCATAGCACCTAGACAAAGGCTCCTCCTTTTATCAGGATTGTGTCTGTGGAGCTGGGCTCTTCCCAGTAGATGTGTCGATAGGTTGTCTTCTCTCTGTCCCTGCTCTCCATCTGCAGTAACAAACCTACTGGAAATTCCTCTTTGCTTCTCCCTTTCATCTGCCAGTGGCTCTGGCTCTCCACCATAAACTGTTACACAAGTCTTCTTACTTCATGTGGGCTTGAGGAGGTTGTTTTCTCTTCAAAATAGCATTTTAATAAATAATTTTTGTTGTGTTCAGTTTCTTTAAGTGAACAGCCAGGAAAAATACATTAGGTATGGCTTCATCAAATATAAGCAAAAACAGGAGCATCATTCATTCCTCTTTTTAGTGTGTAACAAAAGTATGGCTAGAACTATATTCATCTTCCTGATCACATAGATGCTTGTTGAGAATTATAAGCAGTTACATCTTGCCTGGAACTCCCCACAGTATCTGCATCCCAGAATGAGGGGAGGTGTGAGCTATACTGGAGGTGTACAGTTGTGTAATTGCAGCAGTGTTACATTCTGGGCTTCAGAAGAACTGGTGTAGTTTACTCGGTGGAGAAGAGGAGGGTGAGCTGCAGGAGAAGCAAAAAGGAAAAATGCAAGATAAGCCTATTTTTTTTTCCATATGATCATTCTCAGCAACAGAAGAGCTTTACCAGTTAGCATACAACCGAATGCCCAGGCAGCATGGGCAGCTTCTGCTAAACAGAAAGCTTATTTATCACTACCCAGAGAGGCTGCTGTCTGTCATTCCCACTCCCATCAATGGAGAGTGTCCCACTGCAGCAGAGGCCATTGTGAACACCAGAAGTCATCTGGTGATCCTCCTCATCCCAGACAATACAGTGTGGCAGCATCCTGAGCAGCCCCTGTCTGGGAACTTTTTCCTGTGGGTCTGGAAATAAATAAAAGAATCATAGGAAAAAGCTGCTCAGCTGTATGTCTGTCTGGGATCAGAAGTAAAGGGCTGTGGCTCAAGCTGATTAAATATTCAAGCTGTTTACTCAAGCAGCAGGTACCAAAGTGAATGTGCTAGCTGTCACCAGGTTATGCAGCCCTTGAGTATCCATCCCCTCTTTTTCCTGCTGTCTACTGAAACATGGTGGTTTCCCAGCACCCACACATGCAAAGGATGTGGAGGGCCAGACTTGCACCCTGAAAGGTAAATGAGTTACATTTGAAATTTTTCCTGCCTTCAATGAGTCCCACTGGGAGTTTCGCTCTTGACTTCAATGAGTGAGGATTTAGCCCATTTATATTAAAATATGACTAGTATCTGCATGTTTTCTAACCTCCCAGCATCCCCAGTTCTGCAAGGGTGATGGCAATAGAAAGCAATGTCCAGATCCAGTCAGATTTTTAAATCTCACTAAAAATAACAAGTTAGCTTCTGCTTGCAGTTAGAGCAAACAGGTGAGTAGCAGGAAAGCTGGCATTTGGAGCAACTCTGTTCTCATCAGGGCTCCCGTAGCACTATGATTTAGAGGAAAGGGATGGTTAAAGGAGTAGCAAGAAAAGGCTTGTATAGGCAGGTATATGTTATTTGAATTGTCCATCTTCTCATGTATTAACAACTTTATGCTCTTGGGTGCCCAGAATTCCCAGAGTTGAACTGAAATGCAGTTCTTAGAGGATTAGGACCTTTGGTAAACTAGGGAACACTTTGACTAAGATACGAGCTTAGGAGTTTGTTTTAAAATAAAAATTTTTGCTCCTGCATTGATTTTCATGCCCAAAATTTAGTGTAAATTCTCTGTTGAGAAACTTAAAAGGCCAAGAGACGTCACAGGGCTCAAATCACAACAGGAGCAACAGTGGCATAATAAACCCAGGGTACTTTTGCAATATAAATTTGTATTAATATTTTTAATCTTCACCAACTATTTAGACAAAAGTTCAGTTAGAATGAACTAGAAGACACAGAAGAGCAAAAGTAGCCTGAACTTTATAGTGGAAAAAATTATGATACTGGAAATCAAGCTAACATGCTTCTTTAGCTACAGACACAAGACCACAATTTAAAATAAAGAGATGAATTCCCTAATAGATAGGCATTACTTAAAATGTGTGAACTTCAGTGCAGTTACCTGGACTTCAGCATATTTCACTAAAAGAATAATATTTAGCTCCTACCCTTAACAAGTTGTGTTTTGAGGGTTTATATTATATTGTAATATTATTTGGTTACTTTTATTAAGTAAATGCAAGTCAGCTAGACTCGGCCCTTCTCACAGTCCCGAAGTAGTTACTTGTTAGGAACAGGGGTGGCAGAACTGGCCTATCTTGAACTACAGTATCTGCAGCCTCTCCACTTGTGTCAGGCTGCCATGCATCTGCACACACACCATGGTCAAGGCCTCTGTTTTCTGGTCATGGTTACCCCAGAGCAGCTCAGCGCAACCAAATGAATGCAAATGATATGGTTAAACATCACAAAATAATGGGAGGCTGTTTGTCACTGTCCCTTTTACAAAGGATGAACAAGCCACGTCAGTGGCACATGGAAATGAAAATTGTACCTGTATTTGAAACTACTTTTTTTTCTTGTTGAGCACAGCAAGTGCATTTTATGACTGACAACTGGAATTAAGGTGGTGGGATGCTGATGTGTCTAGTGAATGAGTGCCATTCAGTTTGAATGTGTCTAACTTATCCTACCTGTAAGTGTGGTTATGGGCTGAATGCAATAAAAGAACTTGTAATACAGCTACTGACAAACTAGATACTCTTTCGTAAAGTCTTTTTATAGCTGTTAAAAATAAGACACTAAAATATTACAAATGCTACTTCAGTAAGGCAAAGTAAAATTATGAGCCTGACAGAGGGCTGGATTCTGCCATCATTACTCATGGCTAAGCAGAGCTTTGGTCCTGAGCTGTTGACTCCCTGTGAGATGGGTGGCAGAAACAGCGGTCTTGGGAACAAACATGCTGATAATTTCAGGAGGAGTGGTCAGTGCTGATCCTTGTATCCAAATAAGGTGAAGGGCTCAGTGTGTAAAGCTGGTGGGAATGAAAAGCCTGGGAAGGAAAGCTCATGGGAGCCTCAGTTCCCTTAGTCACTGGTTGTAATTGTTGTAATTGTCACTGGTTGTAATTACGCATTTTAATTGTTTGACCTCTCCTCCTCCATCCAGACCTGATGGGATACTTGGCCACATGGATGCAGGACCAGGGTGGCTTGACTACCAAGAGAATCTTTTAATGCAGGGAAAGATACTGGCTCCTCTACCTGGGATTAGTGTTTCCAGTTTATTAACTGCTAATTTATATATAGGAGATATGGTGTCTACAAACTAAAAAACAAGTGCCATCTATCAGATTCTAAAAATACCCATGAAATTCTGTATCAGTCACCCGCCAAAATGATGGAAGTGTGGAGATAGGCTGCTAGCAACAGGCGGAAGAGAAAGAGCTGCAGGATCTTCTATCCTTACCACGAGTGCTTTGTAGCATTTTAAAAATATTAGGTAATATCTACTTGAGTGGATTTTATTACCTATTCCTTCAGTGGGCTTTAATTGATAGTAACAGAGAACTGAAAACATAATTGTCCCTGCCTTTGTTTTAACTACAAAATCCATTACATAGCTATTTTTGCTTTTTAGTGATGGTATAAAAAAAAGAAAAAAAATTATTTCAGAACTTCCTAAGAATTATTCTGCACTGTAGATGATAATGTTCTTTATGGATTATTGACTTTTAAAAATACATGTTGATACTATATAGTCTAACTCTGATCTAGGTAATAGATTCTGCAGTTCCTTCAGGTGCTTAGTAGTTAATGAATGTAATATCCTTCAAAAGCACTGCAAAGTGAGATTATGTCTCAAAGAGCTCCAATAGCATTCCAGGATCAGCACTGGAAGCAGGAACAGGAGGTTATAGGAACTGGAGATGGATAAACCTGTTACATTATGAGTTACCTCCTTTATCCCTCTGCTGAGATTGAATCATTCAACTTGATGTTCTCATTGAAAACAGAGCAGGGTGTGTTGGGGTTGCAGGCTTTAGTATCTCCATTTGGTTCTCACAGGTCAGTATCTGTGGTGCCAGCAGGACTGAAGGGTTTGGGGCTGAGTGATGGCTGTTACAGGGTCAGGCAGTGCTTCTAGGATGGTGGCATCTGAGGCTACCCTGCTGAAACATGGGTGCTCACCCTGATCTTGTAGGAGTGGTGGGAGAAGGAGTCAAGAGGTCAGGGTGGCTGGAGCATGCATGGAGCAGTGACCTGCCCAGTGCTGCTGGATTGATGCCTGCAATCCATTTGGGGCTGGAAGGCAATATCTGATATGGGCTTACTTATGCCAGAAACACCTTTGAGGCACTTTCTGTGTCTTCAGGCCCGTGAACCAGTCCTGAAGCACACATGGCTGCTTGGATTATATAGTTTGTAGAGCAGCAGTCTGACTGTCCCCCCACACACATTTTTTTCCCCATCACTGTACAAATAAAAGATTTAAAAGGTGCTTACAGGAAAATTCTCCCTAGCTCAAACACCCTCTGAGCCAAGTCTGTGCCAGAAGCAATCTGAGGTGGTCAAGATATTATCTTGGATTAGAATGGCTCTGTGGCAGAGCTGTAAGGGTGAAGCCCTTGGAGAGTTTCTGCATCATATTGCAGCCAGGCCATGTGTGCACAGACCCGTGCTGCAGATGGTGCCTCTCCTTAGCACCTTTTTCCCTTAATGGGAAAGGGCTTTAAAGTGCTGGTCAGGTAACAGGGTGTGAAGGTATGGTATAACCACCATACAACAGAATATTTTTTATGGACTTCCATGCTAATTACAGTTTTAAACTGAGGTAGATAAAAAAACCTACTGCAGCCAGATGCAACATTCAGCCATGTTCCTCGCTGTACAGGGCATGAGGGAGCATGAGGGTGTCCTGGGAGAGACAAGGTTTTAACATCTCTCCCTCGTAACTATGTCATGCCAGAAGACACCTGTTTTTTGCTCAGCTGGGTTATTCCTGCCTTCCTCTGGCCATCCTTGCCTGTTTTTTGGGTGGGTGGGATCTTGTACTTTCCTGGGGAAAGCAGCTGCTGGTGCTTTCTCCATTACAGTTTGCTTTGCTGGGAACTTGTACACAAACAAAATCACTTTTACAGAAAAGCAATGGAAATGTCAATAATACCACTGCAAAGATCTGGCAGCACTGTGCACTGCCTGCCTCAGACCATGCTGCTGTGGCTGGGATGTGGCAGGGCCAGCAGCTGGCTCCTGGCACACCAGCACTGGGAAGGGCACAGCTGCTTCAGCAGCTTTCCACTGTTTCTTCCCAGCAGCTTTCCACTGTCCCTTTCTTGTGATGGGGCAAGTAACTGACTTCAAGCAGACACAGCTACACAGGCAGCAGTGCCAGACACAGTGCAAGGCACTCCCACCTCTCAAGCACCTCTGCTCCAGTTTACAGCATTTTTTCTTTTCCAGGCAGATAACAGATTCTATCCTACCCACCTTGAGCAAATATTTTAAGAGATAAGCAGCACTGTTTGTTCAGCAGCAATAACTGAACTCCACTTGTACACCTGGGATGCTTTGCTAATGCGCTCCATGGGGCAGTTTCAGGTCATGCTCAGATGTGCCAGCTCTAAACAGCCCTTTTCTCTGCAGCATCCCCACAACCACTTCCTCCACAGCAAGGCCCAACAGCCAAGTGTAGATGGCAGACACTGTACAAAACACAGGCAGAGCTCATGTAAGCTTTGCTGCATGATTTCATTGAGGGGAGCAGGAGGGTGCATGGAGGAGTGGTAGGTACAGGGGAGGGCACCCAGTGGACCACAGACCTGCACACTTGCAGGATCCATGGACGGGCATTTCTCTCTTCTTCCCCTCTCCTCTCATAAAGTTAAGGAAGAGACACATTTTCATGATGGTTTGCTGAAAATGTGCACTCCCTGCTGATTTGACATTGGGCAGAAGAAGTGTCTACAGAATCAATTTTTAATCAGTGTAAACAACTAAATTATGAATGACAAAAATATCACTGAACAGTTAAATATTAATCGTGTAATTACTTAAATTAATACTTTTAGTGCAGCGTTGTGATAGTTTTACTTACGTGGTCTTGCTGTGCTGGCTGGCTGGGTGGGTATGGGGGGGGAACAGGACCACAGCAGCCACCCCCAGCATTGGGGCTCAGGAGCAGAGGGCTCTGCTGGTGCTTGCCACAGCCCCAGCTGGTTGTCTCACAGGTCCCACAACACTGGGTGCTCCTCATAGAGCTTCTGGAACCACATTTATTGAGGAAGAACTTCTGTTCTCTGTTCAAAAAGAGAGCTGTCAAGAAAATGGCTAAACTGGTCCCAAAACAAAAAGCAACCCCAGTCCCCCCAGGAAAACCCCCACAATTTTCCCATCCCAAAGTGCCTTTAAACCCCTTGACAGCAGTGTGTGATGTGCAGAGCCCTGGCTGTGCTCTGTGATGATCTCAGGAGGACCAAGGGTTCTCCAAGGGCAGCACAGTGTGCAGAAAGCCCTCTCGCCTTTTAAGATGGAGTTGGGTGAGTTCATGAAGGAGTTGTTGAGCTGTGAGCTCTGCTGTGGGGGCAGGAGTCACTGCCCTGTGGGCCCCCTCTGCACTCCCATCTCCACAGGCACCGCTGGGAGCTTGCATGGTGGAAAATTGGTTGCCAGCATTCCGGGAGGTGTGGGTAGCAGCAGTGTCTGTAGATACTTGGAGGCAGCACATGGCTTCCTACCCTGCCCAAGAAACTAAGAAAAGAATTTACTGGCGCTCTTGTCCTTGTGGGCTGGCTGGCTGCGTTGTTTGTTTTTAATCTAATAAAAGGAGATCTTAATATCATAGTAAAATCGGTACAAAGCTAGAAACTCACCCCTTGGCGTTCTGGCGAAACATTATTGAAAATGTGAAAGCCTTTAGCAGAAACAACAGAAGCACAAAGGAATAGCAGAAATAGGATCAACAGGTTGTGTTCTGTATGTTGGGAGGAGCAGGGAAGAGCACCCAGCCAGGGTTGGAGGTGCCAGCCAGACCCAGTGTGCTGGAGGCTGAATGCCGTCCCCATTGTGGCTCTCCTCCGCAGGGACAGGATGCAGCAGTGGCTGGGAGCAGGGGCCCTGCGAGGGTCGGGGTGGGCAACAGCACAGAACAGTGGCCAGGTGGTAGGGAAGAGCATATTGCTGGGAAGGCAGGAGCCACTGAAGGGAAGAAACAGACAGCTAGGAAGAGCCAGGCACCAGGAAGATGGCATGACCACAGCGGGACCTGGCCAGGGAGGTAGAGGCAATGGAAAGGCAAGCTTGCTATCCCTTAGGATGGCAACTACTCATATTGACCCTGGTGCAGCCTGCTCCCTATCTGGAAAATAAAACTTAGACATAAATTTGAAGAGTGTTTTTAAATTAGAAAGTGAAGTATCTCTTGCAAAAGGTGGGAATGTGGAGGAAGTATTCACCCGTGAGGCTCACCCATCACTGGGGTATCTAAGTGGGGCTCTTTTTGCCTTGTCTTTGTTTTCCTGTGCCTCCCACCACTTCACAAACATCACTGGAAGTACCATTCCTATGTGCCATAAGCAGCTGCCTCATGAAAACACCATTACTCAATGTGTCCACCAGTACAGTACTAGGCACCATGACCACTCATAAAAACAATCATTTTTGACGTGACTGCTGCCCAGTCTGAGAGCTTTAGCCACTCCTCATGACTTCAGTTCGTATCACTGAAGTTCATGGCAGGGCAAAAGGGATGGAACAACTTCCTGAGGCCATTAGCTGGACTGCTAAGTTCAATTTCTGATTGAACTTAAGTAAGTTTGCACAGTGCAGAACCATTCCCATCACCTTGGACTCACTGACTTGCTGGCTTTCTGACAGCCTCTGTGCATTTTGCTTCCATGCTTCTGCATGTAGCATTTCATTCTGGCCACCCAAGACCCCATTCCACTGAACACCTCAGGTCCCAGTGGGGCCTGTGGGAGCTGCCCCTGCTTACTGTGTTCTTTTCCATGGCTTCACATATGATGAGTAACCCTCTCAGGCAAATGTCTTTCAAAGCTGCCATTTGAGTTCACTTTGTGCTCTCACAGTGCTGCTTTTTCTGTTGGACTTCCTACAGGTATGGTTTATACTGGTGAGAAGGGAGAAGCAGGAGTGCTTTCTGCACACAGTGTTACAACGTGCTACAGTGAAGCTGGTTCTTGGAACAACTCTAAAACAAGCCCCCTAAAATGTCAAATAAATCCTTAAACTATTCATCACACTGGTTTTGGGGTAGCAGTTAAGTCTTTCAACACTCTACGAGTTTCTTTCCCCAGCAGTAATTTTGCTGGTGAAGAAATACAGCTCAGGGCACTCCACAGAGGCCTCAAAATTCATGTTTTGTTTTCATTACCGAAAAAATGCTTCACTACATTAAAGAGCAGCCCATTAAAATTCTGTACCCTGTGTTCCTTGTGCCCCGTCATAGTTGGCAGACCTCCCCCCTATACATGGTGGAGCCCAGGAGCAGCCATCACCTTGCTCTGCAGACTTCTCAGAGAAAGAGCAGCAAAGGGGAGAAGGTTGAAGCAACAGCCTGGCTTGTTCAGGTGTAAGACCTCAAAGCTTTAAACAGCCACAGAAATTTACTCAGTAAATGTACTGTACTGAACCTTACGCTGCTCTATCAGTGCTTCCTCTGCTTTCAGTAACCCACACAGCATACTGGCCCATGCGCATGTCTAAGAAAATGAATTAACTGTCTGGTTCCTGGAATAAAATCTAACACTGTACAAACAATGTATTTAACCATTTCAGGCAAATAGCCCTAAAATAACAGCCAAAAAAGAGAATAATTAATTACTGGAGACTTACCAAGCGTTGGGATTATCTAAATTAGATGTTGCACCGTGAACTGGATAGTGTTTTCCAACACTGTTGAAAACTAGAGCTTGAAGAAAACCAGTTACCATTACAGTTAGGGTTTAGGGGAGCATTTGATTATTCTCACAAGTAACTCAGACTAGCTAAACTCCAACATGGACATGAGAGCAGGCAGGAAAACCTGCAGCTTGCTTAAGAGGGCAGAAAGGTTTTCAGTTGAATTCAGTGGGGACTTGCTAAGTCCAGTTCTTTTTAATATCTCCACAGTTAATTTAGAAATAAATGGCATGTTAATTAAATTTGCAACTAAATCAGCAGGTTGGAGTATCAGACCAAGGTGCAGCTGTGGAGAGCAAATCTCAACGTGTTACATGACCCCACACCCCAAAGTGAGCGGCGTGGGGCACAGCCCCAAGCATCAGCACTGCATGTGGGGGGCAAACCTGCCCCTTTCCCACTGCCCTCCCCAGCCAGGCTGTGGTCTCTCACATCAGCTCTAGAAAAAGCTTGGGGTGGGGTGGTGGTGCTGGAATGAGGGAGGCAGGGAGGCTGTGGCTGCAGCATGTGCCAGCTGTGCTGGCCATTACCTTTGGCAGGGTTTGGTGAGGTTGTGATCCATGGCAGGGGAAAGCTCTGCCCCGTTCTCAGCAAGGGACAACGGGGGGATTGCCCAGCACAATTGAAGGGATGGCTCAGCAATGAAATCCAGCAGGCAGTGGGGTGGTCTCTCCAGGAAACGGAGTCCTCCTCACTGGCAGAGTTATTTAAGACTTGACTTTGAAACACGAGACACTGCAGTTGGGAACAATGCTGCACTGTCAGAGAGATGGACTCAATTACTTAATAGGTCGTTGCTGTCTGTCTCCTGCAATTTTCCTTTCAAGAACATATATTCAGCTGGGTTATTTCTCATGGGAAGACAAAGTGTTCTGAGAGCATCCAGGCGTTTGGAGGGCTGAGGCAGGAGGAACAGCAGCCAGGCAGATGCCCAGTTTGCTTTCTGCAGAGCGTGTTCCTCAGGACATGGAGAAAGCTGGAGTGATGTAGCTGATGTGGTAATTTCATCCTGTAAGCAGATGGTTTCCTGGTCTCATAGGTCTCACTTCCTTTTCTTTTCACACTAGAGATTTGCCAAATTGCTCTCTTTTACCAGACTAATCCCTAGGACTACCTCTGGTGGGACTTTAGTCCCACAGGCAGCACAGCAGATGGCTGCACAGGTCATTGGTTGCTGTTTTGCCAAAACATTGAGCATGGGATGGCCACATAGCCAGCACTGACAGGTTCATACAACTTACCTTGGTGCATGGGCAGCCTCTTCTCTAGCATAGAAAAGATTTGATGGCATTTGATCAAAATGACAGCCAGGCTGGAGGAAAAGCTCATTGCCAGGAACCCATCCCCAAGTAGCCCTTCAGTTCTCTTGTTAGCAGGACATGGTGGACGGGGATGTATAATGGAGCCAGTGATGCATGTTCTTAGCAGAATTACTCTGCCAGCTGTGGCGTGAGCGTTTCATAGGTGCTTTCCTTGTTGGGGTTATGGACCTAATTTACAGCCCAGATTCAGGACAGTGTGAACTTAGCACCAGGAGGTGCAGGTCTCCCACTACTGGTGTGTATGCCTGTGTCTGCTCTGTGTGTGTGTGTGAGTGTGTGGGTGCACACATGTGTCTAAGACACCCATCTTTGTGCTCTTGTCACCAAATTAAGATACTGTGATACCTTATGCACATGGAATTGAAGCAACTAGAGTGGCTGGATGTTCTTAGGCCCTAAGGGTGTAATGAGATTTTGTCTCTTTTGCCCATTTCTTCTTCTTTTCTTTTTTTTCAGAATAAGTCGTCTGTTTAATGGCACAGAGCCTATTGTCTTGGACAGTTTAAAACAACATTATTTCATTGATCGAGATGGTGAAATTTTCAGATATATATTAAGCTTCCTAAGGACATCTAAGCTACTGCTCCCAGATGACTTTAAGGTAAGGAAAGCTACAGTCTGCAATCCATTTTTTCCTTCCATTCTATCATTTGTTTTGGTGTAGGTTGGTTTGTGTTTAGGCTTGACCTAAACACATTTAACTAAATGTTGCTGTTTATTGTTAGGATTTTTAGGACTTCTATATTACACCAGGGATGCTATTATTTAATAAATGGACCAATGGTTGTCATGGATACTGTAAAAAGTTAAACGATGAAGCTTACAGCTAAATCAGTTTTTCTAAACTAATTTTATTTTCTGACATTTTTAGCTTATTTATCAGAGTATAACAATTAAGAAGCAGCACCAGCAACTAGCACTTACCAGGGTTTAATGCTCAGAATCTAAAAGCAATGTTTTAAACTTGGTACTTAGAGATCTTAAACTACATAAATACTTTTCTTGTTGCTATATAAAAGCAACACACTTAAACAAGCCCATGAGGGGTTTTGTGAGACATAACCAATGTAGATACTTTGATTTCAGGAACTAATCTTTTACACAAAATATTATTGGGAGATAGAATTTAATGTGAGCTTTTAAAGGAGTAATACATGTTTTCTATGAAATAATGATGCTGGTTGGTGCTTTGCAAATCCCAGTTGTCTAAAGACTCTCCTTCTAGCCTTGCTTATTTGGCTCTGCACTTACAAAACATGCAACATTGTCATCCTTATGTATGAAAATCAGAAGACAAGAGTGTCCAAATGGTAGATAAGATGCAACAAAAGCGCTGACTCTAGGAATATATGATGAAAAATTGGGATGGCAACGGGGAACTGCTCAGTTAGAGGCTGTGGAGCATTGCTGGAGAAGAAAGTTCCCGCGCCATGCCGTGAGATTTTACTTTGCATGTTGGATTAGGTAGGCAAGATAATTTGGCCAGTCACAACTGAGTCAGCCCACATTTGTGGTTGCTGTGGTGGCTTCAGCTTTGGAGTACAGCTGATCCTCACGCTGCAAACCGCTGCTCAGCCATTCTTGCCTAAGCTACAAGTATAATGGTATTTGACTGTGGCAGGGCAGTGTTTACAGTTATTGTTGAGCAAACACACACTGTGTGATGGGAGAGCACATCTAGTGCCACGGCAGAGAGAAGTTTTGTCATTCACAGCAGTTTTGGAGCTCCAGCCCAGAAGGGCTGTCCTGAGTACTGGTTTTCCTGGGAAGCAGTGGGCAGGTTGGGGCGGCTGGCCTGCAGGTTGAGGTGCCACAAGGCAGGGTGAAAGTCAGAGCACTGAGACATGGGTACAAGAAAAGCTCTTTACAGATAAATAAGAGAAAACATAGGTAGGAGTGAAACTAAAGACCAGACCAGTCCTGTGGATTTTAAGAGGTGTCAAGTAAAGAGGAGTGGGTGGAAAAGTGGTACAGGTGAAATGGCAGAGAGATGCTTTAGCAGCACTGTTTTGGACAATCTAGTGGGACAAGAAGGCATGAGAAGAGAGAAAAAATGTGGTCTGAGCTGATCACGGCCTGAGCCAGAATCCAGATTTCAGAGGTGCTGTGAAACAAAACCAGCAGGATTCAGTCAGAGCCTGGAGGTGAGAGTGCTGGTGTATGCCAAGGACTTGTCTGCACAGCAAGCTGCTGGCAGGGCTGGGAGAGACTCAGGAGAGCCGGCGCTGTGCCCGGGCTCAGTCCGTTGTTCCAGACCATCTCTTTGCATAGGGTTAACTGTATTTTATTTAGTTCCTCCCTGGGAGAGCTTTAGAGCAAACCCCAGGCTAATGAGGGCTCAAGAACAAAGCAAAGTACTGCTAGGTAGGGAGTAACAAAATAAAAATGCATAGAAGAATGCGCTGCAAAGCTATATTAAAACTGCATTGTAAACGGATTTGACTTCACAGAAATTGTGTAATTTTACCAGCATGATTAAAGTGACAGAAGACAATAATCAAAGGCAGCAAATGCAATCACTCGGTGTTTCTAAATGCAAAACTCTATTTAAGGTATAAAACCTGACAGGTTTTCCAGTGAGACTTGCATTAAATGTTCTTTATGTCAAACAAAGCATTATCAAGTGTTTTGAATATTTATTAGTTTTTACCCCTTAATTTAATCAAGCAGTTTATTAGCCTCAAGGTTTAGCCAAGTTGCTTTTCAACTTGAATTGCTGCTCAGATGGTTATTTTGGAAAGTTTGGAATGTTAGTACCGCACCAGTGTTATTGTGCTTGCTATTTAAGTGTTGTTTTCAGACTAAGTTAACACTGAAATGCAGAGAAAGTGGGGTATGTGTTCCTAGGCTAGTGATTCTTTATTATCAAGTCTGACTGGTGTGTTTACAGTGAATATTAATTACACTTCCAACTACCAATAAGCCAGAACTTGAAAGTGTTTAGTATCTGACAGGTCACCCTGCTGAAAGCAGCACAGTAATAGTTCATCTAATTTTCCCAGGTTTGGGGGATTTTAAGCCGCATGAAGTAAGCTTAGAAATTACCATGAGTTGTTTGGCTCATGCTCCTTTGCAGCCAGCCCGCTCTGAGTGAGGCGATGGCGAGCAGCCCAGAGCAGCTCACAGCTCCCTCTTCCTTCACCAGCACAGCTCCCCATGCCTGGGACCATCACACCTTGTGCAATAAATGTTCTTGAGCAGAGTGTGGAGCCAGTAGCTCCCAGTCTGCCACTGTGCTGGGTAAGGGGGTGGCTAGACAGAAGCTGTCCCTCCTCTGCAGCCGATATGTTCCCTGCCTTGATGTCCCCCCAGCATCAGCACTGTTTCTCTAGAACATACATGAGCAGCATCTGTCCCCCTCACTGCCAATACATGGCTGCACACAAAACCAGGGCTCATTGTACCTACTTATTTGAGACTCACTCAAACAAAACCAGACATAGGCAGTACATATATTACTGCTCCATCCTAAGAAGGAGCACAAACACACAGGACTTTCAAGTTTCCTATCAATTCTTACCTGTAGCACTGGAACCACAAGGCCAACACACTCATTTATTAATATTGCTTTAAAATTAGTATGCTTGCATCTAATCTTAAGGGCTTTCAAACTGACCTTAGCAACTGGCACAGTGCCACTGTAGAAGTGAGCAGCTTTCTCTTGTAGCCAGGAGTCTGGTCTTCACAGCACTAAAATATAAAAGAAATATTGAGTCAGGGTGACAGTTTGTTGTTTCATGTAACAAAGAATAATAGGTCAAAAATGGGCAGGAAGAGCCACTTCAGCCTGTTCGGGAGTCAACATTAGGTACAAAAACGGGGGCCTTTTTAGTGTTGAGAGAACAGCATCAGGTTCATGGGAGCTATGGTTTTACAATTTCTGTCATCTGTCTCTGCTTGTACTTAGCAGACCTTTACTGACCCACTGGCACTAATGGCACAACTGGCCTTGCTGTCACACTTCCCATCTCCTCCCCCAGGAAGATGTCACCCTTGTCAGAGCTGACTAAAGAATTTTAGCCAATGTGAAATCCACCAGAAAAAAAAACTTTTCTATCAAATCATGAGCAGGAAATTATTTTGTGAAAGGCAAAAAGCCTCATCTTTGGAAGATGTTTACCTTTCCCATGAGATCTAAATGTTGTCCAGAAGCTGTGAAAGGAAAAAGGCTATGTGTGCATGCCACCTGGCTATCTGCTCTCTTGTTTTAGAAACTAACCCAAACGTCTTGGCTTAACCCAGGCAGTTCTGGGAGGTGCACACCTCACCTCACAGAGCATGTGATGCTCCAGCATAGCCCCCGTTTCCACACAGCCATCTGAAATGTGGCTGTGTCTTTCTGGGAACAGTAGCGGAAGAGCTGTTGAATTTGAAAACTGTCTTACCACATGATACCAGAATCTTTTTTATTTTAGGTATATTTTAGGATGAATAATGGCTAGCAGGAGTCACTAAAGAGCTGCATTTGACGCAGTGGGCTAATAGCTGGCTATGGTAGAGGTGATGTGATCTTGTGGTTGTTTGTTTTATGGCATTACTGGCACTACAGGGGGTGCTGGACCATTGAACTCCCGTGATTTGGATACTGTCAGCCCAGTCAAAAGCCCAGTGAAGTCAGTTAGAAAGAATCTTATGAATGGCCTTGCATCCAGCCTCAGGAGCACTGTACCTTTCTCTGCTTTCAGAAATGGTCTGGTTTTTACTACCTCTTACTGTTGCGTTGTCTTAGCACATATTCACTTGATTGGTCTTACAAATAATATGTTATTTTACAGTGACCATGAACACAAATATTCTAAAACTAGTTTTTCAGGACCTACTGAAAACAGCAGGGGACTTTCAGATGCCTTTAGTAAGCCCTGGCTGCTCCTGTGCACTCTGCATCATCACATTTTTCCTTATACCAAGTTTTCCTTTGATCAAAAAAGAGATTCATAGAACCAGCAAATGCCCAATGAACATTTGATAGGCCCCTGCACACCTCTGTAGTGAATATAGTTGGGTGGTGGACTGTTGCTTCATTGTTCTGCACAAAGAAGATATCAGAAAGTTTGGGACAAGGGTTTTTTAATTTAGGTAGGTTTAAACAGATCACATGCTCAATAGCCAGGGAGCCTCCCTGGTGCACAGAGAAGAGCAGCAATGATTCAGCAGAGAGTGCTGACTTTGAGGAGTGGGGAAAATACCTTCCATCAGAGGATGAGGCTTTGGGGCTGATGCAGTCTTACCTGACACCAGGTAGTGAAGCCAATTTCCACGCCTCCTCATCTGGCCTGTTCCCAACTCCGGGTGTGTGCAGCTCACTTTCTGTATGATTTCTTTTTTAAGCTTCATGATGTTTTTCATCTTCCAGCTACTTCCCATGAGTGTGTTGTTGCCCCTTCTTGCTTTCTGCTTGCTCTTATCACTCCTTCCTCTCCACACCTTCTCCTGCCCTTTTTTTTCCTCAGTGGAGTTGGTATTTTTCAGTCTCAACAGACATCAAAGAGATGCAAAGGATCGGATGTCCCTTTTGTAACATGATAACCTCTCTGGTGTCACTGTGAATATTCACACATCTCCGGGCTGTAGGCAGCCCTGGGGTGAAGGAGCACCTCTGCATTGCCACGGTGGGGTCTCTGGTGCCAAGTTTGAACAGAGCTGACTGCTTTGGTTCAATAGTATCCTGCAGCAGCAGATTGTACAGGTTAATTCCAAGCTGCTATGACAAGTTGCACGTTTTTGTGCTGCACATCATTTGCCTTTGATTCTCCCTCTTCCCTGACACCTGGAGCAGCAGCACTGCCATATTTTTCATGTAATTTTGGTGCCCAATTCTTAATTACTTCTGGTGCACTTTTTTCCAGTCCTGATGATTCCAGTCTTTTCACTCTAAAGATTTTTTATCTCACTTCATTGCAGTGGTAAAGAACTGGCCTTTATGTCCAAATGTTGACCTACAGCATAAAGTCACATTAGTGTACCTGCAGTGCAGCATTTCCATCTGTTAACAGGCAGAAGAGACAGGGAAGCAAACAGCATCTCTTAGCAGAGAAGAGTTGGTGCTGTGCTCTTGGTGCCCCTTTTCCCTTCAGGAGGCTGATGGAGGCAGTGGGGCCGGTGTAAGCAAACTGCCCTTGGGTGCTTTGCCCTCTCTTTTTTTCTCTGGCTTGCTCTTGTGGGTTCTGCTACCTCTTCAGATCTTGAGGGGGGGGAATGACACCCTTTGCCTTAATATACTCTCATATGTTGAAGATCTGTTGGAAACCTGATGAGAAATTATTAATGAGTATGTGCAGAAGACATCTCAATCAGCAAACAGGGAATTGGCTCAAACTGGGAATTTGAAGTGCCCAAAGCCCAAGTGAGGTGATAGCCATATGACAGAGAAGAACTGTTTCTTTTAGTTGTTGGTGTGCACAGCTGAGTTCCCAGCCAGCAGGGTGGTCACTACCTCCATGTAATTTACCAGGCTCCAAAGTAGGCTTTAAATACATGAATAATTGTGAAATGCAGGGAGCAGCTGGGCTGCTGCAGCTGAATTTCAGACTCAGGAAAGACAGGTGAGAAGTGAAGCTGAACTGACATCTCTGTCTCGTAACGTGTGTGAGAGGTGACAGAGAAGCCCAAGAGCTTCTGTTGTAAGATCAGAAGTGAGTATCTGAGGACAAGAGTGAAGATTAGGGCTCAGGACATCTTCTTTTAAATCAGCAGGCTTTGCTTATTGCAACCAGTTATTTTGATTTCTTAATCCAAAAGTAAAGCCCTCTGGCATTGAGCTTGTGGGATAATAAATGAAAGAATATGGAACCTCACGGTCAGCTCAGACTGAGCACTAACACAGTGTGGTTTTCTGTGTAGGTGTAGGATGAAGATGAAGTGTGTGGATACCTGTTGCCTTTGCACTCTTGCTGACAATACATAAGCCTAAGTAGGTCAAACAGGAACACTTCTCATTTTTAGAAGAGAACTATAAGCTTTTCTAGTTTCTCTCTCTCCTTCTCTTTTTTTTTTCTTTTTTTTTCCCCAGGACTTTAATCTTTTATATGAAGAAGCAAAGTATTACCAGCTGCAGCCAATGATTAAGGAACTTGAGCGATGGAAACAAGAGAAAGAACAAAGGAAACATTTCCAGCCTTGTGACTGCTTGGTCGTGAGAGTGACTCCAGATCTGGGGGAAAGAATTGCATTGAGTGGGGAGAAAGCTTTAATAGAAGAGATCTTCCCAGAGACCGGGGATGTCATGTGCAACTCTGTAAATGCAGGCTGGAACCAGGACCCTACCCACGTTATTAGGTTTCCTTTGAATGGATACTGCCGGTTGAATTCAGTGCAGGTAATGGCCTTTTGGTGCTGCCTCATCTATTTGCTGGGGTGGGTTTTTTTATTTCTTGTTCAATTATATGCAAATTATTTGCTTCTGCCCAATTGCCTTCAGTGCTCATACAGCAAGGAGACATTTTCTGCCTGGTGAGATCACAGTCTTTCAGGTTTTCCTAAGTCTAAGCAGAAAAATAGATTTAGATTTTGTGTATGTTAGTGCCATGCTGGTCTCATAATGGTGTTATAGTGATAAATGCTAATTTTTTCATCAATGTATAGCCTGCAGCAGGTTTTTTTTCCTCCAAAGTACCCCCAGGAAGAAAGAGAGAGTTCCAAAAACTACAAAAAAAAATCTCCACACCATTTTATAGAAAATGCAACAATGTGTAAATGCATAATTTATGTCTCACTCATAATTAAATGATGGTGCCTGCGGGATGGACTTAAAAAAATTGATCTCTGCACTTTTTTTTTTTTCAAAAGGATGTTCTATAAAAATTGCCCAGAGTATTTTAAACAAAATGTATTTCATTTTGTACTCAGAGTTTTGACATTAGGTTTAAAATTAAACATATGAAACAAAAGAAGATAACCGGACAGATAGGTGGATGGCAGTGGAAATAAATATGTGGCTTATGTTTAGGCAGCAGCCTTATGGGCAAGAAATGCCATTTAACAAGGGATCAGCTCCACTGCAGCCAAAGCTTTGGTGTTGTAGCTGTCCTTGGGTGGCAGAGAATGAACAGTGTTGATGATGCTCTTCACTTGAGCCTTAATGAACAAGGGCAAGGCAGAGTTCTTGGTTTTTGCTTGTTTACCTTTAAAACACACTGCAACTACTTATATTATGGAAAGTGAAATCAACCTATAGTGGAATATTTCCAAAGTTACTCTCCCCTGTAGATGGGTTGTGAGAAATGCCTGGCTGGTTTTGATAAACTTCCCTGCGGGCAAATACCCACGGAAGAGCTGGTCCATGGGCCTGGCAGGCCAGGCAGGTTGGGGAGGGAGACCTAACAGCAAGGGAGGGCAACAAACTAGGGCCCTTGTTTATCTGTGATGCTATTACACAGCAAGCAGAGGCACCCTCCATCTCCCTTCCTGCCAGCTGACATTTTTTTGAGACCTGCAGTTACTTGAATATGTAAAGGTGGATGGTGTCTCTAAGAAAGTTGGGGTTGTTCAGCCTGGAGAAGAGAAGGCTTTGAGGAGACCTTAGAGTGGCCTTCCAGTACCTGAAGGAGCCTTACAGGGAAGCAGGGGAGGGACTTTTACAAGGGTGTGTGGTGACAGGACAAGGGGTAGTGGATTTAAATTGGAAGAGAGTAGATTTAGGTCGGACATTAGGAAGAAATTCTCCAGTGTGAGACAGGATGGGGGTTGAAGCAGCCTCATCTAGTGGGAGGTGTCCCTGCCCATGCAAGGGGGTTGGAATGAGGTGATCTTTAAAGTCCCTTCCAACTGAAACATTCATATGATTTGACACTGATGATTCCTATGATTTGACACACTCCTTGGGGCAGCATTCCCTGGTGCCCTGGGCACTAAGGGACACCTTTGTCTGAAACCATTCTAAAACCAGGTACTTTTGGTGATTTTTGGTTCAAGACTCTCAAGTGTTTTATTTGGTTGAACTTCAACAGTGGTTAATTTTGCACAGTCCTTAGCAATTTCATGTTTGGCAAGGTTAAGAGTGGGCTGTCCCAAAAACAGAAGGCTGGAGGTGGGTCAGAAGCAGATTTGTTTGCTGGCAGTGGGAAGGGTGCTAATTCATCACTGTGCTGGGTGGAGAAGGGAGCAGCTGCAGTGTAGCTAAGGTAAGTGCATTCGTGTCTCATCTGCACTGTCCATGCAATAATCATAATAATCAGTGTGTGCAGGAAATGAGAATAACTGGAACAGGGTCCCTGTCAGCCACTGAGGGGCTCAGCACTGCAAGCAGCCAGTCACAAAGTGCTGATGCCCACATGGCTTAGGACTTCCCTCGTATTTTATCCAAAGTTGCATACTGGTAGGAAACGTGCTTGTAGTAAAAGCTGTATGCTAATTATTGTTATTATTTGAATGTGCTTTGAATTCAGTTAAAATTCAGACAGAATCAAAGAGTCTCTTTGCAGGTTTATGTTGTGAAAAAAAATTCTGTCAAAGAGTCTACAGTCTAATGTTATTAAATTACATCATTTTACTAAATTACATCATTTTACTATATAATTAATAGAAAGTGTTTTCAAACACTTTCTGGAAAATTGTGTCTTTCTGAGACCAAAGGCTTATGAAATGAGCCACTAATTATTATTGGCTCTTATGGACCCTGGTCAGTGCATAGGCACTGCCCTTCCCCTTCCCAGGATTTTTTGGCAAAACAGTATTACATCAGAAGTTGGGAACAGAATGAAGGAAATGCACAGACGTAAGGGGGATGGGTTAAAAGGGGCAGTGGTTGAAAGAGCAGAATAATTCCAAAGAATCTCAGAGACGCGGCGTGGTGATTCTGCCTGCTGTTTGCCAAGGTTCAGCACTTTGTTCTGCCTGAGCCCTGCTGAATGGATTTGGTAGCACAACTGCTGTGAATTATAAATTCTTTGGATCTTTGGAAAATATTTTCATTAAATGTTTTGTGTCAGGAACCACGCATATGAAAAAAAGAACGTCAACACTGAGTAAGTAGTAGCAGCCAAAAAAATACAGTGGTTCTTAACACCCATTTGTAATTACGGAGAGGTACAGAGTTCTCTTAAGACTGACAGTGTTTTTTCAACTCCTTGGAACTGGTTCTTGTGAGATATATGAGCTTACCTGGGAGAAAATCCTGTGGTGCTTGTATATGTTGAACATTGAGTCTTCATAATTAAGAATGTATTCGTTAGTATTCTGCAAAATTTAAATTAAATGCAATAAGTGAAAGTATCATGTTTCTATTTGGAAAAACCTTCCAATAATATTAGAGTCTGTATCTCGATGTGCTTGGAATACTGAAAGACAGAGCATATTCAATCCTAGCACAGATCCTCTAATATTGTGTCTCCCTGTACATAGGAGAATCACAGCTGATACTTATTTACTTTTTGGCATATTCTCTTTGGAGATTTACAGGAAAGCACCTCTGATTTGATTCAGAGACACTTACTGGTTTCCCTCTGTCTGTACCATCTCACCTTCAGAAATAGTAAAGCACATAGAGCCAAACTCCACCAAATGGCATTTAAATCTGTTCATCTTCAGCATGCCACTTAGTCTCTTGCAGACACTGGCACATACAGACCAGTGCTCAGTGCACATGGATGCAGACTTTAGGAGGCTTTCTCCATACACCTGAGCTCAGCCTCATCAAAGTTACACTTAAAACTCTACAATATTTAAACATTCTCTGCATTGTTTACAGGATTTGGCCTGTTTTGTCTCTTGCTGAGAAAATTGATGATACTGAGGTTTTTAACACCAGATTATAGCCTGCAGTCTCATCCTTCCAGCACATAGGTAGCAAAAATGCATCTCTTTGTTCTGCCTGCGATGCTTTAAGGTGTAATGTCTACCTGGACTGTGTGTTTGCAGAGAGCTGGCTCTGTGAAGATGAGCCCTATGTTAACATGCAGCCTTCCACAGCTTTGGACTAAGGCAAGCCAAGGGCACCCCTGTACTTTTTTTGTCTTACAAGCAAATTGATTTTTAAAAGTTTTAGCAAGGATTTTGAAGTCACGTCCTAGAACTCTTACCTGTCAGTCCTCTGTTTCATTACTCAGTTCAATGGAAGGAGCCTTCCTGTAGCTGGGTTGCCTCTTGTCCTCGTATTGGCAGGTCTAGAAACAGGATACAGGATACAGTCAAACTACACTCCGGTCTGTGAGGCAGTATTTCTGATGGTGTTTTTTAGTCCTCCTTCCCTCCCAGACTCCTGCCTTCCTCTTTGAGCCAGGAAGAGTTAGTGGCTGCTCCTTATTTCTGTCCTACAGGCTGCATATATCCTGGACAAATAGGGACCCTAGGCTTTCTCTCTTTTAAGTATATTTTGGTAACTCACTCTCCTCCTCACCCCTTCTTTTAATCACTCCCTGTTCATTTTTCTTCTGCACACTGGGGTGGCTTTTTTGATCTTTCAGTTTTACAACTTTCTTACAGTATAAAGTATATAAAAATCAGGGCAAAAGTCAGTGAGATTTGGCAGATGTGGCTTTCTCAGAACATAAGTCCTTGTGTCCCAAGGTCAGGCAGAGCTCCTCAGGCAAGTTATTTCTAGCAGATTCTGCATGGCTTAGGGAAAGCTTTCCTCTGCAGCCAGAGTAGCAAATACAAGGTTTTAGTTGCCACTAGAAATCCAACCCATGGATTAAAACACAGATGGCTAACACAGGGAGCCTCAAAGCAGGGTTCCCATGGATTAAAAGCAACAAACACTGCCATGGTTTGCACTGCACTGGGATAACACCTTGGTACAGTTGTCCTTTGCAAATCAGTTACCCTCAATAAAGGCTCCAAGCTGATGTTTCTGGAGAAAACAAAGACAATATTCAGTCAGAAGAAGCGCTGCACTAAGAAATGCACCTTGGCCTCACGTGGCTCTGTATGCAAAAGCAAGGACAGAGGCCTTGTGTGCAGATCACATGGTCCTTGAAATGTAAGACTTCTAAGTTGTGGAACTTCATGTGGCTAGTAAAATCAAAAAAAGAAAGCAAATTTCTTAACATAAACCTGTGAAAGCACAGGAGTTGACTCCAACTGAAGGTGGCTGTATTGCTCAGACACTTCTCTAGGTTGAGTGAACAGGTTTTTAAAAAACTTTCCCTCTCTCACTGTGGGTGGCAGATGCTGTCATACGAGGATGCTGGTGGTCCTCAGGTTTAGTAAATCATCAGGTTCACTCCCCAGAGCTCATGTGCTGCAGCAGTGGGAGTGGTGCCCTGGGTGAGACTGCCACAGAACTGTACAGGCTGCTCCCCTTGATGGCATTTATCAGTACGGAGAAAAACACAGTAACCACGTTTCCAGGCTGCTGCCCTGGACTTGAAAGAGCCACCAGTGGGAGGGAGGGAGCACAACATCTCCTCCAGCAGATCTTGCATTGCAGATCTGCCAAAGGTGAATCTGGCATCCACTCTCACTTAACACTGAGAAAAGAGGCTGTGTGCATCCAACTCTGCTGGGAAACTGTATATCAACACACTCACCCATGTGAAAACATGGCCCTGATCACATTGCCAAGATCAGTATATCCTAGGGTAATGTGCTGTGTGACAGTCTCAGAAATTAAAGTTGCCTGTGGGTTCCTTAAATTCACACATCTAAATTGCACCAACTTTTCTTTAGAAGGAGAAAGAGAAAATACATATTTGGGCAATGTGAATTAGCCTTTCTTGGGCCAGAACTTTTCTACATTGTCCATGTCTCGGCTCCACATCGCATCCCTTTCCTAAAAAGCAGCACTCCCTTCTAGCAAGGGAAAAATCACAGTAGCGATTCCCGTGAAGATCTGGTGGAGGTGTCACTCAGACTCCTAATACATTTTCATCTGCCAAGGAAGAACTGAGAATGGTTTTCAGCTCCTTTCTGTCAGACTGTTCATATTACTAATGAGTAATGGGCACTTTTTAGTATGACTTAAACCTGATGTTGCTTTCTGCAAGCAGTAAGAGGTCCAGTATTTTACTATACAATGTACTAAGCTGCTCTGCAGAGTGCTTATTTGTTTGATTAATTTTTGTTTTCTACAGAGGTTTGCTGAGAGCAAGACTTTAATCACAGTGTAGTCATTTAAGAATAAGTTATAGAATTATTGCTGAATAATATTCATTCAGCAAGGACTCAAAAGACTAAATCCATCATTTAGATCCGGTGTTGCTGAATGCTCGTATCACTAGAATTTGCTAAATATTAATCTGTAGGGTTTTTCTTCCCCCCTACATTTGCAGGTGCTCGAAAGATTATTTCAGAAGGGATTTAACGTGGCAGCTTCATGCGGCGGTGGGGTGGATTCCTCTCAGTTCAGTGAATACGTGCTGTGCCGCGAAGACAGACGACCACAACCTACCCCAACAATCAGAATAAAACAGGAGCCCCTGGACTAGACCCTACCTGTACTCCTTTGTAACCGTAGAAGTGTTTAATAGTCCCTTATGTGAAACACTTAAGGATTTGCAAAACAGTATTAGCAAAAAGATTTTGACTTTATGTTGCCAATTAGTGGTATTCTGAAACTACCTGTCACATAGCCAGCCATGAAATGCATTTGAAAAAACAGCTGTCCGTTTTTCACAATGAAATTCCTGAGCATGCTCAGCGTACCAGGCCTGCTGGGAATGTACTTTGGGCTGAACAGCTTTGGTGGTGAAAAAGGCAAAGCTTCTTCATACACCCCCGATCCTAGACTGGACTTCTGCAGAAGGACCAATTAAGGCAATTTGAATAGATCAGCAGGAGAAACGGTTCTGACAGCCTTCCCAACGATACCCCGACGCCTCCGAGAGGAAGATGGAACACTAAAAACTGCACTGAGTATCTTCCCCGAGTGCTGCATCTCCTTCATATCAGGCGTGCTTTACACCTCCATATGTTACATGACACTTCTGTGATTGTACACACTCATGCTAGCAAATGGCTTATTTTTATACAACATTTCCCACTGAAATACTCTCTGTGGACAGAATCCAGAATCAGAAAAGGACCGATTTATTGTCAACTGGTGCTCAGTAATAAAAATCCCCACACAAATAAGACAAAAGAACAACAAAAAAATTGTGAAGGCCAATTATGGCAATATTTGCAAAAGTAGGGATCTGGAAGCACAAAAAAAAAAAAAAAAAAAAAAAAGGCCATCCACCATCTCACAAGAGTCACATACCTACTGTGGAGCTGTAGTTCTCTTGTTTTGACTCAGAAACTGTAAAGTTTTGCATCATCAAAGAAGTGTGGCTCTGCCAAGCAAGCTCTGCCACCCCTTGGTTACTCATTTACTAACCATCTCATAAGCCCACATTTAGGAGGAAGCATTAAGAATTGTGGACAAGCCTACTCTTTATGGGTCGGGAATTTTTGTGAAAATATGTTAAAACCCTCTACTGCCATTGTCCAATGAAAGCAGGCCACGTTTTGTTTAGATTGTTTTTCCCCTATTATTTTAAACTATTATTAAAATACTGATTCTGTAGCTGCCCTCTATCTGTGTAATTTTCTCTTCAGCAAAGCCCACTGTCTGCAGGAGGTTACTGCTCCTTCCATGAATCAGTATTGACTCTGACTTGCAGGGCTTCCTAACTCAGGAGACAGCACCATGTTTGCAGGTGCAAGGTTATAAATAGCATTCTGCTAAATCCTGTTTATTGCTGTTCAGCATGATTGGGTCCTCAATAACTAATTCATGTGTTAATCACAGTTTAGTTTCTCCCACATTAATTTACAGAATACTGTTGTAGATGATGAATTTTAACTACTCTTTTAGATTCATAAATATGGCCGTTGTAGAACAAGGATCAGAGTATTGAATGGTCAATAATTCTCTAATACCAAATTGATTACAATCAGGCAAATTTTTTTTTAAATCCATCTTTAAGACTAGTATTTTCCAAAAGCAATGGGCTGGACTGACTATCCAAGGTACAATCTAGGCAGGGGTCTAATTTTTTGGAAAAGGGCTGGATACCTGTCCGTGGAAAATCAGACCTCCACAGGATTTCTCACCTTGGTTATTCAAGTCAAGAAATGTCTTCTGGAAATCTAGCCAAATACCTGTTGGCTGCAAGTTAGCAGAACAGCTGAGCAATTTGTCTACTTTAAAGAGTTGTAAAGTTTATTTTATTTTGTGGTTTTATACTTGTATGACATTCTAAAGTCGCTAGGCATTGCCATATTGGAACATATGGCACAACATTCATCTTTGTATGTAAGATATCTGTAGAATTATATTATTTAACATTTAATATGTAAAGAACTTAACGTATAATTGTCATGTATTTGTGTATGCACATTTCTTATACAGTACTTCATGCCATAAACATTTCTGTAAAGTAAATGATCAAAAATAAGCAAGTAGGGTGAACACTCACTGTATCTCCCATGTGTTTTGAAAGAGGTGAGAACTTCTGATGCGTCTCCTCGGCCTTTTGCTCCATTCAGCTTGATGTAGCCATGTTTTACCAAAAAGAAAAGGAAAAAAAAAAGTGGTTTATTTATTACTTTCATACATTGAGTTCACTTTTAAGTTCAAAGTATCCTCAAATAATTTGTTCATGTTTTATCCTATGTACGCTTTTGTCCTGCCCTCTGACCAGGGAGTGAGCCTCAGCCCAGGGGTATTCTCTCCCTTCCTTACCTCTCAGCCCGGGAGAGGCGAACACCTCGCTCGTTTACATTTAAACACAGGGGCCCCGTTCTGCCGCTCGTCCTCAGGCCAAGCCTCCCCCCAGGGCTGAGGCACCTCCAGCTCCCCCCGGGACTGCAGCAGCGCTCACTAACCTGGGAGCAGGATGATGCTTTTAGGTAGCTGTAGCGTTAACACCACTGCAAGGTTTGTGGATGGTTTGATTTTCTCAGTTCGGTGTTAGTGCTTGCCTTTTTTCTTTTTTTCTTTTTTTTCTTTTTTTTTTTTTTTTTTTTATAGCTCAATAGAGCAGCTCCAGTACTTCAGGCAGCTTGCTAAGGCGGCACCGTAAAGGGTTCCAGGCTGTGCCAGCCAAATTAAATGTGAACTTGAGATGGAAAGTTTGAGCCATGACATCACAGCATTGACTGCACTAAGGCAAGGAAGACATGTGGAAACAATCACTTTGTTAAAAAAACAAAATATGCCTTTTAAAAAAAAAAAATTGAGCTAGGACATGTTCTTTTAGTTAGTAACTTCAGGTCACTTATTTTTAAATTTATTACAGTTTTCATTATATATATTTTTACTTATTTCCCTAATTTTTAGGCAGCAATATCAGCAAAAAACTGATTTGAAATTTTTCTTCTGGCCTTAAACCACAGCAACATTACTTAATTAAGAACATTGCTCAGCATCGCTAGAACAGGTTTAAAAATACCATAGGAACTCCAGCAAAGCTGTGGTGTGCAGCCAGCAAATGTTTTTGTTCTGAAGGCCAAGAAGTAAACGTAGCCTGGCTTTTTGCCTGATCTGATTGAAGAAAATTGTCCGATTCTCTGTTGCTGAGCACTGCAAACAGTGGCTTGCAGAACACGAGTCTCCACTAGCACTTTCTGTACAACCCTGTTACACCACTGTGCTCCCAAGTCTCGGAGAGAAGAGAAAGAGAAAGACAATGTTATGTTGTGCTTTTTGGATCAAGCGCTTTTGAAAAAAAGCAACTGTTGAGTGCATTCATTCACTGTATTTAATGGCATCGAGGTTTGTTGACAATTTTATTAGATGTTTGACAAAGGATAAGAATCAGCACAACAAAACATTGAAGTATTTGGTTTTATATTTCTTTGTGGGTATTCTGTTAATATTTTAATGCAAAATGTTTCTGAACAGTGCTTAAGAACAAGGACAATGTGAACTCATTTTTGATAACATTAATACTGTATTCACTCAATGTGTTACTTTAGTAAATTGTTTATTTCTTTACAAAATAAGTACAAATAAGGAGTATGTTTCACACAAATTGGGGGGTATTTACGAGTATGTACAGAAATCATCAAATACGCAATTCTAATAAACACAAGGCCTTTATAAACAATATTGTACAAATTATCAATACATTTAAAACATAATTTTACACTTCCTGCCCTTTAAATACCTTATGAATAATCTTTTGGCTAAATAGCAGCAGTATAAATTTTCTTCTGCTTTTCATAAACCTTAAAAATAATTTAAACTTTTGGTTTTTTAAATATTGGACAAAATACTTCTATTTGTGGCTTTCACTATGGTTTCCATCAAAAAAAAAAATATTGCCTCAAAAAAGTGGCAAGCAAACATAGTAAAAATTGAAAAGATAAAATAAGCAAATGTCTCCCTTCAGGGTACTGATAACCACTGTTATGTTTGAAGTACAACTTGTGCCCACCTGCCTGCTTAAAAGTCCTATCCGATACCCATTTAAAAAACTCGAGTAACTTCACTTGGCTTGGTGGTGGGCCCCTTAAATCCCAAGTCAGCAAAGCATTTAAAAAGCATTCATCCACCTTTAAGTAACTTACATCTACTCAACTATGCTTTGAAGTCATGTGCTTGCTCATGAGCCTCTGGGGACTGGAGTCTTGGGTCCAATCCTCCGAGGCAAGGGATGGCGGTCCCTGGTGGCCACCGGCTGCCAGGGCTCACTCAGCCCTGCTCTCTCATTCTCCAGGAGTGGAACTGGCCCCCAAAACTTCCTTAGAGTGACTTTAAAAACTCATATAGAATACTCTAAAATCTTCACTGAACAATACTCTCTTTTAAAACCACATTAAACCATACTCTTTGCAATAAATAAATTAAGGTATTTTTTAGAAAATAAACCAACTTTGATTTTGTGTTACTAACCAGCTGCTACAAATGTGCAAAAGGTTGAAGAGATGTAGAAAACAACTGGAAGCTGATCAAGGTAACTCAGCTGGGACCCAAACACACAGATTTCATACACTTGGATTTGGTTCAGCAAATGGCTCCAGAAATGAGCTGTGCAGTAAAAGCAAAATCCTAAATATATAAATTGGTTAAGAGTGTGCAGTGGCTATCTCTAGCTGTTGCAAAAATTGCAATTATAACATCTAAATAACAACAGGTATCACCATGGTTAGTTCAGTGGAAATGGTGCTAATGAAACTTGAAAAAAAAAAACCCTCAACTTCAATAAACCAAAACCTGCACCATAAGCGAACATACGGGTTAACACCATGGGTAGGTCCCAACCCTCTTGCCATGAGATGATTTAGGTTAATACTGCAAAAGTCTTTCCATTTGTGAACTTTAATGCCATCTACTTCAGCCTTATCTAAATGGCCATTTCAGATGCCAAGAGCAAGACTGATGTTGGTTATATCTGTGGATTTAACACTTTAAACCTTTTGCACATTTTTTGTGTGTTTTTTATTTTTTTTTTACATAAAGGGACTTTATTGCATGTGTCTGGCAATTTTACAAAACAAATATTACTGGAACATTGACTTCTGAAAAAAATAGAAGGCACATTAAAATGACAGCTTTTCAATGCAAGTTGAGCTTCTGTATGGAGAAATCAGTACAATTATTTAAGCAGAGCTCGGTAGAGCAGGAGAGAATGGTTCATTTCTCTTTCCTGTTCCATGTAGAAGATGAAGTCCCTGAGGTTTACGCGAGTTATTTTCTGTCGTGCATACTGTCTGGATGAAGGAGTCCCCAAGCCAGCCTGACTTCCACCAGACATACCAAGACCCTACAAAGAAAACACAGCGAAGTCAAAAGTCTGGCAAAATAAAAGAGTTTCCTCATACTCCCAGGTTTACAACTCCTGACTGCTGGATTATTTTAAACATTGTATATCAGTGAGATGAATTCTGAAAGTACTACAAGAGATTTTTTTTTTCTTTCTTTTGAGTTTCACCAAGTGAGGAAAGAAACTCAAGAGAAAATATATGTGGGGTTAGACCTTATCCATTTACAACTCAGGACAAATATGCCTGACTAATTCTTGCTGCAGTCATGTTAACTGTAGACCACTGACCAGTTTGATTTCGGGAGCCTTTTAATGACAAAGCAGCAGATAAAGCCATCATTATTATATCAAATGTGTGGCCCATCCTACTCCACATCCTGAGTCAAGGACAGGAAAAAGGCAAGTAGTGGCTCAGGCTGTTGCTACTGCAATAACCCCCAGAGCTGAAAGGCCCACAGGGACCCCAATTCTCTCTGTGTATATTGAAGAGAAGGGGCTCAGCATGGGGAGATACTGAACATTCTTCCTCAAGTGCACAACCAGTGCTCCTCCAAGAGAGAAAAATTAAATAGAAGAATCAGAATGTGATGATAAAGACAATCATTAGTATCCTATTTTCTAAAGTAATGTTAAATAATCTTTTCTTTGTTTACATTGGTTCAAAGTACTGAATTACTGAATACCTTATCCTGGCTTTCTACTGAAAGAGAAACTTAACAAACTGGGCCTGGAACACTGAGATTTGTATATTTAGAAACTGTCAGGACACAACTACAGGCTGCAGTCTTCTTGAGTTTAAACCAAAAGCCTGACACATGCACATTAACACTTCTTTAATCCTTAAGAGACCATTGTTTGTATTAATTCCAATTTATTTCTGTCAAACTGTTTTAACGTAGAAAAATAAATTTTAATCTCTAAAAAGATTTAAAATATTTTTTAAACCTCTAAGACATCTGGCAAAGTTTTCAATATTTTTAAAATCCCAAATTTACTTAATGCTGCTTTTAATAAGCTACCTTTCTTTCCCAGGAAACATTCTAGGATCTTGATTCTATCCATACAGCTAGGCAAAATTTTACTACTGAAAGACTGCAGGGGAAGCATATATGGTATATTGCAAGTGAGATGGGGCACTGTTTTCTCTGTTGCTTTTCTCTGTGTACCATCAGACTCCTTGCAGAATGATGCAATTCAAGTTATTTATCCTGTACCTGATGATTAAACTGTAGTAGTGAGGCAAATCCTACTCTCATGTAACCACAAATACAAAAGGCTTAATGTAGTGCAATGACTGTGGCTAAGCTTGCAGGCAAGAGAGGGAGAAGCCCACAACCTTTGAGCACCGTGAGCACTTGATCTGAGGGATTCTGCTCTCTAGTATGGAGTAGTTTTTGTTAATAGATTAATTGATTTACCACCTAACCTCACCACCCATAGGAAAAGCATGGGTTGCAGCTGCAAGGGTTGCTCATCCATGCTGAGGCCAGACACATCCCCAGTGCACAATCCATTTCTTTAGCTGTGCTCTGAATTCAGACTTTACACCTAAACACTCTGCAGTCCTAAAAGAAATAGCATGCAGATTTTCCTCAAGAAAAAAAATCACATTTTCTTATCAGTGTGACAAAATTTTTCATTAACCCAAACAAGTCCTGTGTTTTGTGTCTATATGGCAACTAATAAGAGTTACAAAGATAAAAGCTCTAATTAAAAAAAAAATTGCTGTAATTGTTTACATCCTTTATTTCCTGGCCTGCCACACCCAAGCTATAAGCAAATCACACCATTCAAATATACAATACTACTTCTTGTATCAGTTAACTTCTATTTGTAATTTAAAGGAAATTTCAGAGCTTCCAGACCAGAAAAAAAACCCATCATTTATATATAACTCTTTCTGCCTCTTTATTGTAAGAATGCTTGTGTACAGGAGTTACAGCAACTTCTTATCCCCTTCCATCATCTCCTCTCCTTTTCCCCACTGCCTTTCTCCCTTGCTGCTTCAATCCTGCATTCTTGCCACACACCAAGGCAAGTGGCGACTGCTCTGAGCTTGGCAGCTGCAAATCCACAGGACAGTGAGGAAGGCAGCAGTGAGCAAACATTATTTTGTGCTCCCCTGTTCCTTGTGGAGCTACAACAGGGCTTCCCTGAGAACCTCACACTCCTGCTCCCAGCTGGGACTGAAGTGAAAATCAGTTCACAAAACATCAAATGCAGGAATTTGCAAAAACATCACAGTGCTGTGCTCTGTTATCCTGTAATCCAAAAGCCACTCAGCAGTCACTCTGCCTACTGTAATGTACAATATTCTTGTCAGAAGCAAAGACTGCATTTCAGAAGCCTTTATCTTTGTGTTTCCTGACAAAATATTGTACTGTATTTCCATGGTTCTAGAATTTCAAATTCAATACAGATTCAGTCCTGGTATTTCTCCTTGAACATAGTCTTGAACTGTGGCTACTGCTTCTCTGTGACCCAGAGGGACAAAGCAATAATGATAAAAGATCTGCTGGTTTTCTTCCCAGGCTACGTGGCACATCCTTGTGGCAGACTTTCACTTCAAGCCCAAGTCTGAAAGTGGGAATCATACAGCAACAATTCAAGCCAAGCTATGGAGTAAGAAAAAAATGCCAGGAGTTTTGTCTCTCCAACCTCCACACACTGAAAAGGAGTGGGAAGACAAGGTATATATTAGTCTGCTCTTATATAAGAGATCTTGGATCATAAGAAATATTCTAGAGATATTCTGCAGCAACTATGTTTACTTGCATAAAGTGCTATTAGATCTTTGTCTGAGAGGCACTTTGTACATGAAAAACAGGTAGGTGTTACGTCTGATCAGGTGTCCTACATAATTCAGGGTTTAATTTAGCACCTACTGAGGCTAACAGTGATTTCACTGCTTTAAATGACAGCCGAAACATCCTTAAATCAGTATTCCCTGAACTACAGAAACAAAGAATAATTTTGTCAGCACTCAAAGATTAACAATACGTAATAATAATTATATCTACAAAAAGATTGTGCATCTTCATATGCACAATATGATGGCTTTACAAGTGTCTTTAGAAATATTCATTACCAAAAGCTATCATTTAGGCCTTCGGATCAGCTACATTTACAGGTAGGATTAGACACCATCATTTCTTCAGAAACGAGTTATTTTCATTTGCAAACATTTTTATCCAGTACTATTTTAGTGCAACTGTTCCTGCAGACTCTGTTTTGGCACACGTTTGCTTGCTACACCCTCTTGGATGCAAATGCATCTCACCTCCCCTCGGCACATAAACACACACCTCACCCTGCAGACAAACATCAGAAAAACTGATTTGCACAAGTATTTACAAGTACTTCAAATACCATCACAATTGCAACATTTCAAAGACAGCATGCAGTAATTTTTTATATTAAGAAATAATAAGAGGAAGGTAAGTTATACTAAGACATGGATGCAGTGAATATTTTTTCTTGAGATGTGATCACTTCGGTTTATAATTACATGATTAATTTGAACCCAAAGGAGGGGGCTGGCCATTCCAGGAGGAATGTTTGATATGTACCTGCTGTTTGCCTTATGTTACACTAAGTCACATATTCAAGTCTTACTATAATTGAAAACCTGCTTTGTAAAACAGCTGGGAGAACTTGGTTGGCATCTATTCCCAACCTGACCATCTATTCCTTCCTCTAAGAGAGCATTTTCCACACAAACTGTATGATAGCAAAGGCAAAAAGCAGGCTATGAGGCACTGCAGTAGGAAACAACTGAGAACTCTACCCCAATTTAAATAAATAATGCAGATGAAGTGTGTGGCAGCTCTGGGCTATGACATTCACCTGCTCAAGGGAGGTGGGTGGGTGTTCCATTGCCCAGTCCTCCACAGGTCATTCTCAGGAAGAGACTGGGCTGCAACTGATTATAACTTCTTAATCAACTCACTCATAATGAATAATTGGTGCCTTAATGTGAGAAGAAACACTCAAGTTTTTCCTGCAGAGAGATGCAGCACTGCATTCTGCAAGGACTTTTAACCTTTCAAAGATCTTTCTGTATCCCTTGTTCCTCACTTGGCATGTGATAAAAACTGATGCCTTGTAGCACCTAACTTTGTGCAACACAGTCATGATTTGCTCCTTGGTGCAAGCTCCAGGTCTTTCCATTTACTCTTGTTCACAGACCTGCTCTTCATTGCAGCTATAGATCTTGCCAACATCTTTATCCACAAACATCTCATACCTACCACAATTCACTGCCTTACTTGGACTTAAAAGCAATGACAATTTTACCTGATTAAGAACACTGAGTTTAGGCTGCATTCTTGCAGTGGTAATTATGAAGTGGAATATTCGACTTATCCTGTTTCCATCACACACATATTTTCATTTTGCTTGGAATGTTTCTCCTCCCATGCTTTCCAAATGTTTAATCAAGTGTTGCTCCCTTTGAAATACTAATTCCTGCCTTTTTTTTATTGTTATTTTTCAAGGATTGTGGTATTTTTCCTTCTCAACCTTCAATATTAGAATGGGTTGGGGTTTTTTTTGTTGTTGCTTCTTTTTTTTCAAAGGACTTGCCCATCTCACTCCAGCCCAATCGCTGCTGAACACCCCTATGTTACCTCTCAGTTGGAGTCACAAAATGTCAAACCAACTTTGGGAGAAGCCCTACAGCCCAACTTCCAGGATTCACATTTTCCTTGAACCCTGTTTAATCCCCATCTGAATTTTCTCTTGTCGTAATCCCTGATCTTAGTTAAAAACGAACTCAGTTTTACATAGCAGGTTTCTTTTCAACCTTATGATTGAATTAATTTATATATTCTCACATTCGTCAATCTCTAGACACAGATAACTGTAACACTTAATTGTTTAAACATCTAATTAAAATACACATAATTGCTATGCAGTAAAGGTTGCTTTTTGGTCTAGATCTTACTGAAGATGCTGAGCTGAACAACTATAGGGGACAGGGTAACTGAGAGGGACCAGATTCACTCATAGCTGGTTGTGTTGAAGAAAAAAATCAGTGCTTAGAAGTGTATCATAACACTTCATGCAGTATCTGTATCTCACCTATTTAGGGTGAAACACAGACATCATTCAACTGTTTCATATATTGCCCATCCTTCTGGGAGTGGGGAAAAGGAGGCAAAGTATCTAAACCTTAACACTTGTGGAAAAGAAAATAATCTTTTAAATGCAAAATCTAACCACAAAATTATTTTCTCAGTTCTTGATAACATGAACTACCCTCATTCATCTCAACTAATTTTCAGTTTTAAGCCTCATTATGATATAAAACACCTTAGGCTTCAAAATAATTATTTTTGCAACTGTTGGCCATCTTGCATAACCCCAGCAATTGTGCAGGTTGCCAATCAAGTGACTTCATGCACCACTTGTCCAAAAAAGAGCAAAAATAAGCCACGGATCTACCAGCACTTGGTACATTTTAGTCCTGTATAAAATCTGCTCGTAGATTAGTTAGTATCTAGGGAAAGTGCCATAAACCTGTCCTTATAATTACCAGAGGTCCCTCTGTGGACAGAGAGTACTACATGACCCTAATTCAGATGCCCAGCCCATTAAATAAAACAAAACAAATGCCAGTGCAGTTATCTCTGGATTGAGTGGCAATAATACTAAGGCCTAAATGCTGCTGCCTTCAGTTAGCAGGATAAACACAATGTCAGAACACAGTCCAGTGGACAGGAAATAGATGTTAACATTTGGAAATAAAACATGGAATATGGCTAACACGTTTTATATTACTGCAATATCATGGAATATAATTAAGGGGATTTTTACATATAAAAAACCCACCTCCTCTCCATACTGTCCACTAACCTCTTAACATCAGTACAAGTTTTTCCTTTCTCTTCCTTAACAGGCAAAATAAAACAGCCAAGCCTTCAGTAAAAAGCAGATCAGTTTAACTTATAACCACCATGCTTACAATTTAAACCTTGCTCTAACATTTTAAAACTCCTGTAACCCCTTCTTTCTTCGTGAATTCCCAAATTCTTATCTTCCTCCAACTCATTTCACCACAAAGCAAGCAACCAACCAACCTTATATAAAGACACACTTAACACAGCCAAAACAGAGAATAAACTTTGAGTTTCAAACTAAGCCATTGGAAAAAACCAAAACTTACTGTTTTTTTATAAAGTTAACCCTTTTTCCACTCTTGTAATTATCCTAGATTCACCTCTTTTTATGAAGTGGGATTAAATGCAGCACAAAAACTGTCAAGATCCTTTAACCAACTGTATCTTGCTGTAGGAAAATAGCTGAGCAATCCATACCAGTATCTTAAAAAAAAGAATCTCTTCAGTCTACAGATGATCATGGAGCAGACTTGGTGATCCACAAAAACATTTTTTTCATACATTACAACACACTTATAACACATTTATCCTCACTACCCTGAGAAGTTTGGATATGACCTAGACTACCTCAAGAAAAGAAGAATTGACAAGTAAGTAACACAACTATCACCAACTTTACTTTCTTAGAAATAAACCCAATATATGTAGAGTTTTTAATTATATAGAATAAATTCAAAACCAGATAGCCAAAATAAAAGGCTCCATTGTGAACAACTGCAATGAAAACAGATAAACATATATCATAATATATAATAGGAAATAAGTACAGACACAAAATCAGCTAGTACCATAAATCATCTGATACCTATTGAATAGCTATTACTAACAGGTCCTGATGTTGACAATGATCAATGTGTAAACTGACAAGTCACTCATAACTAATTACTCCCAGAAGAAACACAAATACTATATAAAAAAAAGAAGGCCACAACTACAGAAACCTTTTCCAAGTGCTAGCCAAAACCAGAGGCTTGTGATGGGATTTTTTTTGGCAAAGTTAAACAAAAGGCAGTGGAGTGTAATAGATTTACTGTCTTTGCTTGAGAGCTGGCACAACCAATCATCAGCAACGTGAGAACTCAAACAGATGATGGAAGAGGGCAAGGGAGCGGGAGCAGACACTGCAACCTCCACATGCACAGACACTGCAGAGATTACTGCATTAATTAGAGAGGCAAGTGAAAAAACATGGAATTCAGAACATGCTCAATAGTATGGAATGATGCTACTGGCCTATTTTTTCCATTGGCAATAAGAGAGGAGGAACAGCTCTAGTAGGAGCAAGTGCATTATGATACAACACAACATGAGCATTATAAAATGCGAGATGAATCTCAAGCCCAGAGGCACTTTAGCACCACTCCAAATCACAACTCTCTGCCTTCATTTTTCTTCTTTGCTACCATTCCACTTCTTCTCTCAGTACTTCTGACTTCATTAACCCTTTTTTCTCCTTCTTGTCTTCTACTTTCCTATTTTCATGGTACCATATCAGATTCTTCAAAAAGCAACTGAGTAACAACAGCAGACAATATAGATCAGGAGTCAGATTTTCTTAAATACTCTGACCCAGCGAAGGTCCAGTTGTTTCCAATGAAAAACATATCACATCATTGGTGCCTCAATAGGGCAGCATGCTCTTTGGAAAATCTGACCCTTGATTAAAAGTTACCGAAATCATAAACCAAATCATAACCTATTTTTAATGGTCTGAATTAAATTCTTTGAATATTTTCCCCAGAAATTCAAGTATAACGAGCCTGAAACAGACTTCCTGAAATACAAGCTTCATTTTAGCTTTCTGGCAATTGGAAAAGACATAGTTCCATGCTATGCTTAATTCTTTGTATCCCTTTTAGAGTAGTGAGTTGTTCTGCAGTTTAGCCAATTACGGCTTTCTGTAGAACATGGCCTGAAATTATGAATTATTCAAGAGCATTTTTGGTCTTTCCAAAAACTCACACTAGGACCTCTTCTGCACAGAGTAGGATCTTTCCACACAGTAGGTGAAATGTGCTACCTGAACGTGTTTGGCAGTGACATATGGTACAGTAGATTGTAACTATTTAACCATCTGTTCTATCTGAACTCTAACCTTGATAATCCCATATCAGCTTTTCCCTCTAACTGCCACAGTTCTTAGATCTTGGCTTCTACTTACCCTCTTAAAATTAAATTGCAGCAAACCACACAGCTGGATTATGTGCTGCTCTTCAGAAGCCTTCACTGCTCCCCAGGTGACTTAACTTGGCTAGGGTCTTAAATTATTCCTGCATAACTACAGACCTTTTTTCCCAGTTAATAAGTCATTAACTAGAACATTCTTTATTCTGAAAAATATTGCACAAGATCCTCATTTACAAAATTTACTCAAACTCATTTCTAATACACTCTTATTTAGATTTTAGCATTACCTTCAGTGAAGCTACAGTGGACTCAACACTTTCTAAGAGCCAACTTCAGGTTTAACACAGTTCTCCACAGCACTTGACTCAGTCTCTGTCTAACCAGCTCACACTATGGAGCAGATTTGGTCTAATTTGGTTTTTGCACAAACAGCAATGTTATTATAACACCTTACCATCTTCCTACTCCATGTACCCATAAAACCTAATCAGTAGAATCCTATCAAAAAATGAAAAGTCAGTTTTATGACAATAAACATGAAATCTCCCCAAAGCTTGGAAAACTGGACAGTCTGTAAATCAAGAGAAGATACTTGACATTTTTATTGGTATTGAGGTTGTTTTGTCTGGGTAGGGGTTTTTTGTGTGTTTTGTTCTGTTTCTTATTAGGACTTGCATCCCATGTCAGCAAGTTCTATTTCATATAGGTGCTGGGAGTTTGAAAGTCTAAGCTTTAATTCTCGGGATTACCAGAATAGCTCACCTGGCAGACTGCTTTCAAATATAAAGTCTGCCTTGTTCACAAAAACTCAAAGAATAGCTGAGCAGTAATTAAACTCCATGAAGGCCCATGGCTTTGGTCTAATTTATACATACCCATACAAAACTACTGCGTACACACAGACATATGGAAGACAAATATATGTCTTTAATAAATACTAATGATAGCTACAAGAACATGTGCACCTCTAGTTTTTATTATATGTAAATAAAGCATTAGCACTTAACAGTACCATTTCTTTTATAGATGACAGAATTGAAGAATCAAATCATCAATTACTCTTTTGCAATAACGAGATTCAAGTCAAATTATTAAATCCTAACAGCTCAGTAAACTTCTCACTCATTATCAACTGAACCAGACTGTAATGCCTACACAATGAAAACTACAATTGTAAAATAATACCTTTGTAAAATGATTCAACTTTTTAAATTAGTATAATCCCTTGTTGTTAAAAGCATTCGTATCTTCTCTATTTTTAAATACTGTATCATTTCTACAAAAAATGTTTCCCTTCTGATTTTTGTTTAGCATCTGAACAAAAGGCAAATTCAGCTTTTTGAATGTATGAAGAAATCAGTTCATGAGATATAATTTTGCTTTTTCACACATGAGTAGTTTAAATATGTTATTCAATGTTATCTTGAGGCACAAACATCAGGCATGTAGGTTAGAGAAGTCAAAACTACATACTAGTCTGCTACTTCAAATGTCTTTCAAAACAGGCATCTGAAGGATATAATGGAGCCTATTGTTCAATTAAAGACTTAAATTTAGTTGTAATCAGGGTCCTATAACATAAATAGCATACAGAGACTATACATATTTATAGAGTCTCTGAATATACATATGTAATTACATACATGTTTTCCAGCTACAGAAAAGCATTTATATTTTTTAGCACTTCTTGGGGGAAAAGAGTAGTACTTAATTTCTTTTGGGGTCTATGTTAAAATAGTCTCTTCCTTCCCTATGCAATGCAAGAGAAATAAAAGCTTGAATGGATAGCAACCAGAGTTTACACTTCAGTTTTCCTCTCCAAATACAGAAGGACATTAGCTCCTCCCCACACCCCTCGTCCCCCCCATTCTCTTTTGCATTCGAATATTTTCACCTCTGCATAAAAATGACTTTTATCATGCAGTTTCGAGGATTTCCCTAGGTTGGCACCCCAGGATCAGAATCCTGATTCACAAAACAAAAACATCTAATTACCCTAGCTGCATAATTCATTGGCTCATAAATAAAAGTTGGCCAACCCGTGATCTTATCTGACAGACTCCAGAGAGCACAGGTGGGAATCTCACTACGGTAGAAGCTGGTCAAGGCTGGAGGCAGCCCTTGGGCTTTGCAACCCGGAGGTCAAGAGCCCTGGGTGGGTGTCTTGGTCTCTCTCAAGAGAATGAGAGGATGGCACCTGGCAACTTGGGCCCTTGCAGGCAGTTTGGGCACTCAGTCTGATTGCAGGTGAATCATTTAACAAGAGGTTTCTCTCTGAGCTGTGACCCTCCACAGCCTCACACACTGCAATGAGCCACATGCACTTTGTGATTAACTGAACTGCAGTAGTAATGAGCAAGAGAAAATACCTGAACTGGCAATACTGCAAGTGTATAATACAGGTTTGGTTCAGTCACACTGAGAGGCAAGACTGTAATTTGAAAATCAGACATTGCTCAGATGACAACACCAAAACACTCTTATCGAGCAGTCCTTACTTTGCATATATTTTTCCTACAATGCTGATGAGGAGCTATTTACATTCAGTATTCTGGCAAACTGCCCAACACAAATCTTCTAGACACCATCTATGAAGAATTTCTCCAAGTCCTTTCATTATTATTGCTTGTTTGTTTTAATTTACCAGTGCTGCTCTTACATTCCACCTCACCTTTGAAAAACAGCATCCTGTTTGTTTTCATCATTAAGTATCTGCAATGCACTAAGTTACAAAGACAAGACCTGGGCCACTTTTGGTGCCAGCGAGCAAAACACCTTATGGTCTCACACGAATTTCAAATGGAAAGCTTTTTTTTTTTAAGAACTATGAATTGGGTTCTACCGTGTAACATTTTACCACATAATAAAGACTAAGCCAGAAAAAATTTCAGTTCTCAACAATGTTTTCATTCTGCATGACAACAAACATGAGTGGCAGAGAGACTCCTCAACCCAGTGGCTAAAGCACTATTCATCTTTCATCTCCCAGATCTGGGCTGCAACCACTCAGCAATAGACTCACTTTCTCACTAGAAATGTCATCTCAGAGCTGAGAAACCTTCTTGACAAATATGTTTTTGGAACAGATGTATTTTTGCTAAACATTTTATCTTTGACAAAAATATGTTTTGACAGAGAAAGTTTCACTGCAATTTTTTTTTTCACCAGCTCTAATAAGAAGAAGTTAGACTTCTAGGACCTGAGAGAGGGACTCTGCCTTGCTGACAGAGGTGAGGTCTCCCTGGTTGGATCTGTAACCACAGCAATAGGAACACGTGTCAATTACCCATTCCTCTGTCCTGAGTTACCTGGGAATACCCTCAAACAGAAAGCTGATAACCCTCACTGTGGCATTCAGGGCAAGGCCAAGAATGGGACATAAACCTGTCTCATGCCCCTCAGCTGGTCTTCACAGCTATGTCTGAATGACTACTTCATGTACTTAAGTAGTAATTAACAACAGAAATGTTTAGAGTAAATGAGTAAGGAAACAGGGCATTTGAAAAAGAGTTAACAGATGTCCTTAACATTGCTGCTGGCCTAATAACATTGCTGCAGTAATTTATTTGATGTGGAGTTTATTTAGCTGCTGCAAACATATAGGGTTATAATAATCATAAGCAGGTTGCATTTAAGCACAATACATCTTGGATGTGTAACATAGTGTTAAAAATAATCCCAGAAACAGTATGCCTTTAAGATATTTTATGTGCAGTATCTCCTACAATCTGATTGTGAAAAGCTAGCCAGAAAGTGTATTTCAGACTTTTTAAAATTATTTTTAAAAATATAAAAAACAACACTTATTTTATAGATAATTCTGCCTATATTTTGGATAGCAAACATTCAATTCAAACCACCAAATCCTGGCATACTTCAGAAAGCTATCAGCACAGCAGTGCTGCTTTTTTCCTTTGAAAAATGAAAGAATTAAATTCAAAACAAACAACTCAATTTAACACCAAACTACAGGATAACCAATCTTAAAAATGTCAAATTGTAATGGATCTTATACCCATATAAAACACAAAAATAGTGCATTGTTCCTTGGTAATGCATAGCAACCTTACAGAATTTCAGTGAAGGAGAAAGAAGGGAAAAACACCTTATTACTTCTAACTCCTGCGAGCCATTTTGGTCTCCAAAGGTTTTAGACTGCCTGAGGCCATGTGTCTGCAGTGTTCGGGAAATGACTTGCCTTCGCAACGAACACTGCTATGTTCTGCAGCACTGCTGCCCCCCAGCATCCCCGCTCAATTTCTATTTAACTCTTCCTTACCTGTATCAGCCTTTCCCCCCTTTTTTTGCAGCAGGATTTCAGAAAGGTTCTGCTTAAAAAAAACCCACAAAACCAGCAACCAAACCCCACTCTGCTTTTTCTGACAAGTTGTTCTCAGAAGCAAACAGGATTGGAATTTATCTCTATAAATTTTTAAGAGCAAAAGGAAATCAGTTCTGAACTAAAATATTGATAACAAAACTAGTAAAGCCAGCAAGCATCATGGAGCTTTGAAGTTTGACATGGCTCAAATGTTCGTTGTTTTACCTCAGTTAACAAAAAATAGTTAGAAAAGTCATACACATCCTCATAGAAAACAATGGCACCACTAAAATACTTTGCCTATCCACTGCATTTAGATTTTTAATTACATGGCCAACACCACATAACAAGGTACATTAAGTCACTGATAAGGCCTTATAACTATAAACTTATGTGTCTTAGTAGCAGCACAGGAAAGGTAATAGGAAATAATTCATCTTATAAAGAAAGAAAAAATAATCCTTTTATTTTTTTAACATGCTTAGTGGAGATGTTTTGTGCTTACTTCTATTTTCTGTAAAGATTCAAGGCTATGTTTTGTAGGCTATTTTTCTTGATAGCTTTTTAAAAAAAAACCCTATAAAATTCTTAGCCAAGGTCACCGCTGGTTGACTCAAAATATGACAGTGTATGAGGCTACTAAAATATTCTGTTCATCTCAGAGGTTAAGTAAGCAGCTCTAACTAAGAGGAAAATCAATATAATACTTCACAGTGAGGAAGAAAATGGAAAATAGTTTAGCAGTTAAGTGGTTAATGCAATTCCTAAGTGTTCAGCAATCATTGCAATTTAGTGCCATTTCGATTATTACACAATAAACAGACCATGTTGTCTGGAAGCAAATTTTTATGAGTATAGCTGAAGGGGTTGCAACTTATTTAGCTGCTGAAACTCTAAGGGAAAGAACATTTCTGAATGCTAACACTACAGATCAGAAATATACAGGTACACTAGAAAGGTTATTTTTAGGTCACTACTATGGTAACTAGCCACACTGACCTTTAAAATTAGTATGCAGTTCAAGAAAAATGAAGTTCAGTAAAATGTTCTTTAAACAGGATCATTTTAATAAACAATGTTGCACATCTTAACAGCAGAATGTTGCCACTTTTTACAGCTATTATTTCCACTTTTGGAATCATAATTTTGGAATCATAATAGAATCATAATGTAATGTATAAGAATACTGTGATGCAGAACTGTCTAGGAAAAAACACGTAAACAGCCAGAAAACTGATTAAAACTATCATTAATTTAGGTTTAAAGAATTTTGTAAAAATGGCTTTTTTTTAGAAACAGCTATGTTTATTTTCAGAAAAAAACCCCAAAACCAACTGCTAGCAAGAGGACAGTTTTTCACATAATGTGAAGTCAAGGAAACATTCAAATAGGTATAAGCTAAAATAATCTGATTTTGTCTTATTTTGTTGAAATACAAATTTTTAAGTGGATTTCAAAAGCAAACCCAGTTCTGCAATTTTATAAATGCAAAGACAAACAGGCAAGGACAGATGAGATTAAATAGCACAAAGTTAAAGTGTATGGTTGATTTGCAGCAGGGGTTCAAGAAAGAAACAGTATTTTGAACAAAAATACCTTTTGAATCCAACATACTAATGCTTACTAAGACAAAACTTCAATTAGAGTAATGGTATTAATGAGCAATATATCGTGTGTCAGTCCATTAGGTGAGAAATGGAAATAAAATTCTGGCTGGTCATCAAGGTGTGCTGGCTGTTCAACAAAACCACCATTACTGAAAATCTATTAACAAGTAGTATGACGAAACTTGGAAAGATCCAATCTACCCTGTCAAGTTACAGTCATCAAACACACAACACAACTTCCCTAATTTCATTAAGATTAGTTTTTACCATGTTTGAGACAGATTATAATGCTGTATCAAATGGCTGATAGTAAACCAGACACAGTTTACGAAATATTATATATGTGTCTGTGTATGTATATATATAGAGAGAGAGAGTAAAGATAGACACAAGCATTTTAGTAATGGTTATAGGTTATTTGTTATATTGTTTAAACTTTTAAAACTGTGGTTCTTCCAGAAGAAGAAAAAAAATTTTATAATGCAAAAATTATATCTGTATTTTTCCAAGACTTAATATGCTTCTGAGTAAGTCTGATGTCAATTTTAAATGCCTGGATCATAATTTTCTATGAAAAAAAGGCAAAAAAGCAATTTCTGCAGATAGTGGGATTATGTCTCACCAGTACAGTTTTCATTTGTTCTTTGAACACTGCATTATACCCACACCTCTGCATTAGTCACAGGGAGAGTAGATGGATGCTGCATCCACCTTTAAGCCACAGTTGAAAAAGAGCACTCATGCAATATATGCCATACAAAGACACAGCCAGGAACAATTAGCTATTTAACAAAAAAAGCCAACCAACCAAAAAAACCCACAACACAACAAAAAAACCTCCCAACATCAGTAAATCATAAAAAAAGATGGATGATAAACTGCACTAATGCCCTCATTTTAAAATCAGGGATCTCAGTGCAGCCGTGGGATTGAGCTGGTCCTCTTCCCAGGGCCACACAGGAAACTGCAACTCAGGGCAAACGGACCCAAACCTGTGCTGAGGTCCATAACCACAGATAGAAAAACCAAATCTTACACACAGTGGGCTGAATGTTAATGTAAATGTTTTCCAGGTTGATAATTCAATAGAGAAAGCACAGAAATATACACCTAATCTGTCCATACATAAAACTGGGCAGCCAGACAATCTGATTTCTCCTCACTGGTGCTCACGGATCTACACTGGCAGCCATACTCTGTTTTTTCCTGTCTAATTGATATTTACTAAAGCTTTTCTTACTGAAAAAAAAAAAAAAAAAAAAAAAAAGCAAGTTATAAACATGTAGTGATATGCCAACAAGGTCTTGTCTCCAACATGTAAAGCAAAATCTTAAACTTCACCTTTCTGAAAATGTAAGACCTACTGGCTGGCCTTGCCCACCTTTCCATGGTGTCATTTTGCTGATAATTAGAACTCAAAACTGTCATTTTTTGAAAGCCAACCAAAACAGAGCATTCTTCTTGACATCTTTTCAGCCAATATTGCTTATAGCTGTTGGCCACTGAATGAGCTTATTTATGGAATGGAAGGTTGTAAGTATGCCAAATGAGAATGCTAAGCAGGAAGGAAACAACCTAATACAACAGGTAGACTGCCTGTATGGGGAAAAATTCCCAAAATAAGTCTCTCATCAGCAAAGAGCACCAGCCAAGACATTAATTGCACTGTACTGTACGTTAGAAACTTCAAATTAATGTTAAAATAGATCCAGGTTCTGACAGGCTATTTTTCATTTTGTTACATGTCTGGTATTAACATTAGCAAAACCAAATTTCTGTTAAAGCAGAAAAAAAAATTCTTGTGTAAGAAGCAATTTGGAAGTAAGATTCCACCAATATTACATTTTCCAGCCTGACATAATAAGAGAAACATGAAGCAGAAATAATTACTGTATGACACTAGGAAAAACAATGGTGATTAATTACACAGATTTAGCTTTAAAATACAGATTCACTGCAGTACTACTGCCACATACAAGTATCCAGCTTTAAATAAAACCCTGCTAATTCAAAGGAGACAGTGAAGGGGATTTTTGTGTGTGTATCAATATATATTCTTTTAATCTATTTAGCGTGTAACTTTATTTAAAATACAATAAAATGACAGGCAGGTCTAAAGACTAAATACAAAAATATAAGAATGTCAAATGAACTAACTTTTTCAGTTTGCAGTTTTTATTTTATTATTAGATGCTATTCCTAACTTGTTAAAATTGATCAAATAGAAAGCTGTGAATAGAAAAAAAATTAAGCCAACTAGAAAAGTGTGACTTGGATTTAATATTTTATAATTGCCAAGGGACATACTGAGATCAATGAATTTTTGCCCGAGATGAACGTCAGAAAGAGATGTACTTCAGTCTTTTAGGGAACATTGGTCTATTTAATTCTTGTGTCTGATGCATGTGAAATATGCCTGTCTTGGCCTTCTTTCTTGCCTCAAGGCCATGCTAGAGGCAGACATTACCACTTTTAATAGGCCGCCATCTGAGGAATGGCAAGGGATCCAATAACCCATCGACTCTAATGGATTTGCCTGTTTATTCACTTACACCTTTTTTGCAGCTAATTTTAGTTTTGCATGCTGAGTTGCTTCACTTTAAATTAAATGAATAGAAACAAAGGGGAAAAGACTGTGCAGCTAATAAACCATGATTATTTTCGAAGTTCTTCACAACAGGATTCTCCATATACTAAGGTATATCACTTGACAAGGGATTCACTGCTGTGTTTTTCCACTTGTTGTCAAAATTAACAAAGCTTCTTTTAAATTTAGTGAGACAAAAAGTAGGTTATTACGAACTCTTGCTTATAATGTACTAATGATTTGCAGCAGTAAAAAGCACCCAGCTTCAAATCATTATGAGGGTCATGATCATTTTCAAAGAATAATACAAGCAAAGGTAATGATTGTGCAGTATTATCACCAACAAAAACAGTATACAGTTTAATCTAGCCCTTCATGTATACTTTGAGAAATATATCATAATAATTAATGGGTTACTTATAAACCAAATGGAGTCCCTCTAGATACAAAGAAACTCTCAGTAATAAAAATTTTCACTACATTTGATCCTTAGGAAAAATATACATTACAGGCTATAACTTGTTAGGGGATATAATCTGTATATATGGATTGCATTAATATTTGTCCCTTTACAGAAAAGTTCCTCTTCCCTTTCCTTGGGGGACAGCCTCTTGCATCTCACCTCCCCAACCTGGGGGTCCTCTGCAAAGAGTACTGTTCATCAACCTCTTTTTCCAGACCCCTCAGTTCAGATGCTTGGCTTTTATGAGAAAGGCTCCAAGAAACTTACTCAGGGGCCACCACTGCAAGTCTCAGCGTCAAAACCAGCCTTCAGTTAGTTACAAAGAGGCCTTTTCTCCAAGCTTGGTTCAATCTCACCATTCTCAATGTTCCCCAGTCTCCATCAGTTAAGAAAGTGAGTGGAGAAGGGCCAGGTGTCACCTGCTGATGACAGGTCATTCACTGAAGCTCTGCAGGAGCCTTTGTGTCCCCACCCTGGGGGAATGCATCCCTTCTGGGTACACCAGCAGCCTTTCAACAATTGTCTGCCATGAGGAAATCCCCCGTCAGCTTTCTGGCAGCAAGTAATCAGACTCAGTCAGGAGTCACCTTTTTTTAAAGGCATAAAAATAATATGGCTTCTGCTTCAGGAAAAAGAAGGCCAGGCTCAGTCCCCGAGGCAACCAAAATACAGCACTGCTGGGGTCATCACAGCAAAAACAACTGCTGACCTGTATCAAATCCTGGAGACTCCTACTTCACCCATGTAAAAAACTTTTCTATCATGAAATTGCATAAAATAAAATACAGCAGCACTTGGATATTTGCTCATTCTTGATGATAGAAATCCAAAATGAGTGATGCACACAAAAGATAGTAGTGTGCTGCAATCTTTGTTGACTGAATTACAGAAATACAGCTTCAAAAAAAAAACATTTAGAGCCAAAAACCTGAGAGCCAAAATGGAAGCTTCTGTCCCTGTAAAGCAGTATCTGAAGGACTACATAGGCATAAAATATTGTAAAAACTCTCTTCAGAGAAGAACAGATTTGAACAAAAAAGGGCCTGTATGATTCAGACAGGTCCATAGTGGTACCAATTACTAATGCAGGAGCAGAGCTAAGCAGCTACAAGCAAGAGGGCTTTTTTTCTCTAGCTGGTTGTTTTCTTTTAAGGGATCATATTACGAATCTGGAATCTCCTTATTTTTGCCACAAAAGGACTCTACCTCCTTTTATACCATTTGCTGATCTCTTACAGACTCCTCAATAATATGGTGTGACATGGAGTCAACCCATGACTTCACCACGGCTTTTGGGCTGGATGTGGGGCTGGGTTTTTTTGTCACTCAATGCCTTACAAGATATAGAAGTATGTATTTCAAAGGATGATCCACCCAATATGAAAATTGGCATCTTAGCTTTGCATTCATGTTATTGTGAGTGATTCAGAATTCAGATTGCAGGGGGAAGCCTTTTATTCTGACACAAAACTATTGTCAGTATTCCCTTAAATATATTTAGCAAAAAATAATTTCAAACAGATCTAAATGTCTAAAGCCTAAATCTGTTTACGATATGAATATTTTTGGATAGTTAAAATCCCTTTTTCCTTCTAAAAAAATCCAGTTTTCCTTCTACTCAGACCTATTATTTAAATGTGTCTAGAACACCCAAACTAATAGGACATTTCACAACCACTGTACAGACAAGTTAAAATAATCTGTCTGCTTTAGATATGTTTAAGTGAAACTGCAAAACAGAAGTTACATAGCAGTAGAATAATTTTTTTTCCCCAAATTGTATTTGTAGACCTGGATACTAACTCCCAGACACACTGTGCAAAGAAAAATGGGAACAACAGACTGAAGTTGGGATTGATTTACTTCATTAGCTGGGATTACAAGTTTAACTTACAAACCAGAGGTCAAAATTTCTCATTAACAAGGGGGCCATGAATCGCTGCAGGGCTTGGTTCAAGAGGAGACCACTCTTATTACTAACTACACATTTCAATCTGTCTTTGATGTTCTCCTTCTACCCTCCTCCCTTTTATTTTTTGGCAGAGGAGTTGATTTTAATTGTAGCTATACAACACAGCTCAGTTTGCCTGAGAGCCAGCCTCCACATCTGCAGTGAGTGCAGTTCTAGTGATATTGGGTGCAGTCCATAGCTTAGGGCTAATTTTAATGGCTCCCCTTTTCATACAAGGCTCAGATTGTTTTCCACGTGATTCCTGTTAATTTAGCTGCAGGAAAGGGCATCAGTTTTCCTTGTGAGTTTCTGATCCATACTTCTAAACTAGGTGAAACGTATTAAAGAAGAGAAATGATCACAAAATGAGATTCAATTTTCTACAACCTCCCTAAACTGATAAAGAAAGTAATCCCAGTATTTTACTACCCAAAAGAGAAATGCCCTATATAAATGGTATTTTTCTTATGTCTGTATTTTGATAAGCCTTTAATTTATGAAACACTGCAAAGAAGCTCTTGAAAGCTCTAACAATGCTAAGGGTTAAAAAAGGAATGCTTACATGTCTGTATATTGTATGTTGTCAAAATCTACAGATTCAAACTAAGATTTCACAGCACATTTCTCAAAACGAGAGTTGTGTGCATAATGGCAGCAGATGGTGTGGTACACCATCAAATAATAAAATGTTTAAAGCATTATTTTCTATTTTTGATGAATAGAACTAAAATAACTAAACAGCCAAAAGGTAGAGTATCCAAACAGATGAAAAGTGCTCGTTCTGCAGGACCTACTACAGTTTTTAAGGGAAAACATGCCACTGATGCTGGCTGATCAGCTGAAATTTTCATGTATTACGTATAGTTAAAATTATAATAAAAATTGTCTCAAAGTTATACTCTATACAACTGTAGCTGCTTTTAAGCATGGCAAAATTTATACCCCCTGAAAAATCGAGCATAGTCAATATTTCATGTAAAAAATCGACACAGATACCATTTTAAGAGAAATATAATAATTGGTTGGGGTTTTTTCTGTAATTTCAAGGTAAAAAAACAACTACTGAAAGTAATGGTTACCAAAATAATTTTTTCCCAGATATACAGTGTCTTTTCTTTGTTCACATATACCTATTTTGACTACAAAGAGATATCATCTACAGCTTCATACCTATTTATTACTAGTAATGAAAGACAATTCTGCACATGGTAAATTCATAAAGGTTTGTAATGCAAAACACTAAGGTGAAAAGGCAGGCACAATTAGCCGAGTAATTTTAATTTAGAACCAGTACAAATTCCTATTTATCCCAATAGACAAAAATTTCTACATTACACAGATCTATTGTCTCTCCCATTTTCTACTGGGCCAGTGTTCACTTCAGATGTAACACTTAAAGGTAGCACATATTAAATCACCTTCTTTTACTTGCTTATATTAACAGTTGCTGCTAATACTCCATTTTCCATGCTTTTTCCAGTTGCCAGGCAGTTAAAATATTAAAAGGTGTGCTTTTAATTCACACTCTGATTTGAGTCTTAACTTTTCCTGATGGCCAAGTCAGTCCTCTTTTGTGTAAGTGTTCTACTGGCAGCTTGTAACTAATCTGCCTGCTGGAAGTTTACAAAGACCCTTTGTTTGCCACTGGAACCAAGATTTAGGGAGATACAAGGCCAGGCAGCTTGGTCAGCTATTGGTTTCATTCCTGTTGGCAGCACAGGTCAAGTCACCGGCCACGACTTCAGTCACCTTTACAAAATCTGCCACAGTGTCAGGAGTGCCTTATCAACACTGGGGTGCTATGGCTACCTTCAAGTTTCAACAGGGGGTTATCTTAACAACTAGACATCTTTAAAAGGTCATTATTGCAGTCTAATTTCAAACTGGCACCAAAATGAAGGGTTGTCTTTGTGTGGGATTAATTTAAAAACCTCAGGATTTGATGTCAGTGGGAAATAACCAGCGTGGGACTCATAATGCTGCCTTCTCCTGCTTCTGGCCAGCACCTAGGGCTAATTTCTTAGGAGATGAAAACTATGACAAGCCCTTCAGTTAAGCTGAAAGCAGGCAGCAGTCCAGTAACACCCACAGGCCTCAGAGGCATCCTGTGACCCCCTTAGAAAAGTCACATTCACTTTGCTCTTGAGAAAGGAAAAATAATGCTGGAGGCATTTTGTTTTAAACCATGTGAAATAAGGAAATGTGAGGATGTGAAAATGAAGTGAAAAAAGTTAGAATTCATTTCCTCTCTTTGCAATGGCTTAGAAGCAAAACTGGTTCATTTTGAAAGTGTGTGTAAAAATCTGATACATTCACCAGTAGGCAGTGACTACAAAATGCTTAAGGTAAAATATGTAAATATGTAAAATAATCTCTTGAAAACCATCTCCTTTTGTGCTTGAAAGCATTTTGTAAAAGCATCTTTATTTCTCAGTAGCATTAATAGACAGTCAGAAAGAAAAGTTACTTATTGTCAAAACAGAAAATAACAACAAAATTCAAGGTACTAGAAAAATATTTTGAAACAAATCTGCAGAGTAGTGAAAAGGAAGAAAATTAATGCGTAAGTTCCTTGGATGACTTCTGCCCTTTTAGTATTAATCTGAATAATAATAAAGGAACATGTAAATTACAGTTTCAAAATCTTAAACAGGGTTATTTTAACTATCACAGACTTAAGGCAAACCTCATCCGCCAAGTCTTCACTCTAATTTCCTTCTAAAACTGTGCCTCACTTTTTTATTCCTATTATGCCTTTTAACTTAGATGGGCTTTTTATCTCCTAGCTAAGCAGATCCAATCTCATCTCCTCGTTCATATTAAAGAGGTCTACACAAATGTACATTCAGTCTGTTTATTACTTGCTACAGACTGCTAACCTTGTTCCAAAATATTCTCATTAATAAAAGGTTATACTATAAGGACCCATTAGAATTCTCAAATTAAGAGTACATGAATACTTGAAACTTTTGTTCTTTGTCCTAAATTCTTGAGCTGTATTATCATATTATCAACTATATAATCAAAACCAAGTAACAAAGAATTCATTAACAATACAATTTTCAAAAATGTTTCACAAGTCAGGTCTCTATTCTGGGAAATGAACTCCAGCAATTAAAAAATATGCCTTGATTTAATTTCTTTTCCTCATTTGAAGAAAGAGAATAGGAGAGGAAAGGAAAGCTAAGGTAAGGAACACATATGGAAGAAGATGGGGATCCTGAGTTACTGCAATACACAGGTACCAAATGATCCTTTTATAATAAAACTACTGGGAGATGATTGGAGAAATTCACATGGCAGCAGACTTCAACACAGTAATGAAACTACATAAGCACCCACACTAAAAAGGAAATAATGATAAATTGTAATTATTTTGAGACATGGCAGAATTTGTGTAGTCCAATTTCTTTAAGAAAATTTTCAAATTAAAAAAAAATCAACAGCTTAATAATAATAATAATAAAAGAATCAAATTATTTGCAACATCACATCTAAACCCCACAACCAGGCTACTCCACATACTCATTGGTGGAGAAACAGCCATATTTACTATTTTTAAAACATCTTCTTACTTGCCCTCTGTAATCTTAATAGAACACTATGAGAAACTGAAAGGAAATTTGAAAATTTGGTAATGCCAAAGCATGACATATCCAAAGCCTTCACCATGCTCTTTTCCACAATATTGGGGTTAAATGGCTAAATAGCAGGAATTGCAAAATGATGGTATCTGCATGAAAAGGAGTCAAAACACTCAGCTTGATTTTCTTCCCCCTGTCATCCTCTCAAAGCAGTATTTTTTCATTAAAATGAGAATGGAATAATGCATTTTAACATGCTTTTACTATGCAGACAAAGTATTAATCTTAGAAGGTACAATTCTGTCAAATTTTAACATCTGAAGTGCTTGCTTAAATGAGAAGTATTTAAATAAATTGGAAGGTTTTTTTCTACCTAAGAGAGCTATAGTTAATGGGTCAAAACATAATTTGCCTGTCCTGTTTGAGCTCACAGACATTTGTCCAAGTGTCACAGTCATTCATGTGACACTTGCCTGCTTTATTATTCCATGCCAAAAATAAGCAAATGTTTACAAGATTGTTTCTCTGAAGCATATAGAGAACATGGAAGAAAAGGGAAAGACATGAATAAGTGTATGCCGGGAAGCTTAACAGATACCAAGACTGCTACTTTGCAGCACTGCTTGTTTTAATCTAAGCTTCTCTCTGTGTTCTTTAAATTGTCATTAAAATTATTATAAGACTGTATATAATCAACTTGGCTATGGTCAAGCATGTAAATTCAAACCTCCTGTCCTCCCATCCACCATTTGCTTCCTCACAGGCATGAAGGAGCTTCATGACTCTTGGAATCAGCGATATCCTGAGTATATATGGGCACATGGATGACTCTTTATTAGTTCTGCGACAGAAAGAGTATTTGTGCTCTTTGATGGCAAGCAGCACAACTAAACAGCTTCTTTCTGTAATTCCTGCATTTTAATTTCACAGCTGCTCTTTACTGAGTCTTACATATATAACCATTTGTAGAAAAGTATAGGAAAGTTAATAATTGTTAAAGGGTTACAGGAAGAGGATAATTGTTCTGTTCCTTCTGAATTGCCAACACCGATTTTGCTGTGAGGGGGGATTATGGAAAGAAATGGAACACTAGAGACAGGAAAGTACTGTTACCAAAATAACCTAACAAATGCAAATACAGCTCACAGTATTAACAAAAGTGTCGAGTCTAAGACTATAGACAGATGTTAGCTCTGGATCCAGCTGTGCTGATCAAAGGCTTTATGCCCCCCAGCTGCTCCTCACTGCCCCCTGCTGAAGTTATTATCCTGAAGATCTGCCAGCAGAACAGCTCATATGAGTGCTCCCTAACTCACCCCGGGCAATATCAGCTCCTGGATCTCATGCCACCTATTTACATTATTAAGAATAATCCAGTTGATTTTGTCTAAAGTGTGTGAACTTGTATTAACCATTCCACTTTTAGAACTTCAGGGTGGTGACCTTATACAAAATCATATGGATGGCAACTATGTAGTGTCCTGCACCCTGATTGTCCTTCTGAATCCATAGAAAACAGTCACTGCTAAAATACCATCTACCCCAAAAATATAAATAAAAGCCTTTAAAACAATCACCTAAACAAGTAAAGCAATACCTAAAACAAGTTTCTTGGTTTTTTTCTTTGTTCCCTTCCCTCCTCCCAACAAAAACACTCATGGAATTTTCCTACAGATAGAACTAACAATTTTACTGCCATATAAAAACCAGCACCAACAACAATGATACAGATCTCCCATAACTTAGAATGTGCACAGCACCCAAACCATCACCTTTGTTCAAATAAGACTTGTAAGATCATTAAGATTAACAACTTCAATCACAAGCCAACACATTGTTTTCTTTGGTAATTCTTGATTTTGCCTGAATAGTTTATGCCTGATGCAACTTTCACACTGAAAAGAGCTGAGATTTTTGTTAATAAAGAAAAAAATTAATACAGAAATCAGATAATATTTAGAGCTGCAGATACCCTTTCCATGATACATTCCATTTCCAATCTGTAGAATGCATTGCAAAATACTTTTTTTTTTTTTTAAATTTGCAGGAGAATTTTGGATCATTATCCAGTTATTTTTGGAGGTACAGTTCAAGCCATACAACACACATTTCTCAACCTTATCAAAAGATGTTTATTGGTACATTACACATGTTAAAACAGTTCTTTAAATACTAATCATGACCATACTTTCAATTGGGTTTCAGCCTGCTCTGGTAACTTCTGTCTCTTGAGGTGACAAACTAGCAGTACCTGAATTCATTACAGCCTGATTAATTATGCTGCTTTCATACAAAGGGGAAAGAGACTTCAATCAGAAATGGTAACCTTAAACAGTACCTGTGCAGCAGTGTATCAGAATATCAATCCCAGATCCATGCACCTTTCATGTTCTCTTTGTGAATTCTTAGTAATTACTTCTCCCTCACCTATCACATAGGTCAGCTCAACTGCAACTTGTTGAATAACTAAAGGGAGAAGATCAGAACATTTTAGTTCTAGTCAATACAATTTATGCAAGCTAGCAGAAGATACTGAAAACTATCTTGTGCTCTCCACTTGCTTACCACAACCTAACTGTGCTGTGCAATCACCCTTTCTCTCCCCGAGCTGAACTAAACAGCAGGAATTTGGGGAATAAATGGGGAAGAGTGGAGTCAAAATGTCAGAGACCTCTCTTCTTACACTGCTGAAGACTTGCCCATCTTTTACCTTCAACACTGGGGGTGATCTCCTTAAATTATCCAGAAACTGAGAACCACCTATTTCACCAGAACACAGAGTTGCCCCAAAACATTCCTGTACCTAGAAAGCAGTACTGTTTCTGCTTGCTTCCTTCTCATGTTTGGTAACACGCAAAGGCAAATTTATATAAGACAAGAATCAGACATACATGTCTAAAATACACCAGCATAATTAAACTGAGAATGAAAACAAATCAAAGGTATATATGTTCAAAAAGTATTTATTGTTCCTTTATGTAAAGGAACAAGGAACTTGGCAAATATTTCTTATGAATAAAGGCCCATCTTCACACAAGCATGGGTTATGAATAGCAATGAACAAGATAAGAACATGCAAGATAAAGTCAGCTACAGCAAGCCACAGACAGAAGCAGAGCCAGACTGACAATGGAAGAATTCCCACCCTACAAGGCTACAGAGCCTTCTCTATACAATCGTTTAATGCCAAGGCACATCAGCATTTATACTGAAAGAGACACTTTAGAGAAATATTTTTAAATGCAAAGTTTGGGATATCTCTTTTTTTTATATGGATAATACTCAAAGCACATTTCTCTCTACAGACTTAGGTCTCTTGTGCCTAAAGTCTGTAACATGCCTGTGTGCTCTGCTGCTAACGGCGATTTATAGAATTTGCTGCACCTACAGAATTGTATTAGCAGAGATCCTAGAGGGTATAACTAAAACCTGTTGAAATTAAGTTCGAAGAAAATATATAAAAATGATTGTTTAGGGCTTGGCTAAAGTCAAGAACAGGAGGTGCTCCCAGGTGTCTCATAACCAATTACCTCTAGTAATAAACACACAGGGCTGACTATGGAATCGAGTGCTTCAGAGAAAAATAATACATTTAAAACATTGCCAGACCAAGAGGCTTCCTTCTCTCATTGGAAGCCATCATTTTCCTGTATGAGCAAAAGCTGCAGGAAGATAGCTCCAGCTGTCATTGAGACAAAGGGAGCTGGTTATACCTTCAACCAAAATCCAGTAACAAAATATCATCCCTCGTGTTCTTCACCTAGGAATGCCACTGCATTGAGACTTCTGGACACTGGTTGCCACATCCCTCTTTTAACTAGGTAAAACAGTGCTGCAGCTAATGCACATCAAAAGAATTTAATCTTCAAGTGTAAGTGGGAAAAGTACAGCACCAGCTTCCAAAAGAAAAAAAAACTAATTAAAAAAAAAGGAATTATTTAATAAATAATATTTTATTTAAGCAATACTGTTTTGTTTTAAGCAGCTCCTCCTGTAAAATCTCGTCTTTACCCAACTTCTGTAGACAAAAAATTTATTTTTGTAATTTAAAAACAGATTTTAAAACAGAATAACAAGTAAACAGAAAACATCTTGTAAAATGATTGAAACAAGGTGTAAAAATGTATTATTCAGTAAACTGCTAACACCTAAGGAGAATGAAATACAAAGAAAAACTCAATGAGTTCATTTTGAATTATAAGGTTGCCATCTTTTCAACATTTTTGAAAGTAATACCATTAGATTTCTGAACAATAGAGATGAACAGATGTACTTAATATTTTATAAATTACTGTTAACTCTAACATTAGTATTCAAAGATAAACATACATGCATTCTAAAGATATATAAACCAGGTATAAATTAATCTTAACAACTGTAATAGAGAAGGCATCTCCTTGAGAGTCTCTTTGCTTTAGCTAGCTCAACCAATCTGCTAAGGCCATTCAACCAGTTAAATAAATTTCTATAATGATTTCACCATTTTAGGCTGCCTATCTGCAAGTTCTTACTGTCAACATGAATTACTCTGTATGCTGCAATTCCCCCATCAATTGAGACAAAGTATGACTGTTGTAGTGTTCTGTTAACATGACATGCTTCTCGTGTATCTGTATTCCAAACGTCAAGATGATACGGCACAGCCAGCCAGAAGTGTTCTATTATCAGATCTAGAGGAACAATTCACACTAAAGGGTAGACTTCAGAATAGGTAGGTAAAGGATTTTCTTTGATATGCAATCTCTAGTTTGGTGTCAATTCTGAACAACTTCTCCATGTTATGGTGTCTTTCTATGCAACTGGAGCGTAAGCCGCTTAAGGAGGATTAATCTGACACAGCTTGATTTGTCTGTTTTACGTGATGCTCATTCTAACCAGACATAAGTCAGGAAGCTTTGTCTTGAGAAGGAGAGAGGGTAGAACAAGGTATTAATGAGTTGCTTTTGGTTTGGTTTTTCTGGAGGAAAACTGTATCAGAAGTTCAATACAAATCAGAATTCTTCAGAAAGAGCTACTCAGATATACCAATTGAAAGCTGGAGATAAAAATACACCTCTGAAAGTCTTTAAAAAATATCTAATTTTTATAAGGTTTGTATGATTACACATTTAATTTAAAAAGCAATGACTCTAAATCTGTAGTCTACTGAAATAATAGTGGAATAATTTAGAAGTTGACCATGATACATCATTAAAGGAATACCTTGAAATAAGAAAACTGGGATTAATTCCACTATTTAAATAAGAAGAGCAAAAACCTAATTTCATAAAATCTGTAGTTGGAAAAACATTATCACAAGAAGAAACATTGCTTTTTTTTTCCCTACCCACTCACTTAGTACTATTTACTAAATTTACCATAGCACTATGTAATACCTTTACAGTAAGGGCAAAAATATAGAAAAATGTTAAAAAGTAATTGCTCTTTATCACCACCAGGATAAATGGCTTAAAAGACAATATACAACCTTTTAAAAGTCATCTGAAGTCCAGAAAACCTTGAGTTAGTGTAAAAAATGCATCTGACTTCAGACCAACCAGGATTTACTCAGCATAGGCTGAACAAGATGAGTTATGGATTATATTACACTTTTTATATTTGTCACTATAGAAAATAAACTCCAATAGGTCAAACTGACTTATGAATCACTACAGCTAAAAAAAAATACTCTCCATGACATCAACCAATGGGCTGAAAACTAGATCTGCACAGAGACTACTTCTAAAGATACTTGGAACATTGGAGTCTCCAGTATGTATCAGGAGTGCCAGCTAAAAAACATTAACATGTTCAACTATGCATTCTTAGCATTCATTAATTGTTGCAAACTGATGAGGTGTCAAACTGAAATGCACAACGTATACAACCTATAGATTTGATTACAAAGAGACCAGAATCACCAGAAACAGACTAGTTGACTCCTGTTTATTTAAGACTTTACGCTGGACACTTGAGACAGAGCTTCATTAGGAGTTTTCTAAAATAATGTATTATTACTTAAGCGATTTGGACACTGAAAAATGCTCAAACCTGAATATTGTGATTTGGCACAGAATTAGTTCACCTGTAATTCCTTTTGCCTTTAACCAAGAAAAGCCACAGAAGATACTCTATTACAGGTAAGATCATCAAATGAACGAACATTTCACAAAACAAAGAAGTAGCTAATTGAAGATTCAGACTCAAAGTACTCCTCTAAGTAAATAATTCTTCTAGATTCTCAATCAAGAAATGGGACACTCTGATGTTAAGTATTTCCAAAGATCCTATTTTGATATACAGTTTCTTCCAACAGAGAAAACATACTTCCTACTTTAATTTTACTCTTCTGGAAGCATTTCCTTAATTGGCTCTAAGTTATTTAAGTATATTATGTAATGGAAATATTACTTGAAATGTTGATTTTTTTTTTCTAAGATCACTGGCAATCTTTATTACTTTGACTACCTGATAACTGACAACAATGTAGCTGTACCTGTACATTGTGCTACAGTACCTGTAGTTCTTCAGTAGAGATTTGTCCTGTTACTTAGTGAGATAAATGCTAAGTCAGGGAGCTGAGGAGAAAAACTTGATAAAAGAATATTCTGACAACAGACTTATGGCTGTCAATGCTGTCCAAGGGGGAAGAAAAAAAAAAAAAAAAAAAGAGGTTGAGGAGCCTGTAATTTGAAGCTCAATTAAAGCAGGGAAGGTGAAACAACATACTGAACTTGCATTTTATGTTTTTCATAGAGAATTACTTATAGAGATGAGAAAATTAATTGCTGCTCTGAAGAAAAGCACCAAGCATATTTTTCATGTCCATCAGATTTAGTTCACCTTTTGCTTTGCAAAGATGTTTCTTAATCATTTTTTTTTAATTGTAATAGCATAAAAAGGAAAACAATTTAAAAGAAGAAAATGAGGGATTAATGAATCTTGCTAGAGAGAAGGTGGCTCCTTTTATGAGTTGGGGAAAATGTATCACAGGGCAGAGATAGGCCTGGGAAAAAAATGCCCTCTGCCAACACCTCCCCTATAGATAAAGCAGGCTGCAGTGCTGCTGTCTTTTTGATCAAGAGAAGAAATCCCACGCCAATGACTGTTTCCCCTGACAGACTGCTTGTCCTTTTTAATGTTACATGAGAGCACCAGCCTGAATTTCCCTCCCCTCAGCGCTAGTACCACTACCACTGATTAGAGATGCTGGTCTGCCTAGGGGTACTCACTTCTTTGGCCAAGGCTGTTTAACCTGTTGTGCTCCTTTTATTCCCTACCTCCTCCTTTGGAGATAGAAACTTTGCCTTTTTTTATGGATCTTAAAGTATACTCATTCTCCTAACAGAGCTTCCTCTAAATTGTTCAGTAATTGGTCCATCATACAGAACTTCAGCTCTTGTTATGCTTCTAGCTTTGCAAGAGACTGTCATGCTCAAGAAGGCTGAGGAAATATCTCTCTTATTGACAATTACAGCATGGGCCAACACTGTTATCGTGCTGCTAAAGCATGGAAATCACTATTTATAATGTCTACTGCTTTCTCAAACAGTTGCTGAAAATTTCATCATTATCTTCTTTTGTCTCCCCATACAACACTACTATTCTTTGTCCTTTTGTTTGCTGAGATAGTTATTGTACCAAGATTACTACAAAAATAACAAGAGCAGCAGTAGAACTAGCACTGGAAATAGGTCTACTGCACTACCTTCTTCAGACAGCTAACCCATGGGCCTTGCTTGAAGTTCATCATAAAAATGAGAGGGTGAATTAGGGTACCATTATCCAAAGTGGTTCAATGACACAGGAGGTCTTAGGCTCATAAATGACCCAATATTTCAATGCACAGCCTTTATAATAGTTTAACCTAGTTTTAGTTAACTATGTGAAACAAGTTTGGAGATTCACTCATAGTTGGAAAAGCGCTGATAGGAAACTAACTTAATAGTTAGAGAAACTGCCCAGTGAAACTAGATTGCCACAGTGGTACCAGTTAAAAAAGGTATAGAAATTATAATTTTATTCAAATCTGTTTAAATTTACGTAGACCAAAAAGTGAGATTTTGTTCCAAAGACAGGAAAAGAACACAAAAACCCCAGTGATTGATAATTCATGGATACGCTCATGATAATTTTATCACCGCAGTCCCTCTAGACTGCAAAAAATTTCCTTAAGTTGCTTCCATTTTTGAACTTCTCTGCTTTTCTTTTTGACCACCTCTCCCATAGTCCATATAAGAAAAAAAGCGAGTTTAGAAAACATGGCAAGGTCGGGGAGCTGCGATCTGCAGTACTGCACGATGCCCTTCCCTGCATACTGCAGCTCCCCTGCAGCAACTGGCTGCAAGCCTGTAACTTGAAGGCAAGCAGTAACTAAGTAACTAATAAATAAGGAGTATACCACTAAAGTAAACAGTACCCTAGCTATAATTAGCTAGCACAGACAAGCTGCTGGTGGTAGATGTCTCTCCGAGTTCCCTCAGGCCCTCTCCAGCCCAACTCCCCCACACAATCCCTTTAACCAGCATGCTCCTGTTTGACTCCAGGCAAAACAAAAACAAAAAACCCTTTTTTCCTAGTCACTCACTAGAACAGAGTATGTAACAAAAGGAACACCAAGATGAAGATCCCACTATCAGATATTTTTACTATATTATTTCTTTGAAAGCAAAATACAGACTGCAGCATTCAAGACACATTGGGAAACTTCATAAACGTGTGTTTAACACACATGGGTAGCTACTGAAAGACTTTTGCATCAAATAATGTGAGACTCTTCAAAAGCCTGCAATATGCCTATTTCCAGAAACTAAACCCTGTTTCTATCATTAGGAAAAAAAAAAAAAAAAAAGAAAGAAACAAAGCACTTCCTACATAGGAATCAGTTACAGATTAACAAACCCGAGTTCACGGAGTAGGAAAGATGAGGAAGAGACAGGAACACTGACATACCCAGCGACACAGCGATCCAGCAAAAGCTTATTGCATGTAATTAATGTTCTGCAGGAGGCATGTTACTAACTTCAAACAAACTAACCACTGTGCTTAAAGTTAAGCATGTGCACATGTCCTTGCAGGTTTGAAGCTCAAACACTTCTCATGAATGTGGCCAAACAGGACCCATTTTACTGTCTCTCTTACAAAGAAAGGATGTGCAGTACACACTGCTCATGTAAAAGTTTCTAACAAAGTTTCTAACAAAGCTGAAAGACCACTTTCATCCCAAAGTTTAAATATTGAAGCCACACCTTTCAACGTTACCATTGGCCAGTTTTAGCCAAGTTCTGAAAGAGGACTGTGGAGAGTAGGAGAATTGTCAGTGTAGGCAGAAGTGTGAACATTCATTTGCAAGTTCAACAAGTGTTTGCTCAAAATATTCTCACAATGGAGAACAGATCATAGGAACTAAAAATACATCATGTTCACTGAACAGCAAAGTTCATCACAATATTTTGCCTGCACCACAAACTGCTGGTATTGTGTTATTCCATAATGACATCACTTACCTAACCTGTAGTAGGAAACTGATTCTAAAATTTGTGTACACACATGAATAATATTCACACATTAAATACTCTCAAACTGATAAAGAAACCCTTTAGACTTGACTATAATTTTGGAAGACTTGCATACAGCAAAAGGAAAACTATGAAAGACCTGTCTTTGTTCCTCTCTCTCACACACAGAGCTTTATTTCAATTAGAACTACATAAAAGTAAGGGATAATTTTTTACTGCACATAATAAGACAAGTTCTGAATGAAATGTTTATCTGTCAGGCTTCTTTTCCTTTTTTTTTTTTTTCTTTTTTAATTCAGGAACCTCACCTTTTCTTATCTACAGAATATTGTAAGGAACACTCATCTGTAACAGAACACATAGGGGTGGCAAGATTCATTTAAGGAGAATCAATTCTGAGCTCCTGCAAGACTTTCTAAAGGTTGGACTGATAACTTCATATTTTCAAAAGAGAGAAGCTTGTCTGATTACTGCAAATTGTTTTCTATGTATCTTACACTATGAAATGTATAAGAAACTCCCAGGTAGATTTAATTACCCCACAAGACAACGTTCTCTGGAAGTGTAAAGACTTGACAGAAGCAGAGTTCAGCTACCGTTGTTTGGGAGGGGGACTCAGACAACGGTTTGGTTCTACAATTTACATCAGGTAAAGTAACAGCAATTTTCTGTTCTGCACTTCTCGGCAAGGTGTTTACATTAGAAGCTGGCAACAGGATTCACTTGAAGTTCAAGCCTGTTTGCCTAAAGGCTGAGGGTAAACTGAAGTGTTAAATTACTTGTCACCCTAATTGTCAGTCTTTGTATGACTAATATATTACTTGACTTCCTGGAGAGAATCAGACTGGAAATATCCAAGAATGGTCATCCTAATATATTTCAAGTTCTTTAGACTTCTTCAAAACACCAGTAACAGATTTTTTTACCAAAAAGAAAAAAAAAAAAAAATTCCACAAAATTTATTCATATTAAATGGGATAGAAGGGAGAAGGGAAATTCATCTGCTTGAGGATTTATCTGACGCTTCTAGAGAAGGATCAACTGAAAGGGAAACATTGCCACTTTAGGATCCAGGTCTAAATTGTCCCATAAATATACTGAAAAGTTACACCTTGGAAATTTTCTGGTCAGGTTTTTAAATTATTTTCACTGACATCTAAAAATGCCATAGCATCTTGGACCTTCCCTTCTGAAGTCTATGGAATGACTCAAGTCAATTTTGACAAACCCTCACCTATACCCTTTCACACTTACTTTCTTAATCTTAACAGCTTTATTTAGCCAGAAGAAAGATAAATTCTGGAATTATAAGTGCCAGGAAAACAGACGCTTCAAAATATACTTTATCCACCAGTCTCTGAAAACCAGGAAGACAAATTAAGAAGAACTGAAAATACAGAAGAATCCAATGCAAAAAATAACCTCCAGACAAAAAACAAGCTCACATACCCTCTGTCCCCACAAATCCTCAAGGTAGCTGCCTTTTGGAAGAAGAAAAACAATACTCTTTCACAGCAGCAAACCTCTATAGAGACTGACAAATAATGGATGAACTACTCAAGTCATGCTGACAAGTTCTCATTTTCCATTGCTATTAAGCTACACACAGTATATTTATAAAGTATCCATAAATACTGTATTTAATATGACCACAATGATAAATTTATTTTCTTTTAAAAAATTCATTCTTTCCTTTCTTTTGTAAGATTTTAATTGAAAAACAGAACAGAACACCAGGAACCCCACTATTTAAGACTCCAGTAAGAAACCTTTGAAAAGGAGAAAAAAAAAAAAAAAGAAAAAAAAAAAGAAAAGAAAAAAAAGAAAAAAAAGAAAAAAAAGAAAAAAAAAAGAAAAAAAAAAAGAAAAAAAAAAAGGGGAAAAAAAAAAAAAAAAAAAGAAGAAGAAGAAAAAAAAACCCTCTAATGGTCTCCTTTTGTGTGCTAGATCAACATCATGCAGCCAGGTGGGATCAACTACTATTTCCAGTCTCCCAGTGGAGTAAAAATCAAATTTGTCTCAGCCAATAAGGAAAAATTATTAATATCATTGAATCTCTGTCAGAGTATTTTGTGTTATACAGATCAAAGGAATACATACAGTATGCAAACCTGTTCTACTAGTAAAAAAGAATGTTTTTGCTGGCACAGAGCCACTTTGTATTTTCTTGCATTGCTGCCTGACTTTTTCATCCTGTCAAGTGAGATCCATGCAAAATTGTTCTACTGCCTCCTGACTCACTGTATTCCTGTCTGTCTGTAACAGACACAAAAACATATTGCTATACATTCCTCCAAACTAGAATTATTAATCACCAATGTAAACAAAGCATTATACATCATCTTACAGCTAAATCCGTAAAAAGCATCAGAGTAATGTTTACAAATCTTGTTACACAAAATAAAACCAGAATATGAAAAAACACAGAATATTTGTCATGAGCTAAACCACAGTTTTAAATTAATTTTTTAAAAATGAAAATTCACCATTGTAGAAATTATTTTAAAATTGAAATCTCATTTAAGAATGAGAAAAATAGGTGCAATTATTCATTAGGTGAACATGTCAACATACAGTCTTCTAAAAGACTGATTTTCAAATAGATAGACATATTTCTTGGAAATTATTTTAATATTCATTAGACTTTTGAACAAAACAGCAAGTAAAGCAAGACAGAGAAGCTTAAGCTAAGCCTCAGATTTTTCAAGAGTCAAAGTAGTATTCATGTAATTCCATAAAAAATTATAAGAACAGACTCCTTAACTTTTTTTCAGACTCTCTGAAAAATCAGCCTCTAATATAACTGATAGTTCTGGGATACCTCAAATCAAATCATACATGTCAGCAGCAGTGACATCCTCCACTAAAATATGTCTGAGATAACCACTGCACTCTATCCTGTCAGTGATACATGGAGCAAGGAGTGCTTGAAAAGGCAATGATACAATAAATCATAAAAATTTCTCCTGTTCTGCCTTTAGTCTACAGGTTTAAAGGCGTGAAAAGCAAGCTTTAACTTCTTGGACCATAAACACTTGCAAAAGGTGCTCTGGTCTACTGTATCTGCTTTCATATAACACAAGCTTAAGAAGCATAAAGAACTTTTAGATTTCACTGCTTTCTAAACATATCTTGACCACTTAAAACAAAAAGTTATTTATCAAGAGCCAACTATGCCGTATGAAGACCAAGCTGAGACTTGAGTTGTAGAACAAGTCATTCCAAGGATCTTTGAAAGTGGATGCTATGAAATTACTTTAGTTCCCAAAAGGCAAGGGAATAAGCCTAAAGATTTGCTCAGAGAATGGCAATCCCAGTGACTGGTGTTTTCCCCCAAATAATAGACTCTTCATTGGTTCTAATTCTCTCATATCTGCTATAAGAAGTTACACATCACAGTTAGGTTGGCTGGTTCACAAACTTCTAAAATGGCATGATATTTTTTGACACTTTAGAGGGAGCCCCATGCACAGTCCATCTAAAAGAAAGACTTCCACAAGACACACTATACATCTCTTTTTGTTTAAAAGGGCAAGAAAGGAAGGACAGAAGGTCAAGGTTTCCATGAGACAGCTCTGCCATACTTACGATGTCTGACCCATTCCAAAGACAAAATTACCTACTCTCTTGATTTCTTCTTAATATTGTTAAAAAACTAAACGGCTTTGAGGAATAATAGCAGAGGTTGCTGAAATGTCTATGGATAACCCAAGCATAAACTGAGAATGCCAGCTACCATGTGTATAAAGAAATTCATCACATTCAGTCCTGGATAACTGAAAAGAGACTGTAGTCTAAGGTACATTTTTCCAATTATGTCATAGTACCCAAGTGCTTCCTCAATAATAACGAATTCATTCTTACATTTCCACTTAGAAAGTAGGAATTACTTGTAGTCTAAAGATCTGATGGACAGGAATATAAAGGAACTTTTTCTGTCTGTGCTTCGAAGTCTGGTGTAACACAGATTTCCAAGTCTGAAACCAGAATCTTAATAATCTTATACAAAACTTTAACATGGAAACAGCTTCAAAACGCTCAAATTATACCATCTGAAAGATTAATGTAATTAAAAAAATGAGGTGCCTAGTACACAAAATACATTCCAAAATCACATCAGTAATTAGCTTTTCTCTACACAAAACATCACTGTTTCAACTGCAGTTGCTTTGGGACTTTCCCAAGTCTGCAAGAACATTATCTTTCTTTACTAATATAATGGTTGGAATACACTGGATGAGAAAAGCCACAAAGTACCAGATCTCCCTTGAGCACTGGCCCAACATATGGTCCTGCAAATTGTGAAGATGGTGTTTGGTATAATTTGCTGAATATTCTTAAAATGACTGTTCTTCCACTATGTGAGAAAGAGGTTTTTTCTTGTCCCTAAAATGACTGTCTTCAACAAGCGGTGATTCACTGAACTAGCCCTGAAGCTGCCTTTGGAAGCTCAGTATTCAAAAACCATCTGTGCCAGGCAAGTACCAGGAGAGGGCTTTAGCTTGATATTTAAGCAAATTATACCCTCAGATATTTCAAACATATACTCTGTATTTATGTACTTTGGGATACTAGCCATAGGTCTTGATGAAAAGCCGAATTATTTTATTCTTATTATTGTTACATACAGAAAACTACTTGCAAATTAACCTCTACACTTTAAATTCCATAGCAAAAAATGAGGGACTTTGAAATATGCAAATTCTGCATTCATGCCACCTCAGTGGTACTCAAATATTTAACTTCTAAAGCTACTTGATCTAGTATTGTGATGGTTAATGCTTTTCTTAAGGCTTTGACACCTACAACTACATGAAAACTATGTTTAATCCTAATTCTCAAAAGTCTTACAATCAAGAAAAAAGCTTGAATGAACTGAAAAGATTCAAAATCAGTAAGGTAAACAAAATAACTCAAAATTTATTATTTTTAATGTTTAAAGATGCTAACTAAAGAGCTTATGTGGTTGCTGTCTTCCATTTCCTATATATGTCATCTGTCTTCTCCATTCACTGCTGTGTACCAACACAAACACTGACAGGATTAGTAAGAATTAGGCAGTACTGCTGCTGAATGCATAACCATGGTTCAGGATTGTTAGGTATCTAACTTGATAATCACACATGACATTCCAAAAAGCAGTAATGTTTAAAGATAATTTCTAATAGCTTTGTCTAGCACCCTTAAATAATTTTAAAAACTATAAAATTATGCAAATGCAGTATTTTCAACTCTGCAAGGCTGAAAAACTGAATTCTTACAAAGGTATCTCATTTCTCTTTACCCCCCTTCTTTTTCACTCTTGATCTAAACTGCATTATAATAATAAGGAGGCTGAATTACTGATGAGCTGCTGGCTGCTACAGAGAAAGCTGTATTTCTAGCAGATTATCTAAAATACAAGAAAGGTACTCAAAAGAAAGCAAGAGCAGGTGATCAAGTTTGCTGTCTCTGCCTTGTTATAAGTTTCTTTTCCAGTTCTCACTGGGCTCTAGGCCAAACTACTTCAGCAAGCTAAGCAGAAACCTCACTTTTTATTGTTGTCAGGTTAGTTTTTTTTCTGCCAATTTATCAAATAGAAACGGGTTAGCACGTGGTACAACAAGAGCCAGAGCCAATGAAAGGGGAAGGGGCAGGAATGAACTACTAGGGACTGGGCTAGGGAGCACAGTCAGATTAGCTCAGGCTACTGTGTAAGCACAGGTTGCAACCAATAACGCATTTGGTGGTGCTGTTATTTGAGGATGACTACTCCCCACTAATCCACTTTTCTACTATTTTCTCCCCCATTTTTTAAAAGAAACTTTTATATGGCTGCATGGCATCAAAAAAAAAAAAAAAAAAAAAAGATTAAGCAGATCAGCAGCTTCTGTGACAAAATCTGAATGCTCTAGAAAGAAGAAAAAAAGGCAGGCCAAGAAAGCTCTTGCCAACTCAGACCTTGCAAGCAATATACTACCGGCAGCAAAGGCTTAAGCAGCTTAGAAATTGCTCTGGACAAATCAGATGTGTGAAGGTGGAACTGGGCTAGGGGAATATCACAGTCTTATAATAGTTTTCCATGTTGTTTATAATCTCCAGAAATCCAAAGAAGAGAAATCAGGTAATCTTAAACAACCAAAGTAGATTGCCAGTACCTTTTTAGAGTGTTTATTATTGTTTATTAGAGCTTAGTTTTGTACAGCAGACTGAATAAGCAGGAGTTTCCAGCAGCCAACCTGCATGACACAGCTTCAACAATATTTTGGATTTTATCCTCAGAAAAGACAATGAATAATCTAGATACAGTATCCAAGTCCTTCAAATCAGTTTCCAGCCAGGCACCAAAAGGAGTTGAACAGCACGATTAGAAGGCAGGAGGAGAGGCATAGGAGCAATTGAGTTTGGACCAGCAGAAGATGCACCCAATTCATGGCTCCACATGGATAATTTGTCAATTGAGTAACAAAAGCAAGATAAATTCTCCAGAAGCTTTTAGAATTTCCCACAGACTTTTATCTTGAAACAGTGTGCCAGAATGGTAAGGAGCTTCCAGAAAGCAAGGGAAGCTGTCCACCATAAATCCATTCAGGCACATAGTTCTGAATGAAGTGTTTTACTGAAGGTGACCACAATCTGGCTCATCCAACCATAAAAGCTTAAAAAAAAGATAATTTTTTAAAAGGGGCAATAGACACCAAAAATTAAATTCTGATACTTGGGAGAAAATACTCCTTTGGTCAAGTAAAGACAAGCAAGGAATGTATGTTTGTTAGAATCTCAAAGGGCCCATGTATTATTAGAAGTTTAAAATAATTTTTAAATTAATCTTGAGTGAAAGCCAAAGCTATAACTATTCAGTAGAGTTTCTAATGAAAGCTTCTTCTGCCCTGTTACTGCAGATGTTGCTTACAGGTGCATACAGAGAACAGAATCTTTACTGAATGTAAGACAAGCAGAAGACCAAAAGGAAGGGAATGTAACAGGACAACATAAAGCCCAGGAAACTCCCTCAGTCTGAAAATAATTTTACCAGAAAACAGGAGAACCTCCTACATATCTGAAGTCAGAAGTCAACTTGAGAATATAAACAAGATCCACTTCTATTCCTAGTTCAGTTAATTCCTTAGCACTAATCTTAGCATATGAAAAGAGACAGAAGTCAGATGAAAGCTATCCAAAATGGAAAACAAAAAGGCCTTTGGAAGTGTCTGGCATTTAGACAGCCAAATGTCTGAGCCAAAACTGTTAGTCAGTTATTCAAACCAAAATGTTTGCATTTTCTTAAGAAGAGACATGTAATAGGGAGAATTACTTTGTCTCCTGAAGTGTAGGCATATTTAGTGGAAACAAAAGAAACCCAGTTATATTTGTGCCAAACAACATAATATTCTTACAAAGTTTACCAAGGTAATGAAACCATATTAACCCCAGTGCTCCACCTTGATTAATACATACCATGCTTTGATGATTTTGCATTCTATTGTGTAGTATAGCTACCTCTTCATTTAAGATAACGGGAGATTCATGCTAAAAAATCTGATTCCACCTCTAGAGCACTGTATTCTTAATAAAATTACATATAATTAGCATGATTACAAAGTCACTTTTGCAGTTGCAAGGGAAAACAATTCTGTAAGAAGTTTTGATGTATATTTGTCACAAAACCACATTTACTACTTTTTCTACAAGTTCTCTTGGTCCAAACTGTAAGCAAGTGTCTATAGTTGTGTTCTTTCTGGATATTTCTCCATGCCCTACTCTTTTCTGGTTTCTCTGGATTATAGTGAACTGTACAGGGGAGAGACCTACACATTTAACTTACTTTTGAAGTATTCTTTATTAATCTGTTTAAAGTTAACACTTGAAAACACAGAAGATGCCTCTTAAACTGTGGCAAGATAAACTGGACTCATAATCCTTCTGATTTAGTAATTTGCATCCATTTTTCCAAGCAACACAACACTGAAAAGTATTGGCATGTAGAATCTCTAGTTATTTCTACCAAGTTTAGAGGTAATAATTTCTCTTATCCTGTGTAGAGACACATACCTCTCCTCCTATGGTAAGCAGCCCAGGTGAATCAAGCTTCCGTTTCTTCCGGGGACCGATGGCTGCCAGTGCAGTTAGATTGGCATCCCTCTGCCTCATCTGTGCCAGTTCTTGTTGTTGCATCTGTTAGAGACAGAAAAAAAAATGCTTAGTTTTTATTCTGCTGTCAAATCAAAAAGTTATTTTCAGGCTTGTGAGCTTGAGGTAGAAGTCACAGATGAGCAATCCGTACAGTACTTTGCTGTTCCTAGCAATCCCATTTCAGGAGCTCAAGCACTCAGCTTTCCAATAGAGTAATAACAATACTACAGAAGTTCTCTTGACTTTCCACGACATTTCTGCTTCCAAATAACTGCTTTTGAACACTTCACATCTCCAGTTTAAGACTGATATCAAGAGCATTAATACCAACTCCAATCATAAAAAACATCTCATTTTCTTTATGTCACATTTACTTTGAATGCTTTAAATATACTTCGTTTGCTTTAAAAAAAATCATTATGTAAATGAATAAAACACTCACATCTGTTAAAAAAAGTTACTGCTGACACAAAACCTCTATGAACTGAATTTACAACTACTCTCTGAGATTAGGATTTGGGTAACAACACATTTGACCAGTCTGAGGCTAAGAAAATAATTTGCCAACTTTATTAGGTAATACTGCAGGCATGCTACAGAAAATAAGAGAAGATCCACCAGATGATGAAGAGGTAACATTGAATATTCACTATAAACTATATAATCCTTTTACAGAGTTAATTATAAGAGAAATATTCCCATTAATAGTATTACTTTAATAAATATTCTGATCATTAATACTAAACAAGAATAATTGATTAGGTAACAGTCTTTGATTTTAGACAAAAACATTCATAGCCCTTAGTAATCACTCTTGCTAATTTCAAAACTAGGTTTGCAATAAATTCAGGAATGTTTATTTTGTAATCCCACTGATGTCATACCTGTTCCCACTTCTACAGAAATGAACAGAACAATACCTCAAGAAATTCAGAAGTGGTAATAAAAACATTGCATGACACAGGCACAATTTTCATTAGAGCAAAAATGAACTAACAAGGGTAGATAGAAGTATCCAAGCCACTACTTACATGTGAGCTGCATGTACAAGTAGGGCCTGAACTATCTTGGCCAATGTTAAAAGGACAGGAAGTTGGGGTTTTTTTTAAAAAAAAAGTACCAATGTATGGTGTCTTCCCTCCATTCACTTCTGCCTAGAAAGAGCAGGTCTACTTCATGCAGCCTATTTAGTGCATTTTCCAGGTTACTCATTTAGCAATATAACATTTCATGTTTTACAGAAAAAGCAAATTCAGAGTTTGAAAGCCCATTTTACACATTTTTTGGCTATATATTTTGCAACTTCAGTTATTTTAAGCACTTCAATATAACATTATCTTCAAATAGATGTCTCATTTAGCTACAGGATAAAAGAATTTCCTAAATGCAAAAAAGAAACATGGAAGAATATCTAAATAATAGTGCAAAGGTCTGAACATATTTCTCTTTGCCAAGTCATATTAGGTTTTTAGCTCAAATATCTTTGGCTCTCTTCCAGATTAAATGCCAGTTAGACAGACCTGCCCGCTTACCCTTTCAAGGTAGATAGCAACAGTGGTGAGCTCTAATCATTTACAAAGGTCATGATCGGAAGCTAGCCCGTAAGCAGTCATTTAAAATTCCATTGATCCCTATTTGTAGTCAGGGAAAGAAAATGGACATTTCAGCTGTATTGTAATTATGAGGCTTCAAGGCAACTGTAAATAGATGTGCAAATCCAGATACTGGCAAATACCTTAGAGAAGAAATTATTACTATAGTATAACATATATCCAGGAAAGGTTGAAGATAAAACTGCATATAAAAAAAGATCAATCATCTTTTTGCTAATTTGCCATGCTTGCCAGCCTATAAGGGTTATCACAATTATCAGAAGTTTGATGAATATTTAAGTGAAGGCCAACTGGCTTAAAGTGATCTCAGATGAAGTTGTAACGTGGATGGTTTCACAGAATAAGAAATTCTGCACTGGAGTATTTGTTTCCTGGCAGGTGAAAGACAAAAATACAGTCTGATAACTGATATCATGCTATGGTTATTATGATTATTGTATCCTAAGCCACCATTTTCAAATCAACAGCAAGCTAATACTTAATTGGCTCTTTGTACTATCTGTACTGCAATACATACAGTGATTGTTTCAACACTTAACATTAAGCACAGTCCCTCTGAGAGGTTGCTTCAAGTTAGTATTTTTTTTATATTTTTGCACATTTAGATTGTAAGTCAAACATTCCCTCAATTCAAGACCTGAAAAGTGTCTAGTGTTGTTCTACCAAGAAAACATGGAATAGATTCCAGAGTCTGCACAAGGGTTTGCACTCATTTATTCCTCATTCTTTGTCCTTCCTTTTTTATTTAATGTTAGCCTAGCACTGATATCTAAACAAATACACAAGACTTTCAACAATGTGCAGTTTAGCACATGACAGGAAACCTAGCTCAGTATATGGAGCAGAAGAAGCTGGGCTCTTCCCCACTGACACTGGGTGAATCCTGGCAAGACCTTCCCCTTCACTTATCTGTACCTCCTACCCTGCTTCACCCAGCTTGTCTATTTAGGCTAAAATTCTCCACATGTGGATCCTCCTCTACTACATGCCTTACTTACAATCTATTTGTTGCCTTCTTCATATCTCCATTCCAACTTCCTCTTCTTTCCATCTCCAGGTCAAATGCTTTTTTTTTTTTCATACTCTACATCATATTATCTGTACCAGCCTCTTCCCTGCTCATCCTCTACTCTTCATCAAAAATATCCCCAATTGTATTGTATCACAGAATCATAGAATGGTTTCTGTTGGAAGCAACCTTAAAGATCACCGGGTTTTTGTTTGTGCTTTGTTTTTGTTTTTGTTTTTTTAAAGAAAGGGAAAAAAGAAGGCAGTAACTTGGCTCTGGTTCAAAAGGAGGGGACACTGTACCTTTCATAAAGACATTTGCACATGCAGTGTGACTCTTAACATCTGATTCAACAGAAGCTTTTCAAAATTAATGCCATGGAGATACAAGCTATTTGCAGTAGTCATAAAATCTGATATGGTTATTGCTGTTGTCTTGCAAGAACTTCAGGAACAGCCCAACAGTTTTATGTTAGTTGTGTAATTAAAACAGATTTAATTGCTCTGCTTTGGTGTCAAGTGAGATTACTTTTAAGATGTAGCTCTTGGGGTGCCAAATGCATGACCCTGACCAGTGGAGGCTCTTTTCTCCAGTACTCTGGAATCATCATATCCTCTACCTCAAGTGGAAATGACTTTGTAACCTGTTTTGCATACATAGTTCCAAAGTAATCACCTTCTGAATTCTCAGCACTAAGAACAACCTAAATTAAATGTAGCCATCTTCAATGCTCCCAAATCACTCTAAAAAATATCTGTGAAAATAAAGCTTCTTAAGCTTCTTACTTTACACGGACACATATTTTAAAGTAAGAAAGCAGCCTGTTATTACTACATAGCATTATCTTCTAAGCCAGTTAATAATTTCTGGATATTTAAACAAATGATGCACCTGCTAATATATATGCATCCTGATAAAATAAATAATTTTTCTGCTAATTAATGTAATTTACAAGACATTAATACAAATCACTACATTAGTCAACAAGATGCAACCATTTGATGGCTGCATTCATTTGCACTCTCATTTTCATACTGGAATGCTGATGAAATATCAGTCTTTAACTTGCCATCATCACAATTAATACAGATATATTTATCAATAGTGTTTTAAAATTTCTGCCCTCTGGGAAGGGAGAAGGGTTCATTTAGAACCACACTTATTAACAGTTACCTTTTTTGAAAGAAAAAATATTTATCTAAAACACAGATAAATATTCCAATATATTATTCAAGAAAAATTCTTACAAATGAGATGCTGTTCATTGCTCCTCATCTGATTCTAACTTATTTTCACCATGCCATTTACTTACTGAGAGGTATTTCATTGCTTAACTTTAACTGAAAGAGATCCCCCTGATGAAAAGTACAGTGCTAAGAATTAAGCACCAATATTACTTCACATAATGAGATTTTTCTCTTTGTGATGGTGCCATAACATTAAAACCACAGAAAGAACACTACTTTACAATTTTAATAAAGTAAAGTTAACAAATGAGGTTCTAAAATTTCAGTTTGTTTTCCTGAATTCAGTACTTTTTACTATACATTTAGGTACTTCATAAAAAGATGCCATGAGCCAGATGCCACAAGCAAGACAGCTACATGGCTACCTGAAGTATCAATGTTAAAACTTAATATCTCGATTTAATATTTTGCAATTCATGGCATGCTTTGTAAATAATTTTTCAATAGAAACCAAACATTTACTTTAAGCTGTTTTCAGTTGAAGCTTTTTTTGCAATTGAAGGCATCATGACAACAGTCACTAAGACACTAAGGAATAAATACATGGTGTGAATATTTGCTTCAGTACATTTTCTTCGTTCTTAGATTTCTACTTCCATCAGCAGTTGTGGCAATCCACACAACTGGAAGAAACCACCTGTTCCACAAATGAGTATGGATTAATTTTCAAGATTTCTTTAAAAACTAAATCTTCTCTCTGTTAACTAGTATTACAGTAACAAAAGAGAACAGGGAAGATATAAATTAATTTACCACTTTTCAAAATGATAACTAAAGCAAGAATAAATTTGGTAAAGTTACGGCTAGAGGAACATTGTGGATTTGTCCAAGCTATAACTTGGACAATTGTAAAAAACAATTGTAAAACAAATGTTGGATACTTGTATGGACATATACAGGTCTCAATCCAGAGAAATTAGAATCCAATTTTCCAATCCTTTTCCAATCCAGAAAATTAGAAGCCCCAGCAGTGACTGTAATTTGTACTGCTGAGAAAGGATTCTTCCTCTTCAGTGGGCACAAAATGTGTAAACATCAGCTATGCAAACATGGCAGTGAATCTGAAAAGGGAATGCCAAACAGCAAGTGAGGCAGTGCACTACTCAACAGAAAGACAGTTGTATTTCAAAATGATGAGTAAAAACTATCTTGAAAGAAAGGTGAAAGGAGCCTCAAATGCAGAATAAAACCTAAGCAAATTGAAATTAACTTTCTTTGAAGCAGAGGTGTAGACAAGGTAGGGCCCTGAGTTGTAGCTGCTTGGGACTGCACCAAGAAAAATTTCTTTCAATATGATCAGAAAGTAAGAGGACTACAGGAACTCTGAACAATTCAAGCCTACACATAAAGACCTTCAAAACTAAAAGGGAGATGAGGAAGTGGCATCACATGAGAGAGAAAAAGGTGAAGGAGGTGTTTCTTAACCTACAAGCAGATTGGCCTGGAATGAAAATGACCTGGTGACAAAGAGACATGATTGTGCAGATAAAGAAGGAAGAACTTGAGGAAGTCGTCAAGTATGTTTAAATACTGTCAGTGCAGGACTTAATAAGGGAAGAGATGCTGAGTTGTAAAAGTAAGTTTCTGCATTCACAGAGTCAACTCAGCCCACAAAGAACTAGATTTTGGCTACTTAAAATTCCCTAGGAAGAAAAGAAGACAGAAGAAAAGAAGAAAGAAGACAGAGAAGAGCCTAGAAGCACCACAGAAGCTATAAATATCGACAGACTGTAAACCACAATCAAGAATAAAACCAGGCAGGAATGAACACCCAACAGGAAATTGGCAGTGGTGAGCACTAAATGGCAGAAATATGTGATGAAGGCAAGATCATATAAACAATGATTTAAGCATTGATTTCTAGCCAATAGGCATCGATGGAAATCCCTCCTAATTCTGTTTGCGATGGATGGTTTAATTCCTGGTAACAGGGTCATATGCTGGGAAAAGCTTGTCTTAATTGATGGTTCTACAACAGATATCCATCAGTCTCAGACAGTGATTGCACCCCCTGGAAAAACATCTTTTTTGCTGAGGAAAGCCTGAAATGTGGAACCATTACACATGTCCTAAGATGTCCACAACAGAAGGTTCAATTAAAAAATGAAACTAATTAAAATGCTGGCAGTAACCTCAGCAAGTCCAGGACAATGATCAAGAAGGATCGATACGTAAAGTAAACTTCAGAGAGAGAGAGTCTTGAAAAACAGGTAATGTCTGCAGCATGCTCATGCCATGTTCCCATCTTTCTTTTGCATTACCGAAGTCTCTAAAGGTCAGCAGAACTCCTGCAGCAATAGCACACTGACTGGTAAGAAACTGCTCAAAAGTAGCTTAAGTTGGGAGGTGGCACTGCAATAATGCAATACCAGAGAACTTCATATGTTTAAGAGCAAAACACACAGTGAACACATTCTGTGAGAAACTGACAGCTCTGCCAAAAATTGTATCTAAATTCTCTTCAAAAGTGGATGCTACTTCTCCACAAGCAGTTTCCCCCCACTCAGTGAAAGCTCCTATCTCCACTTGCAATGGCTGTACACTATTTGAAGTAGACCAAGATTTTTATGTTACTGAAAAAGGTGTGTGAGTTGGGGTTTTTTTCTTTTTCCCTTCTTCTTTTCTTTTCCACACACTTTTAGCAACAGTCGAAAATCATTGCACAGTGTTTGAAAAAATCACCCTGGGCAAAGACTAAGCTGGGAACATTTCAGCCCCCAAGATGAATGTTTTTCAAAATAATGAGCATCTGAATACACTTCTGGAACCTTAACTGGGGTACTTTAGACCAAGTGTCTTTTTTACAACTGACATTTATGTTTATTACATCTAATTTCATTATGGTTTAGAAGTTTATTCAAATTTTCCATTAACATTTGCCCTATTATTTTCAACACAATATATATCAAGCTTCTGGTACAGGAAATTCCAAGTGCATCCAGTCTTTTTTTTTTTTTTTTTTTCCCTGAAAAAAGACTTAACTGTAATTTTCTCAAGACATGTACATTACCTAGACAAATGCAATTTAAAAAATAATTATCAGTAAAACTAAAATTTTACCTTCTTACTACTCAAGTTCATAGATTGCCTGAATGATTCATAGATATTCATACTCATAGGTTCAATTTTCTTGGAAGTCTCCTTTAAATATTACTCAAAGCTTACAATAAACTCAAAAGCATGAAGAACTTTCAAAGTGATTTTAAAAGGACTTTTAATTTTTTAACATACTTTGTCTCTAATACTATTTTATTCCCCAAATAATTTTAAGTTCTTCTTATCCCACTGGTACCTTTAATCAACCAAGACTCTTTATGGGTATCTACAAACTTCTTCTAATTCTGTATATTTTTGGTTGGTTGCCTTTTTGATTTTCCAAATACAATGCAAAAGTTATTTCACTTTAAATTAAAGCCATTTCTTTCTCCAACTCTACAACAATCACTTAAGCTACCTATTATTATCTATATTATAAAATGTGTAGTATTTACTTTTTAAAGAAAGATATCACTCCAATTCCTCCTAAAGAGTTCTGCAACAATGTTGGGGTTTTTTTGTCCTTCCAGTAACCTTAATGATTAAATTTCTTCATTCCTCAAAAACTGCTGGTTGGAGCTCCAGCACATTTTGCTTGGGTTTAATTACACTATTGCTCAAACAGTTTATCCCCACCAGTCCCAGACTCTTCTAGACTAAGCTAGAGACACCCTTATTTTAAGCCATAATATTTGTTAGCTCCCATTATGGTGTTTGGTAGATTTTCTGATCCAAACACAGATCATTTGAGCAAAGGGTCTCTGAGGCACAAACAGCTGTAAGGATCAGTGTTACGAGAGCTGGCAACTTACTTGTAGTAAGATGAGAAAGTTCTGAAATTACTTCCCTTATATCTGTTAGTATATTTTTGTTATTGGTCTTAATTTTATTTCAGGCCAACCCAACAGCAAACAGCTGTAAGAAATCTTCTCTAACTGTTCTTCAAAGGGAACAAGACATAGACATACACTATAAATACAACTGGTAAGAATCCAGCCAAAAAGCTTGATGGCTTACTCACAGGGTCCTGAGTTCAGGTGCAAGCAACAGAAGAATATCCTCAAGTCTTGGAGCCTGGGTGAAAAAGACTGGTTTAACTAGAGCTTTTCCCAGTCTCTAGTTAATCAAAGTGGGAGTTTGCTATCCTCTCAATATTTTGAGGGTGTTCTTCTTTCCCCCTGAAGCTATGTGAGGGCTCCAAAACTAATGCTTTAATGAAGATTAGGGAATACAAAAACAGTGAAAACCTGTATGAATGACAGTCGTGTCTAGAGTTACAGACTGAAGTTACAAAGAGCAGCAAACTTGAGCTGTGGCCTCAGTTGGAGAGGTCTGACAGAAACACAGAATTTCACTCAAATAGAGAGAATGGCACTGAAGTTAATTTCTGAACTGTCAGAAAAAAGATGAGAAATGGGTACTGTAAAGGCTAGTTGTGCATTTTTAACACAATATCCTTCTCTGCAGTCTGAATTGTGGTTTGATCAAGTCTAAGTGACATGACAAAAACAATTTAATTTATTCTGAAACTATATTCAACCAAAGAATACACAATATAAGCGAGCATGCTGCTCTCCTCAAGAGAGATTTGAAGCAGAGCAGTACTGGGAACGAAAACAGCCAGACACCCATCTTCTCTCTGTTGAAAGTTGTGGGGGTAGTACTAGGGGTTCACTTGCAAAATGGAAGTTCCAACGGGGATGCAAAACAAGCTCAAAATTTAAATAATCTACATCTTTTTACTTCAGATTTAACTATGCAAAACCGCTACTGCTCATTTCTCCTGCAGATCAAGGGAACAACACACCACAGTGTGGGGACAAAACATTTCAAGCAATTTTTCATACACTGACAAGTAGTAAATTAGGGAATCTTGTAAGTACAATACAGTAGTCATCCCCTTCTATTGATCACATATAATTTACATCTTACAAAGATGTGAATTCTTGCATTCTCACTCCACAAGGAAAATCTCAATGATTTATTCATTTCAAATAAAAAATAGAAGGTAGATGAGAAGAATTACTTCACAGGCTGTAGCTTTCTCAGGGCACTAGTGCTAGGCTCTTCTTTCGCACTGCCCGAAGGGCCTTTGTGTGCAAGTCCCTCTAATTAACAAGGTGAATCATGCAGCAGTTCCCTAATTAGTGAACATGACAAGCCAATGGAAACAAGCAGACAGACCTGGCGTACAGATATGGTCAACAAAAGACACAGCAACACACCATTAAAAAATGTATATTTCATGTAAATAAAATACAAAAAGTAAGAGAACTAGCATAACACCTAATTTCCCTTTTCATGTTTTATGCTTATTCCTCATTTATTTCAGATATAAATAACGGCACAATAAACCAAGGCTTCCAACTGTAAGTCCTATCACCTCCTAAAATCAAAGAGTAGCTAACCTACATGAATGAGCATCTGCTTAAGGGGCACTATTTGTTTTCTCTCATTTTTCTGCCCTAAAGAATTGCAGTTACATTAAGTGTAGCAGCTTAAAAAAACTTTAATTCTATTAAAAATATTTTTTCTTTTTCATCAATAGATGAAATAGGTGCAATAGTTGCACTATTATTATTGCATTACAAAACTGCCTACATTCCCAATATGTAATAATTTCTAACTTTGGTATAGGGATAAATAAATAAATAATAAATGTGAATAATCAAAGAATCAGATTTGCATTAAAAAGGAAATGAGATGATCTAAAATGTAGCTCCTTACATTTATCTTCTCAAGTAAAATACTTTAATCATTCACTCTTCATTCTGTTTTTCCCAAAAATACCCTCCCCATCTGCAAAACAACACATGAGGGTTTCATTCATTTTCAGTTGTAAATTGAACCTCTGGTTTAGATATCAAAATATCAGAAGTCTGTCACCAACAGTAGAATATAATTCTTAGCAAAAAAAATCCACTATATTGTTTGCTCTCTATTTCTTGGAATATTTTAATAAGGGAGGAAAACTACAGATTATATCTTCATCACACATTCCTCTCCCTCACCATTTTGAAAACAAGTATTTCTGACTTTCCTCTTCTAATAGGGCAAAATTTCCTACCATTCTAGAATTGATGTTCAAAATACTGATGTTTAAAAAAAACCCCAATTTTATGACAAACCCTGTTTTGAAAACATGGGATTAGAATACTGACCCCTTTACAATAATGGTTCTACATGTCTTAAAAGATTCTTTTTTTCGTATAAATTTAAAAAATATTTAACTATGCTCCATTATAGAACTGGTTAACTGCTTCAAAGCTGTTTCAAATTCAGTGGAAAAGCTCACAATAAATACTATCAGAGATCATTAGTAAAAGGTTAAAGTCACTACAAGCTATTTGTTGTTTTTATTTCTTTCCCCTTCTTAGTACCTGGGAACTTCCCCTGACTTCTGTTAGATCCTACTCAGAATAATCATTCTTAGGACAGTGCAGAACAGCTTTAAACACAGGCTGAGAGGTATCCCCTTTTAACATCAAGGCACAATGGATAATCTGCTAACAACTGAGCTATGATCTGCCATATGCACAGAGGAAAGTATTCAGCAAACAACCTGTCACAAATGCTTATTGTTTCAGTAACCAACTCACCAAAGGACTTTGCTTTACAAAATACATTACAAACTCTGGCACACTATTTATTATCAGAGACAGCTGTAATTAAATATGAAACTACTGCAAAAAAGAAAACAGATTCAGTGTGTTAGAAACCTTTACATTCTTTGTGCTTTAAATAAAATCAAAATGAAGAGATTGGAAATAGATGCTAAACATGCAAAACCAGAATTAAATGCAAAATCACAAAACTTTTAGTTGATCTTAAAATAATTGGTATAAACACATCTTATTATATATATATATAATTTAAAAATATTTTTCACTTAAGTAAAAATTTAGCTGATAACAATGCATCTAAATTGCCCACAGGAAATGTTTTGATAGGAGATTGTACCTTACACCAGAGGGACAAATCCTGTTTATTTTGAATACTGCGACTGATGTCAATAGTTACTCCAGAGTGACACTGGTGTGACTGACAAGATTAAAATTTCCAATATTTTTAATATAAGGAATGCACATGCAAAAAGTTACAGGAGCAAAAACACACTGAGAAGCACAAAGGGCAAAAAAGAGAAATCCCTGAGACAAAATGGTCTGATTATTCTCACATTTAATACTTAGCCTACACGTGTTCTCAGCATTCTGAAACGTTGGCATGACTGCTAAGGCAGACATTTCCTTCTCCATCAGATTTAGAGGGTTTGTTTCTCAAGTTTCAGACTAACCAGAAATAATGCCTCCACATTGACAGATGGACAGATGAGCATTTGTTTTTTAACTCAGAAATTACTTTTAATGCCTCTGTTAAAATTACCTCAGATTGCTTATGAAATGTGCATTTATTAATTTTTTTAATTTTTGTACAGCTGAGCAGATCAAAGCAATCCTCATCTATTGTAATGCTCATAGAATCATTGATTGACAAATTTAAGAAACTCATGCATTTTAGGTAACATAACACTGTATTAGATACTGAAATATTCATTACAATTGCTCCATATCCAAAAATGTCAAAAAAATCACATTAACAAAACCTCAGCACCTTCTACTGAGCACCATGACTGCAAAAAACACACAGAATTTTGGCTCAATACTGAAGTATATTTTATCTCTGTGTAAATTATGAGATTAAACCTTGACAAAACTGGGATTAAGAATTGGTCTCTGAAAACTGTGCCAGTCTGTCATGACCTGAAGTTACCCTTCTCCTCCAAGAAGTGACATCTCTAGTATAACCCAGAGCACTGTTCAACTTCTGCATCCTGAAATAAGGCCCAAGTTTTCAACCCGAGGCTAAATTAGAGAAATTGATAGGGTAGCAGCATGTCCTTTAGTTGTTTTCCATGCAAGTTGGACGTCTGTATCACTCTACCTTGCAGTCCCCTAGATCATTAAAAAAGGTAAAATGGCTAAAAGATGCAAACAATTTATATTCTTAGAGGGGAAAAAAATAATCCCATGTTTACTTTTTCTGACACACCCTAGTAAACAATGGATTCCCTGAATGTGCTGCTTAAGAATGAAAAACCTGCAACTGCTAATAACAGATAATTATTACAATACAGAACAATTTTTCTGAATAATTAATTTACTCTTCCTCAAACTTTCAGGAAGCTGAAAGTGTTTTACTTAATTAAACAGCAGCATACACAGTAAAATAGTCATGTATTTTAAGTAACCTGAATTATTATCTATCTTAGTACGACAATATATAGATATCCCTATATATTCTGTAGGCACCCTACAATGAGGAGCCCATCTTGCTTCTCCAGGGCTGGCAGACATCCACTGGAGCCAGGAAGTGCTTGGCTGCCTTAAGACTAAGGGGTCCTTATGAACTTCTCCAGAATTTAAACATAGATTTTGAAAGTAAATAGACAAAATTATTGTAAAGATATGCTCTGCTCTCACTGATTTTATTTCTATTGTGTTTCTTATAGAGTGAACATTCTCCCTCTCTCCTATTTTCCTGTACACAATTAACACCTAAGTTCAGTTTTTATGTTCAGTCTAATTTCCCATTTTGTAGATCTGACACCTTCCTAAAGCTTACTTGACTTGTCTGACGTGTTTGCCAGATATGAACATGCCCTTCCAGGATAGATTTTAATGTTTGGCTATTTAATTATTCTTACTTTTTTGGAAATTAATAGATTTTCATGCACCTTGACATGTGAATATGACTTTTGGCCATGCAGGATGAAAATCCCTTTAAAAACCTGATAGTATGTAAAAAACTAAGATTAAGAGAAATCTTCAGAAATCCACAGTGTTATTCCTGTTTCAAGAATATAAATGTCTGCTCTGAATACAAATAGATTTATTAGTTGCAAAGAGAAAGGACACGGCAGTGTAAGGAAGCCTTCTCTGTACTTCAGATGGCTTATTTAGATTTTCGCATGGCTGTGCACAGTCAATAAACCTATGAACTGTAATTGCATCATACTGTTTTTCAATTTGCTTCAATTCTACAGACACCAAGATATCAGTTTTAAGGAAGCTGTAACAGAGTACAGATACTTGTCAGCACAAATATATTAACATAGCTTCCCATCCCAGGAAATCCCATTCACGCTTTTCTAACCGTTTCCATGGAAAACTAGAAGTTCACCATCAATTCAGTAACAATTTTCAACACCAAATGAAAGCAGAAGCCTTACAAATATTTTCTGAACTGCCTAATGAAGTTAAAATACAGTAATACCTTTCAGATGTTTATATTTTAGAGATAATCTATACCTTTAGTAAATCCATACTTGAAGGAAAGATGACCATCCTGTTTACATTGTGAATAATAACAATACATTTTATTTACTAAAAGGGAGCTACTTTTTCAGGGTATGTTGAGCAGTATCTCATCATTCACCTGTGATGATGCTAACTATTGGGAGTCTCTTTCACAGGCTGACACAAATGTACTTTTAAAGACAGCGCTGAACTAAAAATAGGAAATAGATGCTAACACACCTTTCATGACCTCTACACATCACTGACCAGCCACCTATCTTGCAACTGAAGAGTATGCTAACTACAGACAGAAATGTTTAGCATTCACTAAGTCAAAAGTGGTGTTTTTTATCCTGTTATCTCTATTAAATATTCCTTAAAGCTCTACCAATATACACAACCTGAAAATTACTACAAAGTTCATGTTCACATTACTCCAAAATGCACATATACATACAAAGTACACAAATGTAAATTTTAACACCCCAGCACAGATGGACAGATGCTGACAAACCTTGTAGGGAAATTATAGCATACCTGTACAAAGCAGATATGCAGAATCAGGTTATTTCTTTCTGTCTGACTCTACAATCTGCTAAATAAAATACTCTTCAAGTGAGCTGTGAAAATTCATGTCTTGTACATCTTATAAATTACCTGGAGATACACAAAGGTATTGCATGCACATATATCAACTCTCACAAAAATGTGCCAGAAAGGAAGTTTTAAACTACTTTTTTAAAAATTTTTCTACTATAGGTTCCAACTTCAGCTTTAACTCTGCTCCCAAGAAACTGTTTCATCTTCTAGAAACCGATCAGATTTTACAAAACACAGGGATTTCTACGAAACGTCAGCATTTCAACCCAGGGGCTGCCATTGTGAGATGACAGCACATGCAAATACCCTTCCGGACCACAGCCGGGAATGAGATGTGGGGGACCCCGGGTAGATAGATCTGTAGCTCGCACAAAGAAGCGAGTGAAGATTTGTCAGCAGGAGGCATGCAGCTGATTGCTGATGGCCAGCTGCCTGCTGCCGGTGCAATGTGCAGCACCCAGACTGAGTGGGCAGAGGAACAGAAGATTTAGTAGGTGCGTCTCAATCCCCTCAGGTTACAGCATGTGACGCGGAGCGCCCGGAGGAACTGGGGGCAGATGAAAGCTGGCAGCTGTGTGCTGCCCCGGGCGCTCCCAGCCTGCCAAACAGGGCTTACAAACATGTTAGCTCAGCGGCAGAATTAAAGCCCTCATTCAGGTTTATTTTGGAGTAAGAAACCAATGTGCACACAGAGGAGGGGGGAAAACTTGCCCTGCAGGCTGGAGCCTAAGTACACCTTGACCTCTCCTTGCAAGCTTCTATATGGTAGGGCAGGCTTGATTAGGGACCGAAACATCTAAGTAATAATTTGGATTGTTGTCCAAGCAACCTCCTCAGTTTCTGACAAGCAGACACAGCTGACATTTGATGCCCTCTACTTATTACATAGGCAATCATATTCTGATGTCTAAAGTGCTATTATTTTGCCAGATAAGCAGGTAAGGAAATCTGTTGCAGTGTTCATAAAAAACAGTTATCTGGTAATCCAAATGAAAATCGAATTATTTTTTTTCCCTCCCTTGCTGTGCCATAATCACAAATTAAGGACAAGCTTGTTTCTACCTATAGAAGAAACATATTTAGACAAAATACCAATGATGCAGCGTGGGAATTGCCTAAATATGACACAAAGCAGGAGAAGTGGAAATTCAATCTTGACATCTTTCTTGTACAAATGGATCTGATATATATACCTACACGTGCATATATTTAGGATTTCTCCTCCCCTGACTCAATCCATTAGGTAGAGCAGAATTTTAGCAGGTATTGCTCTTTTGGAAATATTCAAACACAAACCAAACATATTTCACAATATAGCTAAACTCTAATTTGAAAACTAGTCTTGAGTTTTCCACACTAGTCTTACTTGAAAATTAGAAACGTAGGTACTTAAAATTTTGTAGGGAAAGGGGAGAAAATTAACAATCCTGAAAAGAAAAGCCAGCTTTTACAAATGTATTCAACTCTTACTTGTTCAGTGCCTCCATATTCTCATAGAGCCACATGGGAACCTTTCAGCAGCAAGGGAAGACAATTACTATATTTCATTTGTGTACATAGCTGCTAATATATTAACTAGCAAATTGCATCTGTAAAAATACATCTGTCATATAATAATCTATGGAAATTACACAATTACACCACTGTTGGGCTCCTTTGAAGGCTGCTATCTTTCAAATACTTTTTCTAGATTCACTGAGACATCAGCTAAATGATGAACAACGCTTCACTGGACAGCTTGCTTTATTGTTCCTTCCTCTTGTCCTACCTGTCCTTTCTTTCTTTTCTCTCTCTCTTTTTTTTTTTTCCCATTAACCCCAGTTCTCCAAGGCTTGCAACCTCATTTATCTGCACATGTAAATACCCCATATAAAAAGATTCACAAATCTGACACAGACCTTCATGACATAGCACAAGACATTACTGAGATATTTCTCACACATTGAATTCAAATTTGTGTATAATTTAGTGAGGGAGTAAACTACATCCTAAGAACTTGTTTTCTAGATTACAAGTACTAACATAAAAGGAGTTTTCTTACTTTATACAATAAGTATAAAGTATAAAAAGTATTTTTACTTAAGAAAGGCCACGTATTTAGCTTGTAAGAGTAAAACAGCATTTGCTTTAAGAAGGCTAAAATAATTATCAGTCACAAAAACAAGCATTCATGTTAACCAAACAACAGTAGTTAGTATATGTACAGTAAAATCACACATCACTACAGAATTTCACCAACATATATAGAAGAAAATTATTATGTTGGACAGGATCAAATTTAATTTAGATTCCTGCTAGACTAATGAGATAACCTTGGGTCAAGCTTGGGTTAGAGAAAAACAAAAAAACTAGCTCATGACTCAGTTCTAATTAATATACATTTTACCTAAGCAGGAATAAAACTACTTGACTCGGCTGAAAAATATTATGGCAATTCCTTGTTTCCCTGGTATTTTCCTGTCAAATACATTGTTTTCTGACTCTGTACAGTGAGGGTAACATCACACTTCATCTTCAGCCAAGCAACTGCCATCACTTCTGCTTTAAGCACATGAGAACAGGTTAGAAGTGTCAAGGTCTTAAATTTTACAGAGATATGCAAAAGTCCTGCTGAATATTAGGACTACTATAGCCTGAAGTTCTTCAGGACTTGGAGAATTCGTGGCAGGGTAGTATCTTAAATCCTTGGATGCAGTAAATTTTTTGACAAAACCAACTGTCTTTAAAACAGTATGAAATTTTGAATATCTACACACTGAGTTTTATATGAATAAATTTATTACTGGTTGTAGATCTTGTTTCTTTAGCAGCAATATTTGCATACGCAAATATAATACCATTATTCTCCTGTCCTTCATAATCAACTCCAGTTATCAGAATTTGTGACCAATACCATAATATATCTGTACAATAAAATAATACCTACTCAAAAGGAAAAAAATACAGTTAACATAAAAGCAGCAAGCTTGATAACACAGCAGGATTTTAATGAAAGCTTTCTGATAGATAACAGGCAGGACCTCTTCCCTCTGAGATTTAAGTTTAATACTAACATTTGAAGTCACTGCAACAACTTCATAAGTTCAGGAAAATCTTGTATACTGAAGCCAAACCCATGGCAGCGCTGCATGGGCTTAGACAATACCAGAACAGCCTAAGCATTTTTCTGAAGCATTTTTTTGGTAACAAACAATGTATCTGTGGTAAAAAGAGAATGTAAGCAAAGTGACTCTGTTATCTAACATTCTACAAGTATTGACAAAAATGTTTGCATTCCTTCTGCACAACAGTTATAATGTTGGTAACCTAATGCAGAAAACTAATTATAAAACAACTCAGTTCTGAGGAATCATTATTGCCTAAATGTCACACTTTTGTCATTATTTCAGGTATCATATTTCTAGCTTTCCCTTCCTTCTACCTACTAAACCTCCGATGGGTTAAAGAGTTAAGTGGAAATTTAATTTAAACTTATTTCTGTCCAAATGCTCCATTTCTCAGTGGAATGTTTTATAAACCTTTTATAAACCTTTTTAAGAAAGGATCGTTGCTTTGGAATCAATATTTTTATGTCAGGCATGATAAAATAGAAAACTTCTTTAGACTTCTCAACATGAGGGATACTGCATTACTAATACATTCTTTAAGGACTTCGGTTTTGCTAAAAATGGTCAATAAATAAACTTACCGAAACAAAATCCCTTTCATTTTCAGTAATACCTTGTGAAAACAGGGATAAATGCAGTAAAATATTAGTTGAAAATTTTGAAAGAAACCAATCCTACTGAGTTGATAAATAAGTATTAATGAAAAAAATAATAATGAAAGAAATTATTTAGAGTAAAACTGTTTTCAGAATCTAACTGTAAAATGTATGATGCTTCAGTAATTCTGCTAGGACAAGTTACATTTTTAGAGGGGATTTACAATTTCCAAGGCAGTGTTAGAGCCACATAAGATAATCATCATATGATGTACATATTTCATTATTACTTTTAGCTAGTGAAATATCCTATGGCTTCTTGTAGAACTCTGCTAACAGTCCAGATATTTTTGTGCATGTAAGTCACAAAAGGATACAGAAGACATCACAGACACAGGGAATGACAATACCCAAGCACAGTGGTTACTGCAAAGTTGCAGCAGATCTAACTCCTGGGAGTATAGAAGAAAACCTGCCCCTGGTCTGCTTGTGCAAGAACTGAGTGCTCCCAAAGCTGCTAGCCAGTGTAACAGCCACAAAAACAACTCACTTAAATAAGTATCAGTGTTGAAACACTTTGTCCAGCCCTAGAAAGATGGGCTATCTGTGCTGACACAAGTATGCAGTGAGCTGTCTTCTGTCCTGCCTGGAAATCAGCAAGGCTTCTATTATGAATATCAGGTCTGAGATCCCCTCTGCATGGTTAAAGGAATACATCTGAGAAGAGATTCAACTGAAAGTTATCTAAACTGATCTAGGTCCTGGATACAAGCCCAGACATTTATGGTGTCTGGTTTAAGTTCCTATTATTATGCAATATTCTTGGTTGATGATGACACAAAGATTTTAACCAAGGTAATCTTTCAGAATCAAATGCAGCTACTCGACTTTAAAATATTTTTAGCCAACAGACACTGAATATGTAGAAAAATATCCATGACAGAAAGGATGTTTTAGGATTTTACCTTCCTTAACTTTCTCTCCAATAATTTATATCACTAATTACTAGGTGTTCACTCAATTATTCCTAATCCTGATCTATTTCTGCTATCAGTTACACAGCCTGTTTTATGTCTTATTTAATGGAACATCTTAATGGGAATTAGGGAACTCATAATTTGTGTTACTCACATCTGTGGCTTTCCATGCTTCCAGTAGACTGCATAAATAAGTCTATTTCCTAAAACTTGACTTAAAAAGTTTTACTCATGCAATACAACGTTGACACTGCTCACAGATTATGCTATTTCTTACATTAAGTTGTAATGAGAGTAAAATATTTCAGAATGTTACAGAACAACATAAGTAACAGCCGAAGAACAGCATTTTCCCCTGAAATAGTTTCAACAGAAAATAACTTTTCACTAGTTTATTAAATAGCTTTACCATTAAGACAATCATATTATGTTTACTGACAAGAAGAGGCACCAATTTAAAAGTGAAAGTAAACTGAGAGTTTTAGGCAATATAACCCCCCACAGGCAGCTTCTCCTACTGCTTTCACTCAAGTCCATTTGAAAGAGGTTAATGCTGAAGCAAAATAAGTCAATCAAACTGAAATAAGAGTGGGTTTGCTCTGTCTTAACTAAAACAGTGCTAGTCTGTGTGTGAATGAAATCTGACTGTTATGTCTAGTCTCTGCAATAAGACCATATGTAGATGGACCTTCTGTTTGTTTAGGTAAGTATTTAAATGCAATTTAAACTTGATTAGGAGCAGTTTGGCTTAAACAGTATGGTGAGTGGTTTGGAGACTGAGTAATAAATGGAGTAAGATGGAATTACAGAACAAACCATACAATAATCTTCACTTTACCAATTTAATTTTTAAATGTGTTCGAGAGTGATTCCCCCTGTACATATTTTTGATTACACAAATAATAGAGAAGGGGATTTCTTAGCCATGGAAGTTTTGTGAAAGAAATGGAAGTTTGTTTTTATCCCATTTTTAAATACAAAGAAAGCCAGAGCATTATGGAATGAAACATTTCAAAATATCCAGAAGCAAAAATGTTTTGGATCAAATTCCCATTTATAAGTCTTCTTTTTTCCTTCATCCTATACTCCTTGTGTTGGTACCTTTATTGTGCATTCCAAGACAACATGTTCTAGAGTTCTTTCCATGTTTTGAAGAGAGTTTCTTAAAGATATAGAAGACTGCCCTATTGACTTTAAACTTAAATTACTTCTTTTGGTATTGTACTTTCTCCCTCTGACTTTTGTCTTCATTAAGCATCTTGGGCTATGTTCCATTTATCAGACTTCATGTATTATCTATGTTTGGTTTAGATATTCACCCATTTCTATCTGTCAGGGAACCAGGGTATAGTATTGATCACACAGAGTTTTGAAGAGGATGGTTCCAGACTGCCTAGTTAGGCAGGAAGGAAGGCAGAACTCTCATTGTTCAAATGCAGGCACACTGCCCAATCTGAAACATTTTTCACTTCTGGAGCACAATAACACAATCACATCACTAAAGTAACACAAGCTAAAAATGCTGCAGTTTTCTTGATGCCCTTTTCTTTGAGATGCCCTCTTTATGCTTTTTAGCACACTACTTAGTGGCCACTTCCCTATTGGCCAGAAGAATATCTGAGCAACCAAGATTTTCATGCAATATTCAAGACACAGAAATCAAGGCAACACAGCTTCAAATCAAGCTTATTATCAAAGCTGACAGTATTACACTCATCAGCTTATACAAAACATGGAAGAAACCCAACTTCTCTTTCAGTTATGGGTCATACACACATTTAAGAGTAACCCAGCTGGCAGTGAAGTTTTGAAACATTTATGTTTTTGTCAAAGTCAATTCAAAACTTTTATCTTCAAACAGCAAAGCCATGCCCAAGATACTCTTCCTAATCGACCTTTTATACAACAAAATTGGTTATTCTTTTTATTTTGGCGGTGCCAGCATAATTCAAAGTACCAGCATATATTCAGTATCCAATACAGAAAAAAAAATTAATCATGTAAACCAAAATCTTGTCAGTGCCACCTCCTCGCTTCCCCTTGCAAGAGTTAATGCAAAAGAATGCTTTTATGCAACTGTATTTGAATATTCTAGGTGAAAGTCTCTAAACCAGTTGAAAAAAAGAGCTTTAGAACCCTAATTACTAAAAACAGAGGCATGCTTGTATTTTTTATGGTTTCAAACATGTAGAATGAAATTCAACTTCAGAGAGAAGCATGGTGCCAGCAAACTATATAATTTCATAAGAAGGGTGGGAAAAAAGGCAGGGCTAATGTACACAAGAATAGGGTGCAACACCCAAACAGAAAACCATAGTATTCATTCTGCATTTACTCAAATATGTTATCATACCCAGGGAATACCACTACTTTAAAAGCATATACCAGCTTGATCTAAACATCTGTAATTAGGTTACCACCAAAATATTTGCTGCCTCTTTACTAATAGCACTATTACCATTACTCAGAACACATTTCATACACTTTCTTTTATTCACATGTCAGCACAGCATCACTCCCTCTAGTGGGTAAGAAACACAGCTTGCACGGACAACCCGAGTTTTCATAGAAGGGAGAAGTACTGCAGCTACACCAAAACCTGCACTGGCTGGAGTGCAAGTCTTCTATCAAAGCTATAAAGAGAAACTCTATTTCACTCTGACTACTAGAAAATGTGTTTTTACTAGCCCTGTTGTTTGCTTTTACTTCTTCAAGTTTCCAATGGCAAAATAAATAAATAAATATAATGAATGCAAATACTGTGGCAGCAAGAAATCCATTAATTTCTACTTTGCTTTTACTTCCAGCAGCAGGGTAGTTTCAGTTCTCAGCTCAACAGCAAGTTTTGCCTGCCATCAATTATTTTCACAAATCTGATTCTTCCTTTGCATACACTGGCTACATAGTAAACTCTGCTATTAAAATCCTGTGCCTTTTCCTGCCAAATAACTTGACTGTTTCATTTGAATACTTGCTTGACAAACCCAACTCTGAAAGCACTATTAGTGTTTCCCAGAACACATCTCAGCAAATCTTACTATATAATCACATAATGAAGAAAAAAGAAAATAAAACTCAGTTACACACTAAGATTTATATTTTTTTTACCGTTCAATATATAAAATCCGTACAGCTAACGGAACTACGGAATACTGCCAACAGGGAAACTAAACAGGAAGAACAGGTCAATACAAAAGAACTTCTTATATGCATTTTTCTGCATATATTACCTTCTACTGTATAATGATTAACTTCTATTGCATGTACCCAAAGAAGCTGGCTAAAGAAAACCATACCAGTTTGCTGCATATGACGCTTTTAATTTCTTAAAATAAGAATGACTTTCAATTGCTAGATTTTTAGTCTAACTGATTTAAGTTCCAACTCTATCCTAAGCCATGAGATGCCTTAAGCACAGGACAGACACCCATTTACAGCAAATTAAGGTACTCAGTAGTTCACGAATTGTTCTTCTTAGAATAATATATCAAAACTTCACCTGAAATTATTTGATAATTTTTAGATTATTGTAATTTAGACTAATGAGTCAACAGCCCACTGAACCACACTGTAGAGAAAATAACTGGCAATTATGTTACTTGAAAGACTGTTACCAGAACAAAATTGTTAAGTATCACATTTCTAAGAAAGTGACATTTTACAAAAAGACAAAGGCATATATTTTCCACCAAAATCTAGTGCTGCTGTCATCAACAACCCAACAAAAGCTAAAACCGCTTAAAATGGAAATGAAAATGTAATGTATGGAAATATTCTCTTATAAAATCTCCTTAGGCTTCACATGTATTAATGTATTAGTTTGCAAACATTAAGATCAAAGGCAAAGCAACAAATACATCCTAAAAAGTTTTTAGTCAGATTTTTATTAACGATATACAAGTAGCAAGGCATAAAAAATTAATATGTTCAAGCCTTGAAATGTCAAGTGTAATGATCTCTAGCTCTGCTTACCTCCTTTGCTTTTTGTTTCAGTCTGGCTTGCTCTGGGTCTTCTTGCCTTGAGCGACTCTAGATGTTTAAAAAAAAAGGGGGAAAAAAGATTAACACATGGTTTAAGAACCTATATCTGTTGCAATAAGTTGAAAACTAGTAAAGGGGAACAGGATACTAGGTGTCAAAGACGGGATGCTTAAATTCATAGAAGTGCATTTCAAACCCCTAGGCCTCACCCAAAAGTCTGTTAAATAGTCAGTTGCAAATAAGATCTACCCTAGATTTACATTTTTTTTAAATACCATGTTTTCATCAATGCTGAAGTTTCCATACGTTTACATTTCAATTATTTAATACAAACAAACTGAAGAATCTGAGAGCAGAAGTGACATCCTTTCCATCACCTCAATTTTTTAATTTAAACTTCTTATAGTCACTGATTTTAAAACAATTCACTCTTTGGAACTAAGCTTTTGTTCAGCTGTCAGTAGAGAATGTGGAGAAAACAGCTGTAAAGTCACCCTCCCAAACAGTAAGTGCTCATAATAAAGACGTTGCTATCCATATGAGCTTACTTTGAGTACAGCATTGAAATACACATAATTTCAACTAATTCATGCACTACTAATAATATTAATGTTGTAATTTTTGCAACCGAAGAAATATTGCCAAATGGCAACTCTCATATTTTTCCTCAAAACCAGGAACAATAGCTCTAAAAACCCTTGAAGAATAACTGTTTAATTGCAATAACAACCTGTAAAAGTACATTTCTTCAGATACAGACTGCTTTAGTACCATATGTTAAAAATATTAAATTCTTGTTTATGCTCACTGAGCATACTAAAATTGATGGAATTCAAAACTTGAGAGGTAGAGAGTACATGCATTATGCTTTTTAATTGCATGATTGGTCAGTAAAGTAATTTGATTAAAAAAAGGTTGCAGTAAAACTTGAGACATCCATGCAAAACTGTTGTTCCAAATACCTGAAAGATGTAATTGTTTGTTTTCAGTATTTCTTTGAGATTTAAAGTGCTATCATTTACACAGCTCCCAGAAGAATTAGAGTACCTATGCTCTCTCCTATCTTTCTGTCTATGCTGAAGACAGACCTGAAACCTGAAAGAATAGCAGCCTGCAAACTTACATATTTTCCCCCATTGCTTGAATTTTCCACTACATAGTCTGTTCCTAAGTCAAAAATCCACGAAGACAACCAAAGCAAGGTAGGTTTTAAGAGTAAGGGGACACGGAATATTGTTGATACATCTGGAGAGAGCCTTGTCTACAATTTGGCAGGCAGGGCACCAATGCCACTGAATTTCTCTATCCTTTATCCATTTTTAGATGGTACTGTTAACTCTTCCACTGCACATTAGCCTAATCTTCCAATATCATGTACAAGTGACTTTGTGCTTGTTAACATAAAAGGCAGTTTTACAGGACAATGTCCAAAGTAAAGAGAAAATCAAATCTGTAGATAGCTAATGATCAAATCAGACTCATGTTGTAGCTGTGCCAACCAAGAAAGAAAATCTATCTTGATGTAGACCAAGATTCCTTCTAACTGCTGTGGCCAGACAAAGAAAAATGTAGATAATCAGATCTAGTTAATGGTTAGAGAACAAAGAGGGATTTCATGAAATACGTGGATCTGCCAGAGAGCTCAGACTCTATTCAGTAGAGCAGCTCCTAAGAACTTGATTATAATTATACCTCTTAGGTTAAAAAACAAACAAAGCCATTTGATGAGTTGCTTCTCTAGAAGATGGCTTTAGGTAAGCATGAACTGAGCTAAGCCTTAGCTCTATCATTTTGTGATAACTGCTCAGTTATTGTGTGCCTCAGTTTCTCCAGATTGACACATGGAAAAATAACCTGTAGCCCTTTCATGGGTTTTCATATACACTGAACTTCTATTGCCTTCTGAGTCTTGCAGAACAGAAATACAAAGTGTTACACTGCTCTATGAAGCAGAATAAATTTCCAAATGCAAAGCATAAGTTAAAAGCATTTCAGCTTAAGGAGAAACCAAAGTGTCCTGGGAGAATCAATCTGAGACATCTAATATTGTTACTAAGTTTCTACAAGAGAGTGATAGAATCCTGGAAAACATACCAGATCTACATTGTTTTGGGGGGGACAGTAAGAAAAATTAAAGCAATAGATGCTAGGTAACATTGCCATTTCCTGGACTCCCTAAGTGAAGGAAGAGCTATGCTACAGATTAAAACAAACAAACAATTAACCCAAACATTTAGAAATCAGGGTTTATTTTTTATTTTTTTTCAGAAAAACTCAAATAAAAGCAGATCTGCAGCTAGGAATAATCTGAAAAAGCAGATCTCAAAACCAGACAAAAAAGCTGATGATCTATTCTGCACAAATCTCCAGTTCATTCACAATAAACAGATAATTACAGTCATTGCAGAGGTGAAAACAGGTACTTAACTCATGACTGACACTGAATTTAGGAATTTTTTCAGTACTGAACATTTAAAATACCATGTGATACATGAACACTGATTGCAAGTGAAGGTAGAACTACTTTTACATTTGGAATAACACAGTGAGTTTATGGCTAATTCCTTGAACCCAAACCAAATGGTCTTTTCAAACAATTCAGAGGTAGCCTTGTTTCAAACAAGTAGAATTCCAGTTTTACATTGGATCATTTATGGTATAGGTAGCACTAAAAAAAAAAAAAAAAAAGTAATTTAATTATAACTTTGTTTCCTCTTCTGTTCAGATAAATTTTAAGATTTTTTTAAAAAGCAGATTGTTAAGGCTGAATTACCTTCCTGCTGACTACCATGTTAGGTTTCAAAGCAGAAAGCTTCAGAAATAAAATCATTGGTATTTGCAGGCTGAAATGTTTTGAAGGAAAAAAACAAGTATAAACTATTTTATTATTTTTTCACTTTATGATCTAAGATAAATTACAAAAGGCTTCTTCAATGCCAATGCAACACAGATTAAAGCAAATATAAAGCAAACGAAAATGTCAAGCTTAACAGAGGTGCCTAGATAAGCTTTAAAAATGTCACTGGCTTCACTTTACACTCCATTCCACATGTGAACATCTTCCTCTGAAGAGTTTGAGCTATTTTGCTGCCGCTCAGCTCTTCTAGTGCTTGTCTGTATGTCACCATTTTTACTCACCAATTATTTTAATATTTTACACTTACTTGTGTCAAGCTGACTAATCAGTTCTAGGTTTTTTTTAATTCCTGTTTAAATTTTCTTCAAAGACATCTCAGATTTCATCTCAATCTTCCTTTCTCTGTTCCCTCTAACATCCAAATTTTAATACGCTGCCTCTCACCTGCTTTGTTAGATATTTTTCCAAAATTTTCCAATGTACCCAATGCCTCCTTTCTCTAAAACTTCAGGAACACCCACCAATCACACAACCTCCCCAACTAAAATACTTTGAAGTTTATTACAACTTCTTTCCCTTCCCCTCTCTGTTCTTCATGTCTAGATCTGTAAATAAAGCAAGCTGGGTTTACGTAATGCATTTTCATGTTGATGAATAAACACTTTCAGAAGCAAGCTAGCTTCCCATAGTAATTTTAGAGAAACCCAGGACTGATCCTAACCAGATAACATACTTTTAAATACATTAAATGCTGTCTCTTACTGAGAATTTATTCACCAAACAAGGTTTATTAAGATTTCTCCCAAACACAAGCTAGTTTTATTAGACCAGACAACCTGATATTTTAATTGTTAAGAATGAAAGTATTTTGTTTTAGAGACTTGCTATCTCATTTATCTGAAAACTGCATAGATCATATTAGGTCTCTGGAAATATTAGACTTTCAAAGTATGAAAAGCAGTATATGTTAAATGTGTGTATTCAAAACACATTAGAAATATGGGGTTTCATTTCCATGTTACCAAACTCCCTAATGTGCCAAACCTCAGATTTTCCCCTTGCTGGTGTTAAGGAGGAATGCCACAAAAACAGAGAACTGATTACAGATGTAACAGTGTAGTTTTAAGAAGGGGATTTTCCATTTCATAGACTTGTTTAAATTAGAGAACAATATTTCTGAACTAATAAGGATATCTGTAACTCATGTAGTACTTAAATATATGCGACAACTATTTTTAAAACTAGAGGATACTTTGGGCATCTATGTGGATGGGCAGACTCACCCTTTCTGATGGATTTCATTCTGATCATTACTCAGTATTCTGTTGCAATTTGTAATGTCAAGGCTGCACTGCTATTACATTGTGTCTCACTAAGAAAAAAATTTTCTGTTAGGTCTGTAATAATTTTTAAGTCTCAGCTGGCCCATGCCAGAGATGTCTCAGAGTCTCTCCTAAATACCAGTCTCCTGCAATTAGCAACATCTGATCCCAGTTAAGGTACCTGCAGCTCTACTCCCCCTTCCCAGTATAAATACTGGGAGTCTTTAATGCTTCAAATTCATCTTTTTCCATTAAATAAAGTTGAAAGTCACAACTGCAGGTGCTGTGCTATTGAGAGGCACTGCTGTGCCAACAGTTTCAATTTTAAACCTATTTTTCCCCATTGATGACATTAGAACTTCACCCACGGCTGTACCAGCTTATAACTTTCACTTTTAATTAAAGAAATTAAATTGGCAACATGAAACACTTTGCTTTCACATTAGCTTTGTTAATAAAAAGTGAAAGTTAAAAGCAGCATAGCTGAAGGTAAAACCCTATTCGGAGCTAGGACCACAGTGAGATGGAATGCAGGAGTATAGGTCTAAAAAAAGATTTATTTCAAAATCATTAAAATTGGAGTAAGAAATTTCTAAAAATTCAGAAGATAATCTCAACACAATAATTCCCTCTTTGCTCTCATCAGAAGTGAGGTATAAGTTCCTGTTCACAGAGTGCTTCATCTCACATAAAGCTCCATTACATCCACTGTAGTCTCAGAAGAGAGGGAAAGGATTAAATTGGCATGACGACTGAACTCATCTCTGGCTCAGGGAGGTAGCCCCTTCAAGTAATCACAGGATGTGTGTGTAAGGAAATCTGCACTGCTCAATTTCCATGACCTCTCTCCAATAAAAAAGCCATCCAGCCTATAGCACTGTAAAAATCACTCTCATCCATAAATACTAATTAACTCTGCAAACAACCCTAAACATAATTTTCTGTTTACTTATGTAATTATTCTTTTTACAGACTAGATCTTACTCCTGTAGTACTCCTATTTAAGACCCCAAACTTGACAGGTTTGTGCTCCTAATACAGAATGCTCAAAGTAACAGCTAGTAGAATGTATATATTGGAAATTACCTTTCAAAAATAATTTGATAATAAAATAAACATGCACTTAGCCAGTTCGAGCAGATTAACTCAAAATAATATTCACTTGATCCATTTTATTATAGATTATATCACAGAAGTGTTACTGATTTTCTGAAACAAGAAGCCAAATATATCTCTGCTGTAGAAAGCACCATTCTTTAAAAAAAAAAAAAAAAAAAACAAACATTTTGGAAATAAAACCAAACCAACAAAAAACACACACAAAAGACAACTATAAACTCCTAATTCCTCCTGCTGCCAGAAATATTCCCATTATTAGTACACAACCAGAACCTCATTCAATTTGACACACCCAACTAGTATTTTCCAGGTTTTGAAAGCAGCTGTGAAAGCAGCAAGGAAAACACCTCTTTAACTAGAGCAAGACCTGTGCTTCACTGTTTGGGTTGGTTTTCTTTTTGTTTGTTTTTTGTTTTTCTTTTTTTTTTTTTTTTCCAGAAATTCTACACAACACACACCATGTCAAATGTAAAGGTAAATTCCTCGAGTGATTTTAGTCTGGCTTTTGACCTTTCTATAGTCTTAAGACTTTCCTTAGCTCTTCTTGCAATTTTCTATTCCAGTCACTGAAGACATTGAAAAGATCTCTGCTCCTGCACACACATGGAAACAACAGCCAGTGAGTTCTTACTGGGAAAACAAACGAGGGCAAAGTGTTGACTCTCACAAATATTTCCTTCAAAGGGGCTGCCCTCTACATCTGAGTTGATACACAAGGTGGCCTCTCCTGGTGCCCCTTTTATTTTACCCTACTACCCAGGTATCAGGAAGATAACCCAAAAGTAATGGCATCAAGGCAGATGCAGTGTCCCCTAGCAGTTTCTCTGTTTGACAGACCATGTTATCTGGATGTTTGAAACAGAAACTGGTCCAGAAGCAGGAGGTGACCAGTATGTCTTTAAACACTTTTGTTATAAAAATAATTACTAGGAAGTAATTTAGAGAAACGTTTTGTGCCATACATACATTGAGGAACACGATGAGGTGATCCCTGAGGTACAAGAGATCATGCTAGCCCCTGAAACAGTACAGTCCTGTTTTCAAATATTTTAAATGAAAATGAAATTGTATGTTGCATTATTACCATAGCACATCTTAGGATTTTTCCTTTCCTTTCAAGTTTGTCTTCCCCCAAAACATCTCATTGGAATGCAAACATCAGTCATTATTCTTCTAGGTTTGTGGTATCAAGTTTCTATTTCTCAAGTATTTCTCAGGCACAGGACATAAGATTTTGTAATATTGTCTCATTTAACAAGCAAAATAATACTATTATTTTTCTTTAAAGATACTCCTGTAGCTTTAGTTATTTTTAACTTGGATAGTGACTTTTCTCAGGATGTAAAAAATTTAAAATATTTTTTGAAAACTTTTTTTCTTCTTTCTCTCTCCATGTGATTTTCTCTCCTATTTCCCCAAAAACATTTCCTGAAGAAAAATGATCTCCATCTGGGTGCTTATAAATTCTGCAGTCATATCTTACTGTAACAACTGAAACTGGGACTGCAGATCAATCAGAATACTAGAGTCAAATATTTTCTATTCTTCCCCCAAAGAAACCAACCCACTAACCAAAACAACAACAAAACCCTCACACACCTGATACTTTTTCTTACTATTATTTACATATCTTTCTTACCCATTCCTCTATTCTACTTCTCTTCATAAACATTAGTGATGATAAATCAAAATTGCTTTTTCATGGCTACTTTGTTGTTAGGGTTTGGGTTTTTTTAATACCTTCATATATTTTTCTAGTATACCAAGCTGTCTTCTATCACTTTCTGATTATAAATTTAATTTATGCATTAATTACTTTCATTACATAATTTCTTCAAATCAAGTAGAGATCTCTCTTACATTTTCTTTGCTCTATAGATCTTTAATTTACTCTTTCTGTAATCTATAGGAATCAAACTTGCTGGTAATATATTCCCTGAATTTTTACATTAAGGGAGTCTATATTATTCAAGACTAAAATAACAACAAAAAACCAACCCAAAACCAATGAATATTGAATCAAAGTAATTGAGGTTGGACAGAACAACATGGAGTCATCTAAGGCAACCTCTCAGGTCAGCCTGAGTGAGGCCTTCTGCTGTCAGGGAAATGTTTTTGAACAAAGGATTACAAGCTACTGTATTTTTCTCAACTGCCACTAAAAAGAAAAAAAGCCCCAACCAATATAATAAACAAGCTGCAGGATACATAGAAAAGTAAACATGCTTCATCAGGTGTATTGGAGAAAACAAGATACAAAAAATAAACATGCATTTTTTTATTGTTAAAAACTAAGCATTAAAAAATAAAAATGGCAAATCTGTTTTCATCTGAACATTTAAAGACCACATATGTTATGTGGAAATTTGTGGAATATTTAATAACGTGAAGAATTATAAATTACAAATGAAGGGTTGGACTCGATGATCTCTGAGGTCCCTTCCAACCCAGCCAATTCTATGATTCTATGATTCTATGAAAACAGGACAGATTAAAGTAGCCAAATAGAGAACCAAATTCTTGAAGTAAGTAAGGGTAGGGTTTTTTTTAAAATCTCACAATTTGTGAACATGAATGGCACAAAATTAGGTGGCTTATTGTAAGAATTGAGCATTGAGTTGCTCTGTATAATATTTTCAGAATATACAACAAATAATTGAATGAAAATGCAAATGCAATGAAAACTGAGATAACTTCTTTGCAGTTTGATATGGTATATATAATTAAATTAGCAGGTATAAACAAGAGGTTTATCTAAACCCATATGCTCTTGAAACAATATTATTTTAGTTTGTCCTACTGCATGTTTGTCTTGGGAATTAAACAAAGAAACACATTCAGAAGAACTGATAGCTACTGAAGACATATATGAATCAATTAAATAGAACAGTTATATACAGGAAACCAGAACACAAATTGGGAAACGTAGTATTTAAATTAAAATAAGTAAGCAAACAAAATTGTTTTTAAAAAAGAGAAGTCTATAAACTCAGGAAGTAAAAAAGCCTCCAAAAATCTGTTAAAATTTATTGAATTGTGTTTAAATACCAGAGGTGTAGGATATGATTTTTAAATGGGACAGAAAGCCTGGCATCTATCAAATTTCAAAGACAACTGTGAAAATTATTTCAGCAAGTTATTTTGAAAACGTTAGCCATTTGCTCCTATATTTCCAAGAACTCATCAAATACAGAGTTGCAATCTTGAAAATGCCAGAGCACTGCAGTCAGGTAGGTCTGGAGTCACCACAGATAAGACAGCATGACTTCATGAATTAAATGTGATGTCACAACAACACTATTTTTTTGTTATAAGAAGCAAAATGTGTTTATGAAACAGATTTCATGAAATTCAATAGTTGTTTGAGGACTATGAATTGTTAAGTAGTTAACCAAAAAATGGACTAAAACAGATACCTTGGCAGCCTTTAGCAAGATTTCCCTCTCCTGTTCATCTTTCCTTTGCTTTTCCAAACGCTCCAACTGTTCAAAAAACTTTAACTGTGATCGGACATCTGTAGCTTGTTCATACCACTCATCATCCTGCAAAATAAGAGCAATGTTTTACAAAAACATGCATTTTCACCAAGACTATGCATTTAAAGAAGAGTACAAGTGTTACACATGAAAATCTTTCTATTGTGCTAACAATAAAAAAAATTCTCTTGATTAAGTTCAGAGAAATTAAGCCAGCCTATGGTTAATATTGCAGTTTGATTTTGATTATCTAATTAATATCTAAGCAAATGAAAAAAAAACCCACAAGGATTGACTTATCTCCATCAGTTGAAAATAAGCCTCTAATTACTATGAACTTTATGACAACTAAGAGCACGCAAGCTTTCCTAGAACCTAAGAGGTAGTAAGAATGTATGACACAGGCCACATGACAACACTCAGAACATCAGTCAGAAAAATCAGCTATCCATATTATTTCCATCTCATTTGTCTGCTTAATATTTTCCCTTTTGACTGCAATGTTATGAAGCAAAAGAAAACCATTAACCAAGAAATATACAGAAGACAATGAAAACGCTACAGCTGAAGCAAAAACAACACATTTTTTTTCTAAGAACCAGTTAATGTATTATTTTAAATACATCTTTGGCTTAACATGGACTAAGTGAAGTGACACCATCACAGGGAGAAGGGAGGAAAGATTTAACACTCTGGAAGATGATAAAGAATACAGAACCAAACAAAATTATTTCACTTTTAGTCCAATAGAGTAGACTATAACCATCAACTCCAAGAGAAGATTTAGTCTGCAACATACAATTCCTTTCTTTGCACACTTACTTTGTATGACTCCATTCGGTGCTGTGTTATCACTGTTACTTTTTCTATCACTGTTCTTAATCTGTTTTGTGTTGCATGGGAAATAAAAGTAACCACCTCAGCTGGCACATCAGTAATTCCTAGTTTTTTAGCTAAAGCAAAAAAAACCAAAAACAAAACAGAATTAGTTTACCTCCCACCAAAACACCCCCAGATTTAAAGAACATGAAGTCATAACTTCATTTTCCTCAACAGAAATATCCATGATAGTGTATTTATGTAGCTTTGGCAATACATTCATGACCCCTTCAAAAGAGGTGTGACTACATTTTAAAGTTTGAAAGAGAAATCAGAGGTGTGTTTCTTTTTTTTTTAACCACTTAGAAAGCATTTAAGAACCTCACTAGATTTTATTCTATCATATTAAAACAAAGCGTAAGAGAGTATGACACAATTTGAGTTCTTATTTGTTCTACACCATAAAAAGCAACTCCCTTATTTTCAGGAGCATTAGTGCAGATTAATTTCAGTGTCAATGAGATGAGGCTGCAGCCCAAAGCATATTGTTGCATACTTAAGTCTGGAATATTGGCATGCTAATGACAATAAAATTTCTTTAGAAATAGAAAATCCTATTAACTAAATTTAAAGACAAAGCCATATTAGCAAAAGTTATTTAAAAGCATCAGCTGTCCCACAAACACTACTAAAAGGTGTATTTGTAGTTCTTGGACATTTGATACTTTGTGCAGAGTTTATACACAGTAAACAGTCTACAGCCTAATGTGTTGATGTATTAAAAAACCACCTGAGCTACAGAATCAAGAACACGTGTAGCACTTAAGAATTTCTAAATTCATTCAAAAATTATAATGTACAGGATATAAATTTGTAGATATACAAATACTAATTGAAGCTAAAAAGGCACACACATATGAGTAATCCCAGTTGGACAGGTTTTTTTGCTAGAAAACAGATATATTTACCTTATATATTTAAAAAATCAGCAGTTGCATTTTGTGTTCATTATTGGATTTGAGCCTCTATGAAAGAGTCAACACTCTGATTATCCTGAATCAGTTTTCCACTGACTTTTCCAAATGTTTGTGGACACGCGTGCTCGTGAGACACTAATGGGCAAGTAAAACACTAAGGGGAATTTGTTGGAGAAGGTTTTGAGAAGTGCTTCCTGACCGGCTAATTACAAAAGTCATCTTCATTAGTGGGAGGGGGCCCTGAGCAAACACAAACCTGAGAGGCTTACGAGCGAGCGAGCTCCTTTTGTGAGGCATTCCTATCTTTTCCTGGCCAAATTCTAGAGCAAGAAACCATCACACGTCGAAAAAATGAAGGCGAACAAGTGAGCAGCGGCCTTACATGGATGTGCACGTCTGTTATTTTAATGATGTGATCTGAGGCGAACTGGCAGCGTTCAGCATCACCCTGGGCTCCTGTCAGGGCCGGGATGGGGACGGTCAATCACGGCGCGCGCGGGCCGGCCCGCCGCCGGCAGGGGGCGCTGCGGCAGCCCCGCGCGCCGCCCCGCGAGCCGGGGAGGGCGGGAAAGAGGGGACAGAGGGGACACAAGGGGGACACAAGGGGGGGCCACAGGGGGGGGCCACAGGGGGGGGCCACAGGGGGGGGCCACAGGGGGGGGGCCACAAGGGGGGGACACAAGGGGGGGGACACAAGGGGGGGGACACAAGGGGGGGGACACAAGGGGGGGGACACAAGGGGGGGGACACAAGGGGGGGGACACAAGGGGGGGACACAAGGGACGAAGCCCCAAGTGGGAATGGGTGGGAAAACACCAACGTCTCCCGCAGCCCTCCTTGTCTCTGCCTCTTCCCTTGCTTCCCTTGTGGAGTTTTGCTGTTGTTGGTTTGGTTTTATCCACGGTGACTATTTCAATGTATATTTTATTACACCTCAACAGTCTGTTCCCACGTTTCCCTGGGCTGAATCCTCTATGTCATCTATTTCTGATCTTAATTTTTTAAATGATTCTTTGAAGCCTTTATCTCTTAAACTAACTTAAGCCATCACTGACTCTGTAACATACAGCGCTACCATAAGGATTTTAGCAACACACATATATGCTTTTTAACTGATTTTTGCTCTGTGGCAATAAATAAATAAATAAAAATGATAGCTTCCTTGGTGCCAAATTTGTCCTCTGTAATAGAGATTGAACTCTGCCAAGTTGCTGAAAGCTGAATATAAAACGGAAAGCAGACACAGCCATTAAGATCCCAAAGCTGAAATTATTACTCATGTAAATTAAGTCCTTGAAGTCAGCAGGACTATTCATACTGGTCAGAGCTACTCGTGCAAGTCAGACTTGCAATATCAAGAAGTATTTGAACATGCACTGTTTTATTATGCAAATGTGTGTAAGCAAAGCTATCGATCAAAACCCCTTAGTTCAAGAGAAAAAATGTAAGAAAGAAGAGACATTTAATTAACTAGTATCAAGGAAAGAGGTTTGAGATGAAAAATTCTGCTGAGTATTCCAGCTAAGAGTACAAATGAGTAATTGTAAAAATAATAATTTTTCAAATTTCATACATGTAACTACAGCTTCCCTGAACACACACCAGCCTTTCACAATAAACTATCACCATCCTGGTTGTGGGGTTTTTTTTTCACGATAAAGGTTTCCCTAATTTCAAACGTGTTTTGTTACAAGTAAATCCTACCACCATTATGCGACTTGTTCTGCCAATTCAGCTCTTCAGAAGTTCATCTATAATCAAAGGATTATTCCCTGACATGCCTGAGTTCTGAAGATTCTCAAGTCCAGAAGAAGGGAGGCCCGTTACAAACAGGGTCCCTCAGGAGCCTGTCCTACGACTTGCTCTTTTTAGTACCTTTCTCAGTGACCTGGAAGACACAAAGCACCGTCCCCAGATGACACCACACTGAGTGGTGTTGCAGGCAGGAGCAGCTGATGAGGCCAACAGGAACTTGACAAAATGCAAAGCATTGCAGATGGGATGGCCAATGCTCTGCAATGATACAGATGCTGGCAACTGCCTAGCAGGACAACATTGCTGATGGAAAGCACGTGAGAGTCTGGTGGGCAGGAGGCTAACCAGGATTCACCAGTGCATCCCAGTAGCAACAAAGACTGAGAGAATAGTGGGTTGTATCAACAGCAAAATGCTACACCAAAGTAACCAATACAACTATTCCTCTTCAATCAGCGTTCAGTCCACCTCTAGAATGCTGCAGTCAGTTTTGGGTCACTCTGTACAAGACAGACTTGGAAAACCTTGAGTCCAGAGATAAGTCACCAAGATGGTTATGGGGTCAGAGCACATCACCTCTGTGCAGAGAACCCCTGAGGGTTCTTTATCCTGGAGAAGAGAAGGCTTACAGGAGAGGCTATTGAGGATGTCTGGAAGAAAAATGAGAAATTCATAAACTGAAACAGCAGAGGTTCTGACTGGATACAGGGAAGAATTCTTCATTACAAAGATAATTAGGTACTGGAACACTCTGCACTAAAAAATTCTAAGGTTCTCCCACCTTCCAGGTTCTTAAGATTCAGCCAGACAATGCCCTAAGCAACCTTGTCTGAATTTCATGTGGGTCCAGCATTGAGCAAGAAGTTGGACTAGGTGACCACTCGAGTTCTCCAACCTGAGCAATACTATGATCCCTGTGCTCCTGCATAGCTCCTCATTCCTCATACATCCTTTATTATTGGACATTATTCCTAGTTCCCTCATACATCTAGGATCATCCTGTGGAATATCTCCCAGTTCTTACTCGTCCAGCTTGCTAGCTGGGCATTCAGCTCACCCTGAGGATAGTCAGGCCAGTCTGTACAAGAGTGCTGACTGGCAGCCAACCAGACACAAGAACAAAGTAAAAAAACAAGCTGATTTCCCCCTCAGCTGGGACATACAGAGCGACTATCTAGCAGATGATTTTTCAATTCAGAAGTTACCTGAAGGGAAAGAAAAGGAAGGTGAATAGACTGTTCAGTCACTTAAGGCTTGCTTTCTTTGGAAAACAGGCTTAGGAAGAAAGAATACCACACAAATTTCCCAAAAAATGAATTAGTGTCAAGAAACCAGACTATAAAAAGACAAATAGATACATTTTTTAAAAGTCAACTTGTCAAAAGCAACATTCATCATGTGCGGAAGCAACACCACATCTTCCCTGCTCTAAATTATATGAGTCAAAATCCTGTTAGCATAGAATGTCAGAAGCAGGATACATTCCAAAGCTGTGTGCTACATGAAGATTTGGCACATGACTTCAATGCTTGGATCGTGTTTGTGGCAAGGATGGGAAAATTACCAGTGTAATTGGTAACCAATGTGCTCCTGAAAGCACCAATCTCATCTACACTTAGAAATGCTGGCCTAGTTAGACTTCTATAAACAGTAATACTTTACTGATCCTGGGAAAAGTTCTGATTCATTGCTTACTCAGAGAAGAGCCAGCTAGAAACTGAATCTATAGAAAGGGCTGGAAACTTAATTTCCATGTTTCTATATTAAGGTGTTAGCATTTTTCTTCTGCACTGCTACATCTACTCCCGAGTTTCATCCACTTTCATTTATACAAACTATATAGGAATTATGCTTGCAATCAATGGAAAATAATGTTGATTTCTAAACAGGAAATTCCTGAGATATTCTTCTGGTGTGCATAATCATTTTTCCCAGTTTTAATACAGAAAGGCTTCTCTTCCCTTTGCAAGATTCCCTAGACCGATGACAATGATTTAAGAAATATAATTTAGAGTTTTAAGAAATATGTATATATACACCTATATTTTTATATCTATATAATTATGTATACACACATTTTTAAAATACTGTACATATTTAATTGGATCACCAGACAGAAATATCTTTTTCACAGTTTAAAGCTCTGCTGCCTATTTAACGAATGACAGATGCTTTCTATTAATCCCTCTCTAATATACTATTCATCTTTCTAACCAACTCATTGGACAGTGGCTTCATGAACAGATATTTTTATTTAGGTCCCAGTATTCTAGACTCTGGTCTTAATTGTGCCACCTGATCATTGGAATACTATAGCACAATATATAGACATATATTACAAACCCAAAGAAAATGAAAATTCAATAAATTAACTTATTTCTATCAACAAACTGCTATAATCTGTCTTTCATTTAAAGGAAGTTGAACTTGTTTCTGCTTTTTATCTGATTATCTTAATGTGCTGTAAATTTGATAATGAGGCCACCTTAACTTTGTAGTTTTGTGACCAAAATTCTGCATTTAAATCAGTAAGGTGCAAGACACTTAAAAGTAAAACATCAAGAAATGTATAATTTGAAAAAAAAGTTCCTTGCCTTTCAGTAATGCATTTGTTAAATTTAGACATTTTTTATAATAAATATATGCTCCACATCTTTAAAATTACTTTAATCAAGTAATTCAGAACTTTTCCCAGAGCTACGATAAAAACACCATCAAGGATAACAACAAGAATGGAGCTGGAACAAAGCAATGCTCCAAGATGTAATTTTAAACAATCTCTTCACTAGAATTTGGGCTTTTATATTTTTAAAGACATAGCTGTGGTCATGTTTTTCATTCAAGTGTTCTTGCCAGATCTGTACTACACCAGAACTGGACAAGTCCATCAGGAATTAATGATGGATTGCATCAACACTTTAATTATTCATGGCTGGACTCAGTTTCAACACAATCTGATGCATCAATTGCTACTGCAGCAGTCAGTTGAGTCACACTACCCTATATAAAAAAATATGAGGGACAATAAATTAATACACTTCAAGTAAGCAAGTTTCTAATCTGCCAGGCACTTATAGAACAAGCCAATAGTCTGCCTACATGTTAATTTCTAATTACATGCTTGGAAACTTTAACAGAGAGATATGGTTCAATCATTTTTTAACGAAGATTTACAGCTTAAGAGACAGCAGGTAAAGGAAGTGTGTTAAGAGTATTTCTGTTTACAAATAAATTATATTCTATTTAAAAGTTTGAGATACTGCAAGAGTCTCTATAAAGTCAGAACTTGTGCAAAAGTTACAAAAATACTGAGGGGAAAAAGCATTCAGCAATATTATTCTGATATTGGCATATGTGTCACTAGCACAAGATTGTTTTTTACAAACATAAAAGCACCTAAAACTTGTCATTGAAAATGTTCAGGTCCCAAGAAGTGAAAATTCTGATGAGAGCTATCATTTGCTTAGCTATCTGAAAGGTACTGTCTTTGCTGCACCTTAAAGTTTAATTATATTTTTATTGATCAAACAAACTGAAACAAATCATAAGAAGAGTACTGCCCTATCTGAGAAGAAGAAAAATACTATCTTTGCAGATACGCTTTCAAAGAATCAAAAAGTTACTTTAATAATTTATACTTTAAGAGGACTGACAGGACTGAGATCAAAGATAAAAAAAATTATTTGTAAAACATTAGGTCTGACTCTGATTATTGAGCTGATAAATTATTGAATGCCTGTATAGAACATCTTTATGTTTACACTTAAAACAGGAAGACCTTGAAGAACTGGTTTGAAACAGTTAAAAAGCATGTATTTAGAGCATAAAATTGCCTTGTCCTTCAACAGAAACATTGGGAGAGTGCATAAATAATGTCTATTTGCCCTAGTCAGAGGTCAGCCAGACCTGCAGAAAGCACCTTTTGCTATAATCTTAAAACCAGAAGCAACTTCCTCTGTACATCCAAGTTGAAACTGGAACCAGGCTTCTTAGGTTCAGGCATCTTCTGCTGTTACTATCTGTCTTGCATACAAGATGGCAACAAATAACAGACGTTCATCCCTCTTGAGTCTGGGGCATTATTTGTTCAAATATTTGATTCCTCATTCAACAGCATCAGATCTACAATAGTGCATCAATGAGGCATCTGGTCCTATCTACCCCCCTGCCTCATCTCCACAGCCCAGGAAGTGCTAGGCTGTACCTTGGACTACATCCACATTTGTAGGCTCAAGCCTAAGACACACAAATCTGCCATCTCTACAGAAGCAGGTAATGAAATCAACAGAAAACAACAGGTGCTTTGCTAATAGTATTACATTAATAATTCCAAACTGAGCAAAAGCATTTAACTATAAGGCTGGCTCAACAAAGGGGAAACGACTCAAATGTACTAATGGCCCTTGGCATCCTGAGGAGCCATAAATGGCAATTATTGAACTTATTTGTCCAAACCTAATAGGGTGGGACTTCAGAGCAGAGTACATCTCCCACACAGCAGTGTTCTTGGCCTACAAATAATCCATCAACACTGCATTCATATTGCTACCACAGGAAAAAATCCAACTTCAAATATTAAGGGTAGAGAATGGGGCACGGAATACAACAAAGGAAAAATCTGAGGAGGTTGTCTGGGTAGCAGATACCCTGAGGTTATGTTGACAGGGCAGGGTGGGGAGCTACCAGAACTCCAGACAGACTTGAAAAATCAAAACTGAAAGAAAAGTTTGTTAAACAGCAACAGTGCAAACAAGAAATCACAAGCTCCGATTATGGGGATAAGAGATTCCTAGGGGTACAAGATAACCTAGTGATCCCAGGCAAAAGAACCGGTATGATAATTTTAGCTGTAATTTTCCATTTTCAGTCCTTCAATAAAAGCTTCACTTTAAGCCTTACTTACTAAATACATTAATAATGTAATAAAAGTTTACTTGTGCTGTTAAGACTGTCTGCTGCTGGAAGACAGGATGAAGAAAGGAGAAACCAAAAAACGTTAGTCAGAACCTTCAGAAAAACATCCAATCCAAATGAAGTCAGTTGAGCCAGCACCTCTGAGGAACCTATAACCTAGAATATGTTTAGGGAAGCCATGGGCTAGGGAGTGTTTCCTGCCAAACTGTACAGAATCAGTGCCAAGTGCTTTGAGATTTGGTAAACAATTCCCTCTAGCAGGTACAAACCAGCACCCCTCTGTGCAGGGCAGATGGCCAAGATGCATTCCACAGCTCCAAAGCTGCCCTGAACTGGAATGGGAAAGATTTTGTAAACCAGTATCTGATACTGTTCAACGCTATACTTCCAGTTCACCTTCATATGCAATAAATTCACTTTGTTAAAGAGAACTTTTTATCACCATGTAATTGTTATTTACAAAATAACGGAAGAGACTACATTAATTACTCAGTAAGCTTGATTGTTAAAGAACATTCCTCTCTCATAGGGTGAAAATTATCTCGTGAGCTGGCTTCTGGGTAAAAGTGGACAATCTTCTTAAGACCTTGAGACTTACTGATGTAGTATTTTTTCTATACTTTTTCAGAACTACCCACCTTGAGATGATCACCCAGGAAGCATTTTGGGAAATTAAGAAACTGGTAAAACATCAGTTACTTTAAAAAAATAAATTGATACATTCCAAATGTACAGATTAAAATCCTCAAAGTACATAGACATTTTCAGTGCAAGACATATCAGAAAAAAAAAGATAACCACCTGTACAATTGTAATGTAAATCTAAAGGAATAAAATTCTGAATAAATGTTACACAAACTTTAATACTCTCTCATCTTCCTGCTCTCTCCAAAGTAAATGCCAAACAAATTATTTTATCAGTGATTCAGAGACTCTTAAGTTCTATGATGTGAATGCACTGGTACAAAATCACTCATATAGCTTGTCTGAAGTATTGTATCTAACTTATTGGGTAGAAATCATACTACAATAAATAGCTATGTTTTTATATAATTGTATAAAATATTAAGAAAATCTGTACTGGGCAACACAGTCCAGCACACTTTCTCTAACAGCAGTAGTGTGAGATGCTGCTAGACTGTTAAAAAAAAATGCAGAGTGATAACTATAAGAAAATAAAGAGCCTAGGACCATCCTAAGTTGCAGGATCCTATCTTTCTTTCTTGTATGGTCAGGATGGAATTTTTATCCCATTACTTTGTCAAGTAATTTTTTGAACCTGCAACATCCTGAAAATAAAAAGCACCAGAGCTTAACTACCCATCTTGCATAAAACATCTTAGAAATAGTCTTTTTTTGCTTGTTTTGACCTTTTGCCTTCTAATTTCATTTGATATCCCTAATCCTTGCAAGAAAACAAACAAAACCCAAAAAAGAAAAATAGCTCAATTCTAGGGGGTTACATTGGTATAATTATTTTTACATAAGAGAGTCAGAGAAATCCATGTAAAATCTATGTGTAACCGAACACAAAATGTCTGATCCTATTTTCTGTGCTGATTATTTCCACACTCTTATGCAAGTTGTTGGGATTTGGGACAGGACAAAAATTCATCAAGTAGAAGAATAATTTTTCAAGAATTGTATTTAACCCCATTTAAAAAAAAAATGAGTGTTCTTTGATGAAAGTCATGCAAGAATGACAAAATAAAGCCTTCATTCCTCTAAGAATTCCCAACCACATGGGTATGTCTTGAAACCCACACATAATTCATATTTTCTGGCAAAAAGAATGAACTAATTTGAGAAGTCTGGCCTAAATATATATAACCAGACAATCCAGTTCCCAAATTCTGTCTCTCTAAGCTACATAATTAAACAGCTGAAAGGTAGCTATTAATCATCCCTAAAGAGAATTTTTATTATCCTTAGTGGTTTGTCTCTAACAGAACCAAGTTAGTCACCCAAGAACATTATGCACAGGTATGTGGAATCTTGGCAAATGGAGTTGCAACAAATCATGGAAGCATGAACATGTAAGTACTGCATCTAGGAGAAGAGAGTACTTGGTATTCAGAGGACAAGGAAGCCTTACAGCTTGATCAGAGAGGACAGAAAGTAATCTCTGAAGGAAGATGAGCTGGGATTTTTTCTGTAACTAAACGATATTGCCTGATTTATTTTTAGAAGAAATAAAATTTCAGTGTGCTAAAGAAATATGTTATCCTTAAATTTGTATGCTTAATTCCTTCTCTTTTCATAATTCCTCTTTAAGATACTTCTGTGCAATTTCATGTGTACATCCTAAGAAAAGAGAGGAAACAAGTTTATTTTTAAAATGGAGGCACTATGACCTCAGTACCTGTGCTGCAGTGACAACAGTGTGAGGAAAATGTAAAGGACAAAGGAGGAGATGAGAACTAAAACATATGCAGGTCTCAACAAGTCAAATGAGAATATACAGATTACAAGGTTTGGTAATGGTTGGTTAGTTTGGTTGGTTGTTTTGGTTTTTTTTAAATCATCTTTTTCTCAAAACATAAATACAAGATAATAAGTATGTCCAAAGACATTTGGGAACATACAAGAATAAACACAGAGTGACTGTAAAGAACTGCAAAATATGTCCATCTTTTTATAAATAATAGTACATGCCTCAATGCACTTAGGTGTTTTGCACTCTGTACAGAGTCAAATCAAGAGGTTGTTGGAGGGACCAGATAAGAAAGAACTAATATGGCAAAGAGACCAACAGGAGTCCTTAAGAAAACAATACACATGTTATGTAGTTATTTATCCCCTGTCTTCAGGCAGGCTAGCAGAATGTGTTTATTGAGGTAAGGCCCAGATCAAAAGATATTAAACCATTACAGGATCTCAAGCTTATTTACAAAAAGTATAAGATTATGAGAGTATGTCAGGTGAGATAGTGATGGAGAAGAACTGTTCTAAAAATGGAAGCAATGACAAACACATACAGAGGCACAGATGCCAGCATCTTGTAATACAGTCCTCAGAGTGACAGAACACACTCTCAACCAAAGCCACACAATGATGAAAAGAAATACCAAGTAAAATAATTTGCCTCTATGCATCTGTTCTTTTAAAGCAACTTGCAGAAACAATGCAAACATTTGTGCGATTTTTTTTCCTGGAGAAATCATCTCAGACACTAAAAGTCTTGTTAGTTACATGTCTGAACAGGTACCACAGTTATCCACTACAAGACTGACACCAGGCAGACAAGCTCACCTTAAGAAGGCAGGAAGGGCATGTCAGCTGGAAAGGATATGCACAAAGAACACAGAAACTTGTAAAGGATACCACAAAGATAGACCAAAGACATAACCTGATTTTCAAAATGTCCAGTGCCTTCATCTGGTGTGTTTTCATGATTAGAGGTCAAGATCAGGACACCACATCACTTTCATTAATATCAAATCTGTGCATCACCAAGATCCTCTACCACCACACTTTTTAGACAGATCCATGATGGTAATTTGATTTTGTCAAAATAGCTGTAGTTTATGATAGCTGGTATTCAAGTCACACTTTTACACTGCTGTGCAAGAATAGATGATAGTACCTCATCTGACACAACATAGTGGTTTCTTGAAAAGAAATACCTGTTCATTATGAGTAGAATGTCTTTGTACCAGCTCAACGCTTTGCAGCATTTTGATCTAAGAAATTTTACTTAATACCAGACACTGCAAAACTGATTAAACCACAAACTAACATTGTCCATATTATGAAAAAAAAACATCAAGTGGCCTATGACTTATAGTAGATTCTAGACTTTGTATGCCACAGACTCAGCAACTTGAAGAAAGCTAACAAATGCAATTCAAACTCATGGGAGAAAGAAAGACTAAAGTGAAATTTATGAGGTTTTTAAGGAATTAAAAAATTAAAACATTACAACCTTAGTATGAGCAGCAGGATTGCCAAATAAACATAATGATCAATAATTTCAACATATTTTAGAAAGTATTACCTTTTACTTTTTTCCCCTTAAACGATCCTTGAAGATGCTGCTCACTGATCAATGACTTCCTCCTCCACAAAGATGTTCCAGCATGTGTTGACAGTTGAGGACATTAGTACCACCTCTAGAGCATGGAGTTTGCCTACAGGGATAACGTAAGTCAGCTTTATTGCAATATTGAATGGTTCTCTAAGGTTTTCTTTTTATTGTTCTTATTTTACATCCAATATTTATTACCAGAAATTTCTTTATGAGATGGACTTCATAAATGAATCTGGTAGAGAATTCATCTCCACAGAATGATGATCGTAATTTTGCCCTCTTCTGCAGAGACCAGGAAATTTAAGTCATTCAGTTCCCAGATACAAACTCTGAAGCTGGGCAACACATTCTGGTAGGCCCTAAAGGCCAGAACTACAAGACTGTTTCAGAAATAGCAGGACTGTTTAAAGAAAGCTCTTCAACTACATTCATAAAACAGAAGCAAGGTATAGTGTGAAAACAAAACCTGATTTCTCCAAATATTTCTGTGAGCAAGTAGCATGGTCATGCTCCTTGTTCAATTGGAGGACAACCCTTGAAAATAATTCCTGAAGAAACAGCTTCATTTTCTCCATGAACAATCATAGTTTGAACTCATCTACATTCATTTTAAGTCATTACGGTTTGATGAAACAACATCAGTTCTGGCACTTAGAGGTGAAACTGCTAAAAGCCTAACTCAGATTCTGTAGTGCTGCAGAACCAATAAGATTAATAAAAAGAAAACCTTAGAAATACACAAAAAATATTGAACAGAACCTGCCCTACCTTTCACAGAAAGGCAGACTCCAAGCTCTCAGGTGGTACTGAAGTTACCATTCCAACACATGTTGGGACATCTTGTAAAACAGGAAGTCTAATCATGGACCTATTAAAGAAAGAACAACAATACAGTTTAACTTTCTGCTGAAATACTTACTGATTATGTTTATTTGGCAACACTGCTGCTTATACTAGGATGGGAAAGGTATTCCCACCTTTTTTAAAGGGAAATAATGGATGCAAATAATATATAATTAGTCTTAGAATACTGTAACATTACCAATGGATTAAGTTAGAATAAAAAAAGATTCTCTGTTGAAACATGTACAATAAACTCCAAACTCACATAAGAAACTGATTTATCACAGCTATGGACATTTGGGCAATAATACTGGGAACAGTGCACACCTCATCAAAATAAAATTTCTATTAAGTTGCTTGGTTTATACTAATAAAAAAACCCCCTAACTCTGAACTAAGTTACAGCACTATTTGAAGATATCAGAATGTAAGTACACTCCACACTTGCCACATGCCTGCATGTGACATACTGAAGTTTATAGGAATAACAGAAAAGCCAACATATTTGGTATGCACAATTACTTGCAATTTGGATCATGCAATACCTAACTGACTTTTTTTTTCTGAAAAAAAGCAACTTAGAGTCACAGAAACAGCATTGTAGGTACAAGTACATGTTACAACTATCTCTAAACAATCAAGAGTTATGTCCACAGGTATTTAAGGAGGCCATCCTGACACGAAGGTGCTGGTGGGAAAAACTGGTATTAAAAGAATATTTCAGTTGAATATAGTTCAATTCAGGAATAAAAAGCTAAAAAGTCAACAACAAAAAACAACTAAGTCACATCAACAAAAAATGCAGTGAAAACCAAAATTATGTTCACAGGCAATCTGATAGCTCGGAATTTCAGAACCCAGAACAACTGTAATTGAAGCAGCTATAAAAACCCTCTAAAGAAAACCAACCAGAGAAATAAGTATACTTTTATGTTAGAACTGCTCTGTATATGAAAGAGCAATCATCAGTAATACAGTTTCATCTCATTCTAACATGAATACAACTGTTGACAAACAAACAGATGAAACGAGGATGACAGAATGTCTCTTATTAAGCTAGTAAGAAATGCTTTAAATAGAGGCTCTGTAATCTACTGGCCTGGCTCCACAAAGGATATCCCAATCAGTTTTCAGATGGTTTTGCAATATTAAATGCCCTTTAGAGTACTCAAATTATTTATTTAAAATATGTACATATGCATACAGCTGGGCTGCCACTCTGATGCGACACAGTAGCTTCAATATACTCCAGAATACAGAAAACACAGAGAAGGTATTTCCTTATAACATTTTTAACATAACACTTATAGCAGACATACAATTGAAGTGTGACTGAGAGAATCAAAGCAGAACAATGATCAATATTTTATCAGACAAAATTAAAAAACACATTACATGTAAAGTAATAAAAAAGCTAAATCTATATAATTATGTTGAGCCTAACCCTACAACTGTTACACTGACAGGCAATGGTTTAAATCTATCAAGCCAAAACATTTGGAAGTTAAGGAAGACTGCGAACCTTTTAAATGCTGGACTAGGACAATTCAGATTCATTAGCCCATTTTCAAGCTTCATAATAATTGGCCTGCATCACTATTTGTGTTCTAACTTAAAAAAAATCTATTTGGATGAAGCAAGAGAATCCAGTACTAATTTTGTGATAGGAAATGCTGCAGGTATATGCTATGTTGTCAGTGTAATTTAGGTTTTCCAAAGGAAATATATAACAATGCTAGATAACAGACAAATACAGTATTTCACAAAATCATGCTATAGAAAATCTGATTTCCTAATGCAGATTAGGAAATAAAATTTCTTCTTAATTAATGCAAAATAAAAATATTACCTATGAATCTCCAATACACGTTAATCATTCACATTTAAGTAAAATTACTTTAAGAAATAAAAGATGTAAAGTTAAAATGTATTCAAGATGGTCAAACATTTTTTATGTTACATTGGTAATAATTCTATTCAGACAGTGGTCTGTAACAATAAAAAATGAAACAGAAAAACTGGGAGAAGAACACTGAAAGCAAAGAGAGAAAGAAACAATTTAAGCTGGAGAATGCAACATGCCAGACTTTTGTTTCATTATTATTGCATTAAGACAGTTAATTATACTTAAGATTCTCCACAAGTTGTGACATTTTAGGGATAGCCAAATAAAAGCAAAATAGCATCATCTGATCGTAGAAGAAAACTATTAGAATTAAAACAAAACTAATAAACCACCACAGATTATAAATTTGTGAGGATATAATCTCTGTTGACCACAAAATGTATATAGAGCAAAGTTTTATGGAACTGCCAATGGAGGCTCTAGAGACCACCAACTCTCAGTCAAAAGACTTCTCAGGAAATTACACAACATATTCATTCCCTTTTCCATGGATTTACTTATCGGGTAATATATAAAAAGTCACCTTTTATCCCAATCTTCACTACATCCTGCCAGTTCTCACCAATTTTAAACATATACTGCAGCCTAATTCTTACCAGTTCTCAGAAACCGTGCTGTAGCAAAGTAATTCCTGAGTCACGGAGTTTCTGTTTTCTCAGGATGAATACAAAGCAGAGAAAACTCATGCTTAAAACAACCTGCCAACTCATACTTGTTTATTCATTAAAGTGTTGCCCCTTTTGGTAAATGGTATAAACTCAGAATGTCAAAAACTGTCTTCTAAAACCTAACTAACACAGCTTTTTTTACCCACCCAGAAATATCTTACAAATGAGTAACAGCAAAACAATCACAAATTAAGGTTAGTTTTCTTGTTTCTTTCCCATAAAACCACATGAAAAAGCTAGGCTTTTTCAGCATTATTATATTCTTAGGGTCTCCTTGGCTTATCTGATCCTTTAAAAAATGCTACGTGTTTTACTAATAAAGCTTAGGACCTAGAAAGTTTTAAGAGTTTGTATGCACATCAGCATGCACATACATGAAGAACATAGACCTCTGCCTCTCAGCTTCCCAAAAAGAAAAACATAAGCCCTCCAAGTCTTTGCATATGATTCATTGTGCCCTGCTGTCATGTAGGAAGATCAGGATTAGAAGTTTTACATACCTGATTGGAATAGCAAAAGAAAAACATTATCTGCTAAGAAATATCCACTCTTGATTTTTCATAAAAGAAGTGGAAAGGTTCTGAGCCCTGTCTTCCTACATGAACAAATGTCAATGGTTACCAGCCAAAGATGACTAGATACAAAACTGGATAAGGAAGCATGTGGGAAGTGAGTTAATATCTCTGCATGAACTATCTTTCAGTTACTTCTTCCATTTAAAAGGATCAATAATAATATGAGTCATTTAGATTTAAAATAAACTTTGGATGATAACACTGCCAAGTTATAGCAGAGATAAGAACATACAATATATTAAGAAATCTCTTTCACTATAACTTTAAGGCATTTGGCTGCTGGTTACTGCCAAAGATTGAATAGCATCTGCTCTCACTTTAGCAGTTTATATTCTGACTCTGGTGAATGGAAGCACAATCTCTGAAACAGCCTTTGGGGAACACTACTGAGTTGCTCGACAGAGTTCTTGCTCAGAAAAGAGAAGGAGATTAATATTAGAGAAAACTTGAAAGATCTAGTTTCTGAGAAAAGAGAAAAGAGCTGTTTCCTAATACTGTACATACCACAAACCTCTCTTTTACTAAAACATTAAAAACATGCCCTAAAACTAAAGCAATCATTAAATATTAATAGACTTGAAGGTAGGAAATAAGGTCTGTTTAAGTCATATTCAGGTAAGAAAAAACAACGTATTTTATCTCATTTGTCAACAGGCATAATGAAAACAGAAGAATGAGGACTCATATAGCATACTTCTTTTTTCCCTAACATGCTTGAGAAGGTCACAGCCTCCTTTGCTTAGTCCTGGTGTGTCAAGGCACGGCAATATATGGCAAGTCTGAGTTTTGTCATGACCTTACAATGTCCTTATTTTAAGCGCCCAGTAGCACAAACTACTAAATTTGTGTGTGGTCCTATGCAATCAACAAATCTGACCACACACAGTGAAAACCAAGCTTCTAAAACTTCAAAATCAGCTGACGGAATTTTCGCCTCAAAAGCCATAGATCCCAGACAGTAGCCACTAGTGAACCCCACAGCCACTTTCAAAACTATAAAAGTCTTCATGTAAAGCCAAAATGAAGCTCTAGAAGTGGCTGCAGGAGATCACTAGGAGTGGCCACTCTTTTGGATTCACTGCTTTTGAGAAGTAAATCCCTGCAGCTGCTTTTAAAAGCTTTGGAAGTTCTATTTCAATTATCAAAGCCAATAAAGCTTCAAAAACAGCCATAGGGATTTGTTCCTCCGAGAAGCAAGCCCCAAAAGGCAGTGATGAATAGTATGATGGGTTCTGTGGCTCTTGAAGTATGTACAGATTCCTGTAAGTCCTACACTTGTAATTACAGCTCCATGTTGTGCAGCAATTGTTACACTCAGACAGTTCATTAAGGCTTATATAACAAATTCATTACTGATTTCCCATTATTTTAAAAAGTTTTATGTCTGTTTTCCCATTGCTTTCTTACACCTGCACATTACTATGTAAGCACTCCTCATGACAGCTTCTCAAATAAATTTCATTAAAACATTGCTGGCTTCCTATGTCAGGTGGGGGCAAGCGTTGTACATATGTTTTCCCAGACTGCATCACATGTCATCATTGTGACAAGGTAAGTATAATATGCAAAATAAATTTCTCTGAATGAGAACTCAGAGGTCACTAATTAAAATACAAGAGTGAAGCTTGACAATAAGTCAATGAAGAACTTTGTCTGCAACTGCAATATGGAAATGCTTCCATTAATTTAATGAACATAAACACAAATAACATTTCAGAAGTAATCATGTGACTGCGCTGATTTGTAACAAGATTTGTCTTATCTTTAAAATTACAAGAATTAAATCCCTAAAAATTGTACAAGTTATGTAAGCACAGTCCTAAAATATATGATTTATGTCATGATTTATTCTGAGCATACTTACTAACCTTAAAGCATCACTGATTTTGAATAGTAAGTTTTTGTACTGAAGTTTTAAACTTTCATTCTCAAATGTCAGAATAAATAAATATACCTTTTTGCCAGGATAAATAAATACACCTGTCTGAAAAAAATTCCTAAGAAAATCACCATGAACTTAAATAGATGCAGGTGTTAAGAACCAAATAACTGGTTTGTATGGGGAAAGAAAATCTTGACAGATAGTTTCAACATTCTGTTAAATCTTATTCACAGGTGTCCTCTGTGACCTGTACTACTTACTTTACCTCTCTGTTTCAACCTCATGTGTAAAACATGAAGGAGGACTGTGAGAAATAATTAATGTTGGCAAAGAGCTTTGAGATCCTTGGATATAAAAAATATGGGGAAAGCATGAAGTATAAAAGCACCAGTATACTACTTTTTTTTCAATTTGAGATGACTAAATTACTTTTATCACAAAAACCTTGAAAGTTTAGAAATGCAAGATATTATATAATAAAATGCTTACAAAACAATCTTAAGTGTCAAGCATATTCTGTTACTCCAAAGGAAACACTATTGAAAGAAAAGGACATGTTTCTCACCCATTTCAAGTATGCGTTTATGTAGAGGTATAGCAGCAAGAAAGGGTTCATCTTTACAGGACTGTATCTGGTTTCCAACCAAGTCAGAATTCGTAGCCATAATTCGGGCACTTTCTTCATTAAGATTAACGCCAGCCATCGAGGCAACATCATTGATGTCATCATCATCTCTATAAAAAAAAAAGAACACACAAAACAAAAACAAACAACAAACCCAAAGATAATTCTGCATGTAATATATTCATTTTGTATATTTACTGCTTCTCCAAAAGTAAACAGCATGCAAGGTGACAGGTGGCTGGCCAATGTGAGGCATAACTACTAGCATCTCCACTTGCATAGAATATATAGTCTGGGTTCTGAAATAACTAAATGTTTTTCTGATCACATTAGAAAATTTTAGAAGCAGGACAATTTGCCTGTAACAGGTGTGACAGAGGTGTCTTTTTTTTTTCATCTGAGATTCAGTGATATCAATGAAACCAGGACAGTCTGGAAACTGAAGGCAATGATCACCACTAAACACAGAGTATTTGGCTTTTCTCTTTATGCTGAAAACAAGGGGTGAAATGATAAAATTAATACCTCACAGACATTAAAAACAAAAGCCTGAATTTGGAATCCTGCCTTGTTTCACATGCTATGAAACAGTCATAAAGGCACTTCCTGCAATAGTCAGGAAAGATGGTTTCACCGTGATTATTTCACAAGAAAGTTTGGGTACCAAGTATAATTTGAATCTGCTGTGATATTTTCTCTGACAACACAGAAAGACCAGCTGAACATATCAGCTAGTTTTAGAAAAATGATCTGCAATTGAGAAGATGATAGCAGCACTTCCCAGACCACTGTTTGCCCTGCAACACCCTTCTTAACAGCTCAAAGAAGAACTAAGAAATTTGAGTTTCCATACCTGTATCTTCCAAGCATCTTTTACCTCCTACCTCTCTGAGATCTGATTCATAACTGTGGAAATAACCATCTGTTTTTAGCACATTCTTGTTTAGGAGCTATTACTGTCATTAACACTGAATTTCAGGGTATTCTAGAAGCAATTACATAGCCTTTCAGAAAATATATATATATACATATACACACATACGTGGAAAAGATCTACATATATCCAAGTCCAGACTCCTACTACTGTATAAAGCAAACAAATAAAAGCTTAATTTAAAAGTTTTTTTTTTTAATTATAGATATCATTCTATGCAACCTGGAATACCTTCTGTAATCTTGTAATGAGTTCAAAGTCTGCAGTAAAAAACAAAAGCTATATTTAAGGTCTGAGAACAAAGAGAGAAATATAGAAAACCATAATCTAGGTCCTTCCTGTCCTCATACCCTCCTTGACACCTGCACTCAAGCAGCCAATTTAGTGGAAGATTCTGCAGTTTTGTTTCTTTTTCTGGGAAGATGTTAAGAAGGGAATTTGTTTACATAAACCTGGAGAAATGTACTGAATGCTTGAGGCAGAAAATGGAATATTTTACAATGATTGTCAGAAAACTGCTACACAAATGAGACTTTATTATTTTCCATGAGTGATAAGCACTTGATTTCTTCTCCTAGAATAAAATTCCTGAGAATAGTCTCACAGAAGTGTTTTCCTACCTTGATGGTTTTCATGTTGAAACTAAAGAATTTTCATTTTTATATTTCACATGGTATGCATGCATTACCCATGGGAGGGTCACAGGGGCCACCATAAAGACACTGGGATCCTATGCATTCATAGATCATAGATGACCAAACTGATCTTGGGCCTTGCCCAACCAATAAATTGCTCCCAAATATCACAGTTGATAAATGTACTGGGCCATGTAACACAGAAAAACTAACAATGACTTAAATATTCAGCAATGAGTTCAAAAGATTCTAATCAGAAAACAAAACAAAAAAAACCCCCCAAAACCCACCAAACAACACCCCCCATACACACACACAAAAAACACCAAAACATCAACTAAAACTGAAAAAGAGGAAAAATTTAGATTTCAGGGTTAAAAACCTCAGCAATTGAAAAAGAATGAGCACCAAACAAAGTAATGTACCCAGGACTCCCCAGGGCCCAAATCCCACAGGCTTGGAACCCACAGCAAAACCAAATTCATATAAAGGCTGTTATCATAACACAAACTCAAACCTACCTAAAAATAGTAGAAGCTACTGAAAAACAGACTTGAGCCCAGAATATCAAAATTAAGCTAAAACTGACCAAACTACAAATCATCCACCAGCTCGTACAGCTAGAAATAAAGAGAGCCAAAACGGATTCCCAGAGGCTGCTCCATGTGCTCCATGGGAGTGAAGGCAGAACTGCTGCTCTGGGGGTCTGGGTACCACTGCTGCCAGGGAGACCTGAGCACAGGGCATCAAAAGCTCTTGGTAAAACAGTATCTGAGCAGCATACTCATACAGTTTCTCTATATACAGTCCCTATGCTTCTGCTTAGCACTTCAGCTATTCCCATTTTTAATTAGAGGACATATCTGTGACCACATTATAAATAAACAAATATTGTCTGAAATAAAAATTAATTTGGGCATAAACCAGGATTCCCATGAAATTGTCAAAATCAATGCAATGGCACTTAAAAAGATCATCACTGTAACTCCTGTATAACTTCCTGCTTCTGACACTGGCAATCTAGTATCTGTGAGTACATCAATGTTTTAAACTTTTTGTAATGTTACATGGAAGACAGATACAAAATCTTTCAGTCACAGATGAGACAATTTTTTTCAGTCAAATGTGAAAAACTATCAACATATCCTTTTTGACTGTGAGGAACTTCATCACAAAGAAGAGCTTGGGTTTGGACACTGAAATACACACATATTAATGTACAGAGAGGGCTGGCATTCTTGCCAAACAGTTTCCTATAGAAGTCAACTTTTAAGTCCAGATGAGTGAGTTTTCAGAAGTCATTCTGTGGAACAAAGATGCCATCCAGTGGTTGTCTAGATTGATGATAATTATCTTTCCCTTTTCATTCCAGCACAGTATTTAAGAATTTCATGTTTCCTGGCAAAGATAACTTTGGTCATACTAATATCATTTCAGTAGCTATTTCAGTGCTTTACTGAATTAAATTCTGAGTCCCAGGGGACTCAATTATGGGACATTTAAATAAAATTCCAACATCTATACTATTTTTAAGACAGCACAGGTGCTCAAACTCTTCTGAATGGAAGCTACATCTTGAAGTAGTCTAAGAGTTCAATTATTCCTCCTGTATTCAACCTCTTGTAACATCTGTCCCTCCCTTCTTCATTAAATACACTTGTGAAACTACAAAAAGAAAAAAGCTCATCTGAAAATAAAAAAATCCCAAAGAATTTCCACAGTTGTCTGTAAAATGCTTCAAAGATTTTTTTAAACTAAGACAAAACATTATAAAAATCTGGTAGCATTTTTTTTATAAACAAATATTAACTGCTTAACTCCCTCCTGGTTTTCTCTCTCATTCACTTTGCAAGATTTTAATCAATTATGTCAAAATCTACAAATCTGAGTTTTCCCCACGTAGGCTATAAGAATACATAAAACCACTGAGACAATGTTATTATACTACTGATTCCCCTTCTCAGAACTGAAATTCCATGTTGTTAGTGCAAAGTCCCTACACATATCCAAGACTAAGTAAGCCTACAAATTCAATGGGTCACAAGATTAGAGATCAACAACAATAAGTTGGATATAATCAATTTACTGTAACAGCCACTACTGTATTATATTTTACATATGCCATTTTGAGATGAAATCTTTCAAGTCATATATTTAATACCCACATTAGATTTCCATCTTTCCTTGAAGATGGGCTGTATGGTACACTATTAGAAGTAATATCATGCATTTTGAAACACTTTACAATAATTGTGTTATTGAACTTTTATTCTAAAAAATTCTAAAAAAAACATATCCTTTTGGCTAGGCAAAAAAAAAGATTTGAAAATAAGTTTTTTATTGCCAGGCTGACTTTAATATGTTGCCAGTTGGCAACATAAAATATGAATATTAAGATAAGCTTCAAATGATCTCAGTCACTTCATACAACTGACTCTGAAAGAAAACCCATCATATTGGCTGTATAAAACCTGATACTGACAGACTCCAAGAGGTTATATACAACTTCAAGACACTGTTTCAGGAAAAAAAAAAATGCTGAAGGTTGCTATGAAAAGTCAGGAGTGTCAGGCTAGCTGGTACCCTATGGCAAACATATCCTCACCACACACATTAAGGGAATGGTTCTGCCCTCCTTTACTTCATCCACATCCAATGCTGCTGAGCCTTACTCAGTCCAGTTAGGAAGTGGTAGGATAACACAACAAGAGTTCAAACATGCATCTCCATTCTTGGAGCTATTCAGAACTGGACAAGTTCCTGATCTAAGGAAACCTGTTCTGAGTTAGAAGTTGGGTTAGTTGACTTCCTAAGGTTCCTTCCAACTGAAATTATTCTGTCTCAGTATCAGGGGCAGATTATGAGAGCAGGAGCTCTGAGATTACCAAACTAGATGATAATGTACACAGCAGTTGTAGCCAAATACAGATGATTGCAGTGGGTCTTCTGCTTCATCCTCTCTGAGCTGGACTGTAAATGGTACAAATGTAAGGCTGGGTCCCTACTGTACAGCCAACAAAATACTGTAAAAACTGTAATTCAAACTTCTATCCTTAGGTATCAACATAGTTGAAAAGTCAACTAAATGGAGATGTCTGTATTTCTTTCTGAAAAATTAAGAAAGGATGAATTTTAATACCAAAATAGGTGACATACATTTTTATGACAACAACTTTCCATTGCAGAAGTCTTGGACTGAAAACTCAATCTCAGAACTGCTACTATAATATCCAATTAACTCATGTAGGCAGTCTTACAATTCATTAATAAACACTGACATTAAAAGCTAATCCTAACTTCCAAAAATCCTAATTGTTATGTCTTGTATGTAATTCCTTGCTGTATTTCCAACAGTCTAGAGTAGAAGAAACCAAAAATAACAGTTCACATTTCCATTTCTAGTGATCAACACTTTGCTCACAAGAGTGAAAAGCTCATCTAAGTTATTTTAAAGAAAACAGAATATAAAATAATGAAACAAATATGCAGTAATAAAACACTAAGGGCAAAATAAATTTATACATAACACAACTATTTTTCAAAATTCTTGCTTTGCTTTAGATGCCAGTTTGCCTTCTGGCTAAAAACACATTCTTCACACACGCTGGGAATGTTGAGGAAAACTAGTCAGCATTCAGAGGATTAATACAGATTTCCAGCTCTGTGCCTTTAGGCTTAATAGTCAGACATCTATTTGTCCTCAGGAGAGGTTAGGGGTTGAAATGCAAATATGCAAACAACTGAATTCTTTGTTAAGATATCAAGAAAAAGCTTGATCTTTGCTGCTATTTAATAAATCCTTGCAATTTTATGGACTTATTTAAATGCAGCTTTGTGTCTTACTATTTTGAAAGAGAAAACAATGCAAGGAAACAAACACATTCATTCTGACTAAAATTTGTTCTCTAGAGGAAAAATGACATACACCCTTGACAGCTTATTTACCAAACTCACTAAAGATTTATTGATTTATCAATCAGTGCCTTGAGCATTTGCTTCTCCCCAAGGGAAAATTAACAATTCCAGCTAACCTAATATATTCTATGTATAAACTAAGTGAATGCAAGAATCAATCCTGGCACAGTTTACAACATCCAGTTAAAAAATGCTGTCCCTTTTGGTGTATGCAAAATTGAAAGCTATACTAACTAAGAATAAATGCTCATGTTGCTTACAAACATAAAAAAATACTTATTAAGACAATACAATTGAACCCAAGACATTTTAAATCATTTAAATACACAGTGGGAGGCAAAAGCATTGGAAAATAAAAAATTGCATTATTTTGCTTCTAGATTAATACTAAGTACTACCACTATTAGTTGCAATACTGATATGCCTCAAAGCAGAAATATTTCAAAGATCTACAAATTCTTTTACTTCACCTGCAAAAGCATATGCCTAAAAATTCACTCCTGGTTTGGTGAAGTCAGAGCAACAGAAGCATTCCAAATGAAATGCTAGGAATATTTTGTCATTTAACAAAGAAAAAAAATGTTTTAACTCACATCAAGTGTACTCTCATCAGTGGGAAAAAAATTAAAACTATGGCAGCAAAAGCAAAACGCAGTAAACCCAGGATTAGCTTTTCACTAGGAAGATTAAAAATATCCAAAATATATATAAAATAGTTTGAAGTGTGTATGGATATATATGAAGAATGGGGATAAGCCGTTTGAACCTCTGCAGCACCCGATTAGCACAGGGACCCAGAGAATGCCCCAAACTCTGCTACCTAAGTAAGCATGTGAAGAACAGATACAGTGGTGTCATCTCTTTAAAACCAAGAACAACAATCCTACACAAAGGCACAAAAAACCCCAAGACCATACAATGTTTTCTCTATGCTAATGAGGGGATAGCTGCAGCTTCACTGTAGCAGCCTATCAACAGGATGCCTTGTTGTCACAATTACTTCTTCTCAGCAAGACACATTCCATATGAACCTTAGAATCTGATGCATAAAACCAACCATGTATTTTTTACAACTTCATACACAATTCTGTTTAACATAATTTTGATTTTAATAGACAGAACTGAGGACTTTACCAAAAATTAAAAAGTGCACATTTAGAGAAAAAACCTCAAGACATGTCATGACCCCCTCCCTTTTTAAAAATAGAACTGTGTAAGAAAATTGTCAACCAATCACAGCAAGAAACGGCAGGAATTATTGTAAAACACTGCCCTCTGGTGTTAAGTCAATTCTGAATTCTATTTTATATTTATGATTCTCCACAACCACCCCTGCATTTTTTAAAATTCTTTTTTATTTTTTTACCTGAAAGAACCACCTCCAGGGTCATTCAGCTTGTTTTTCTGATTTGCAGAGACCTGAACACCAAAGCCCCCAGGACTTTTGCTGGCTTGTATTGTTGGTGCCTTCCCTACTGTGCCTGAAAAACACCAAGCAATGTTATTATGAGCTGTCTTAGACAATTTACATCAAAGAACCTTCTGTCCAGGAACTAAATTTAACTGTCTGTAAATTGCAAACAAAGGAAGTTATTATTATTTTTAAATATTACACTGCTGAAGAAGACCAATTTAAAATACAGAATTTGTATTAACATTACAGTTTGTTCAATATTTACAGAATACTGACAATTCCAAAACTGAAGACTGTTGGCCATAACTGGTTATGATACACATCATGGCTATAAGTGTGTTTGCAATTACCAGTGAACCATTTTTCTAGATAATCTGCACAGGATAAAGAAACAGAATTTGAAACATTCTTAACACAGCTGCTTTAAATCACAGTCACTAAGGTATTAAGCATGTCTTTTACCTTTTTTACATATCAATTGTTCTTTGTTGCAGTGAAGAACATGTATTTTCATAATTGAAAACATCGTTTTAAATATTTTAAAATGCTATCTTTTGCTTTCTTATTTTGAAAACAATTATTTAAAAGTAATTAATATCTGTATTTAGACTTTACAGGTGTATATGTATATCTAAATAAAACTGGGCCTATTAAATGACCCAAAGAGTGGTGGACTTCTTGTGACAGTAAATTAAAAAATTTATATTAATTCCTCTCCAACATTTGATATAATCTAGGCAGAAAATAATTACAAATTTATGTTGCTAATTAGTAAATGAACAGACCTGTATTATTACTATTTGAAATAATGTATCAGTGTGCAACTGAAAAGGCACACAAATTAAACTTTTGGAATAAACTCATTTGCTGCTTAAAAACATTTACTTGGTTTTTATTTTGTGTTTCCTTTAATTCCAACTCTGTTTTGGCATGTGAAAATACTTAATTCATATGTCTACTTGACTTAAAAGATCTGACCTTTTTCTTCTGTATCACTGAATTTTATTGAGCATTACATACACATAGTATCTGTGACTTTGACAAGCACATGAAATTCCTTCCTGCACATATGTAGACTCAAGTACATATAAATGCATTATTTTTCTTCTATAAATTCTAAAGTTCTGAAACATATTCCCAACAAATCCATTTAAAAACACTGCTTTGCTAAAACAAAAGTGGTGTCTTAGGGATAGTCCAGCATTGCTTTTTTATTATTTTGAATTCTTCATCAACTTCAATATTTGATCCTCAAGTGAAACTAACTTGACAGTGTTTGTTCAGTTCTTCAATCTGTATAAAAAAATTGTTGTGTGGAGACTCAACATTAGTAAATACAAAACAAGATTTAGAACTTCAGGCTCCAAGTCTGGAGAACAAAAAATATTGTCATGAGAATATTCAAGGTCCATGAGATGTCACAGATAGAAAGCATTAGCTCATGGACCAGGCAATTAATTTATCTATTTCAGATAAACTAATTGAGAAGCTTTCTACTAAGTGAATTGAAAGGAAGGAAAAAGAGTAGATCTCTATACTTTCTAGGAGTTTAAAAGTATTAACCTTGAAAATTATTGCAATGGTAAATTTAAGTAAACAGTGGCACTAATCCAGAACTAACATTATATTCCTTTAAAACTAGTATAAATGTTGGATTTTTTTTTTCTACATATGACAGCTTTTGATCAAAAATGAAACCAAAAATGTACAGCAATGGAGTAGTTAATTTTTTGGGCTCAGGAAAACAGTGTGTCCACACTGGATACATAAAAACCAAGTCTTTCACTCCATGTATATGTAATTCTACTCATATGGGTCTGGGAAAGTAAATACAAGTTTTGGAATGACATACAAGCTTTCTAGTGTAAATCACAACTGTGCATGATTAAGAAGTTAGACACAAAATATGGCTAAAACATTAACTTATATTGCAATGCAGGGCATATTTTGAAAATTAGAATCACCGGTGGGCCCAGATATTTCATGGGATTGGTAATGACATACAGAGTCTTTCACCACTGAGCACTTGTTTGAAATTTTAAGTAGCATGATCTAGAGAAATAAGACCAAATTTAGTAGCTGAGAAATTCCTAGCTGTATTTCTGCTTAGGTTAAACAGCTGCAGTGAATACTCTGGCTATTTTCTTTGGCTCAATTACCCCATCCACATGATGCAATTCCCCAACTTATTATACTGATAAGTGCTTTGATAAAGGAGTGTGAAATTTTTTTCAATAATTATAATGTTACCTCCCTTGTTGTGGAATTAATTTTATTTATAAAGAAGTCCTTAAAGCCTCTCAACTTTATCTATACTACTGTTTTAAAAAGCACTACAGTGGGTTCATGTGAGTGCATTAATATTAACACGAAGATATATTACACAGGAGATTCACTCCTATCTGAGAAGGAACATGCACCATCCCGTGGAAGTCAGCTCAGTTCTGATATAACTATCCTTAAACAGCCACACTACACAAAATTATACTACTGTAATTTCAAACAGAGATCACAGACTATTCCAGCACCTTACCTCCTTCTACAGGAATACCCAGGCCAGTATAGAATATTATACTGGTAGAAAATTTTAACACTATATCAAGATCAAAATAAACTGTTCCTTTGATTATACTCATCTGGCAGCATGCCATAGAGGCATTTCTGAAAGGTGCCAGCACACAGGTGGACTTTCACCTAGATGTAGGCTGCAGGACGAGCAGTTTTACAATGGGATGTTTTCTAAATTTTTTTGTGTTTACTTTGTCTGTGTAATTACAACAATACAGTGGTGGGCTTCAACAAAGCTGTAAATAGGAATAAGCTCACTTGAAAGCAGGGCTTTGCATGAATGGGCCTTATGCCAAACTGCCAGCTAAGTTGTATTTCACTGGCTGATCAATGACTAGCATGAATAAATTCATATTCTGAATCCACCGTTTAAAAGATAGATGCCAGTATCACACAAATTCTTGGCACACTGTTGACATTCACAACTTAAGAGGCTGAACATGCAAAGATATTAAATCAGCCTTCACTCTCAGATACATTATTCAGAACTGAAAGTTCATGCTATTAGATGCTGAATACCTTGCCTGTTCATACATTCAGAATATGAGTGTCAGCACTATCAAATAGGTACTTTTTATGACAAATAAATGCATTTCTTCCTAACCTGGAAAAACAGCCTACAGGATTACAGTGGCAGCTTGGTCTCCGTGTCCATTTAACCTTTGGAGTCTCTGAAGAGAGCAGAGCAAGTACAACATCAACTGCTATTAAGTTTGATTATGGGAGGTTTTGATGCTTTTTGCAAGGAGAATAGAAAAGACCAAGCAATAAAGTAAAATAGGCACCAATTTCTTTTTTGTGCATTTAAACTAGTTTGCTTTATGATCAATAGCCGAAGATTATAAGCTCTGTATTTCATTACAAACCCTAAATAATCTAAATGCCCACATCCAAAAAGATACTCACACAATCAGGAAAAATTTCAAAAGGGGCCTACCGGGTCAGTGACAGAAAAAACTAAATTAAACTAAACTAAACTTTTTACTAGTAAGTAAAAAGGCTTCAAGAACCCTCTAAAGAAGTGGGATGTATAAGCCAGACATTAATCTACCTGACAGATGAGGAAGTTGTGTACAAACCACACCTCCTGCTCCCCTGGCTAATCATGGCATGTCAGATTGCTGCAGTCGGTCTCTGACTTAACTGAAGAGTAAACATACTGGTAGGGGAAAAAAACCCAACACGTGGGTCGAGAAATATCTGTAGGACTCCCACCTGGATCTCTGTAGCTGCAGAGACAGCAACTATCATGTTCTGTTTCAGGAGTGAGAATTAAAAGTAGGATGATTAAACTGAGGCAGTTTCTAGGCTTCAGTAAAAAAATTATTTCTTTCTTGGCCCAGGGTTAGAATTTAGGACAGCAAGAGGAAAGTTCCTGACTTCTTTCAGAACTTTCCAAGTAAAACTGCTGAATAAGGAACTAAGCATGCAAGAGTTTAGTCCTAAGATTATGTCAAAACATTTCACTGTTTGTCCAAAACACCTTGAAACTGCATAGTGAAAACATGCATTCCTCAGCCAGTAGGAAGTAAAAAATAAATGTGAAGCCTGCCAATGTCAACACTGTAAGTCTTTCCCATGCCACTAGTTTGTAATTACAATGAAATTCATACAAAGGTAACAATCTCACTAAAAATTTAAACCCATACCTTGTGGTCTAATGGTCTGAGTTATTACCACTGGCATCCTAATCTGGGTAGTCTGGCAAGCAGGGTTTCGTTTCACAGTTTGAGCAGATGTTGACTGGATAATCTGCTATTATTAAAAAAAAGTATACTCATATTATACTCTTTATACACAAACACACACAACGTAAATATACTAATACCTGTTATTATTAATATAAGCATGTGGATCTCTAAAAGCACAACCAGCTAGTGACAAAAGTCATATTCATCTAATGCATGTGGTTGTGTGTGTGTGTATATACCTATTTTGCCATTATACTTTAAAAAAATTAAATCAAATAATGTTTGACACAAATGGCATGTCACAACCTTCATCAAAAATATACTTCAAAATAGTAAGGTTAATATTAAAGTTTAGACTTTTGTCTTCAGAAATTTTACTAGGAAGAAAAGCATTTTTGTAGAAGCAAATACTGCAATAATCTTAGTGGTATTCACCTACAATCATTAGGCCTTTCTCCATGTATCTATAAAAATATATACTAAAAGTAAATTCTAAAATATAGATTCCAAAGTCAGATATACACAAGAAAGAAAATGTTTCATGGTGATCATATACTATTCAACTTTTACATGTTAGTTGGATATTCTCACAGTTTCAATTACTACTAAGTCAAGTTCTGAAGTTCTTACCCAAAACTGAAATTGGGTTAGCAACTTAGAATTTGACCCATACATAAATCAAATCAATCAAAAAACCTGCAAGGGTCATGTCTAAGAAACAGCAAAATGTATGTTTATGAAATCAGGGACAAGGGAGGCACAGATGTAATGACCAGAAGATTCAAGACGATGTGTGGGTGCCGCAGAGCTGGAAAAAAAAAATCCAGAAATAAACTTTGAAAACAAAACACTGGCAATTAGCTGCAAATAAGATTACAACCACAACTTAATCATGACAAGTTCAGAAGTTATGTACTCTTCACAGTAACACCTATACCACTCCCATTGCATTATGTGTCTGCTGTTTCTGAATGTCCCAGTGTCACAGCCACGGGATGCAGGATTCCCTCCCAGAAGACGCCACGCGACACGGCGCTGCAGAGCAAGCAGGAACCACTGCACTGGTGCTCAGCAGCAATGGGCACTGCTCTTACACCGTGTGACTAAAACCATAGTTAGCTGAATGATGAATGGCCAAAGCTCTGACTTTAAACTATGCTATGGAGAAAAGGAAAGGAGAAACAGTATTTTCAAATGGCATGTGAAAGTAGAGAATGAAGAATCAGAAATTGTTTCATCAGCTCCCAAACCAGGAAGAAGAAAGGTAAAAACTACAAAAATTAAAAGAGTATATGAGGGAACAAGACCTGTAATCCAGTCTGGAGGAGAAAACAAGTAACGCTGTTCTGAAGTTAGGAAATTGTATTCTGTATATTCTAAAATATAAAAGTTGCAAAGTCATAATAAACCTGTGGATGTAGAAGTATTAGCAATAGCTACCTTGCAGAAAGAGAAAAGGGAAAAAAAGGTAAATGATTCAGCTTCAACAGTGAACACTGAAGGAAAATGCAGTATTTGTACTAAGCACAGAAATGGAGCAAATGGATGTAAATTCACTTGCTCAAGACAGGTAGTGAGCAAACAGTGACACTCAGAGGGAAAAGAACAAAGTAGCTACAATTCTTAAAAACAGAAAAGAAATAGAGGTGATAAGTGAAAATGAGGGAGAAAGTTAAATTTTACTACATCCTGATGCACAGGAAACAGCAACAAGGAGAGAGAGTGGGCCACAGGAGAAAAAAGAAAAAAACAAGACTGCATTGGTGTAAGAGGACAATCTTGCCACTTTTACAGTAATTTATGTTTGAATTTTGAGAAAATAGTGAAGAACAGCAGCCATACCTTAACTGGCCAAAAGCCAGGACAAAAAGGAGCTGTGTGAGACCTGTGGATAGACTTACTACCAGTATTACAGTAAGCAACTAGACAATTAGATTTTTTTGTTGTTCTGAAGGCAAGCAACTTCTACAGTACAGAATCAAGTTCTGTTTCACTTGATTAATATTTTCATGTGAATGCCCTAAATAAAATGAGCCACTAACATCATTAAAGACAGCATTTAACTATTTAACTATATTAATATCAGCAATGTTTTCTTTACTATCAAATACATTCAAAAGAAGTCCTTTAGCAAGTGTTGTGTGACTTCCACATATGTAAAAATGTTGAAAGTCCAGAAAATGCTTGAGAAATAAATGTTTCCAACAGGCACAGGTAAATATTACCATCTTAAATTCCATACAGAAACTGATTACAGCAAGCATGTACTCTCTCTAAAAGGAACAACTGCGCCTGATCTAAGAGCAGTGTTTTACACTAACTTAAATATTAGTTTCTATATAAAATAGTAGCGCTCTCTGGTCCTAATCTCAAGCCAAAAGGGGATGGTCATACCATGACAGGGGTGAATTTTCTACTGTGTATGTTATTGCATGACAAAGAACAGATTACAGATGTGAACATAGACCAGTCATTAAGAACACAAATGACCAATAAATACAGACTAAGAAAGAATTCAGCCAAAGCACACAAAATCTGTTAAAGTAGAAAGACTGATAACTTCTGTTCTCAGGAGACACTAAATGAAAATGAAAGCTACTATCCAGAAACCATTGACAGGTAAAGTTCTTTAGAACAATTAGATTAGAAAACAATGCTGAAGTTTTTGAGGACAAGGATTTTGCTAGTTTCAACAATCTAGATGCTCCTTTGCCTATGCAGGTGCATGAGGTCCCAATGACAATGCTTACCCTTACCTGACAAGGGCTGCAAAATAAGCCTGACTCAATTTACATAAACTACATTTTGTAAAAAAAGTATCTGATCCAAGACTTAAGCATATCAAATACAACTGTAAAAACTAAAGCAGAGGAAACAGAAACTTCTGCAAAGAATGGGAAAAAAATGGAAAATATATCCTTTATCTAGCATTTTTAATCTCAATTATGTTTAAAAAAATATAGTGGAAGAAGGAAAGAAAGAAGCCACTTGTAAATGTACAAAATTCAGAATGGCTCTAGTCTGATATGACATTTATCTTCACTCATGAGTAAACACTTGCTAACTCACTTGTGGCTATGCCACTTGTGATTTATCAGTCTACTCACTCCTAAAGATAAATGTCATATCAAACCTCAGCTATCATGTAATCTGGCAGCATTAACTTACAATGTTCATCCTCTTACAGGCCTAGAATTCATATTTACCACTGTTTACCATGCGGTAATAGTAACAGTTGCAATTCTTCAAAATCGGATAAGCAATTCTTTTTCCTCCCAAACAAAAATTAAAAACAGGATTTCTTTAAAACTCAGCATGTAATTTTTAATATTAACATGATGACAATATTGTTCTCTTGAGAGTATGTTTTCAAAGAAGAAATGAAGAAAAATAAAACCAGTAGCCACTGGATCACCTGTCCCACCTGCTCCTCCATTTATTATATGATTCTTCTTAAAGTATTTCTCCTGGTTTAACTTCGAAGGTTTTCAATAATGGCTTTTTTGTTATTTCCTTTGAAGCCTGATCTACCATCTAACAATCTGTCTTACAGTAAGGATATTTAGCCAGATATTCTACCAAAATCCTACTTTTTAAATTATATTCTGTTACTGATATTTATTCTGTCTTAGACCTCTCTAAAAAATTGATGTATTTTTATATTTAAATACTAAAAAATCTTTGTAAATGTTTTCTATGCTCCCCTATAGTCATTGTTTGACCATGTCTGTATGTTTAATTCTCTTAAGTTTTCCTTTTAGTCTTTGCTTTCACATCTGTCCTTTAATTATCATCTTTTGTTCCTGGTTTCCAAACAGCACTCATTGCCAATATCCTCCATATAGGTACAGCCAATAAATTCTGAATTTGGTAATTCTGTCCATGGTAACAACTCAGAAAACTACTAGGCTGTTATTTCAAATCAGCATACAATTTGTCAAGTATAGGCTTGGTGCCTGTTAATGGATCCCAGACGCCTACTGCTCAACAGACATTTTTATTTACATTTGATTGTACACCAAATTCCAAGCCAGTGAATATATCTTTATTAATTCACAGAAACTACTCCTTTTATACAAATAGCCATCTTTTACTCTTCCACTTCTAAGCTGCCTTGCACACAGGACCTACAGAAAATTATTTTCTGTGAGTCACTAAGATATGTACAATTTACAATCATTCAACAACAGAAAATTGCTGCCAGAAAAAGCTTCAACAGAGAATAGTAAAAGAGAACATCCCCATATAATATGTTTATTATGATGTTGCATCTTGTTTTCAAATTTCATTACTCTGTATCACCTTCTGGGACCTTCCAACCACTATGACAGTCCCTAGAAAAGTGTCAGTAAATGTTTTAGCAAAGACTATTCTAATGTCTTTCCTTACAATTCTAATTCTAATGTCATGTAACTTAAAAGATGTCAAAACCTCCCCTCTAGACACTGTGCAAAATGTCCTGCAGCAACAGTAGACCAGATTTATTTCTATGTATCTTTCCTAATCCTACAACTGCAAAAATCTTTATATTATATAATTAAATTTGTTTTAATTAAGATGGATTACTCTGGATTTCTTTATCATTACTACTTAATAATTGGCTGCAACCTCCAGGAGTACTTGCTCCTTGCAATGCAGTATCAACACATATTTAAAGTGCTAATCAATCTCCATTACTCCTCAATCTATTTACAACTTCAAAACATTCAATAAAAAACATCTCTGTTATTTACAAAGCTTTTATCTGCTGTAATACCCATAACAAGACAGGTAATGTTTGCATCTTTAAGTCTGTACAGAGCTTCTGCCCCCTAAGAATGACAGTTTAGACAAACTTCGAATATTCCACTTAGAACAGTCAAAATAATTGATCACTAGCTTATCTCATTAGTGTCTCATCAATAAAATATTAGCCTAAGATTATTCCTCTTTTCCCCAGCTAGAAGCAGTTACCCAGGTTTAGAGCACAGCTTTTTCATAATTTTGGAACATGACTCCAATACTTTTACAAAACAGAGAAATAAAATGGTCTCCTCTTTCATCTCCACTAGCACTAGACATTTTAATGCTAAAGTCTCCTTTTTGCAATCTACATTGCATGCTGAACAGTGTGCATACAACTCCCATGTTGCAAGATACCTCAGTAAAATAAGTATCACCACATCCAACCCTCTGTAAAACAGAAAAGTCAAAAGAAAGGAGAATCTAACAGATTTTCCACATTCTAAAAGAAACTAGACTCCTTTAAACAGGCTGGTATGAAAGGATCTATATTCGAAAACAGGCTTGCCCTTCTGCAGCTGGACAGTTTGCAAAGCCAGCTGGAACTCTCTCCAGTGAGCTTCAGGCTTGGAAAATCTGGAGCTCAGCCAGTTTCCTCCATCAGTGCTGGCCTCCCTTAGGGAAGCCAGCTGTAATCTTCCTCTTCCGGACAAGCCCCAGGCAAGATGGCCAGCAGCTCTCTGAGTGCTCTGATTTTGGGGAGCTCTAAGAAGTGTGAAGAGTGTGATCACTGTCACCACAAAAAAAGCCAATACTTGCAAAAAATTACTACTTTGATGGGGAGATGCTGCTGGGTTGTCTGCTTGGCACTTGAGATGATGGTTGTTGTGGTATGTTAAGATTTTTTTATGCAGTAATTCTTACTGTCTAATGCTGCTTTTGTCTGTATAGAATAGATTTGAGGGCCATTGGTTTATGCTTGGTTTATATAATGTTTGGTTCTATTAACTAGTCACATTACTGATAAATTGAAAGCAAATACAGAAAACCAGTTCAGCAATAAAGCAAATAAATTCTCATTTTACTATGCATTCACTTCTCTCTAAATATCTTATAGAAAAGGAACAGGATTAAGCATAGTTTTGTTCCTTGCAGCTTGCTACCTTTTGGAAATGTAGCAGTCCTTTCAGGCACTCATTAAGATGAAAATCCAATCCTAGACCTATGAGCTCCTCAGAGACAGAAAAACAACTTCTTTTGCCCATTGGTGTAATCTCCACAAAATATTGCTTCAGCTGTTTCCATCTTCCTCATGTTGCACAGATAGGTTTAACAAGATGACAAAGTAACTTCACATTCTTAATCTCTACTCAGAGATGTAGAATATGTATCTCCCACAAATTTGGCTTCAACTCATTCAGAAAAACTTCATGAGAAAAACAAGCATAAAAGTAAGAATTCCTATGGACTTACTGACATTTTTTTTTATGCAACTGTGCTGCTCAAAAAGTGGGGGTACAACCTGCCTAGTAGGCACAGTATATAAATTGGTTTGCGATGCACTGGAAAAAGCTGTGTTAGCTGGCAGTAGGTTAGCCCTAAGACTGTGATGTGAGATAAAGCTAGATTTACTGTCCATAAACATTTGTACTTGTAAGAAACCTGTCAGCTGCTGTCAGAAATTTGCTTTCACTGGGACAGATTATTTTTTACACCTACTGCCTGTAATTCTAACCATTGCTCCCCCATGTTGAAGAACCAAATCTACTGTCAATTCAGTCTTACAAAACATGGATGAACCAAAAAGCAGGGACAAAAATCTAAGGAATACTTTTCTAAATAATACATCAGTCCAAAAGGGATAGGGAAAAGTCATCTCAGGGGTAAAAAAATAACAAAACCAAAACAATTGAAGTGGCTGAACAGAAAGAATACAAGTTAACATGCATAACATCCAAACGTCCTGCATGTATTACAAAAGTCAGAGTCAGCAGTCTTAGCATCTCAGATGTTCTTACACATTAAAACTATGCTTACTAAAGGATGGTAAAATCATATTAATCTAATTTTTAAGTTTGTAATTTAACTGCTAGAAAGTATTTGTAAGTTCCAAAGGGCCCAAGATTCTTACTTTCTCAGATTGTGCACTGCTACTTTTGAATCAAAGCAAAACAAATAATATTTTCTGTCCATGTACTCTACAAATTATTTATATCCTTTGTAATGCCTATAAACTCAAGGAAAGATCACTGTAAGGTTATGCACTATCACATGTGCTTTCCTGAATCTTAACAATATACATTTTTACCAACTTGATACACCTTCTGGAACTTGTCAATTTGATTTTGAAACCTTAGTCAAGTAGTTTTACTCACACAGAAGCCATAAAGACACTTACACTTTCAAATGATGGTAATGCATGTATAAACTCAAAGCCTTGTAAAAATCCTAAGCATATTTTAATTACAACTGTAAACACACAACCAAAACCCTATGTAACAGTGGAATAAATTCAATACACTCCCACAGGATAACTGGCTGCATCAGTGCCTTACTGATAGTGACTTTGAAATTAATGAGTCTAAGAACATAATACTTCAATATGCACAATGATAAATTTCAGTTAATAACAAAGCATGGCACTATTTCTAAACAAAATATGTTGCTAATGTACAGCTACATTCTATGAGATTTTAAAACTATGTGCAGAAGAATTTAAAATGAGCTAATTTTAATGCAGACTAATCTAAGCAAAGCAACATACCTAATGACATACTAAAAATTATACTCTTGCCTGTAAGTCTTGAAAAGCTTTCTGTTCCTTTGTAATTAACTCCAATTCCACTGAACTCATATAACAATCACTGTGTTCCTGATAAAAAAGCCAAGAGCATACTTCCTTAAATTTAAGCAATGGTAATAGTTATCTAAACCAACAGTTGAGCACAAAAGTTGAACATATATATGAATTGCCTTAAAATGAGGTACTACTACATCTATGACAATATATCATACAAACATACAAACATTTCTCAAGATGCAATAAAAACATAAAAAATTGCTACTCAGTTTAAGAAATTCTCTTTTATACTACAGTACCTACCAGTTGAGAACTCGGATTTGACTGTACCACCTTAACCTGAGGAGGCTGCACTGTATTTGATACAGAGACTGTGCAAATGTTGTTTGGTTGCCTTATTCCTATTGTCTGCGTTGTGACAACAGAGGAAATGGTTCCAGAGGCAGATTGAGGTATAACTTGTGATAGCTTGGTTTGCTGTAGTGATTGCTGAGACGGCTGTCCTTGCAAAACTGAATGTTGACTATTCAGTAAAGATTGTCTCAATGCAGGTAGGCTTTTCTAAAAGCAGAAAAAGGTTTATGAAATACCACATTTAGCAGGTTGACAAAAAATACTTTTATATTTCCTGTAAACATAATTAAAATAAGGCAACTTTCTTTCCAATTGTACTGCCTATTTGTCAAAAAGAAGACTGAACCCATTTTGTTGGAGGGAAAGCTCAATATACATTTATAGTAAGCTTTCAATTTGGATTTAGCAATCCTGTAGATCCTGATGTGCCCTAATTCCACTGTAGTGCTAAGATATAACACCGCCCTCCTCAAGACTATCTAGAACTTGTAGCTCAAGTCTTTGGAAGAGCAGAAGATGGAAAATGAAAACACAGAACCATAGGAACAACCCTACTCCCACTGCATACTAGAAGTAGACCGCACCAATTTACTTCTCCTGACATGCCTCCAGTACCTAGAACAAGATGATTTAACTGTTGATGCCCTACAGCAATAGCTGTTTATTATTACTGATCTAATGTATTCTGACTGGATAAGAAAAGCATACTATTTATGCTTCATGTTCAGACCAGTTCAACCAAAAAATATAGTTCTAAAATGCTATACCATACCTTCACGAATAAACTTTTTACTTTTTAAGTGGTAGTAGTGTTCTTTTGAAGTGCTCCCCCCAGGCAGCTGTAGAATGCAACAGTGTTTAACCCAAGCTACAATCCTTTCTAAACTTCTAATATTTATTTAAAAACTTAATGCCTCTTGCCAAGAAAGGACTTCAAAGGAAACAAGTTAAAACTTATCATGATGCTAGAAGTGACTCCAGTATAAGAGCAGGAAAAGGCATAAATAAGGGTTAACTTATAAAAAACAGAAGCATAGAGAGAGAGTTCTGAAGAGAAGTTGAAGGGAGAGAAGAAGAAAATCTGCCCTAAACTAGAAATTTTGGAATAGAAGAAAAATGCTTTTTAAATTATAATTGTGGTTTTGCTGGGGCTTAATTAATCATGCTTTCTATGTATGTCTATAAATCTTGCATATGGAAGCTATTGTAGCTAATGTGGAAGAAGCAATTAAAAGCAAATATACTAACTACATACACTAACTGACAACCCAACAATAAATCTGGTTGGTACCACTTTATAACTTCTGTCACAGATTAGTTCCAGATTACAGGTAAGATCAGCTAATCAATTATTTAAACAGCATTATCGCATTTGATTTTTTGCAGTCGCCATTACACATGCAATGATAGTTATCAGTGACTCAAATGTAGATGACAAAACCAATATGGACAAAGTTTATTAAATTACTTGAAACACTCTTATAGAAACAACTTACGATTCTTCCAAATATGCACGCTGTACCTTCCACAAGAAATGACCTACTACCACAGTAAAGTAGATTTTAACAGTAAAGGATCACTACAGAACAGACAATGGATGCTTTCCAAACTAGAGAGTGACAGCTTCTTTAATATAAATCTAATCAGTAAAATGTTCTAGATAAGGACTACTTAAGCAATAAACTCCACTCAGCTCTAGATAACAAACATTTTTCTTAAACTCAAACACACACAAGGTATCCCTCCTGTAGGAAATCCCTATTTCTTATCAATCTCTCAACCTGTTAGGGAGCAGCCAGCTGCAGCCCACAGCCACAGTTCCCAACCACAAAAGCAGTGAGCAGGACCTGGCTGGCCTGACAGAAATGGAGCCTGCGCACAATTTCCAGCCAAGCAGATTTCAGCAGAATTGACAACATCAAGGAAAAAATGAGCAGAGTGCTCCTGCTCCAAATAAGCAAAGCTAATTTTACACTCTAAAAGTATGTAGTAACATTTGCATTGAGGCAAATTGATCTAAACAATATCCACATTACCTTAAGAAAAGGTACAAGATATGGCTGAGGAGATGATTTGAGTTCCGACTGAAGGCGGCCTGTAAATTCTTCTGGATCAATCTTTGCATCCTTCAGAGAAAGAAAAGATCACCATTAACAACTCAGTTCAGATGTTTTCTTGTTCTTTTTCCCCAGATAACATATATATGTATATATGTCTAGCTAAATAGGCTACCCTATAAAGAACTTTGAAATCGGCAGGCTCGCAGCTCCTCTATACCTGTGAAGTTCTTCCATCAAAAACTGATTTTAATATATATAAATATGCCACTCAGAAATCAGGGAATTCCCTTGGGGGTGCAAAATTGAAGATACAGTGAGATCCCAAATAGACTCAAGTCATTTCTTGGATTCCATTCTCTTGCTAACATTTACACAGTGACTTCTTTTTAAAAATACTAAGAAAAAAATAGGTTGCTGAGTAACCTTACAAGCTGTCAGCTCTCGTAATAAGAAAATAAATTAATTCCTAAACCAATTGTGAAGGTTCAGTCTAACTTAGTAGAATATGTGCATGCATATATATATAAAACTATGTATGTAAACCACAGGCATATATAAAAAATATACATATAAGTATATATGGAAAATTTTCACCTATATAACTGTATGCGTATATAACTATTATGCTCAAAAATGTACATTTCTAAGTATATGAAGTATATATTCAGTAGTTTATTCAGTAATTAATTCAGGAAATTTCTACAACCCCAATGTATTTTATAATACACCTGAAGTATAATTACAATCTCAGCTTGTAATAAAAACATTCATTAGCCTTCCCAGACAGATACAGAACAAAACCAAAACAAACACTCATAAATACATCTATGTCTCAGCACTTTTAAAAAAAAATCATAAGTAGTTAACTTTACATATTTAATTTTTCTTAGTTTTCAATGGTTAAATTAAGTTTTTACTGGAACCACGGAATATTTTTGTAGTTTATCATACTTGATTAAAAGCCTTAGGCTTGTCTAAAATATGTCAATGAATTCAGAGAAATATATATCAACTACTTTTCAACACAAGTTCTTCATAGACTATATTTAATTTCCTTTAAAAAAATTGACTATCTGCCTAGCTCCATTGTAACATCTGTCTGCAACACATTTATACTGTCCACTCAAATATGTGTTGCAGAGAAGACTACAGTAAGTCTGGCTTCTTTGGGGCCCAACAAGTCTGTTGAGCTGAAACACATCTTTGCTTCTTGGATCAACTTGCAGTTAAACCTCCATCTGCAGAACCACTTGGGCTCAGCAGCTTAGCTTTACTTGTCATTCAGTCCTAGTAACTCTGAACTAAATTGTGGTGGCATATCTCTACATTCATTCTGTGGTTAAAACACTTCAGAGCTTCTCACTGTTTCAGAAAAGACCAGGAGAAGAAACAATGAATCCAAAAGGCATCCTGTACTCTAATTTTCTAAATAAATTGCCAAAAACATATCAATCAAAACTAGAGTGTTTTTGATGAATGCATGCTAAGTACTTTGTTGCATTTCCCCTTTTAGAAACTAAGAAAGCCTCCCTTTAACAGATCTGCAAGGTATGTAACATACAGAACATTCTCAATTTGGTGTACATTTGGTGCATTTTAGCCCAGCTCCTTCCAATTTAATACAGAAAAAAATTAACATCAAAGCAATATTTTTTTGCATATGGAAATAAAAAACTTAATAGAAAACTGACTAAAATAAAGATAACTAAAATAAAGATAACTAAATACTTACCAACAAATCCTGAACCAGAGCTTTCACATTACGGGACGTTTCTGGAGACGGTGAATTATGAGAAGCAAGTTTTATAAGGGTAGCTAAAAAATTTTTACATTTTTTCACATTCTCTTGCATTTCCTGAAAAAGCCAAAGACAAATATCAGACCCATGCCGTTTTCCAATCAGGATCAATGCATGCTATGATCACTACAAATAGGGAAAGTGATAAAATTGTTCTAACTCAGGCAGAACATATTTGAAATACAACTGCTGCTATTTTACTGTTTTTGCTAGTTACCTGACATTTTCTTCACTTATTTATGTAACTGAGCATCATCCATAACAAATACTAACAGAAAAAAATCAATGAAAGAAATATATATTAAATATTTTACAGCTGTTTTGATAAAAATAACCTTAAATATGAGAAGTAACACAATAAGTTGTTGGAGCTGTATTCTCATATGAGATGCCCAATAAACAACGTAAAATGTTCCCCAAGCTATCTTATTTTCTTAAATTATTGATTCAATATGTTTTTGTACAATGTAGCTAGAGCAGTAAAATCAAATTAGAAATAGTCTTCAAACATCTTATCTAATAGTTTCTTCCTTAGTAGGAAAAGATGCTTTATTTTTTCAAGCCATTATTTTTATACAGTATAATCACTCTGAGAAACAGAAATGTGTTTTGAGGCCCACCAATATAATAATGAAGTTCATAGACTGAAGGCCTGACTGTTCTGCCTACAGAATGCTTCTTCACATACATGGCAGACTGAGGAAAGCGGAACACAGAATTTGCATCCCATTTGACTGAAATGAGGGGAAGGAATTCATGTTTATAAAGAATTTGTTCCATCATGGGAAGCGTGTTTACATGAATAAGAAGTTCTTTTGGTTGCTGAATAGACCTTAAAATTTCATAAAGCACTAATAAAACCAAGTATCTAGTATTTCAAAACCTACCTACCTGTGATACAACTGTAGTTCCAGGCACAGGAGAGCTTGGTATGACCTGGGGCTGTGCTGGTACTTGTGCTGTTGTATGAGGTGGAAGTGGCAGCCGAGGCTGAACCTGGTTTTGTGCTGAAGCTTGAGTTTGTCCACCAGTAATTACTGCAGGCTGTTGAGAAGCTGATGTTCCAGTTGCTACTGTTGTCTTGAATAAATTTTGGGCATTCGTTGTAGCTACTGATACCTATCAACAAGTAATTCTTTTAATTATTTTACTTAACAATAAAGATCTTGAAAGCCTGTCAATAAAAACTTGTTTCCCTTCAAACACACTCTTGCTGAAAAAAATAAAACCATTTACTTTACTTATTACAATCCTATTTTTGTCACCCCTTACTGAACAGTGCAATTCCTCATTTAAAGTTCTTCTTATTACAAAAATAAATGTACTACAAATAGATCATTTGCTATTATCCAGCCCTTCAGGTTCCCCATGATGCTGTGATTTCCGTAAATCAGCTTTTTATAAATTGGGCCCTTCATATAAACAAGTCAGTTCCCAATGATCGGTGGTCATGTCATCAGATTTACAATTATCAATACCACAGCTACAGTGACAGCTCAGGTTCAGGTGACAGAAATGTATTGATAAAGCTTCCTAACCTAATTTGAACCCAGCAGCAGAATACGAGCTTTTGCACCAGTGCAAAGCTCTAGCAAACAAAACGGTCCTGGACCAAGCTGAGCTACACGCAAAGACTCAGTTGCACACTCCTCAACCTCCAAATGCTGAAAGCTCCTCAGGCTGCACAGAGTACCACATACCACCCACCCACCATCCAGACCAGTTCTTGTACTTTATCTGACCTAACAGGCCACCTCTCAAAGTGACAAAACATCTCAGACACACCAAATGGGACTGCAGAAGCTAGAGAGCTCAGCCAGGCTGCATACCATGCTGAGAAGAAGCTACCAAGACCTCCTAGTGCAGCCTGATTGAAAATCTTTGCTCTGTCTTGGGCATAGATGCAGAGCAAGCTGACCCAGGCACCTGCACCACAGTTCCACAGGTGATGCCACAGTTCCTGCAGCACTGGTAATCACACAGCAGACACCACAGCTCTCAACAGTGGACAAATGTAGCACAGCATGTCCATCGCTGACTCAGTGCTTGTGAGTCCAGCTGATGCAAAGTTTTTCTTTTTTTAAAAAAGCTTAAAACAGAATCTATACTACCTCCAAAGCTTTATCATCTAGGCAACAGCAGAAAATAAGACTTAGCTATCACTCAGTACCTGCACAACAGTCTGACTATACATCCACTATTAATTTCTGGGATTATGTTTGCAACAAAAGCAAACAAAACCATTAAAATTCACTTTTGAAAAAGCATACAGTTACAAATATCTTTTTCTTCAATCATATCTTGCTATTGATATCGTTACTACTTACTGTGGTATGGGAAAGAACAGAACCTCCTGGAAGAGTTGCAGCAGACGTAGCAGTGACAGAAGTAGCAGTTGACTGAACAACTTTGGCTTGCACTGGAAGTCCCAGGCGGACAGTGGATGTGGCTACAGAAGTTGGTTGCTAACAAAGGAAAAGAAAGCATTTTAATTTTTTTTCCTCCTTATTAACTTGATCTAAAAGACTTTTGATTAATGAAGATTACATGAATAATCATTATTAACATTTTAAAAAAAACCCAAACTGTTATGATGTTCTTAAACATATATTCACAAATAATGCAAAAATGAGGTTTCTTATGTTCAATGATGTATTTGTCGTGTGTTTCCTAAAAACTATTTCTCAAACAGGAATGTGGAAAAGATTAGAAAAAACAGGAAACAGAATGTGACCTGTAAAAAAAAAAAAAAGTGATGTTACACTGAATTAGTTCAGTTCTAATATTTGCATGTCTGTACTCATCAGTATTTAAGTTGGTAATTGCCACAAAACATATCGGTCGTTTTGGTATTTATTGGCCTTTCCTAATGCTTTTTCTTGACAGAAATGAATAGGAAGAGCAAAAAACTTTTTTTCAAAATAATTTCAGGTTACATTATCTAGAAACTAACTTGCACAGAAATCTGAGCATCTTGACAGTCCTTGCCATAGAACACACTCTTGTAACCACAGTGTCTGGAATGCTAGGTGCAGATAAAGGAAAATGCCTGGCCTTTGACACAGTAGCATACTCTACAACTCAGTAAATTTGCCTCACACAGCAAAGGTATGACTTGGTTTTAAATTGGGAGAAAAAGTTTGAAATCTCTTACCATCATATAAAAGGCTAAGATTTAGGAATAAAAAATGTCTTCAGGAAAGTTGTTTCATTCTCCAGGAATGTAAATACGATTATGGAAGAAATACACCACATAATATGGCAATTATGACAAAAAGAGGAACAACTCATAAATTGAGGGCCCGCTGGTCTCTTATAACTTGTATTTATTAATATTTGCATTAAAACACAGAAAACACAAATTTTCTAGTTTTTTAAAGTAATAAGTCATGAACAATATTGTTTCTTGCAAGATAAAACTAACTTTCCTTGATTCACATTTTAAGTGACATCTGCCTCTGTAATTAATATTTTCTAAAGAATGGGTTATTTTAACATTCTCTATTAAAGCTACCTAAAATAGTCCTTCAAAAAACAAATGTACTTAAAAATCTCCAAAAGAAACAGAGGCCCAGACAGGCCTTCAAAGCCCCAAGCATTCCTTACCAATCAGTCTAGCAACATCATCCACTATATATCAATCTTCTGTACTTGGGAAAAAAGGAAAAGAAAAAAATATATCTCACATCTGAACAAAACCTTTTTTTTGTTTGGATAGCTTTCAAGATTTTTAAAATCTTGACTAGAGATGTCTTCCACACTGAGTCAGCCTAGGGGCAATAAACAGCATTATTAATACGTAGAATTGTCTGGTTTTTTGGAAGAAGGATCATACAAGATTTTTCTGGTTTTCAATGCCATAGCTCTTTTATCCATTGTAAAGAAGATCACTTGCTTCAAATTCCTTAAGATACTGGTTGAATGGAACTATATTTACCTTGTGAATGCTTGCATTTAAAAACAAATGCTGTGTAAAACAGTGTTTCCAGCCTAAATATACTGCATGCCTATATTATCTGCCCCCTTCATCACAGGAACATAATTGAAAACAAAACTGCATTTAATTAAGAAAGAGTATTTCAGTATTGTAACAGCATATTAATCAACTAAGCATGCAATATATTCTGCACATTGTATTATACCATGACCACTGCACAATATGAAGGCTAAATTCACCCTCAGCTTTAAAAATCAATAGTGACAAAAGCCTTTGATGCAACATGGCTGTAAAATCCATTGCTATGTTGGATATGAAGAAAAAAACTTACTACCAAAGAACTGCAAACAAAGTAATGCAACAGTTTACTCATGTGGCTCTAAAACTCATAAATGTTAAAAAGGTAAGTACAAAATGAGTGGATGAGAAAGGTAACAAGAAACTAGCCTGGAGAAATTTTTAAGTAACATTGAAATGATCTTCAAATGACAGCTACAAGTTGCCAGGAGATGCTGTAAGGACTCCCAACAGAAATACTTCAAGAAGAACTGATAAAAACTATTTAGAAACAAACAGCTGTGTTTTCTATGAAAGTAAAGCTGTAAACAGATCTCATGAGTAATCCATCAAAAATTGAGAAAACAAAAATTATCAACATTACATAAAAAAATCATAACCCATTGTGTCAAGATTCTACAGAAACAATCTAAAAGAATTTATGATGTTATTTAAAGAAAAATTGCTAAGATTTAGTATGATATTATTAAATTCCAAAATTACCAAGAGAGGCTTGGAAAGGAATATATTTTCAGATGTAACTGTATATTTTTGATTAGACACATCACATACTTTTGCATTTCCTAAACATATGAAATTAATGTTTAAGAGACTTTTCCCCTGCACTCAGACATTAATGGGATGGAAACCAGAACACAAATGAAAACAGCATATACTCCCTTACCAATCTCCATGGGGACACTTGAGAAAGCTTAATGTAGGCTTTGGTATATAGACTTGTGCTGGCTCTGTCTACACAGAGAGGTTCAAAATTGTGAGTAGAGTACAGCACAGTGCTACTGTGAAAATAAGGATTTCAAAATGGATCTCCCATTAGGATGTTTCAATTCTGCCTCCACAAGTCATGCAGATAATCATAAAAGAGTCTGTGTTGGAGGAGACCTTAAAGATCATCTAGTTCCAAACCCCCTGCGTGGTCAGGGACACCTTCCACTAGACCAGGTTGCTCAAGGCCCCATCCAACCTGGCCTTGAACACCTCCAGGGAGGGGGCAGCCACAACTTCCCTGGGCAACCTGTGCCAGTGTCTCACCACCCAAACAGGAAAGAATGTCTTCCTAATAGCTAATCAAAGTCTACTCTCTATCAGTTTAAAACCATTCCCTCTTGTCATATCATTACATGCCCTGCTAAAAAGTACCTCTCCTGTGACAGCCCTCAGGTACTGGAAGGCACTAGAGTATATTCTCAAAGCCAGGCTGAACAACCCAAACTCTCTCAGACTGTCTTCATAGGAGAGACGCCCCAGCCCTCTGACCATCTTCATGGCAATCCAAATGACTCCAGTTTCAGGGTGCAATAAGTCACTTCCACAGAGGCAGCCAGTGCACATTATAACTGTTTATGGAAGAAATCAGTGTGGAATTACTCTGTGCCCCAGAAATCCACTTCCTAAATAACTACCTCTTAACTTTCCTAACTAGACCTTCCCCCCAGAGCACTGGACACAGGAATAGAGGCAAAGCTCAAGGTGTAAATAGAAGTGAATCTCATTGTAACTACTGCCTTTATATTTGAAGGAACATACAAGGCTGCATTTAAACAAATGAGGCACTTAAATGTGGGCAAAATATGCCACAGTATCTGTCACTGCCAAGGCAGGACTACACCAGTTTTAGGGACTGCACTGTGTATTCATGGCTGTATAACATCAAGACAATTTAAACTGCCACAGGTTAATACAGTGATGTATGTAAATCCTTGGACACAGGTTTGTGGCACACCTGTATTTTAGACTGCAGTACCACCTACTGATGAACACCAGGGTACTGGAAACAGTCTCTGCACCACTAAGCAGAAGAGCTCACTTTTAGCAAGGATGTTGCATACATCATTTCATCATCAGTCCTGTGAATTAACTTGACCACTATCAGTCAGAAAAGGAAGAATGAAACTATGTCAAGAGCATTTGAACAAATGTTAACACAAAAGCAGGGGCAAGTTTATCACAATACACATCACAACACCTCCTTCTACATCTTCCAGTACATGGCTTCACTGGGTACAATGCAAAACTCAATTTTAACAGAATATGACCGCTAAGCTTACATTTAAATTCGCAAAATCTGAAATATAACTCAATTTTTATTTTCAATCATGAATCCAGAACACTTCACAAAAACAAAACAGGCCATGATAAGATGCCCTGATGCCTCAGACAATAAACAATGAGAAAACTAATGTGGGATTGCAGACACTGGCAGAAGCATATGCTAAATCTGCTATCTCTTTTTCGAGTAACTAATCCACACAGCCTTTCTCATAGGTATGGCTGGTAGCTCTACTTACTGTTAAGTTATGGTACCACTCAATACCAAGTTCTGTCTTTGACAGTTAAATTTCTGAAGAGTTTATGGAGAAACTTCTCATATTTACTGACTCCCTCAATTCTTTTGGCTATGGTTCACCTGGAACGTGCAATAAAACATCGGTTGCAGAGCAATTTTTATGTCAGGGATTTGATTTTTGCACTCTGATAAAAATATAGTAGAAGTACTAGCCCTTGAAAAAACTTGACATTTCCAGAACATTATTTGAGGCAGAATGTCTAATATTAAAGCCAGCCAACAGAGGCAGAACCTTCATTGCCACCACAGTTCAGGAACATCACAGCATCACTGGAGTCAAGCATAAGAATCCAAAGCAGTGAGATGCTGCTGTGTTCCTCATATTCATGGTGACCCTTCTGGGTTTACAAACCAGAAGGACATTGAGGAAGCAAGATAAGGTCTGGGAGCAATTAGACAAGATAGGCAGAGGGCCTTGAGGCCACTAAAGAAAACCTTAAGAAACCAGGGGTTCTGAAGTCTCAGCATCCTGTTGGTGTGAGCAAATACCTATGTAAGAAACTACCAAAGTACTTTCTCATTCCCCAGTGAAGTGGCTGGTTCATCTATAATCACTAGAATTCATCAAGAATCTGGTGGATAAAAAGCAGCTGAATTTTGGCTCTATAATAAGTTTCTACCCCTGCCTCAATTGCTCAGTTCTTGTGCTGAATGCCAATCTCGATATCTATTGCAACCAATATTCTTATGTCATATTTTTAAGAGCAGACAACTTGAAATATAAAGTTTAGAACCAGGAGTGGTCATGGCTGCAACTAAAGACAAGGAAATCAAACAACAACAACAAACTTAAGCAGTATTTTTAATTTAATATTTGAAACAAACAATTAGGCTCCATTTTCTACTTATAAAAGGAGGCTGATAATCCCCTTAACAGCATTGTTGAGAAAGTTGTTACAGGGATAAGCTTTAAAAAAAAAAAACTGCTTGGTTATTAATTCCCACTTAAGAAGGGGGCTTAGATAATATGCAGAAAAAAAGCCTAGAGCAATGCACTGAACAGTGCAGAAAAAAAAATTAATTTTTTCTTCATTAAGACTGTCCAGCCTCCACGATGTAGAAATTAAAAGAATAATCCATTTACACATGGCAGCAACTATTAGACCGTTAGGAACCTTCTTTACAGCATTTCCTGATCTTTGTGTGTTTAATTTTACAGCCTTACTAATGTTTGAGTACTTTCTAAGAAGTGTTAAAAGATAAGCTATGCTATGAAAATGTACACAGTAGAATTTGTAAGTGGTAAGAACTTAGTGTTTGCTTATGCAGAGAAGATTCACCCAACATGAAAGAAAGGAAGGAAAATGGTTTTGTGGTTAAAGCATAATCAAGACCTCACATTCACTTTCTCTGGCCTTTCAACCTACCCTGCTAACACAGTGTCCTGTGCAGAATATTGCCTGAAAAAAATACTGCCTATACAAAAGAAATAGTACTGAATAGCTTATTGGATAATAGACATAATGCATGTCAGGCAACAATGAAGATTTATGAATTTCCTTGCAATTTCTCCAAGCAGTAAAATAAGCATTTGCCTAAAAAGCAGAAAGTGTGGAAAAAGAGTTAAAAAAGACATAACAATAAACAAGAAAAAAATTACCAAAACTAAAAGATGTCATAATTACATAAAAGCATTGCTGAAAATACAGGCATATCGGAACTATCTCAGATTTGAAAGGCTCTGCTTTAGCAAAAACAGCTTGTGAAACACCAGCCAAGTTCAGAACTGCTCTCAGCATCTCATGTGATGGCAAAGACTAAGCTGCTGTTGTCTGCATCAAACATTTCATAGCAAAGTTATAACCACTTCCAGAGCAGGTGATTCAGCACTTTTCACAAGTTCAAAAGACTTTTTTTCCACTTTGAAAAATTATAGTAAAGTGAAAGTTAATTGAAACTTAACATAGAAACACAAAAAACATCCATACATATTGACTGGACTACTTATGCAATGAAAAAAACCAAGTGACTGGTAATCTTATTTGTAGCAGAATTGTTAAATAGCCCACTTACATGCCTAAATATTTGGACTAGGCCATCAGACTACTACACTGCCTTTACAGACTGCTAAAAATATATAAAACAATACTGAAAAAACAAATTTTCGAACTTGAAACAAAAGCATTAGTAAACCAGATCCATTTTCAACAGCACTCCCATGAAAATTCCAACACACTATTTCACCTGGTTAGTAGGTTCCAACAAAAGCTACTCTGTAACAAACTATTGATGGCCAGGCTAACATTGTCTTTCCTGTATGATACTCACTTTACATTCCTGGTATGCAGCAGCACTTAAATTTTTTTAACTAACAAAGTAAATTTAATTTAAAACAATTTAAAATAAGTTTTTTTTTTCTTTTTGGTTACGAGTGTAAATCTGGGTATTAAGATACTGAAACCAGCAAACAAAATTAAATGCATCATGCATTTTTATGCATCAAAAGCACAAAAAGCCATAAATTGTACAAACCAAAGTAGATAAACAGAAGAAATGCACCAAAGAAAAACTAGATGGCAGCACCTACCTATTTTTCATAATTCCACAAGTACAAGCTTCAAAACAAGATGTGGCGGCAAAATTTAATGCAGGAGAAATAACCTGTTTTTAAAGACTTCTGAATATACTTATTAGCTCTGAAGACCACGGTAATGCAAGCAAAGCCATAGTATTTGACCTGCTTGTAGCACAAGAACAAAGCACAAAACTTTTCTAAGAGCAACCAAAGTTCTGACAAATTAAAGCTTGCTTCCTAAAAATCCTGTGCCTTAACTATGATCCTACAGCAGTTAAAACTGGCAACATTACTTTTTAATATTCACCTAAAATTAATACCAATTAAAAATTAAAAGTGAAATAAAATAATGATTTTTTCAATTAAAATTATGCAGTTAACTCAAACCAGTATTCTCTTTAAACATCCAGTTCTTTTCACTTCCACTAGATATATTGTTTCTAGCAATTATGTTATCACAGAACATGTGTTCACAGTGCAACAAAATTGTACTTCTTAACACATCAAAACATTATAGCCTTCCATAAGACTGAGTATTTTAACATAAAACACTGAACACCAATTTTCAAAAGTCAAGCCTTTGGTAGCTGCATCAAGAAGCTGAAATTCTCAGCAGAAGGTCTCACAATCTGAAAATGCTTTTTTAAATATACTTTAATATTTAGCATTTTTTTCCATAAAAAACCCAAGAGCTTGCTGTAATTAATATCCCCTCATTAGAGTCACCTGCAATCTTACAATTGAACCTAACCTAAAACTATTTCACAGTACAATTGTACTTACTCAAGCATTTCTGAAATGCTTATCAATCTTCAAAATATTTCAGAGGACCCAAGCAATTAAAGTTTATATTCTGCCTGTCTTGAGCTAATGTCATTGACAATTTTTTGTTTCAGTCACAGTGAAGAATAGGGCTCTTTAATATTATACTTTATTGAAATTAAAGCACAGAACATTATTTTCCATACAATTTAAATTTCTACTGAAATTTTGATTGACAGAATCTAGCTTTGACACATCAGAATTTGATCTAAAACAAAAAAGTTAAACTACAAACTCACTGAAAAAAATTTTTTCCATACTATTTCCTGTATTTTAGAACTTGATCCTTTTCCTTGATTAATCATAATTACTACTCAAAAAAATAACTTACACTTCTAAAACATTTTTTATGCACGCATCTTAAGGATGACTTTGGGATCCAGACTGCAGTCTTGTAATAAAGACCTGAACATACAAAGCATTTTTTTATGCTTCTTAAGATTTTAAGTACAATAAAGATCCATTCCTCAAAAGTTTCCAAGATATTCTTTGTTAAGACTTAATTTGCTACGAATGTTTCACTCTGAACTCTAATTCTGAATGCTGGCCACAGCAGCTAAATTTACATGAAAACTAACAGTATGAAACAAAACCAGCTAAAACAAACTCATTTTAATAAACTGAGATCATATTCTTGGCACAGTCCCACTCCACAATTACTGTTTTGCATTTGTGCTACCCACTTGTCTCGCGATCCATTGCTACAATGTGTGCTATACAGTCATGGAGTCACTACTGAAGAACTCACTGTGCTTATTTACAAAGAAAGCCCCAAACAACCACAGACAGACAAACTGAAAAGAACTTGTCTGGATTTTTGTTGTCCTCAAATGAGTTAAAAACACTCAAAATTAACACAGGTTTATCTCTATGTTTATTTTTCCTGAAACATTTTTCTTAGAAGGCTTCTACAAGACACTTTATCCTTCCAGATATCACATTTTAAACATTAAATGGCTGACTTTTCTGCAAAGACTTAATTTACAAATTCCAGACAATACTGTACTTATCTCTCTTACAAGAGCTTTAAGTTCTTCAAGTGTTTCCAGACTTTTATTTCTGTCTTTCCTGAGATATGATCCACTGAGCAGCAATCTTTCTAGTGATACTGGTTTCTCAAGTTTAAATTCTAGCTGCTACTCAGTGTTTTAGACTGCTTTTTCAAGTCTCTAGTTTTATTCTGGCTTCCTTCTCTTCTGAAAAGTTCATCATTTTCTGTTTTGAATTAAACTTGTAGATAAAACTTTGAATTAATCTTGTAGACTATAAACGATGTAATGTACATAGCATATAATGGTACAGTAAGCTAATATTAAACATCAGGAAATGTATGTCTAAGTTATTTCAAGCAACCTGTACAACAATCAGTTAAAAAGCTATCAAGACAATTTGATCTCTTCTTCTCTTTCTAGTCAGAATTACTTACCAATTCTGCAAAATGTTAAGCAAACCTACCTTAAACTCTATCTATTACTATTATGGCATAGCTGTTCTGTACTACCATCCAAAGATGTGTGCCACTATATTTTAGTAAGATAGTTCAACTCTAGATCTAAGTGGCCCAAGGCTAAAAACCCACCCTTATAATATTCCTACCAACTAATTTAAAAAGAAGCAATACATGTTCACCCTTGAAAAGAAATCAGTTCTGAGTTGAAATAAACACACTCCACTGAAGAGTCTGATAGCATGCTATCCTGTCAATCCAAATAAAAAAGAAAACGTCACAACAGACAAAATTTTAAGTACAGAAGAATCACACCCAGGAGTGAATCAAAGGAATCAAACTTTACTTTTGAATAAAGTATATTAGAGAAGTTAATTATTGTAAATTCTTGTATTGCATGTGCTTGGCTTTCTCCTTTCCAGTGAAATCTACCTACCCTGTGCATCCAATTCAGCATGCAGGGGTTCTAGAATGCTTACATTTCAGAGGAACAAGGAACACTTTCTCAACCAGTGGCACACAGACCTAAGAACGTTCTGGCTAAGACTGAGCCTTCCAGCCTCCAATGATCTCACAGTCCGAACATCGTCTTGAGAGACCCTACAAAGTAGATCTTTTTCTGAAATACAAAAAAGCTCCTAGGCCCCAGAAAATAAACTGTATTTGAATAAGTATTTCCTGGTTTTACAACAACAACAAAAAAAAAAGTGGGAGGAAAGCACATTTGCAAAAACATATGAGCTAATCGTGTAAGGCAGAAGAAAACATAATGCAGAGAAGTGAAATACAGCCAGACATACCTGAATTGTTGACAGGCGAAAAACAGGGCCACTTGTGGGCACTGAAAGTCTTGGTGAAATGCTGGTGGGACCTTGTCCCTGTGTTTGTACTTGAGCCTGCATCTGAGCCTGTGCTAGAGCCTGCTGAGGCACCATTACAAGCTGTCCAGCATCCGTGCGCACCAGGACCATACCTAACAAGAACAAAGTCATAGTAACTTTAAAGAATTACATATAAAGAAGTACAGATTAAAATTAATGTATTTCACTGCACTTTTTAATCTTTTTTATTATTCTGGTGTAACATGAAAGTTTACTTCAAAGACAAAAAGGAGCACCTTCTAGCAGACAAAAATTAATATCCAATTCAGTTTGGAATCCAAATAACTGCGGTTTATGGATAAGAGAAATTAACAAAATTGTCACTTTAAAGTATAGCTATAAAGCAAGCTTCAGCAGTCTAGGTCAGCAGAATAAAATTAGAAACATTCATTAAAAGTAAACTGTAATGCCAGTAGATGAAAACAGAATTTAGCATGAATCTATCAGGGACTATGACATGAGAGCTTTACTAAAACAGCAGCTTTAAGGGATGTGTACATGCAAACATTAGGCCAGAAACATTTCTGAGTACACAATACTTGGGATTTAGTTAATTGTCGAGTATTAACACATGGATCTATTGTCACCCATCATCACGCTACAGTAGAAGTCACTACCTGTGGTTTAGTCACAAAGAAAAAATAGTGTCAGGCCCAGAGAACCAATGCTACTGCTCCTCAGCACAAAATGACACAAGTGTAGATATTTTAGGAAAACACCAAAGATTGTTTTGTAATTAGCAGGGTACTTGGCAAGCATTTTCTAAGACCAACAGGAAGTAAATGACAATACTTTCAGATTATTTTTCTACTAACATATTTCACAAAAAGCAGCCTTTTACACAACACAGGCAGTGCCATCAAGTTTGGGCCAGGGTGTAACCAGCCTAAGTTCTCCACAATCAACAGGAGAGAAAAGGGGAGAAAATGGTTGTTGGTCCCTGAATCATCTGAAGATTCACACTTCATTCAAGACAAAAACAAATGTATGTCATCTGCTTCCTATTGTTCTCTTAATTAATCAGCAGTTTCTCAGATTATTTTACAAGAATGTCCAAGTTAGTTACAGAACACATTTTATTAATTCTACCTAGATATGACATAAGATACCATGGGTCTATACACAGAAAAAACATCTTGCTTGTAACTACTGGAGAACAAAAAAAAATAGAGATCAAGGAAGTCAAGCTCTACTCTTTGATAAAGTCAGTAGACATTGCTGATGCAATTTATCTGTAGGTGCAAACTGCTTATATATATATTTAACATCTCAAGGAAAAATAAGAATGGTAAAAGCTTACATCCACTTCTAATTATTACCTTCCCAGAAAAAAAAACAAACCAAAAAACCCAAACTACCTCAGTAAATAGACATGACTGGCAACATATGGTGAGGACAAAGAAATCTAAACACTATTATATCAAGCACATAACAAATTCTGAAAGTACCTTATACCAAGAAAGTCGTTTGGAGTCTGGCAAAGAAATACAGACTGCAGTCCTGGGATGAACAAGTGAGTGGACTGCAGCACCAATAAAAGTCCTCACTCACAAAGTCTTAGGTATTCCAGCCAACTATCACTGCTGGAAGCACAACGAGAAAGGAAATTTCTGCCACTACAAACTAAACAGTTGTGGAAATCAGGCTTAGAGGGAAAAGGCAGAGAGCCACAGCAAGCACCACGACTAAAGGACATGACCCTAACTCTCTTTCAAAACCCTGAGAGTAAATTTTAAGAGCTGGGGGGGAAACCAAACATTAAAAGAAATATTTGAAGATATAACATTTCAGGTCAACTAACCTTTCAAGCACCAAACCTCAGGGTTTATATTTGAAAAAAACCTGTAAAATTATGATATATCTGATGTATGCCATTCCTAAGCTATCTCAGACACACAAAAAAGAGTAAGTTGCCAACTGGCCAAAGAGGTGTCACATCTCTGATTATGTTCTGAACCGTATATAAAAATCTTCATAGGATAATGCCTACCATGCATTACAAAATACACACGCTAATTGCACTGCACTGATTCACAAGAGTTTCATTAATTTAGCTTCCCATTTTCTAAAACTAATTCTGAATAAGAAAAAGAATTAATGGAATGGACAAATTAATAGCAACACATGACACACAGCTTCACTAGAAGTTACATATTACCATTACAGATGCATAAATGCTCATGTATTAATGTTATGTTTTGGAGAAATTAACATTTATTTTAAAGGAAGAATGATATATACAAATTAGAAAATGGTTAAATTATGAGATTAATTTTTCCTTACTGTCAATCCACATAAAGATAAAATACCCACTTTCTAAGTATAATATGTTAAAATAAGCTATTCTCGAAAACTGATTCTGAAGTTCTACTTTAGCCAGAAGTTTACAATATAGGCGTTTCAAAATTAATTATAAATTATCCACTGATTTACAGAGTAAAGAACTCAAAAATAACATTGCATTTCCTGAATGTGTTCATCTTAGAACTTACTACCTTCAAGTTTAAGCAAATGTTACAGATTTCAAAGTCTTGAAATAAAATTATAACTGTCTACAGTATTACTCCAACATTTTTTAAACCTTGGACCAGATTGCTTTCCAGGATTTGTGTTTTTTTCTCTTCCGTTTGAAAATTAAACAGCAAAACTATTTATTGACACAAACGATTTCAGAAACTGTATGCAAAATTATGGGGTATCGTATGCATATATTTATTATCAAACAGATTAACAACAGGAAATCAAGGGCTAAAGGCACTAAAGCAGTCTGAATAACAACTCTTCTAAGTAATAACAACTGTTCTAACATAAAAATGTTCTAAGTTAGTTGGGTCTTCGTGAAACCACTGAGCTTTATCTGGTTGAACCACAAGACTGTGGAGCAGGAGTTCCATGACCTATGGTCCTGGCCACAACTACGAAGTCTACTTAGAAACAAACTTCTCCACTATCACATTTTTGCTCCCATTATCTTAGGTATTAACTATCAAGAAGTATGGTGGAAGAAAAAAGTAATTTCAGACTGCATAAAACTCTCCATGTACTACCCTGCTATCAATATTACCAGAAAAAAAATCAGTTTTAATGTTAAATCATCTCCTAAACCAACAAAGCACAAAGTTACCAACTTTTTGCAACATTAGAATCCACACATAGAGGAGCACAGAACCCTTCAAAATTTCAGATGAAACAATATAGTTAGATGAAGGAATGCTGTTTTAATTAGGTAACAACCTTGCAGAACTTTTGGCAATGAAAGTTAGGAAACTAAAAGGAGATTAAACAGAAAGCAATTCGAAGTATTTATCATCATTTGAAATAAAAGTCAGTGATGCAGACTGCCCAGATGCTGCGGAAAATGACACCATCACACTTACTGAAATAAAACATTTTAGATTAAATTCCACAAATTCGCCTGTATCTTGCCACCTGATTCACGGCAGAAGACAGTCTTTGAAGAAGAAAAACTTTCCCAGACTTTGAGCAGTAAAGCAGAAAACAGAGTCAATCCTTTAAAACATATATTTAAATTATTCTAACACCCTAACTTCTTATCTTGTGCGTAAGTGATCTCTACACCATTACCGAACACCGCGACTGCCACTCTCTGCCCGAGACAAAACAAGTAACTCATCAACCAACAGTCATAATTACTTTGCATTAGCAACCGCCCGTCCCGTACCAATTACACCCTCATTAACAGCAGCCCGTTTGTCACACGTAGCTCAGACAGGTTGCTACCCTTTTGTTTCCAGCACGTCGAGCAGCGGGAAGGCGACAACTTTGAGGGAAAAACACCAATAAAAACCAAAAATAAAACGACCAAAAAACCCTTGGACAAGAAAAAACGTTAGAGACAACGGGACCCCCCCGAGTGCAGCGTTCCCACTTACCGGGCGGGATAGTGAAGCCGGGGGGCAGCTGGATGGTGGTCTGCTGAGGCGGCCTCACGATCAGCTGGGGGGCCACGATCCTGGGGGCAGCGCCCAGCGCCGGCCGGGGCGACAGCGCCTGAGGGGCGGCCGGGGGGGTAGCTCCCGCCTTGGCGATGCCGGCAGCGCTGACCGCTAGCTTGGGCGCGGCGGGGGCCGGCGGGGCGCAGGTGGCGACAGAGCCCTGCCCCGGTGGGGCGGCCGCGCCGGCGGGCGCGGGGCTGGCGGAGTTACTGAGTGCGTTTACTGCGGGGAGCGGGCCGTGCGCGGGCTTGGTCTGTGCTGTGGCGGCGTCGGCTCTGCCGTGGCTGCTGACTGGAGGGACTGCCGCCGGCCGGCCCCCCGCGCCCTCCCCGTTGGGCGCCGCCTCGCCGGGGAGCGGAGTGGCAGCGGCACCCTCCGCCGCTCCCGCCGGCCCTCCGCTCCCCGCCGGGGTCCCGCTCCCCCCCGCGGCCTCGGCGCGTTGCGTCGGCTGTGCGCTGTGGGCGGCGGGCGGGCTGCCGCTGGGGCTGGGGCTCCCCGCGTCCCGGGCAGCGGCGCCGACAGCCACATGGTTGTTGACAGGCTGGGCAGGGGCGCCGGCAGGCGGGGGGGCAGCGGGCTGCGGCGGGGCAGGGGCGGCGGGTGCGCCGGGGCTGCTGCTGCTGCCGCCGCTGCTGCTGCTGAGGAGAGCCGCTCCATGTGATTGCTGCACACTACTACTGTTTACACTCACTCCCCTCACTGCCGCCGCCGCCGCTGCCGCCGCCGCTGCTGCCGCCGCCGCCGGGGGGGACGGGGAGAGGAGCGGCCCCTGGACAGAGGCTCGGCTCTCCGCGGCTCCGGGGCAGCCCGTCGCTTCCTCTGTCCCGAGAGCGGGAGGAGACGCGGGCTGCCCTTGCTGCTGCCGGACAGGGCTGCTGCCCCCCGCTAGGCTCCCCTGGTGCTGCTGCTGCTGCTGCGGCTGCTGCTGGGACGGGGCGGTGGTCCTGGGCTGGGGCGCCTCGGCGGAGCCCCGGCCGCCGGCCAGCTGCGATTCCAAGGAGCCCACCAGGTCGCTGACCGCCTTCTCGTCCACCTCCTCGGAGAAGAGCAGCATCTCTTCCAGGGGGTCCGAGGCGCCCGCCGCCATCTTGCGCTGAGCTGGGAGCCGGCCGCGCAGCGCGCAGGCGCGCCGGCCTCTGCCGCGCGCGAGGCACTCTGGGAGGGGGCGGCTTCCTCCTCCCGCCGGCGGGGGCGGGGCGCGGCGCGGGGCGGTCTCGTGGCAGCCCGGTGAGCTCCGCCCGCCAACGGCTGAGGGGCGGCGGCGGCGTGAGGGAGGGGAGCGGCGGTCAGAGGGCGGGAGGTGGTTCCCCTGCCCCCCGGAGAGGACGAGCGGCAGCTCTGTGTCCAGACAGGTGCCTGGGCGGTGCAGGGCGGGGGGGTAAGAGACTTCTGTCTGCTGTAACTACAGGGATTTAACAGGAGGAGGTCTGCGGATCTGGTACCCAGGGCTGTGAGCTCGCACCATGGGAATTGTCTGCCGTTATCTCTTGGTAGCAAAGCTGCCGTAACTGTGTGAATTGCCGCCACTTTGTACCCTATGAGGACGGTTGAACAGTTTTCTTCAAGCTAGCAAAGCTGCCGTAATTGTGTGAATTGCCGCCACTTTGTACCCTATGAGGACGGTTGAACAGTTTTCTTCAAGCTTACCAAAAACTAAAAGCACATGTGCTGTACTGGCTTGGCCTGGCGTGATAACCCTTTCACGGAAGGGAACCTAATGCCTAATGCATTAAAAAACACTATTTGAGAGAAAAACGGTGATTCTAAACGATAATTTCTTAGACTAGTGACACAGCAGTTTCTTTGGTGCAGCTTTCCAAATAAACTATTTTTCTCCTATGAATAGCTATGGCCCACAGTTCATTTTATCTGTTGTATGCAAGTGATAACCACCAGGGATTTTGTGACACTGACAGCAGAAAGCAGCTTGAATTCCATTACCTGTCCCTGCTGGCCTGCAATAGCACTAATGTCTGCAAACTTTAATGTATTTGAGCTGCTGCTCTGTCACCTGAAATGGCTACTCATTCTTCATTTTGTGACATCCATGACTTTTCAACAAAATTTTAAAAGGTTTGTGAATAACCCACCTTCAGTTGCTCAACCCACTGATGGATATGAGTGAAGGACTCACAGTGCACATGTCCACACAACTCTTCTGCATTCTCAGACTCCATTTGTTAAGTCATACATTATATGACTTGAGTCACAAGACTAAACTGCTAATAACTGCCATGTTACCATCTGTTTCCTCTCAATGTAGGCTACATTTTTATTTGGGGCAGTTTTTCCTCAATTTCTGTTTCTACCTTTAGGATAGGGTTTTTGATGAATCAAAATTAACAACTTTTAAAAGGCATTAAAATTAGGTTGCATCAGTTTAATTAGGATAAGTTTAAATATCTCATGAAATTAAAATGGTGCAGTTAAATACAGTGGCCAGTGAATGTACTGAAGGCCCACAGCTATGGTCAAGACATATAAACGGGAGATGATGCAGTAAGTTAATGTGGAAACAGAGTAGTACTTATAAAAAAAAAAAATTAAATGTACACAGGAGATCTATACATCAAAAATTTGCTTAGCAAATGAGTATTGCTTTTAAGGAATGTTACAGCTGAATTAAACTTAGACTTTTAACAAATGTTTCTACATAGAATATGTAGAAATATGTCGAAATATGTCATCAGCAAATTCGCAGATGACACCAAGCTGGGAGGAAGTGTGGACCAACTCGAAGGCAGGAGGGCTCTGCAGAGGGACCTGGACAGACTAGAGAGCTGGGCCGATTCCAATGGGATGAGGTTCAACAAGGCCAAGTGCCGGGTCCTGCACTTTGGCCACAACAACCCCATGCAGCGCTACAGGCTGGGGACAGAGTGGCTGGAGAGCAGCCAGGCAGAAAGGGACCTGGGAGTCTGCATCGACAAGAAACTGAACATGAGCCAGCAGTGTGCCCAGGTGGCCAAGAAGGCCAATGGCATCCTGGCCTGTATCAAAAACAGCGTCACCAGCAGGTCCAGGGAGGTGATTCTTCCCCTGTACTCAGCACTGGTTAGGCCACACCTCGAGTACTGTGTCCAGTTCTGGGCCCCTCAGTTTAAGAAGGATGTAGAGGTCCTGGAACAGGTCCAAAGGAGGGCAACCAGGCTGGTGAAGGGACTCGAGCACAGGCCCTATGAGGAGAGGCTGAGAGAGCTGGGACTGTTCAGCCTGAAGAAGAGGAGGCTCAGGGGAGACCTCATTGCTGTCTACAACTACCTGAAAGGAGGCTGTAGCGAGGTGGGAACTGGACTCTTTTCACAGACGACCATCAACAAGACAAGAGGACACAGTCTTAAGTTGTGCCAGGGGAGGTTTAGGTTAGATATTAGAAAGAATTTCTTCACGGAGCGGGTGATCAGGCTATGGAATGGACTGCCCGGAGAGGTGGTAGATTCTCCGTCCCTGGAGACATTTAAAAAAAGACTGGATGTGGCACTCAGTGCCATGGTCTAGCAACTGCTCCGGTGGGTCAAGGGTTGGACTAGATGATCTCTGAGGTCCCTTCCAACCCGGCTAATTCTATGATTCTATGATTCTATGATAATTAAAACTTTTAACAGACTATGACTCAATTTGCTATTACACAAAAAAAAAGTATTCATTTGAGCTGGGAGACTGTTAGCATATATCCACTATTATTTTATTAGGAGTATTACATTTTATTCGTTTAACCAGAGAAGACTCCCTGCTTCCTTCAATTATTTGCCCTGATCCTGGACTTCATTTGCATACCACTATCTCCCATTTTTATAAGAGCATGGAAGTTTAGACATAGTTCTTCAACAAGTTCTGACTATAAAACAAAAAGTTCTATTATATATTACCCTATCACTACAACATTAAACTTGGTGTCTCCATAAAAACCAGCCAGAACTTCACTGCTTTGTAATTTTAGAAGATAAAAAGTAATCTTCCCACTGGAATGAGAAATGAGCAAGTTATGATTTATATGACTTTGAAAATAATTTACTTTTAATTACAGTACATTTGTGGGTGGGTATTCTATAAAATATTAATATTTCTTGTCACTCACTTTTTCATAAATGAGCCATTTTAGATATATATGAGCACAGAGAATAACAAAGTATAATAGAAAATTTTATTTAACAAAATGTGATGTATACTAATTCATGTTGGACACTTCAAGTCAAGAAGTGACAACATACATAAGAATGTATATAAACTTGTGGCTAAAAATGGCTTTGGGCTTGCACTTTCATGTAAGGAATGCAACTTCTACTGAACTGCTGAATCTCTGTGCACTTCTGTATTCATCCTTCTATTACAAAATTATTTCTCAAATATTTACATGCTTTTCATCATAGAAAACATGTTTGTGAACAAATTTACTGCTCTTTCATTTTTAGAAGTTAAATATGTACAGAATAAAAAAATACAAAAACCAGAGAAGCCACTGGGATCATCACAACTAATTTAAGTACTATCTTTCCTGAATTATGTTGTATTTAAACAGAATAACTGTTAGGAAAGTTAACTTCCAAGCATGGCTTTAAAATTGCCTGTGAAAGAAAACCCACCACAAGTTGCTGTTCATTTATCAAGACTGTTAAAATTTGTGCCCTGCTTCCAGCCTCAGATTTTCATTAATAACTCACAATGTGACAGAAGTACAACTGCCATGGTTCGGCTGCAGGGGGTAATAACAGTTCACACAGATAAGTATCTTTTTGTCTTCTAAATAAGTGAAAGCACTTAGAAAGGAGCACCGTTTTCCTAGTTATGTGACATGTTTGTTTCAAATGCATACTTTCAGTGCCTTCAAATATACAATATAACTACATTAAGTTTTAATTTAACATTAAAATGGTACCAGCCAGGATTAGGTAAGATTTTGAGGTAATTTCTTAAGATGAATTTACAGACTTCTCTGCATATATAACTGAAATTCACTTTATGCTGTAAAAGTATTTTTCAACTGCAAAGTAAACTTTGACAGTTTTCTGCTTGAATCCTCTCCTGAAATACTCATGAAGCTTACCCATCTCCTGCAAGGAGGCAGAATCAGGAGGAGCACATAACACAGACTGCAACTGAACCTCGAGGTTGTTACTTGGTTCACCACCTCCTCCAACAGATGCTGAGAAGAGACCACATCCACAGACCAGCCTACAGCTGGTCAGGAATACTCCGTCTCTCCTGCATTGTAACAGAATATAGGTATATTTTCTTATTTTTTTTAAGAAGTATCTTTACTTTGAGCTCTATTACAAATGCTGATTTTCAACAGTGGCCTTCCCTGGAATTGAGATGGCCAGGTACATTTATTGTGTTCCTAAATCTTTGGAAGTGCTAGAAGCACATCTCAGTCAATCCTCCATGAGTTAAGAGTCACTTCAGTTTGGGCATAAAGTTTCCAAAGGTCTATTAGGGCTCCTCCTTGGAAACAATCAGGCTGTTCCAGAACAATCTGGTTTGCTATCATGTTTCAAATATCTATTCCGAACAAATTACTTTCTGAAGCTTTGCAACAGTGTCCAATTGCTGCAACAAAAGCTTTTAAGGCCCGTTTCCAGAAGTTTTTTTTGTTGGATGAAATTTTCTAGGCTGCAAATAGAAAGAGTGCCTAAGGCAATATCACATTTTGGCAAGTAAAGTCTCCCACAGGAAGTCTCATTTGTAATTTTTACCTCAAGTGTAAAAGTTAGGAGTAATCTCAAAATATTTAGTGTGTGTTTACTTGGACTAAAAGGGTTATTTTTTTCACGATGAATTTATCTTTAGTCAAGATTACATGAAGAATTGCATTCTTGGCAAGATCTGACTGTCCCAGCTAAATAAAACAGAATTCCCCTTGAAACACAAACCAAATATTTACAAACTTCTACTGCTCTCTGCATAACTGGATGCTAAAATGCTTATTAAGGATCACAAGACTTTAGCATCCAACGCCAGGCAGGCTTCTGCCTTTCTCTCTCATAAAAAACCCCAACCAAGCCGAAACTCCCAAATCAACAAACCTACTTCCACATCCCCGGTGCGCACAGGCTACGGCAGGGGTGCGGTTTCCAGGCTGCGAGCTCAAACTGCCCGAGGAGGGGGAGCCGCAGGCCCCGCACTTCACACCTTGGCCGAGCAGGGAAAGTGCGAGGAGGCACCATCGAGCCCCCCGTGCGGTGGGAGCCACCGGGAGCCCGCACCGGATACGTGAGGCGGGAACGCACCCAAACATCCGGGGATTCCAGGCCGCTTAACAGAATTCCCGCCGGGAATGGCCGCCCCCGCCCCTCAGCAGTACCCGCCACGCCCGCCGCCGGCAGTTCTCGCGAGATCACCTCCGCTCCCGGCATCCATTTCGCGGCTGGAGCGAAGGAGGGCGGCTCAGAGGGAAGATGAAGGCGGCGGCCATGTTGGGAGCTTCAGGGCGCTTTCGTTGCGGGGTGTGCTGAGGGAGTCTGCGCGGGGAGAGCTGTCGCTGTGGGATCGGCGGAAGATCAGGCTCGAAGCAGGAGGAGTAGAGCACCTACTAAGATTCTGAGCTGGGCTTGTTTAGTTGTTTATCCGGCTTTAGGAGCGCTCAGCAGGGGAGGAGGCGGGGGGGGGTGTCCCTGACCGAGGAGCCAGCACCATGAGTGGAGGGACGCCCTACATTGGAAGCAAGATCAGCCTTATCTCCAAGGCCGAGATCCGTTATGAAGGGATCTTGTACACCATCGACACTGAAAACTCCACTGTGGCGCTGGCCAAAGGTAAGAATCTGGCGTAGTAGAAGGCTGGGTCCTGGCGGCCCAGCAATGCTTCGGGAAGGGGGCGGGAGGGGAGCGGGACCGCGGGGCGTGCGACGGCGTAGGGACTGTTGGGAGCCCGTCGGCGATCGAGCGAAAACCTGAAAACGCGGTGGTCGTCCGTGGCATCGTGGCAATGAGAAGGGGGTGCGAGGGTCAGGCCTGCAGCCTACGAAGGCCCAGCAGCAGTTGCGAGGGGGCTCGATGTAGCTTTGGTGACATCGCGGGTAGTTTCGGCCGGAGGCGCGTCCTCTCGCCCGCCTCCCCGACGGTGGGGGCTGCGGCGTCCCGCGGCGCTTCGCGGCGGAGGTGGAAGCGACCGAGGAACGGGTCGGGAGAGCGATAGCTTCTCCCCCGGCTTCGGGATGGGCTATGGAAAGCCCAGAGTGGTGGTGTAGAGAGGGCCTGTCGTGAAAAGGAGCTAGGAACGTTACCTAGTTAGGCGCTACTCAAGAGTCTTGAAAAGAGTAGAAGTATGAAAGCCCTTAGAGGCGGAAGTAGTCCAGAGTTACTGCATAAAAGGGTGTAGGAGAGGGAGGCTGGAAAGAGGATTTCTTTGCATCGTGAGGATTCCAGACCCACAGGGTACAGAGCGGCTAGCCACTGAACTCTTCTGCATCCTGGAGTAGGAAACACCTGGAGTCTAAAGGGAATGCTTTGAGTGTTTGGTTATCAACAAAGAAGGCTGATCATGAGCTCTTAATTTCGAGGGTAGTTACATGTCCCTATATAAACAGAAATTGAGTATAGACCCTAGCGTGAGAATGTGTTTGTGTATGTGTAAGAAAGTTTGCTGAGAAGGTGATCAAACGCTGGAGAGTGAAAAAGAGGATCTTTGAAACTGGGCATCCAAAGGATCTGTCCGAGTGCGTGATTATGCACTCTCAACAGAAGTATACTAGCCATGGCAGCATAGGTGTAATATTCAGGTAAAACGTTAAGTCAGAATTTCTATTAATTTCTTACTATAGATTCTGCAAAACTCAGTGGTGTTTTGCTTTACACTTCTGGAGACTTCAGTCTTACTGTATAATGTATATATAAAAGCAGAGACCTTATCTAGCTGCTAAGTAAGGGGAAAAATTGCTTGTGTAAATGAAATATTTGGGACTGAGATTCAAACTCTGTTCCTGTTTGATATGAAAGGTTTAGCATTCTAGTGCAGTTACATTATGTTACTTTTTACAGAGTTGGTGTATAGAATAGTTGGTCTGTAGAGTTGATACCATATAGTAGTTTGTTTGCTTTCATTTTGCTTCAGCCTTTGTGGTAATTCTTGTTTGTGTGCCTTGCTACTTTAAGGCCCTCTTTTTCCTCCCCTCCCACTCTCCAGCTATTATTATGTAGGAGCTTGCTTTGCTTTGTAAATTCTTACATGTATGCTTTGAAACACCTGGTAGCAGTTTTGGTCCCAGTTCGCATAGTTCATTTATGGGGCATTTAACTTTCATGATACGATTTTTACTTATTTCTAAAGTTGCCTTTAAGTTAAATTACCCTGTTATAGTGGAATTATGTGTTTAAAAAGGACAGCTAGTGTTTGTTGATATGAGAAAAAGATAAGCAATGTTATTAAAAAAATATAGAAATTCCAGTTGCATGGTGGGATCATTAAGATTTGCACAAAGGCACTTAGAAGAATCCCTTCTGTGTGGAGCTTTTCATAGTCTTGCCATAAATTGGACAGATTTGGTGCTGACTAAGCCAATTTTGCATGACTTCTTGAGAGTGATTAAGTCACATTAAGGCATATCTGCCAAATTGTACATATTTAAGATGGATCAAAGGATCAAGCTACGGTTATAAATCTCATCTCCTCTCTTTCCATACCTCCCATCAGAAATGTAAGTCTAAACCATTAAATTTGCTTTAATAAAACTTGGCTGAGTTAGCCAAAGAATGTGTGTTTTGTAATAGAGTGTCATGATTCAGAAGAGAATAAACCAGTATTTCTAGGCCGTTTCGACTGAAAAATCTTGAGATTAATGTAGATACTGATAAGAGCCATATTGGACTGAAAAACAGTTCACTGTGCTTATGAACAAAATGCTCAGCTGTGGAGTACTCAAGTTAGTGAAGGGTTAGGTCATGTGAATGTGGTATGATAGCCTTTATGTAAGGTGGCAAGTGTGGTTAATGATGGCCAGGTCTGTATGTGAAAGCAGCAGATCTTCCTTCTACACTGTCTGTAAGTATGTTGATCAGCTAATAATTATCTCTTTTTTCTGTGGTGAGTCCAGAAGTCAATCCAGGTCTGCTTACTGTAGATCTTTACCACCAATGTAAAATCTTGTGCCAGAAGAAGGAAAAAAAGAAAACCCAAAAAGGTGGTTCGATACTTTCAATTGCTCTGCTATGTAGCTGGTTTCACATGACTGCTACATGGGTCGAGTTCAGGATAGTTTGAGATTATTAATTTCCTAATGGAAATGGCTGAAGTTGTTTTTGACAAAGTGCAAAATCTAGAATCTGTTCTAGAATAACTACACATTTGCCTAACAGCAGGACTTCTGTGGGCTCAAGTCTGAGATTTATCTCAGGAAGTTGGACATGTGGAATGCTTTTGTCTATTTTAAATCTTGTGGAGTTTTAAACAGAAATAAATTTTTTTGTTGTTGCTAACAGAGAACTAATTGTAGACTTCGGTTGCTGAGGAGCAATCTCCTGTAGTTTTCTAAGGAGCATTGTATTTATAGAGCTGTGGTCCTCTCACTAGTGGAAATTGTAGCCTGTGTCTCACGAATTAGAGGAATGCGGCAGCCGTTTAAATATTTAGTACAGCATTTTTATCCTAGGCTGGAGTGTGGTAAGGGAAATTGATGCATTTTTTCATGGAGTGTTAAAGTGTATTGCTATTTAGATAACAGAGAAAAGTTCCATCTCTATCAGATTCCAAATACTAAGCAAGCTATGCAAGTATTTGAGGCTTTTATATATGATTGGTGCATGTGCTTTCTTTGGATTGTCATCTTTTCAGAGCTAGTGAACCACCCACTCTTATTCTCAAGTTTCAAGTTAAATTAACGTGGATTGTCCTCCCAGTTCATTCTTCCAAGTAATACTTAATTTTTTAAAATAACCTCAAGCCCAACCAATTTAAGAATAGAGTGTTTGCAAGCCATGGTTAGGAGTAAAATTTCCCAGTTGTAGAGTGATTGCAGCCTTGCCTGTGGCTGTTAAAGAATAATCACTACATGATTATCAATGATATATGAAAGAAAATTCCTCTCTCTTTTTTACTTTTAGACAATAATAATTGGGTGAGAGACTCAGAAAAGTAGGCAGGTTAAAGTCTTGAAGTTTTAAACATTTCTTATAGTTCAGGGGTGAGAGAAGGAAAGAGAAGGGTTAAATTTTCATGAGGTTATTATAAAGTGTTTTTTTTTAATCAGTTAAGTGACATGCTGACTCCATGTCTTGAGGGTTAGGGGGAGTGCCAAACCAAGAGTCATGTGTCACAGCAGCAAATTTCCTAGTGTCAAAGCCCACCTTACTTCCCTCATATCTATATCTCAGTTAATTTGCCACCCTTGCCAGTAGAGACAGAATTAGTTGATCTGAAGCCTGCCACAAGCTGGCTCCTTCACATTAATGCTTTTCCTTTTATGTCATGTACAGGCATCTAAGCATGTTTCCATGGGAAAGGTTGTGATGTTTTGAAGAAAGGTAGCTCTTGAAATTATTTGTTCTGATAGTGGTGGCACCATTTTAAGTGCCACGTTTGGACTTACTATTTTTGTTGTTTTGGAGTGAGAAGAGAAGACCAAACTCCAGAGGAGTGAAGTTTGCTTACCTCTCTCCAGCAGAGATATTCTTCATTGGGTGAAATTATGTTTATATTTTGTAGAAAGTTGCACTAAAACCAGTTTCAATTTGGGCAGGGAAGAGATGGAGAAAAAAAACCCCAACTCTTAGTAGCAACACTTGACATCTTTTATTGCAAACCTATTTATTGTCTTATTGATGTCTTGATTGAGTTGCATAGACAGCTGAATCTTTTAAATATTTGTTGTAATTGTTGCCATTGAAAATACTTTTTTTTTTTTTGTAATTTATTATAGGGATAAAGACATGCTTTTTGACATACAAAAGAATCTATTTATCTCTAATAAGGTGTCAGTAGATGAAAGTTAGGTTGCTCACCTATAGAATGGAGAAAATAATTGCCCTGTGTTAAATCATTCCTTTATCTGTCATGTGATGTTGGTATTAACAATAAAATGCAGCATAGCTCTGACTTAATTCCTTCAAAGTAATAGTTTGTCAAATTCCTACCTTCTCATGAAGGTGAGATGTGATCTTCCAGTTTTCTACCCTGTTTTGCAGTGTTGCTACACTTCATTTACGGTAAAAGGTAACTTGATTATGACATTCTGGCCATTTTTATGTACCTCTCTAGATGAAATGGCTACGCATTTCAGTGTGAGATAGAGAAGCAATAAAAAAATTAATGCTGATTTTACTTAACAAGGCAGCAAGATAAAAGATGGAATGAAGGGCCCAGTTATTTTAGTTATCTAACAAAACTATAAATTGGCCAGAAATTGAAGGTGGATCCTTGGTCAAGACAGTGAAATAGAGTAGCCTGATGAATAAAAAAGCAATAGGATGAAGTACAGTAATGCACATGACCAATTGTTAACGTCTCTAAGCTGTTGTGCATTATTTTATTATAATTTCTGCAAATTTTTGTGTCAGATATCTCTGTAGAAGAAGAGAGATTGAAATTCACTTAGCAATATATGCCTTTTTACAGCACTAGTACTAGTTACTAGTACTGTTCAGAGCAGACTTCCAGATACACAGAAATAAAAAAGTTGATAAAATTCAGCTCAGTAGATAAGTATGAACAAAATAATCATAACCACTTAATGTTACTTTTCATTATAATGTGCAGTTAATTGACCTCTACCCCTGAATTGTTTCTCAAAAAAACATTTGTAATTCTTGACTGATAAGCTTTGTTTATGCAGTGCTAGAAGAAGCAACAGTGATGGAAGATGGTGCTGCCTGAGAAATGACTCAGTATCACTTTATACAACTAACTACATGAAACTCTTCTTAACTAATGGTTTTGTGGCTGCAAATAAATACCTAATGATGTCTACAAATGGTTGATGCATCTGAAAACAAAGAGAAAACTAATTCTGGTAAATTAAATTGAAATATGGATCTTTTCTCAGTGTAATCTGCAGTATCTTAAAAAGCAAACAAAAACCTGTTAAAAGGCTACAGCAAAGACAGTCATGATCAATTGTTAAAGCTGCAGCAAGTTGATGGTCAGTAGAATGTGATTGTCATGGTTTGTTGTTTGGTTTGGTTGGGTTTTGGTTTGGGTTTTTTTTTGCTGTTTGTTTGGGTTTGGCTTTTTTATTAGTTTGCTTTTTTTTTCTACTCTGATTTAAATTCATTATTTGGTTTTTACTTACAAAAGCCTAGCTTTTGGAGACAAATCTCATCAGATTTACTTTTTTGTTGTTGTTCATTTCGTTTTATATTCTACAGTTGATGGTCTTGAGGTGATGAAAAGTCTTTTGAGAGGGTACTGAAAGTAAAGTGATGCCATCCAGAGTGAGTGGTACAGATTTTATGTAGTGCAAAGGGAAAAGCATGATAAGATTGATTGTTAGGGTGTCGGAAAACTGCTGGAATTCAGCTAAGTACATACAAATAGATTTTGTGTCTTGATATGTTGCATACTATGCAGGCCTACTTAGGAAGACGATTATGCCCCAATGAATTTATTTAATTTGACAGAGCCCATGTGAATATTACACTAGCAAGAAGAATGCAGTTTGCATAGTGAAAATCATATGTACATACCACAGAATTACTAAGTTTTATTTCAGTCTTGATTCAGACCTTGAATCTGTTAAGAAATATTTTGCTTTTAGTAACTTTAAATATTCTAGTTTCCAGTAGCATTAGCATACTTTTTTCTTTTATTTGCAATTGCAGAATGTGAAGTATGTAAACTCACGTAGTCCTTAATTTACAGGATTGTTGGTGTTCCAGTTTCTATAATGTCCAGAAAGTGCTAACTTTAGCAAAAAAACTGCTTTGCTGCTTTCACTTCTCTCTACAAAACAGTCAGAATATTCACCATGTGAGTGATAGCGTAAGTTAAGTCTTTCAGTAAGGAGTAGGCATTTTTTTGCTTAATTTTTAACTGGGATTTGTATTAAGATGTTTTCCCTCAACAGAATTTTATTATTTTTATTTAAAGCTGCTGGTCTCTGCAATGTATTTAAACCTTTTAATTGATGTGGTGTGTTTATTTTTCTCTCTTCCCAATTTTGCAGTTCGCTCCTTCGGTACAGAAGACAGACCAACTGATAGACCTATACCACCTCGTGATGAAGTCTTTGAGTATATTATATTCCGTGGCAGTGACATTAAAGACCTAACTGTCTGTGAGCCACCAAAGCCTCAGTGTTCTTTGCCACAGGACCCTGCTATTGTTCAGGTAAGTCAAAACATATTTTTAGGTATTTGTTGCCCAAGATGTAACCTGTATTTAGGTGCTTTCTAGGTGAGTTTTCAAACATGAAAAATTTTGTCGCTGTGAAGTTCACAGCCAGCTGTAAACAACTCTGAAAAGATTTTCCTCTCTTGAATCTGAAAATTGAGGTTAAAATCTAACTCCAGCACAATGCAGTGGATATCAGAGCTGCCAGTTTTTTAAAATGACTGGACCCTGATGCCTTTTTTGAAAGGTAGTTGGCTTATGAGGGTCCATATGCAAGACTTCTTGGAAAGATCAGACTTGGTATCAGTCAAATGGAGTGGATGCTGAAAGCACTCCAAAATCACTGGTAGTTTGTTTGTATTGGTTTTATTTCGATTTTAATATTAATATTTAATATTAATATTGGTTTAGTCTGTCATTGTTTGTGTTTTTTTAAACTTTAGGGAAAAGCTGACATTTCCCAAGTTTCCCAACAAAAGCTTATACACATTTTGATCAAGAGTCTGGTGTCTCAGGTTCTAGGGAAACAAATTCAAAATTTGATGGTACTGTTTTCAAAAGTTTGATATTGGAAGCGTAAAAGTGCATTCTAAACTGTACATGTATATCTGTTTATACCTGTTTTGGATTTTCATGCTGAGTAATGTGTCATTCTTTTATTTTTGTGTGCTATCTTTGCTTCTTTGTTAAAGACCATAAATTATTGATATTAAAAGATTCAGCTTGATGAATGATACAGTCCTTTATATGTATTAGTCACAGTGGTAGTGTTAGGGTAAGTTTAACACATAGTTTTACAGTTTCAGTGTTTCTTGCCTTGCAGCACTATTTCCTACTTTTTGTGCAAACATGAATTTCTGCAAGTGTGTTTTGTCTTTAGTCTTCACTAGGATCTTCGACTACATCTTCATTCCAGTCTGTGGGCTCTTATGGTCCTTTTGGCAGAATGCCTGCATACAGTCAGTTTAGTCCAAGCCCGCTGGTGGGGCAGCAGTTCGGCGCTGTTGGAGTTGGTATGTTTATTATTAGGTGTTTTTCTGTAAGTGAAGTTGCATGTGAGTGCATAGACAGTAATTGGTGCTTATAATTCTGTCAATGTCTCATCTTAAGGGTAGATACAAATTCTTTCATCTCTGTAAGTCTCACAGTTTAGCTCAAATTGAGAGAGTTTCTTTGTAGTCTTTGCAGTTCAAATTAAACTGATTGTGATTGAGAAATTAACATCCTATTGCAGAGGGGTAAGCAGAGAAAGGTTCCTGTATCCATTAATTAATTCTATTTTGTCTACATTCATTATGTTCATCATGTGTTCATCATATTTCACAAGTGGTAGAGGCAGCTTCTCCACAAAGACCCCATAGCAGTGCTGTGGACATCTGGTATCCCAGGTTGACCAGGTGGTGTGCGCCTTAACCGTGGGATTGGATTATTCAGCAGCCCTGTGTGCCAGCACAGTGCTCCAGCTATTCATGAGATGTTAGCTTGGCATGAAGTACATGCTTGAAGTATTTGTGAGCTGCATGGGTTAGTTGCTCCTGTATACTGCAAATGCTTTCAGAGACTCATCAATCTAGAGGTTTTTTGTGTCACCTTTTAGTTTTTGACATAGGAACTTACATTCTTGGAACTGTTTACAGTGACAGTGTTACTCCTGGTATTGAAAGTTAGCCATATGAAAGGAAAGATGTAAATTTAACAGTAGTTAATACTGGTTAATAAGATGTGACAGTCAATTTTCGTTTGAGATGTTTGGTGGTAGTATATATGATAACATTGGTTTATTACTCTGTAATAGTTTTCATTTGTATACTTTTGTTTTTAAGTTAGCAGTACTTGTTGGATAAAAAGCATTGATATAATACAGTCTTACCAACTTACTATGAATACATACATTACATTACATTTTAAGTGTATGGGAAGGGCACACTTAAATGTATTCTGGAACACTGGCCTAATGTGCCTTCACTAATCTTTCAGCACTAATTAAAAAAAAAAATTAGAAAAAGGTTTAAAACAGATTTTACAACTGTATTATTTCTTTCAAAGCAGGAGGTTCTCTAACATCATTTGGAACAGACTCTTCAGCCAGCGCTAGCATGTCTCAAAGCACTGCAGTTGGTTCTGCATTTACAACAGATGCAAGATCACTAAAAACACAGATGTCTCAAGGTAAATAATTTTTAATAACTTCTTGATCTTTTTTGACCAATTGTGCCCATTTAGGTGATTGCCCAAAATGCTAACCAAAGAGCTGAATTCTGTTATGAAAACACATGATATAAGAACCTGAAAGCACTGAGAGGCTTTGTACTTGTACTTTGAATTTGTTCTCCTACATCTTGGCATGCTACATAGGTAATTGTTAACACATTAGTTGTTATACTTAAAAAAATCTATATCGAAGAGTAGGATTTAATTCAGTGAATTAATGTTAGCAATTGGTGCATATAGAAATCCAGTATCTAGTTTTACTGATAACATGAAAAAGCTCATGATCTTTCACACTGATTGACTAGTGAAGTCCTAGCCTAAAATCTTTACCTTTTTAATCCTAATATATTTTTTTGCTAATGTATATTTGAAAAGGTAATAGTAACAGCAGACCATATTGCCTGTAGAGGTAGTGACAAGATAATTAAGCCAGCTTAGTAGCAATAGAAACTGTATGGGTAGTTTGTGTAATACTGGGAAAAGACAGTGGATGTAAAAAGGAAATTGTTGACGGTCTTTGAGTGTCAAAGAAGAACCTAAATGTTTAGTACCTTACCTCACTTTCATGCAAATATGCCCAAAAGACATTATTTCCTGCTCCTCCACTCTTCATTGCTGCAGGTAAAAGCATGTCCTTCGATATCTTCTTAATGCTATTTTTAAGTTCATGCAGTAGTGTTAAAACACTCATAGCAACAGAATATTTTTTTTTCTAAATTCTAGTTAAGATTCATATATCAGCTAGGACTGCTTTCTAGGAATAGTTGGGTGGCTTACCAAGAACAAGTTCTACTTTGTTGCATTAATTGAAGGGAGAAAGACCTGCAGAGCACTTCCTGTTTTTGTTGAAAGAGTAGCTTGGTTTTCTGTAAGTGAAATTAAAATCTGTATGATTCTTGGACTTAATGTATGACACATGCTCCAGATGAACATACATTGTGCTACAAAGTTTGCTGTGGAGCACCAATAAGTTTTTTTCTGCATGTGTTGCTTTTAAAAATATTTGTCATCTTTGTAGATCATGAGTGTCCCGTAGTTGTTTTGGGGGGACTGTGTGTGTTTGGGTTTTTTCTTTGTTTTTTTAGCTGTTTTATGGTGTTACAATATTAATCTTATCTTTTACTTACTGGGTCTTGAGTCTTATTGTAAATCTTTAGTCAATTTACCTATGTGGTGTCATCAACTTGTCTGGCAGGATCAATTGTCTCCATTTTAAACATGCTTCTGGCTCCAGTCACTCAAGGTGCAAAGTGAAAATGTACAAACAGTATTGAGCCAGGAAGCTTTCATACCTCCCTCATTTGCATTATACCTGCACTAGACATCACGTTTCATTTATTTTGTGGTGGTCATACAACAGAATACACTAGATTAAATGAAATTTCAGTATCATAATCGAATCTTTGGAAACAGTCACTTTCCACTTGGCTTTCCTGGGAGGCAGAAAGTGTATTTTTACCTCCAATCAATAAAACGACGTCATTCCACAGCTAAATGCACATAACGGATGGGTTGGTAGGCATTAATTGTCCTACCCATTTTTTCTTCTAGTCTGGGGGAGGAGAATTGCTAAATATCCTTCATATTCTGCACTAGTAGATCTCAGGGTGCAGAAATACTTATTTCTTCTTTGGACACATCTGTCTTGACTGGTAAGGCAGATAAACCTGTTAGTCTAGATTGGTTGAGACCAGTAAATCAAATCTGTGGATGAGAAATAAATCTTGGGGTTTTTTGTTTTTGTTTTATTCTTGTCCAGGTCGTTCAAGCCCTCAAATAGATCATTTGAGGAGGAGCCCCACCATGGAACAAGCAGTACAAACACCTTCAGCCCACTTGCCTACTCCAGCACCAGTTGGAAGGAGGAGTCCTGTACCAGCCAGACCTTTGGTGTCTGCTAACCAAAAATCATTAGAGAATCAAGAGCACAGACGAGGTAGCTTTTCGTGATTTTCATATGGCTTATTTTCTTCCATAGACCTGTGAAGTGCTCTTTTTAAGGGTAACATGTAGGAATTTTCCTGCTGTGTTATTAGTAGTAGACTGGTCAGCAGAGAACTGAGTTATATATAAATATTTTTTTTTTAAGTCAAGCATATATTCTAAATTAATTCTTTATTTTATGAAGATAAACTTGTGGTTTACTTCTGTAGGTTTGGAATTTTTGAAATCTGAACTATATGACTATATACAAAAGTATAATAAAAAATTAATTGGATAAACAATTTTTTTATTTCCAACTTTAGCTGAAGCACACAAGGTTTCAAGATCAGAAAATGAGCTCAGAAATGAAAACAAACGACAAATTGGTAAATCTTGTTTTGAGAAATAGCTATCGTTGTTTTCAGACTTCATTAAGTTTTATAAAGTCTGCTAAAAACCAGCATTGCATATAACTTGCAAAGTGCTAAGATTTTGTTTCTAACATCCAGAAATCTTGCAGTTGAGATAATTGTAACAATGAATTTATGTATTTAGGATGCTTTCACAGAATTGTGAAAAGTAACCTTGCATCAGGTCAGAATGCAAAAAGTCAATGTTAAAGACAAAATGTCTTCTGGTTGCTGTATATTAAATGATTTGAATAAAAATGCAAAAACTGAGCACTATTCATGGATTTAAAAACACAATAGTGTGAAATAAAAGCTGTTGTCTTATGAAAATAGATGATGGGAAACCACATCTTCTTAAATCTTCTTTAGAAAGCTTTTAATGACCTCTAGAACATCTTCTAGTACCCATGTTTAGTACAATTATGATTTCTGTGTCACTGCTGTAATTATTTTAGGTGCATTTAGAAATTAGAAGCTGCTCCAACAGCTCTCTTAACAACAGAATTGCAGGAAGAGTGTGCATGAAGTTCCCCCCTAAAACAAACCAACCAACAACCAAAAAAACCACCCAAAAAGTCAACCAAACTCCTCTGAAAAAAAACCCCAACCTATCTACAAAATCAAATGAATTTTTTTTTTTTTTTCTTTCTCCTTTGTTTTTTTTTTTCAGTTCCAAGTGGGCCTTCAGCACGGAGAGGCCGTGGGGGTCACAGAGGGGGACGAGGAAGATTTGGTATTAGAAGGGATGGTCCAATGAAGTTTGAGAAGGACTTTGATTTTGAAAGTGCAAATGCACAATTCAACAAGGAGGAGATTGACAGAGAATTTCATAATAAACTTAAACTAAAAGGTAAACATTTTTGCTTTAGAGTTGAGCATGGAAAAATGTTGTCTTGCTGTTTTAATCCTGCCTTGGAGAATAACTTAAGGCATATTCCTACTAAGCTTTGTTTGCAGTCATTACATTAAAAAAATAGATCAATGAACAAATAAACTGGGGTCATCCATTTAATGATACACTTAGGTCAGTATTTGAAATTTGAAGGAATTTTAACTAGCAGATACTATAAGCATGGTCTGACAAGTCTTTTGGTTGAAAATACTGATTTAAGCAAATGTACCAATAATGTGAGTTGATTTTTGAGCTCTGGGTAAGATGCAATATAAAAGCACCACTTATACTTGCAACTATTAATAGACTAAAAGCAATCAAAACCCAGGAGTTTTGGATCATAAATTTGTCGGAGGATGCAAGGGAGTTTGAGTTCACGAAAATTTCTAGAATTTCTCTGTTTCTACCCTTTTCCAAAGAAACACAGTAGATAGAATCCATACAGCCAGCCTTTTCTTTTGTTTTCTAGCAGGCTTCTGTTTTGATTACCTCATTCTCTTGTGACCAGCCACCTGTTCCTTACACTGCTGTTACTATTTTTGGACAAAATTGTTACAGGTTAAAACAGGGAGGTACCAATTATTTCAGTAAATGATTGGCTAAATGCTGAGAAACCAAAAGTAGAAACAAATGATCAGATTTCTGTGTAGAGAAAAAAACACAGGTCCCTTAGGATTTGTTCTCTTGTGCTTGCCTCCTTTGCTGGATTATTTTTAAGCAACTTAACAGTTTGCTGTTGATACTAATTTTGGGGGGAATAATAAAGAGGAATGGGAAAGCTAACCATAAAGAGCTATAGAGATATTTTGAGACAGTAGTAGTCTGTGTATTGTGGAAAGACTGAGCTGGTTATCTGCAGTTTGTGTGTAGTATCATGAGATTTATGGTGCAGGCATTTAAAGTTAAAGATCATGATGGGTTCTATTGAGTCGTCAGCTTCTTTTTCTGTACCAGTCAAAACTGGAAGTTGAACTGCAGGCATTAGAAAAGAAATATTTCATAAAGTCAGTTTGTGGCATAATACCCTGAATTTTAGCCCTGTGTCTCAAAGCGAAGCCAGAAGACAAAGGAGAAGGGCAATAAGGATGAGTGAGAACATGGAATGGCTTTTATGAGGAATGACAGTGAGGCTTTTAAGTCTGGAAAGGAGATAGCTAGGAGGTTAGAAAATAGGTGGTTAGCAAATCCATTCTGCTACAGGTTGGTTTTTTTATTAATTGAACCCACAAAGAATGTAAAGGGTATCAAACCCTCCAGACAGCAGCAGACGCAAAACATCCTAATTTATTTGTCAAAATATTTGATTTCCACATTAAGTCTTGGAGGGTTTTTTGGTATTTTTGAGCATTCAGTGTAGTTTGTCAGTCTGTGAATAAATTAAGTGCTGTTTTGTGTAGTACGATGGTCTGGAAGGCTTCTGTGTACTTTTATTTTTTAGAAGATAAACTTGAGAAACCAGAGAAGCCTGTGAACGGAGAAGACAAAGGTGACTCAGGTGTTGATACCCAAAATAGTGAAGGGAATGCGGATGAGGAAGATCCACTTGGACCCAACTGCTACTATGACAAAACCAAATCTTTCTTTGATAACATCTCCTGTGATGACAATAGGTACGACCTGAAAGAGGAAGCTTGTTAATCTACTTAAAGTATGTGTCACAAGGTAGTGTCAGCACTACTCATTACAATCAGCTCTGAACTGAAAGTGGGTAAAGCATATTTCCATGTGCAGTGGGCAAAAATAAAACAGGAATATGAAGCACAGATTGTCTTTGTGGGTAGGTGGAGTGCTTCAGTAGTAGTTGAATGTTCTAGAACCATGCTTTTAGAACTTCATGTACATACTCCTTTCCAGGTCTAGTAAAGTGGAGTATTTATGTTGTTTTGTTACTAAATTACCACTTCAGTTCAATTAATTATGACTGTGCTCTAGTAATTGTTTAATAGATTACATTACATAACTGTCTTGGCCAGAAAGTGTTATTTGAATGAGAAGATATCATTTCAGGAAAATTAAAGTTTATCTTCTGCTGTTGCCTTTTTATCAAGACAGTGTGGGTTGCTGACCTATTTTGAATTACAGGGTGGGACATGGATCGTTGTACTGCCACTTAGATAAAACAATGTATGTAACTGAAAACTCTTTCTGTTTCTTGTTTTAAAGTGCAGACAGCTTTTATTAATTTGAATATATGATGCTGTTTGCAGAGGATACAGACTTTGTCCTTCCATATAGGAAACTCTTACAGCATTATTAGTATATGTTTAATGATGTGTATCCCTTTTCACTGAGTTAAATGAACTGTGGCAGACACCTAAATTCTTGCAGGAGAGTCAGTGGAGATTTACAATGTGATTAATATATCTTTCTTTTATTTCATGAGCTTTCTTGTGATTCTAACTAGCCAGGCAGTGTTTCTGAAGTGTGTTTTAGAATAATCCTTTCTCCTTTTGTGTGGCAGAGAACGGCGACCCACCTGGGCTGAGGAAAGAAGATTAAATGCTGAGACCTTTGGAATACCCCTGCGTCCCAATCGCGGCCGTGGAGGGTACAGAGGCAGAGGGGCAATTGGCTTCCGAGGTGGAAGAGGACGAGGAGGTGGAAGAGGTGGCTTCACTGCCCCCAGGGGATTTCGTGGTGGATTCAGAGGAGGTCGTGGAGGCAGGGAGTTTGCTGACTTTGAGTATAGGGTAAAATATATTTAATCTTTCTGTGACCTCATTCACTGTTCTTGGAAACTAGTGGTAAAAAAACCTCCAGGTTTTAGATTTGATGTTGCACTAGAATTCCTTGCAGGTACTCTGAGCTACTTAATTGAAAGTCCTGAAATTCTAGTTACATAGCATCATTTTACTATCAAAAGCAACCATCTATCTAAAATCTAAATATCTAAAATTCTAAAAGCTAATTTTTTTCATGTGCTCTAAATATTTGCTCTGTAGTTGGAATTGAAGGGGAGTTAGGGAAGTCAGAGTTCTATAGTTTAAATACCAGTGTTGGAAATGTGAATTGCAAGCATTTCTCTAAGCAGTGTTGTAAAATATAACGATCAAGGGGAAGTAATTTAACTTGCTTCTAGTGTGCAGTGATTTTTTTTTTAATTCTTTGAGTTAGCACAAAGCCTATAGACTTCTAAGATCTTGTATAACACCTAAAATAGAGTAAGTGAAGTTACTGCAGAATATAGTGATGGTCCTTTGCGAAAATGAAGGTAAAAATGTTAGCGTTCAGTAATGTTGTAGGGTTTTTGTTTGGTTTTTTTTTTTTCCCCCTGTGATTTTCCATCATTATGTCCAATAGGTGCTGGGAAAGCTAAGGCAGGACTGACTTTTTTCCAGCCAGTCATTCAGTAAAAAGGAAGTCTGGGAAATAAGGCAAAAGACCCCTGTCCATCCAATAGAGAAAGTGTTTTTTAAAAATAAGTACTAATAATTTATTTTTAGTTAAATATGAGTAAAGCTTAATGTTCGTTTAAGCATTAGGCACAAGCCACCGTGTAAGTCTGCTAACTGAAGGAACATGATGTACAAACGTGCTTTTATAATTATGTAAGCATAGAAACAGTATTTTGTTCTGTAAGAGCTATGATGGCTAAAAGACAGAATCTTCTTTTACAGTATAGTTATGTAATTTGTTGCTTTTGCAATGCTTTGAAGACCTCTGTTTCTCTGTTTCCTGTTGAAGGTCTTAACTCTTCCTACCAGCTGTTCAGAGGACGCACGTATTTGTGAGCCCTATCTAGTAAAGTGATGTGTTCTGTGCTAGTGGTGTCTTAATGGCACTTGCCATAAATTCTTGTCTTTATAAAAGTTTATACAGTTTATGTAAATAAGCAGAACTCAGCTGTTTGCAAAACCAAAATCTTAACAGTGATTTCAGTGGAGGTCACATTTCTTGGCACGGGTTGTGTATGTTCAGCTCAAATGTGGGGGCAGAGGGAGAGGTTTATTCATGACAGAATTCTCTGACTGCCCCTCAGTTACTCATTCACTGATTTGCAACAGTTAGTCCTGGGATTTAAAGACACTTTTGGTAGCTGAGCATGAACTGAATTGAGGGGTTGAAGATCAAAGATTTGAATTTTAGAGTGAAAGAATTTCACAGCCTTCCAAATAATGAGGAGGTGGTGTATAGACCAAGGCTGGGAGTCTGGTTTAAGGACAGGCTGCTTCAGTGTGTGCCAGACTGAGGGTGTTCTGGGTGCTGGCGTGATCACACAGAGGTCTCCTTTCTGATGGCAGAAGGTGGGAAGCAGTCTCACAGTGCATCTTCCTCCAGTGCTGTTGCCCAGATTGATGTGTGATTTTTGTTCTGCAAAATTAATGTTCTACTGTTGTTCCCTCTAGAAAGACAACAAAGTTGCTGCATAGTCTACATGAAAGATGAAACCGGGTGAACGTCTCCATCTTCTTGATCCAGAGAATTAGTTTCGATCTCTGCAAAGAATGAAGTTAATTTGCTGTATACTTGTCACCAGCACTGGGATTTAACTATTTAATTTCAAAGGGGTGTAATGCAGTTACTTTTGAAAAATGGCCGTCTTTGAAAACAGTGAGCATTAAATATATTTGAGACAGAAGGATAAGTAATTTCTTACATATAGTTAATTATAAAGCAGTACTTCGATGGAGTTTAAGTATTTTTTCATCACTGAGAGGATTTTTCTTATTACTAAACTGAATTTGATAATTGCTTCATGTTGTAAGGACAATTGTATGCAGAAGGCCGTCGATACTGTGAGTGTTTTGATCCACTGAAGGTTGTTTTTTGGAAATCCTGTAATATCCCTTTTGAGATAGTTGTACTTTTATCAACTAGGGTGCTGGACAGTAGAAAACTTGCTTTGTCAGTGAAATATGTACACACAGTAAATACTGTTTCTTAGGCAAAGGAAACTTTTTATATAGTTGTAAAATTCCATTATATCCCATTGCCAAAGAAACATTACAAACTTTGTATAGCTGTATAAAAAGCAACTAATTTTTTAAAGAATAAACATTTTTAAGTCGGCAAACATACTGTGTTATTGCAAAAGTTGATATGCTGAAGAACACTGAATTAGTTGGGTTTTTTCTTTAGCAGCTTTTCAGGCTTAAGTGTTTGATTTTATATTTGGATTATAATGAAGATTTGAAAATGTTCTTCCATTACATGAAACTGCATACACTCTTCACTTGCAAGAATTTGATTTTGTAGTTTCTGGCATATCACAGGATTTGACCAAATTAAGGAGATATTTTCAAATAAGGAGAAAAGAAATTTTCGTATGTCAAAGTTTGCAATGAATTTTACTTAGTGATGAATATTAACTTTTTTTAATAATGGACCAGGCAGACACGAGTTCGTGATTCTCTTGGAATGCCTGGGACAAAATTATGTCTCCATTTGTCAATTCTTGAAATGTTAACTTTGTTGTAATACCTGTAGGCATAAGCAATTTAAAGAATTCTTAGTGTTTGAAGTTGTTTGCGTTTTGATAGACCATAGCTTGGAGACATTGAGACTCTGCTTCTAAGACCGTGAATTCACAAATGACATAGTATGGACTTTTTGCCAATTCTGAATGACTAGTTACAGCTTTTTGATATGCTGAAATAGGAATCTGGTCATTTGTGTCTGTGTATGTATGTGAAGGCCACAGGAATAAAGGGATCCAAAGATTAAAGCATTTTGATCTAATTTGCTGATTTTTTTAATTTTTTTTTTTACTTCAAAATGTTCAGTGGTGATAAATATGTGGAAAACTGCACTGTTGGTAAATTGGAATATTTAAAAGTGGTTGATAGAATCTTAATTTTATAACTTTTGTATAGCACTACAAGGAAGTATTTTGTAATTGGTTTCCTTATTAAGGTCAAGTATTTGGCAGCCATAGAGGTTAGATTATATTGTTTAGTAATGCTTTCTGCATGTTAACAACAATGCCTTTTGGGATTCACAGATCATGATTTTGAACAACCGGTGAGGTTTCTGACCAGAGGCACGTGCTGTACTGTTGCAATAACGATGTATATTGTACCAGGTGTCCCAGGTGTATTTAAACACAATTAATTGTAAATACCCAGGGGGGGCGGTGGGGTGGCCTGTGCCCGGCAGCAGCGGGGTGGCACACCTGCAGCTCCCCTTGCTCCACGGACGTGAGAGTTTCCCTTTTTTTTTTTTTTTTCTTTTTCCTTTTCCTTTTTTTTCTTCCTTTTTTTTTTTTTTTTAATTTTAAACCAGAATAAACTGTTCAATAAATCCGGTCGTTCGGAGGTTATTTCTTGCGGCTGAAGGCACTGTCCTGCGCCCGGCCTCGCCCTCTGGGGTCTGCTGCAAGGGGCCCCTTTATCAGCATCTTCCGGGGGGTTTCGTGGGCTGAATCCCGTCAGGTGTTTTCCAGCGGGGGTGACTCCCTCCCGCAAAGGGGTGGGAGTGCTGTAGGGACCCCCCTGAACCGTCCGTCCGCCCCGCGGCACCGCCCCGGTACCGCCCTCCCGCCCTGCGGTACCGCCCCGCCACGGGCAGTGCGCGCGGATGAGAGGTGCGCGAGCGGCCGCTGGGAGCCAATCGGCAGACGAGGCGGGCGGGGCCGCCGCTTCCCGTGAGCCTTTGCGCGCAGTGGCGGAGCCGCCATGTCGGTGGCGTTCGTGCCTGAGCGGCTGCGCGGGAAGGCTGAGGTGAACCAGGAGACGCTGCAGCGGGTGAGTGAGTGCGGGCGTCAGGGGTTGCGGTGGTGCCGGTAGTTCGGGATCTCCCGGCTCGGCTGAGGTGGAGACGGTCCGACGCGTTCTTGCCCGGCGCGGCCTCGGCGGGGGGCGGGGGCGGGCGTGAGGCGGGCGGTGACGGCGCGCTCCTGTGCCCTAGTTGCTGGAGGAGAACGACCAACTGATCCGGTGCATCGTGGAGTACCAGAGCAAGGGCCGGGCCACCGACTGCGTGCAGTAAGTGACCCCCCGAGGGCTGGCGGGGCTTCGTCCGCGGCAACCGGGAACCCTCAGAGAACTTCCAGGTCCCCGAGTTCCTCACGAGAGCGAAACAGCGCTCTCCAGAGCTTTTCTTCCAGGAAGGAGAAAATGTTGTTGTATTTCTTAAGAGGCTTCCCAAAAATTATTTTCTTAGATTTGTAAAGCAGAAATGCCACTGTGTAGCATAAATGCGATGCCTGCTCTTTTTTTGCCAACGTTTTTGTTCTGGGTGAATATGAAAACCATGTGTTGGGCAGGCTTTCCCTTCCCTCCCAGCGTCTGTAAAACACTGAGTGGTGTTTACAGAAAAGCAAAGTCAGTTTCTTGCCTCTGCCGCACTTCAGCTCTTCAACTTGCAGAGTGCCTGAGGGACAGCGGTTGCTGAGCTGGGCCCTGCTGCCTGAATGTTCTGACCACCCCTGCAGTGCCGAGGGTTCGGCATCTCCTGCCCATGGAACTGCTTTCGTGCTGTTCTGTATCGTTTCAGTATTGATCATAGAGATCTTGCTGTGCATGTTTACTGCCATCACAGTTGGTTAGCACCACATGCTTGGTTAGAGTGCAGTTCAGTGCAGTGTACTGGCTGCTAGAATAACAGGATATGGAAGTGTTTATACTAATTCATTACTTTTTTCATAGTTTGCTATTAAATTGTGGGTAGTTTGCAAGAAAAGAACACATATCCCAAAAACTGTTTCTTCCTTCCTAGGTACCAGCATATCCTGCATAGAAACCTGATTTATTTAGCCACAATTGCTGATGCGACGCCACCCAGCACACAGAAGACTGTAGACTGACTGCACATGTCTGGACAGAAGCAGTGATGAATTTAGAAAGACTTAGTTTAGAGTGCCATTTTGAGAGCTGGAAAGGTGTGGTCTTGAAAGGCAGGTAAAAAGTCATCCATATTTTTATATTAAAAATGTGAATGTAGTTTTTAATGCAATATTAAGCTAGCTTTTTTCCCATGACTGTAAGTAGAACTTAAGAGTGGTAATTATCATCATGTTCCTTTTTTCCCTTTGTGAAAAACTCCACATAGTATACTTCTAAAAATAGCCTGGCTGTCAGAACAGCACTACCAGAGGTGCCTTTGGAGAACTCTTGTGGTCTTATTGAAGCAGAGGTTTGTTTCATGACCAAGGCTGTATAATAATAGAGTAAGCATTTAGCTAGGTCATTTCCCTACCTTTACCATGACCAAGTCAGTCATAGGTTGCCATATGTATAAGCAGTAGACTGTTCTGTACTGTAGGAATTGTGCTTAATAAACTCAAGATGTTTGTAAGTTACAGTATGTTCTGGATTAATATAATATGTTAACACAGGAGCAGCTTTGTGACGTAGTGAAATAGAAAAGTTTACTCTTCTAGGAATGATGGGACTGTTGCATAACTTAGAGGAATTAAGTATGAGGGAGAAATTGAGCTTTTATTACAGTGAGAGAGGACTGTGTTTGGCCAAGTTGCAAAGTTTGCCCAATTTTTCCTTTGTTCTTGAAATGTTCTGTATTGAAGACTCTGTAAACAAGTAAATTTTTACATCAAAATGGATTCATATGGATTCTGCCTTTATGTTCAGCTATATGCTTGGTACTCTTATCCTAAAAGAGCACAGCTTGCTTGCACACCTCAGACTGCATTTCAGTGGCATGATTATCAAGGCTACTAGTTTAGTTAATAGTTCTGGTGGGGGAGGAGGAAGAGTTCACATTCTACTCACTACCATGAACATTATTTACAATTGCTAAAAATTCAAGTAACTTGGTTTTGGCAACATTGATCTGCACTACTAGTTCAAAGAGACTGCAAAGGCATCTCGTGTATCGCATCCTTCCATGCAATCTACTGGGAAAAGTAGCCTTAAAGATGCATAAAGTTCATTTTTATGAGTCAGTAAGTAGGCAGTTGACAATTTTCAAACTGTTAAATAATCCCATATTAATGAAATAAGATCTTTGTTTACAAACCGAAGTTACAGTTTAAGGTGCTGCTCATTTTCAGCAAGGTGCATATTTTAAACAGGTATGACCTATTAAATGTATATCTTTAATAAAGCAAATAGTTTACTTTTACAGAAGCTTTAAAATACAAAATGTACAGTTCCAGTTCAGAAGCATTAGCTATTCACAAGAAGCACTGCAATAAGGGTAAGTTAACTAAGCACCAAACCCTTGCACTTGGCAGTGTAAGTGAAGTTTAATGGCAAGACTCATTTGCCAAGTGCAACAATTCTTAAAATTCCCAGTGTTCAGAACAATCGGAAGCAAAGGACAGAGTAGCACCTACGTGGTCAAATGCAGACAAACGTTCTTTGTTTTCTCAATTCACTTGTGTAGGTCCAGAAACTTGACAGCATTTGTAATTATGAATAAACTGCAAAAACTAGAGCAATCATTTTGGCACTTGTTAGAAAAAGTTCAAAATTAAGTATTTTCATTAACTTTCATTTTGGTCTTAGTATGAATAACCAGTAAGAGTACAACCAAATTTAGGACTTAGTATTAGATCTAAATGACAAGATTTAGGAAACTCAAAACCATTCATCAAATTAAATAACCACTAACATTTTCAGCAGAGGGTTTTCAAAATTATAGTAGTACAGACCATTACCAATTTACAGACAGAAGCCACACTGATTGTGCAAAGCACATTACTGTAAAAAGTCTATGTACAGCAAACAAATCTTTGTAAACATGGTAAGTATGAAGTTTCAGAAAACATGGTGACAATATCATAAATACAGGCAACATTGGCATCCTCAAACAGCACAAAAGGTAACAATCTGGGCCTGCAAATGCAGCCCGTCACCATACAAACAAAAAAGGTGGATGGGTTTTAAATACCCAGATGTTTAATAGTTTTAGTGTTGTGTATACTTTTTATTTATATATATATATATAATGTATTTATTTTTGGTATCTTTAGATATAGATGTACTTAGTTCGTAAAAACAAAAACAACAAATGTGCTTTATCTTCATTGAAAAATTATGTAGTTAGAACTAATAACCCATTTTACTAGTAGTTAACATATTAGAATGATATGACTTAAGAAAAATACAAAAATAAGATTAATACTGTCAAAACTCTTATACCAGAAAATATTGTGGTTTTTAGACTCTTTCAAAGATGAAATATGAAAATTTAAATAAGCTCTAACTATATAAAGAATCTTCTGTAATCTCAGTTAATATACAGTGGGATAGCTATACATATATTTACCATTGTTCTTTAATTTTTAAGCACCAGTCACTCTCCAGCTCCACTTTGGTTGGAAGATAATTCCTAATTCCACAGGTTCACTTAATGGCACGTATTGACCGCAAATAATTATCCTTTTAAAAAAAATAATGTTCTTTTAACTAAGCACTACCCCACATTTCAGTTTTGTATCTTCTGAGCCAGCTCACATTTTTTCATCAACTGTAGCATCTGAAATAAGACTTTTAAATATATGCAAGTAGTCTTTTAGGCTATACTTTCACACACTTAAGGAGCACTGTGTGGATAATGCCTTTGGCCAAATGAAGCAGTAAGAAATGGTGTCTTTATTTTAAAACCAGTGTCATTATCCACACAGATGCTGTCTACTTTAAGCAGCCCAGAATAACATTTGTGACACAAGGTTGAGTGGTTTTGCTGATCTTGAGAGTAAGGAAACTACCACAAAACTGTTTCGCAACTGTTTTTTCAGCAGTTTCATAATAAACTCACTTGTGTGGCACACAAGCTGCTGTTGCATTTCATTTAAAAAAGGTGCCCACAGGCCATTTATGGAGAATACAAAGGCTTTACAGCTTGTCCATTATAAATTTAAACACAAACAGTGTTGAGCAAAGAGACCACTATATATTTGCTTCAACATATTCAATGTGTTTCAGTAAGATGTTTAACTATAAATCTATATGAAAAATAGCTATAAAATACAGTGTTTCTTGTATGGTAGTCCTTCAGCAGTTCTTTAAAAAAAAAAAAGATTCGGAAAGTAAAGGCAATATAAACATTTTAAAAGCATTTCTACATCACAGTTTTGGGCTGTTTCATGTACATTAAACAAACATATTGGCCATATTTGCTCAGCACTGCAAATCAGAATTCAAGAGTTTCTCTCTCTGAAACCCCCTTGATTCCATATTCAATGGGATAAACAGGATATAGCCAATACAAACTGTGAATCAAGGTACAAGTAATTCATGTTTGGCCCTGTGCTGCATTTTCCAACATGAAAAGCAATTAGTACTGATGCAGGTAAGATGGTCTGCGTTCATGCTTTACTGGAAAAGATTTAAAGCCCTTATTCATCTGTTTGTGCTGGGAAGCCTGCTGTGATTGCTGCTGCGCATAGGCAAAGTTAGAGGAAATTCCTGCTGCTGGAGCACAGTCGTTGGCTGCTGCCCACATGGGTGACTGGAGGATCTGCATCGTGTCACTCCACTGGCTGACAGGGCTGCTCATAGGATACAAAGATGTGTTCTGGCTGGGTAGCGTATTTGTGACAGATGATGTATGCTGCCAGGGGGCCTTTGGAGGCCAGGTTTTGGTTTTATTATCCTGAGAAAACAAAATTAGTTGGTTCTAGTTAGTTGGTTTTAATAATAAAACACTTCTGTTTTGAGACCATACTTAAACACACCACCTTATCCCTTCTTGAAGACATTTTCAGAAGACTGATCTGTTTGAAAGCAAAATTGATGCATATATATATATATACACACACACAGTATACACTCTTAAAATACCTGCGTATGGAAAAATGTTTTTACTCAGTATGTTTGCTTAACACGTAGTAGCCCTGCTTCAAATCAGTATTTCTAGCAAGAGGGGTAACTAATTATGATGCTTTAGTTTTCTTTGTACGATGAAAATTGATTGTCTTGCCTCTTCCCTTCACTTGAAATCTTTGTGATAATTTCTGTAACAAGGGAAAAAACAATTTTCACTTCTAGCATTTAAACTTGGTAACTTTGATAAAAGCATCTAGTACTACTTGAGTGCAAGTGGTTTGTGTTTTACCTGAGGTAAACAATATGGAGGCACAGATGCTATTCTAGTTGTTTTCCTAGGGTAAAACACCCCAAAATGGAAATGGGAAAAATGAGTAAGCGAA